>NW_028321881.1:42336043-42954611 GCF_036245765.1 Copidosoma floridanum
ACTATGGGCTAAATCTGAGAGTTTGAATTCCGGGAGGCTCTTTTATCAAAGAAAAAAGAGTTTCCCAACACTTTTCATTAGTGGTCCAAGAAAATAAATACAATTTATAGTTTAAGCTGGTGTCTTTTTTAAATTTAAATTAAATAAAAGATAAAATCAAATATTTCATTAAATACGATTTTTTTTCATTTCCAGCATTGATATGAAAATCAAACTTTTCATCCAACGAAAGTAGGTAATAGTTTTTCAATTGATCAAAGATATTTGCTTTCGTATCTAACACAGTTTTTTGTCCAATTTAATATGACTAATATAAAAAAAATTCCTGGTGTGCATACATCATGACATTATATCAATGTACATCCTCATGATTATTAATATCGTCGCGCTCAGAACTAAGTTTTTGTTTCAATAGTTGTTTTTTTTTTTATTTTACGAGAAAAAATTCCAATTGCTCGAAGGGATTAACCATAAAGTTTATGTGTGTCACATATATAATCATAGGTATAAAAAAACAAAGTAAAACAAAAAAATTCTTTTTTGTCAGACAAAATTTTTTTTTGAGATGTTTATTGTGACGTACCATAGCATGTATAGCGATGCATCCGGGCATCGGTCTGGCGTGAGAGTTGAGACGAGTCGGTTGATGATGCACTTTTTCCTCACCAATATAAGAAATAAAGGATTGTCAAATATGAAACGTTTTTTCTATCTTGCGCGCACCCCAAGCCACCATTATTCTATGTAACACAATATAACACTGAGAATTCAAGAACAACATAAAATTGCTTTGTTAGTTGCTGTATAATTTTTTTCTCAATAACACCAAGTAAATCAATAAATATTTGTCCATTCTGCCTTACAAGAAGTATCTGTTAACCAAGTATTTTTAACCGATTATTTTACGTACTTTTAGCTTAGATCAACCAAAACATGGAAAAAAAAAGTTTCAAGAAGTCTCTGATTATTAGACTTACTCCAAAACTTTTCTCTTAAGCTACTTTTTTGAAGCCCGTCTTAAACTACGATCAACGTACGCCCAACAAAAATAAAGAAAGAAAAGTATCTTCATCTATAGGCAAGCCAGAGTTAAAATATAAACTTTTGTGTGGAACCATATTACAGGCTGCTTATAAAAGAATAGGGAATAACGTAAAAGATTTGTCGGGAAAATATTAGCCTTCGAACTTCCAGACGGTTTTGACACATTATTTTACACATAAAAAACAGTAGCTGGAGAATACTTATGATGAGTGTGTGAATAGATGCTACAAGTTTTTATTTCATTCATAACAATTTATAGTTTGTAGAAACTTATGAGAAACATTTTGACGTTATTTGATAATAGGTACAGTCTTAGTTTTAAATTTAAGAAAATATACTTTTTCGATATTGAGTTTCGACAAGTGCCTATAGAAAAAGATATTTTTTCATCTTTTCCATATTGGTATGGAAATGAAATGTTGATAAAATATTTTATTGTCAAAACTACGTTTAAAATGTGACAATGACGATAAGGAAAAAAATTTTCATCCACGAAGAAAAAAATTTGTATTTACTTATATCTGCTTTTTTGTACTTAATGCTTTGTCACAAAACATCAATTAGTATCAACCTTTGCGATATGCCAAAAGTTGGATGAAAGTAAAACTTTTTTAACGAATACGAAATGTTTAAATTGTACGTCATTATATAGCATGGTGACAACATTCTTGCTGCGGTCCAAGCAAACATAAACAGTTTATACTTTCAAGTGGCTTTTTTTTCAAATTTCTAGTCAAAGAGAAGGTTGAGCTATTTTATTAAAGACCACTCTTTTGTATTTCCAGTGTTGATAAAAAACTAATTTACATGCCTTTTTATCCGACGAACGAAGAAAATAGTTTTTAAATAATAAAAGATACTCTATTTTGTATCATGAGTATTAATATCGTCATGCTTAGAACAAAGAATTTTTGTAGCAGTTTTTTTTTCTGTATTACAAAATAAAATTTTAATTGTTTCATCGGATTACACACAAAATTTATGTGAGTTTTTGATATAATTATAAATATGAAAAAAAACTCTTGTTCATATTAAGAATTTTTGTATTTAATGGTTTGTTATATATAATCAATTATTTCTGAAGCAGATAAAAATAAAGTTTATCATGATATTGCACTTTTTATAATTATTGTACGATATTAGGAGGTGTAAAGAAAAAGCTACAATTTGATATTTTTCAATTTTTTATACCAAAAAACTGCTAAGAAGAAACAGAGATAACGTAAAATAACTACACATTAGTTTTGAGAGATTTTCTGAAAATAATAATAAAAGTTAACGATTGAAATTTATGCATAATATTGTATTTTTTATTATTAATCGACAACCTTGTTCCTGTAGCTTCTTACGAAGTTGCCCATATTTTTATTATTCTGATAAGTAACAAATAAACCTCTTATGAATTTAACGTAAGTTACACAAAAAATGATCTATTACTGTCACCTTTATTGAAGCGTTAAAATGTTTTTGTCTACTAAATAAAGAAACAAAGAGGTGATTTATAATAATTGAAAATTAATGGCTTATGAAATCTTGTAACGAAAAAATTTGTGATAAGTCCAACTTAAAATTACAACTTATTGAGAACAATAAAACAGGAAATACTTGCCATTAAAAGAGAATGTGAGTGCCATCAAGTTGCTCAGATACGAACTATTTATGACATGTAAAATAAATCAATCGTTTCAGATAAATAGCACAGCCCCGATTATCTGTTAGGTAAGAAATAATAAAAAGTAACGAAAAAAAAGTCGCTTACAAACTGGAGTTAATAATTCATTTCAAATTTATTTACCTTAAATTGTTACATTTATTTTATACAACGCTTCTGTTTCACTTATAATTTTACACTGATGCAAGTGTTAATTTTACTGATACGTACTGTGCGTACTATTTATGTACTTACCTCATTTATCTACTCAAACTTTGCCCAAAAAGGCTACACTGCGATTGGCATACTGCAAAAACTAAGCTAAAGAGTTTTTGTGCTTACATACAATGATACAATCCAATGATAATTGATTGAAGAACTATTAGTAACAATTATTTAATAAATGAAATTAAATTTTTATCATCATGGGTTATTCGCTACAGGATTACAAAAATTGCAGTTAATCAGCTTATTTAAATAATATGTCACATTGTTTCTTGGGGGCTGAAATAATTCGAGTGATTTATTTTTTTTCTTTACACTTTCACCAAAAGTTCGTTTTATCTGACTTGATTCTAAGCTAGAAAAAGCCTCGTATCAACTCTGCCTTTTGTGCACAGAACCAAGTGTGCAACTACATTTATATATTTTTATATCCTATATAAGTAGCCGTAAGAGATAGAGCGAGGTTTTGCTCCCCCTGCCCCCCCCCCGCTGCCCCGCCGCTCCGCCCCAAATACGGTAGTTTTTCTTTCATTTTCTAGCATTTTTCAAGTAATCCTACTTTTTTGCTAGCTCCCCCCCGCTCCCCCCACCGCCCTTCAGCTTTCTCCCATACTCCCCCTAGCTGCCGGGATATATAATGTGAATAAATTCGTAAAGCCTTATATATTAACTGTTACAAATGGTCTAATTTTCACAAATAATTTTATTTGACCATAACAAAAAGTTTTGTACCAATTAACTTACTGACGATGTTTATTTTGATTACATACTCTAAAATGTCTTTTCAGGTATTCTGCTCTTACATAACCTTTTCCAAAATTTTGACAAATATTTTTTTGAACGTTTTTTTCATGACTTTTCAAATGTCTCTGTAAGTGATAATTTCTTTTGGAACATTTTCCGCATTTAATACACTTCAAATTTTTCTCAATGTTATGGCATTTCTTCGTGTGACGCAAATAGTTTCTCTCCTTTAATATTATAATGCTACATGGATCACATACAAAAAAATTTTTTGTGTGAACTTTTTCGTGCGAAGATAGACACTCTTGATTTGAAAATTTTGAGTTACATTTGTCACACTGATAAAATTTTGCATTTATAATAGTATATCTGAAAACATATTACATGAAACAGATTGCTTATGATTTCATGAATCTGAGTACTAGACGGTACTGAAATTTGCTTTTTTAATGAAAGAAAAAATTTGCAAGAAAGTATAAAAATAGTAATGAACTATGGAATAGTTTTTCTGTTACTTTGGAATTTTATTTTAAACAACATTTTTAATTTTAAATTTGTTTTTTGATTCAGTTTAGACAAAAACTTTTTTTGGGTTTCTACATCTAGATAATGCAACATATAATTGCCCATGAGAAAATAATGGTTTTGTAAGGTATAATCCTCAGGCATCAAAACATTGACCTTGAGATTTATTGATAGTCATAGAAAAAGCTGAGGTAACTGGTAATTGTTTTCTGTACACTATAAATAGTAGCGAAGAAGAAACGTTTGTATTTAGTGTTATTCTTAGAATAAAGACTTTATTTCCTTTTTTTTCACCTGTGATTTTTTCAGCTTCGATGTTGTATTTAAATAATTTCGTCATTCATAATCTTGTACCATTACAAAGTCTTTCAGATACGTTTAAGTTTTGAAATAACATAACAATAGCGTTTATTTTTAAATTCAATTCGTGCGGAGGAAGATCTTCTTTAATATTCATCAAATGTTTTGTAGGGAAATAAATATAAATTTTATCGTCTGATTTATCCACTCCTTTGTGAGTTGCTTTATCAATACTTTAACACTTTACTAATGTTCCTACCATGTTATTTAAGTTTTTTTTGTTAAAAAAATGTGTGTATTTATTGTGAGATGTTAATATACTGCAAGGGGGCACTTCTATTACCTAGAATTAAAAATACACGCTTTACATTTATATTTATATTCTTCTATTTATTATATTTTCTTGTAATAAAAAATCCGTCTAATAGACAATTTAATAGTACACATTTTTTCTATATATACATTTATTTCATTTTATAAAAAATTCCTATTTGAAAATTCAAATTTGAACGCCGCGCGCGGGGAATGTGCGTCTAGTACGTTAAGAAAACGCTAGAGTGCGTTCACCCAAAGAAGGGAAAACCTGCTACTCCAAAGGAAATAACGTTAGCATTAAAGGCACCATTGCGCAATGCACAGGCAGTTCATCTTCCAGCGAGCCTGGGACGCGGTACATCCGTTGCTCACCCAGACCTGGAACGTTCCCGTGCACCGGTACAATACCGCGACGAGCACGAAGGGAGAGAAAGAGACGAAGTACGAAGGCCGATAGCTGAAAAGTAAGTGTGTACAATACCAACAAGGTAACACTTTCACTAACCGGTACCTACTTGGACTTTCGGTGCTCGACCGCTTTAAGCGTGGAGACGACGCATCCCCAAGTAGTCGAGGCACTAGGGTTAGCGACCACGTTCTAAGGCGAAGTTCCTGGGTTGATGACTTGAGCAGTGCTCAAGACACCCAAGGGCCCTGAGAACGACCTAACCTTACGTGACTTGGTCGGATAGGTAGTTACCTAACACTTACTTTCCGCGGTTGTAATAAAAATTCGCATTAGTCTAACCTAACCTGTTTAAGCAGAGATATTAAGGAGGGAAACATCAAATTGTCATTTATGTAAAATTCTCTATTAAAAGGGCGAATAAATTTCAAGTTAATTATCGAGTATATTATATATTGTTTTTTATTATTAACGTAAATAATTGCGACCACTCAAATACAATAAATACATGTAAAAATTTAAGATAAAATTTCCTTAGAATCATATGATTGAATAAATATAAGATAATTAAAAATAAATTGATTGTACTTATTTAAGCAAACCTTCCCCTCCACATAAGATTGCGAGTTCCTTTTTATAGTTTAAGATAAAAACTAGAAAAATAGCTGTTAAGATTTGAAATCGTTTAATGAACTGAGAATATTATCTGAACCCCAAAAAGGGACAGGAATGAAATAAAAAAGAAATTAGATTAGAAAAATATTAAGTAAGTTAAAAAAGATATTAAATTATTAAATTAATTAAATTAAGGAAATATTCAGGAGAATTCAATAAAGTAATAATAAATAAACAATTGCTGTATATGGTGCAGGAATTAATTGATTATTCAACAGATAAATTTTGAAACTTGATAATAAATATTTTTAAGTATTGTATATAATCGGCAATTTGAGCAATTTCGCTCTTTTACACAGGGCCGAAAACCCGCCCTTCGACATATAAACACAATCATTGTTTGTATGTTGGTTCCTAATCTTGGAGTTTCCTCGGTACAGATAATATTCTTAGCCGATTGTTACTACCACAAATTAACCGGGGTTATACTCGAAGAAAGGGAAGTCGTAATACCTTTACTTATAAAAGAATCATCATCTTTTAAAAAAATTAATAGGGTAGATGTATAAATAAAAAAATAATTTTTTTTACAAAACTTATGCTAAATTCCGTTTTATCCATCCAAGCTATTCCAAATCGGTTGGTAATGTTGAAAAAAAACGCCCTGAAGTGAAAAAATACTATTTTTATTATACTATTGCGCATCGAATCAAGGTAATTACGGAGGTCCCAAGGGTGTTGCTTTGTAAGCGTCGGGCCTGGTAATCGGTTCGGAATAAATTCGCACCAGTAACGAAAACAAACTACTAATTATTTTTTATGAAACAGATTTGCCTGTAATATAAGACACGATTAGCTGTAAGGTGAGAAATACCAAAAAGTAACAAAAAAAAGTTGTTAACAAACTGGAGTTCATTTTTTACGACAAATTTATTCATTTTAAGTGTTACATTTATTCAACACAACGTTTTTATTTCACTTATAATTTTACACCAATTCAAATGAGTGTACATTTGCATACATATGAGTGTACGTACTGTGGGTAGTATGTATGTACATCTCAGCCATACTGTTATCCTTCACCATCAAAGTTGACAACTCAACGCTTCACGAAACATTTTTACAATGGAGATTAGAAGTCCTATATAGTACAAAAAAATTTTAAATCCGCATTAAGCTTTCAGACGTCGTTAAAACATAAAATTTTTGGATGAAGCGCGAGTCCATGACTTTGATGTACCTGTTTCTCTCTCTCTCTCTCTCTCTCTCTTTCTCGGTTTGTAAATGTTTGTGTGTGTGTGTGTGTGCACGTGCATGCGTGCGTTAACAGTAGATCAATTGTTACAAATACCATGCGTTACAACAATGAAATATTCTTATAATATTAGGAGAACGTTAATTATACTTTTTAGAACTGACATTAATTAAAGCTTACCATTTTATAACGTTCAACGTTATTTTACCCATAAGCACTTAGTGGCTATGCATTTTTTTTCTTTTCTTTTTTTTTTTTTTTTTTCAACGAGTACATACTTATAGCCTTCTTACAGTAAGACACATTTTACATTATATTGGTCACATATTACAATAATGGTTACATGTTACATTTTTAGTTACATTTTCACATTGTTTGATATTGTTCATATTCCGTTGGTATAGTGATAATTTTACATATTGCAATTAAATTTATTGCAATAGTTAAAAAGACTACAAAAAAAATGTTGGTGATACTGTATACCGCCCCTCTATTGAGTCATACTTTTTACAGACTAGCAGCCCCCCGTCTCGGCTTCGCTCGAGACTTACTAAATAAAACACCGTAGTGTGTTGACATGTAATGTGAATCGTTTTCAGTTAGAAATTTTACACATATTCCTGACACATCTCAGAACAAAAATCTTCTTATTAAAAACATATTTTCTCAGAATCCATAGAGTTTATTTGCCCAAATAATAAGGTGTAAAAGTTCAAAAAAATAATTATGCTAAAAAGTACCGTGCGTTCTTTATGCCATACAATAATAGGTGGCCATAACAAGCCGTTGATTTACAATTTCTCCTGTGTAATTCACGAAACGGGCTATTTTTTAAAGCTGTTAGAATTTTAAACTCCCAAAAAATTTATATTAGAAAAAATTTTTTTTCTCTTATCTCACAACTTTATTACCAGAGCAACAAAGTCCTGGACCATAAGCCCTACATTTTTTACTGCCACAAAAACACAAATACATTTTCTACTTATTTAAGAATCTGAAGTAGGATCTTTGAAGATTTCAGAGATTGCTGTGAGGATACAATTAAAAGCTGATCTCTCACGTAATGGATTTTTTATTTGTCAATTTTAACACTGCTGTTCCAATCTAGATAAATTTTCTGCGTTAGTTTCTTGACGCCTAAGTAAAATTGTATTTATTAGATACATTTGATGTTTTTCTTTCAATCCACCCTCTTGCGACTTTTGGCATGCTTAAAATATTTGTGACCCCTAAAGGCTGTTTTCTGTCAACTTTGTTAAGTTCTAATATATTTGTTGGCAAGGTAGTTCAACGTCCGATGGCCCTAAAAAAGACCGGTGAGCTTCTTAAGTCTACTCTTTCTTGACTACAGTTAACAGCAATTGTGACTACCTGGATACCTCAGGGTGATCTTCTCTGGCCTGCTGTTAAAGACTTAGACTGATCGAGAGAAAAATTATAAAGTCCAAAGCTTTGGGGCCAGTTGTAGTGCTCTTTCTCAACATCTTCCAGGATAAAGTATAGACGTTGGTGTCTGAAGCACCTTTTTTATTTGCAGATTTAGTTGTTTTGGTAATCTTAGATGGTGAGATTGGTTAGTGGTACTTGTCTGGTAGAGGCTGTTCCGTTAATTCAAGTTTTTTTTTCTTTATAGCTGTTATAGGTTTGCCCAGCGCAAACTTTGAAGAGGATCAGTGATTCCTGGTTGAATGCTTATAGAATGGAGAGGGTAATATAGGGTCGTCGGTCACCGGGTTTTCCAGCCTTGCAAAAAACAACTCCGCAGGTGACGTCTGCCAGTGAATGGCTGACTTGGTTTAATAGTGCCTGTCTGTAGTTAATATAGTCTTTTAGTCGACGAATCGCTACTGGAAAAAGTAGTTAAAATGTAGTTGTTGGCAAGGTAGTTTACACTTAGGTGGCCCCTATACAAAACCGATGACATTGATGGTTAAGTAGGGAACGTAAATACTTATAATGGCCCTAAAAAGCGCCAGTGGTGGTACTTCCAGGCTATTCTCTACTATTACTTATATTGATGATGAAGAGCTGGCTACGGGTAGCTTGATTCTTACCCTAGGTGTCTCTATGTGCGGAGAATGTGATGGAAGGAGTTACGCTGCTGTTTAAGGATATCTCTCGTCTTAGGGTCGTTTCCCGGATAACCAACCGCTCACTGTTAGACGGGGAACATGTAGGTAAGCGCGTTGGGGACGCGACGACTTAAAAAATAGCCGTTATGGCTGCCCGTGCTCCTCAAAGCTGTTTTTACTTGCTTACATTCGTAGCCAAAAATTCTCTAACCAGGAATGATGGTGGGACTGCCACACAACTCTGAAGAGTTGGTTCAGATTGTGCTCTTGCTAGATATGTCTCCTGGTATTATGCCGGAGACGTGATCGGTCGAAATGTCTTTTTTTTTATCGCACTCGTCGAGATTCAGGGTGAATGGAATCTTAGGGCTCTTTCCCCTTAGAGAAAAGTGTAGTCTGTAACCGGGATATCCAGCTGCAAGACTGCATTCTTCACTGACTATGCAGCTCGTTAAACTGCCGAAGCAAGACTGCATCAGATGTCGAGACGCTCCGGCAGATTATAACCACACTGATTTAATCCTGTTGCTGGTAGCCTAGATTGTGTGTCGACGCCACCTAGCGGATTTTACTGAAATAAAGTGAAAAGCTGGCATATTTTTGCAAAACTTTGAGCTCATTTATTGCTATTGTTATTAAATTTTTATGGATAGAAATTACACTAAAAGCATCTAGAAAGTATCATGATTCAGTGTGCCAAATTTCAGCAAAATCGGTTTAGTAGTTTTCGCGGTTAGCGATTACAACGGTTTTAGCGACTTTGCTTTATATATTAGTTAGATAAGATAAAAAAATATTTGTTTACTTGCTATTTTGACCATAAAAAATTACTATGAGAAAAACAAATAATCTTGATATTGGAGTTTGATTATTGTTTAAAATTGTTAATACGTAAATTGTTATAAAATATTTTCTACAGGATTTTGCTACTTACATGTGAAGTGAGTTATGTTTTTAGTAATGTTTTTTTTTTCTTTTTAATGGGTAAAGTTATAACTTTTTTTATAAAGCCATATTTCATGATACTGCATAAACTGTTACTTTCTTTCGATAATAATGTCGATATGTTGTTGGATTAGATTTGTAGATTAAGTTTTATTATTTTATACAAAATGTAAATCCTGCTTAAACAGGATCTCATCATAATATCGCAAGGGAATTGAAATTTTGAAGGTTTTAGTTGATTATACCTTAAAAAACTTAGTGAAACCATTTTAATAATCTTTTCTGAGTAGAAGATAATCTCTCCCCGTCACAATCGTGCTTGAAAGTATTAACAATTTTCCTACATAACGTCATCATTAATAAGTATAAAAATTTATTGTATCATGTTTTTTTAGATGATAAGTGCAGTTGTGTCATATTCTATCACTAGCAGCCCCCCGTCTCGGCTTCGCCCGAGACTTACTAAATAAAACACCGTAGTGTGTTGACATGTAATGTGAAACATTTTTAGTTAGAAAATTTTACACATATTTCCGATACATCTCAGAACAAAAATCTTCTTATTGAAAACATATTTTTTCGGAATCCATATAGTTTATTTGGTCAAATAATAAGGTGTAAGAATTCAAAAAAATAATTATGCTGAAAAGTACCGTGCGTTCTTTATGCCATAAAATAATCGATGGCTATAAGAAGTTGTTGATTTAGTTTCTTCTGTGTAATTCACGAAAAGGGCTATTTCTTAAAGCTGTTAAGATTTTAAACCCCAAAAAATTTATATTAAAAAAAAAATTGTTTTTTCTCATATCTCACGATTTTATTACCAGAGCAACAAAAACTTGGACCTTGAACCCAACATTTTTATTGCCACAAAAACACAAATACATTTTCTACACATTAAAAAATCTGAAGTAGGATCTTTAAAGATTTCAGAGATTCCTGTGAGGGTACAATGAAAAGCTGATCTCTCACGTAATGGACTCTTAAATTGACGATTTTGACGCTACTGTTTGAATCTCGATAAATTTTCTGCGTCGGTTTCTTGACGCCTCAAATTGTATTCATTAGATACATTTGAGGTTTTCTTTCCAGTATACCATTTTGCGACTATTGGTGTGCTTACGACTTTTGTGATCCCTAAAGGCTATTTTAAGTCAACTTTGTTAATTTTTATACATTTGTTGGCAAGGTAGTTCGACGTCCAATGGCCCTGAAAAAGACCGGTGAGCTTCTTAAGTTAACTCTTCCTTGACTGCAGTTAACAGCAATTGTGACTGCCTGGATACCTCAGGGTGATCTTCTCTGGCTTACTGTTGAAGACCTAGACTGATTAGGAGAAAAATTACAAAGTCCGAAGCTTTGGGGCTAGTTGTAGTGCTCTTTCCCAACGTCTTCCGGTATAACGTCGAAGACGTTGGTGTCTAAAGCACCTTTTTTATATGCAGATTCAATTGTTTTGGTGATCTTAGATGGGTAGATTGGTTAGTGATACTTGTCGAGTGGAAGCTGTCCCGTTGGCTCAAGTTTTTTTTCCTTTATAGCTGTTATAGGTTTGCCCAGCGCAGACCTTGGAGAGGATCAGTGATTCCTGGTTGAATGCTCAGAGTCGCGAGGGTAATATAGAGTCGTCGGTCACCGGGTTTTCCAGCCTTGCGAAGAACAACTCCGCAGGTGACGTCTGCCAGTGAATAGCTGACATGGTTTATCAGTGCCCGTCTTTAGTTAATATAGTCTTTTAGTCGACGAATCGCTTCCAGAAATGGTAATGAAAATTTATTTGTTGGCAAGGTAGTTTACACTTAGGTGGCCCCTAAAAAGAACCGATGAAATTGATGGTTAAGTAGGGAACGTAAATACTTATAATGGCCCTAAAAAGCGCCAGTGGTAAAACTTCCAGGCTATTCTTTATTTTTATTCCTGATGATGAAGAGCTGGCTACGGGTTGCTTGATTCTTACCCTGGGAGTCTCCATGTACAGAGACTGTGATGGAGGGAGGTACGCCGCTGACCAAAGAATATCTCGTCTCGGGTCGTTCCCCGGATAACCAACAGCTCAATTGCTCATCTTTAGACGGGAACATGTGGGTAAGCGCGTTGGGGACGCGACGACCAAGAAGAAAGCCGTTGTGGTTCCCGTGCCCCTCAAAGCTGTTTTTCCTTGCTTACATTTGTAGCCACAAATTCTCTAAGTACAACAGGTGGGATGGTGGGACTGCCACTCAACTCTGAAGAGTTGGTGCAGATTGTGCTCTGGCTAAATATGTCTCCTGGTATTCTGGCAGAGACGGCATCATTTGGAAGTAATTTATTATTCTCTGATCACACTCGTCGACATTCAGGGTGAAGGACCACTTGGGTCCCTTCCCCCTTAGAGAAGAGTGTCGTCTGTAACCGGGATACTCAGCTGCAGGACTATCACCAGCATTTTCTCAACAGCTTCATGAGCTGCCGAAGCTTGACCGTACAGCTATCGATACGCTCCAGCCTATTATAACCACACTTATTTAATTATGTTGCAGGTAGCTTCGATTTTATGTCGACGTCACCTAGCGGATTTTACTGAACTAAAGTGAAAAGCTGGCGTATTTTTGCAAATCTTTGAGCTCATTTATTGCTATTGTTATTAATTTTTTTAAGATCAAAACTATACTAAAACCATCTAGGAAGTATCATGAATCAGTGTGCAAAATTTCAGCAAAATCGGTTCAGTAGTTTTCGCGGTTAGCGATTACAACAGTTTTAGCGACTTTGCTTTATATATTAGTAACATAAAATACCAAATCGTACTATCTAATTAATAATACGTGGCGTGAGCACGCGATGGTTTGGTCAGCGGGAGACCCTTGTACGATATGTGAAATTATCACCATACCAACGAATTATGAACAATATCAAACAATGTGAAAATGTATTTAAAAATGTAACATGTAACCATTACTGTAATATGTAACCAATATAATGTAAAATGTGTCTTACTGTAACAAGGCTATAAGTATGTACTCGTTGAAAAAAAAAAAAAAGAAAAGAAAAAAAATGCATAGCCACTAAGTGCTTATGGGTAAAATAACGTTGAACGTTATAAAATGGTAATTTTCAATTAATGTTAGTTCTAAAAAGTATAATTAATGTTCTCCTAATATTAAAAGAATATTTCATTGTTGTAACGCATGGTATTTGTAACGATTGATATACTGTTAACTAACGCATGCACGTGTGATGAAAATTTAATTTGTCTATTTTTAGCGTGTAAAAGTGGTTATAAATAGTATACCAACATACTACAATATTATGTTGATTATATATAAGTCAGTAAAAATGGGATCAATTGTTACTTCGTCGAAAATTACTTCCTTTCACAATATGGTCCACAATCTTCAAAGATTTAGTCAACTTGCTGTCAGACCTTACATAAATTATTTCTTACTGCTACAGTTTTGATCGTTTTATTATGAAGAGAAACTGTTTTGAGCTTTAATGATCAATTCTTTTTTTTTTTTTTCTCCTCAAATCGACGCTTCTTTCAAATGCAACGAAACTACTATAAAGTAAAAAACGATTATCTTTAATTATGTGTTTGCACATCAGTTAGAAAAAAAAGTAAAATCCACTGAAAAAAATCGTTTTAGAAAAAGTCATTGTGATTAGCACGTAATATTAGTTATTTCACTTGAAAACCAGTTAAATATACTTCTTCTCCAGACGAAATCCTTATTTTAAGATAGCGGTCAACATCATACTTTAATTTTTTTTGTATTTCCTTTACACTACATTGGCATTAAATATTAAAAAAGCATCAACACCAACAAACAGCTGATTTGTGATTTTATACAAATACTCAAAAGAGAGTGTTCGATCAATAACGCGATTTACTTACAAATGGGTTAGTGCTTGATCCAATAAACATTTCATAGGGGAACAGAAACGTGAAACGAAAGCAGGTGCAGGACATATTATACAGACAATTACAAATATGTTGTGAGCAGAGCTGCGTAGTATAGAAGGTGGTAAATTTGAATTGTCATGCACATTAACGCGTCAGTACCGACACGCGATACTTGAGGGAATAAACTATTCTTCTTCGGCTTAACTCTATATATAGTGTCGCTACTTTGTTTTATGCTGGAAAGTATAGATAAAATATTAGAAATTTTTGACTTTGGTGGGGTAAGAGTTCGAGGAAGCGTTTTTAAGAGAATAGGGGCTGTTGTACTTGTATATGTCCTTATCCGCAGGAAAAAAGGGTGGGTACGTTAAGCAGAGGCCATGTTTACATATATGTAAGTAGAACAGAGCGCTATTATTGCATTTCGTAATGTTATTACGGACAAATGAGGAATAGCACTTTATCTTAATTGTACAGGTAAAAACAAAAGCTTAAAAAAAATTATGCAATGTTAAGGTAAAAGCAAAAAGGTACGTATAATATTCAAAGTGACTAACATACATGCTTTGCAGATAATAATTTTAGCTAACAAACACGTGATAATGTATACAACAACAAAAAATATGACTTCTAGCTGTTGTTCCATGCAGTACAAATTATCTGGTCTTCTTATAAAAAAAAATTAAACTGTAAATACAAACATAAAAAAATAATAAAATAAAAGAACCAATGATTCATTTTTTTTAAATAAAACCAACGAGCACATAAGTATCTTGAGCGTAAGAACACGACAGTCAAGTTATTTGTCAAATAACTTAGGACCTGTGAAATCTTTTATAACAACAAAATCAAGAGAAAATTTCGTTAGAAATTATCCTACGGTACATACTAACTTACGAGTATTTTGCCAGTAGACTATTAGTACAACTACAAATATCTCTATTGAGTGTAGGATAAAGAGACGGCAGTTAATATTAGTGAGAAGAAAATCGATAAATAAATGAATATACTTCGTAACTTATGTTAAGAAGTATCTAAATTTTCATTTTCATCCTTGTACTAATATGATCAAAAGTAAAACGTGTCAAAATATTTTAGTTGACTAAGTATTCGTAAATAAAATAGATTAGATAGAAGAATGACATCATTTATTATTTCTCCTTTCACATTCTCTTTCGTAGATGATAATCGTATGTCAATCGATATTTTTAATGTTGATCACAGTCTTTGGACGACTGACTCATTTTTAAGACATTATTGTCCGATGGGAGCCAGCCTCAACCTTATCCAAATCATATTCATCTCGTATGTTATTTGTTACGGTGGTTTCTAAGGAATCGTATCCATCCTCGTCTTGTTTACTTATTTTGATACCCATAACTAGAATGAATCCACTACTGACCTAAAAATTAAACAAATTTTTTCAAATTAAACAAGCTTTATGTATAAAATATAAATAGCATTAAAAGAGATCCAACAAGTATGATTTTTATTCATACTTACTATCTGATCAAAATTCTTGACGAATCAGAGCATAAGACAATATAGAATTGAGCCCAAGAAGTGTGATAGTACCAATGCATACAACGTCCATGACAATACAGTTTCACCACCTGCTACGACGCAGCTCTACTTATAATTTATTTATGTCTGTTTGTATATGTCCTGCACGTGTTTTTGTTTTACGTTTATTTTTCCTATGATCTTTTTTTAGTACAAGCACTGACCCACTTGTAAGTAAATCATGTCATTGATCGAACGCTTTTTTTTGGGTGTTGGTCAAGCCAGTTCTGTGTTGGTGTGTGTCCTTTTTTTATATTTAATGCCAGTTAAGTGATTTGACAAGAACGTAGCTACTTCTCTGGCAAAGCAAGACCAAAAAAATCGAAGTATGTTGTTGACCGCAATTTTAAAATAAGCAATAAAACACCTTATATTTTTGTGCAGCACGCACTGCATAAAATTAAAGGAAATAAATTTACTTTGTTATAATTTTGATGTTTAAAAAAATGTTTACACATATATATATATATATATATATATATATATATATATATATATATATATATATATATATATATATATATATATATATATATATACATATATATATATATATATATATATATATTGTAACGGGGTGTCCGTATTCACTTATGGCCTTGATAGCCACAAATTAATTCGAGGGATACTCTGACCGGGACTGTGTTTCCCGGGCACGTACGGAGACACACTCACGTTACAACGCGGACAGCGAGTCCGCTTTTTCTCGTTCACGTCTGCTTGCTGAGAGGCCAGCTCAGCTCTGGCTCAGCTCAGGACGCTCGCGCGTTGGTGTTTACGCGCGAGCCCGCGGAGGCGGCAGGATAAGGCCGATGCCCGGCTTACAGCTCCCTTCTGGACGCCAAGATTGCTATAGATAAAACCTGTAAGGAAAGAATAGTCGGAAGGGCTTCATGCAAGGGAAGGCTCGCACAAAGCAAAACAAACATATAATGATCAAAAAAACGGAAACTATATTTGTCTGCACTAGTACAAAAGCATACGCGCGCGTGTGTGTGTGTGTATTTCGCTCGATCGCGTTGACGGCAAAGCCTGTACGGTCGAGGAAGGCTTTATCTCGGGGCCGACGGCCAGTGATAATTCGACCGGGCACAGAGAGAGATTACGCGGCTATTATGGTTCTTGCGCACGCACTGCGCTTACCTGGCTTTTCGCAGCCCCTTATTTGCACCTGCTCGCCTAGCAGTTGGTCTCTCAGCAGAAATATTCGACCTGGTGTCTAGTCGGTAAGCCTTCTCGTCGACGGTACGTGGGTGCAGAAGCGGGCGAGGCGATGGCGAGGTTGTCCTCTCGTGGCTTGACAAACGTAGCGGGCGAGAGACGCACACGTGTTTTTCCTACCTATACCTAATCCCGTCTGGCCTAATGGCCAAGAGCGTCCCTCGCTAATACTCATATCAAGACGCTTGTCTCTTCTTTCTCTCTTTCTTTCGCACGCATTATCGCGATCCCTTCCCCTCTCGCTCTCTCTCTCTCTGGCCTTTCTTTCTCGCGCAGTCTAGATGAGTGTAAACGGCGTTTGAGTTTCAACCGCCCGATACAATATATATATATATACACATTTACTGTAGTTTTATTTATAATTCAACTTTACCTTTATAATAAAACAACAGCTCTTGTTAAAACATTTGTGTTTTCGATGGTACTAGATTTATTATTTTTTCTCCCCTTAAGATAGAAAAAATGATAATGCGATCCAGACGTGGGTTTTTAGGTCTGGACGATGTAAGATTTAAATAATTTAAAAAAAAAAAATTATTCAAGTGCAAGTGATTCAAGTCAATCCTTGTTATTTATTGTGAAAAACTTTAACAAAACATTCTATCGATTTAAGATTAAACAAATTTCTTATTTTTTAAGCGCTTTCAAAATAAAAAAAAATTCGTCGTAATTTTTCGTTCTCTACCTAAACTTTTTCATTGATTTACTGCGTACAACAATAAACATTCCATAAAATGAACCAACGTAGCTGCTAGGGATTTAAAATATTAATACTTTGGTATGAACTAAATAATATATTGGGACATTTCCAACATCATGACTACCACCAACACACCTGGTCAATTCAACTTTGGAGCCCATTATTTCAACCAATCACAACCCTAGGCAGGACCACGTATCTACTCGTAGCAAATACGAGCTACTTTCACTCCTACCCTTTGAATATCACAGCCAATCTTTTTAAACTCAAGAGCTTTTTTCTCCCACCATACCTGCGTTAACGCAAGCTCGATCGAGTGCCTTTTTTCCCCCGCGACCGCAAGTTTTAGATATTTTCTCCTCTTTTTTATTATATTTATGAGTGTTCGAGCTATGTATTAATTTTTTTTTCACCGTTTGGAAATAAGGTTACTAAAAACAGATTTTTTTGTAGATAGTTTATACAAAATGATTAATATGTGAACACAAGCAGACAAACACGTCCTCTAATCTGATCCATTCCTGTTTGCGGTACTGGGTACTACTTCACGTGTTGTTAAAAATGAATGACGATTCTATTCAAATTTGCTAGTTTAATTTTATACCCACTGACATGTAGAGAAAAATTTTACAAGATAATTTTTATTTTAAACTAACCAAGGAACAAAAAGACAATATTTTACCAAAAAAAAATTTCTATTTTCTAATTTGTAGCAAAATTTATTTATAACTATTCATTTAAAAGTTATGAGACAACCTCCTACAAATAATATCGTATGGCTAATGAAAATGCCTGAAAAAAAGTTAGGTAGAGTGATTAAAGTCAAAGGTGTACATTTTATTTTTAGATGTATGCAAACCATGGGTAGCATAGCAAGAAGCTCACTATTCAAAGCTTATCAATAAGAGACAAATTTTTTTACCAGTCTCAAATTTTTGTGTTTCTAAAGGAAAATAATTCAGAAATCTTTAACGCCTTGCAGAGTTGCAAAAAGTTTTTCAACGATCAAAATATTAACGGTTATAAATTGCATATTTCTAATTTTTTTAAAGTTTGACAATTTTTTTCTTAAAAAGTATGACGTGTAGAAAAAAATTTCATCAAACATTTTTTTTAGGAGTGTCAAAGAATAAGAATAAATTTTTTTTAACAAAATTTTATGATTTTTCAATTTGTTAATAAAATTTGTTAATTACTATTATTATGTGCATTCAAGACCAAGCCACAATTAAAAATCGTGTTTAACAGGTCATAATACATGAAAAAAAATTTGAGTGAGACCGTTTTAATGGAAAAGGCCACAGGGAAACACCGGGAAAAAACTGCCCATTGCTTCCTTAAATATCTTCTTCTTCCTATGTTCCATAAAAAGCTTCAGAACTTGTTATTTATTCACAAAACGTTTGAATAATAAGCCAGGAACTTACAAGTTAAAAAACTTTGTAAATTTGTGTACATTTTTATTTCATTTTCCTAACTATTATATAATTCAACAATAACTTTTAAAAATCTTTATTTCAATACTTCAAATTACAATATCGAGTTAAGAATTTTCTAATTAATTATGTAAAAATTTTCTGTTTCTTGTCATAACGGCGTTATTCCCCAGCAGATAAATTCCTTTATTTAACAAAAATTAATCAACAATAAACTGGCTAATTACGTTTTTATTTTCTTCGCATCCTTACTCAATAGTTGATGACCAATGTATTAAAGATACAAATCTATTTAAGTTGCACGAGCTTTCTTGCATCAATTTTTTTTATACGATACAAAAACATAGTAGGGTACGTATAATAGATACTGAGTGATAAGAAGTCATATCTCATAAGAAGTGATGCACGTTTTTTTCGTATTTTTTAATAGTTTTATGACACTTACTAGGACATATTTAACGTAGAAAAAATTAATAAGGTAGTATACTTATTTATTGACATTGTTTCTCTTAAAACATGTCATTTTCACCATATTTGTAATACACGTTGTCTTAGTTGGTTGAGCATATATACTACGATCAGACTTGTACTTATATCAGTTGGACAAAATTACAACAGTAACTTGCGAGATAACTTATATCTTGTCATAGATTTGTTAAAACAAGTAATTTTATGGTATAATTGAGTTACGTCTTATTCGATAAGATTGAAATAAAATATTGTACTAACACAAAATTTACACACTGATATTTGTATAATGTCTCGAAATTCTATTGTTTCCTTGGATTTTTGGGCCCTTCCTTGCGGCGCAGTGTGTACCTGCAAGCACATTTCCGCGCGAATCGTCTGACGTATACTCGTTGTAATCCTTCCATGCTCAGCTAATGAACAAAACTATGTACGCCTTGTTCGGCAGCTTGGCCACGATAAGGCCCTCGAATCAGTGGTAAAACCAAACTCGCCTCGTAGCAGTTAGCAGTCGTAGCTCACGAACTGTTGTATATAATTGCAGTCACGTCATCAATATTCTAAGTTATCGGGGCAGGTTGGAAAGATTTGATTGGAACGCGAAAGTGAGATAATCAGACTCTCCAGACCAACCGACTCGTGTCACTATTCTCACAACTAAGAGGTTTTTGTTAAGTAACTTTAACCACAATTCGCACTTTTATTTTCAAACTAATCGAGTATTTCATGTTACACTGGAATTTGTTTTAAAATGTCTGAAGAGGATTCGACTTATTCACCTTTTGAGCCGCATCCCCCATTAATAGCAGGTCCTAAGAAAGCCACTTTGAATATAAGTTGGCGGGTCACCAAACTATATCTCCTAGCAACACTTTCCAAGAGACAAGGCAGTTGGCAATTGAATCGATATCTAAGGATGATCCTCGCATCTCAGCCGCCAATAATGATAAGGTGAGAAAACGATCAATCAAAGACGAATATCTCGATTTCTCTACGTTTCTCGAAAATTCAATAAAGTGGTGCATTTCAAGTTAAAACGTCTGAGGGAAATAGATACTACAATATTTGTTTCCAATACGCTCAACGTCATCATAAGTATCAAAGTCTTTGTATAAGTATTTGTCCGGTTTTACTTATTCATCATTAAGTTTTACTCGCGTTTAATTTTAAAATTAAATTGAATAAGTACCTGCCAACAAGTCTTATGCTCTACTTTGGCCAAAACTTTTATCATACAAATAAAAGTCTCTAGCTATCAGATGTTTCAATACTATGCAATTAATACAAAGTAAGGTTCTTTTAATTGAAAAATGTGTTCATGGCTTAGGTCAGTGGTAAATCTATTGTAGTAACCGGCATCAAGGAAGTTGAAGATGACGAGAACGAAAACGCTTACTCAAAAACACCCCTGAAAGTTAACAATCTAGAACAATTTGATTCGGATAAAGTTGAGGCGTGGCTCGACTTAGACAATAACTTCTTATATTTATATGCTCCTTCTAAAAATGAGCCAATGGCCAATGTATAGACTGTAATTAACAGTAAAAATATCGATTGACTCATGGTTTTTATCTACGAAAGAGAATGTATAATGAGAAATAATAAATGATGTCATTCCATTATTAAATATATTTTATTCACAAACAATTAACCAAAAAACTAAGAGATTTCATAGTTTTTATCATGTTTATCTGAAAATAAAAATAATAGTGTAAGCATTTTACAATATGGTAATTATTAAACTTGAACCATTCTCAACTTTCTTTCCACTTATACCAAGTACAATTTTGTCCTCAATATTTTAATTTAAAAAAAATTATTGTTTGCGAGGCTTTCTAAAAATACCCGTAACGATGTAGGCATAGTAGAATAAAAATCGTTGAATAAATACATTTAATTTTTCATCTACTATGGCTAGAAATTAACTAAGTCAAAGAAAAAGCAGAATACTGTTACAAAAAATATATTAAATTAAAGTTTTAATATTTCTATTTAAGTTACCTATTGATGGAGCATTTTGGTATATTTTTTAGGTATAATTAGCAATCACGTAAGTTGTCTTTTGCCTTATATTTTTCTTCAGTTATACTTATTTTAACAATATTTATACAACTTTGAACAGTATTTCGTTAACGTCGATTTATGCTAAGCTTACTGATAATATGATAATTTAATTTTCCTGAAGTTGGGAATTACATACATTGCAATACATTTTTTTTCTGCAATTAAGATCATATGTATGTCATTATAACAGCCTACACGCTTTTAAAAATGTTTTTATGAGCTTTTTCTTTTCGACATCGGAAACTTTCTACAGCTTCATCCGGCATAAATCAAAGAAGCGATACTATATAGAGTCGAGCCCAGAAAGCGTTACAGTACGAATACGTACAATAAGCATGACAATTGAATTTTACCATCCGCTACTATGCTGCTTTGCTTATAATATATTTATAATTGTTCCTATATGTCCCGCGCTTGTTTTTGTTTAACGTTTATTTTTTCTACCATCTGTTTTTGGAATCAAGCACTGACCCTTTTGTAAGTACATCATGTTATTGATCGAATACTCTCTTTTTGGTGTTTAAATAAAATCACAAGCCATTTATTTGTTGGTGTGGAGGATTTTTTATGTTTCGAGCCTATGTGGTAGTTTCGTAAGCACGTGGCTACTTCTCTGGCAAGAAAAAGCCAAAAAAATCAGAAGAAGATATTGACAGCTATGTAAAAATAAGCAATGAAGCACTAAATAATTTTGTGCAGCATGTACTAAATAAAGTTGAAGGAAATATTATTTTTTAATTTTTTTGAAATTTAAATTAATTATGATGCATGTATTACTGCTGTAATTACATTTTTGACTAAAATTCTTACATCTAAATTACTAGACAACAAAGTTTGTTTTTCATCGTACAAGATTTTTTACTTTTTTTTCCTAAGATAAAAACAACAATTCTACGATCCAAACAAGAATTCTTAGGTCTAGAAGATATGAGATTTAGATAATTGTAAAACCAAATGTTATGCAAGTGCAAGTGATTCAAGTGAGTCATTATTATTTATCATAAAAAACATTAACAAAGAATTCTATTTATTTTGAAATAAACGAATTCCTCACATTTTAAGAGTCTTTTTTAAATCAACGAAAATTTTCACAATTTTTTTTTTCTACCTTATTTTCTTTATTAGTTCTCTGCGTCCAACAAAAAATATTCCATAAAATAAACCAACGTAGTTGCCAGAGATTTATATTATTAATACTTTGGTATGAAATGAATAATATATTGGGACATTTCCAACATCAGGACCACCATTACCACCCCTGGTTAATCGAACGTTGGAGCCCATTGTTTCAACCAATCGAAATTCTACGAAGGGCCACGTATTTACTTGTAGCAAATACGAACTCCTTTTACCCCTACTCTTTGAAAACTATAACCAATCTACTCAAACTTAAGAGTTTTTTCCTCCCACCACACCTGCGTTAACGCAAGCTCGATCGAGTGCCTTTTTAACCCTACGACCACAACTTTTGGATATTTTGTCCTCTTCTGTTATTATTTTCATGAGTATTCAAACTATGTATTCATTTTGTACTTTTTGTTTGTAAATAAGTTGACGAAGAACAGATATTTTTGAATATGGTTTATAAAAAATGATTTCTTTTTTATCTCAGCGCCACAAATCACAGGCTAACAAACACGACTTTTGATGCAATTTTTTTTTCTTGTTTTCCTTTCTTTTCTTATTCTTTTATCATTTTTTTTTTTCATTGTTCAATTTACTAAAAATTTGTATTATTGATTTATCAGTAAACAAACAGACCATCTAAATTATATAAATAATGATTGTTATCTTTTTTCTTACAAAGAAATTAATGAAATTTAAATTACTATTTCAAGAAAAATCACGCAGTCTCTCGACCTGCTGAGCGACCAAAATCGCCCGTCCATAATACAACTGCCAAGGACATCGTTGTCGCGGCCTCTACCGTATTACGTGCGATAACATATATTCATATAAGTAGACTGCATAGCTGCAGCCAAAATTGACGCCACTCCAATATCGAATATGTAATAGGTAAGGATAAAAATCGCTACCCATTAGATGTCCTAATACTATTAAATTTATTAGTACTAAGCTAATTCTATTGAGAAAAAAATTTGTGAATTAAAAAAATATGATTATTTTGGAATCACTACCACCTGTAAGTATACTATAGTATTTATACTGTACTAGTCCAGTAAAAATCGTTTGCGGGTAAAAGTGGGTAATTCCTCCCCAGCTGCTTTTCTCTATAGGAGAACTATACTATTAATGGGTACGCGGTAGCCAAGGGCTTTAATAAATCATGTGCTAAGAGAGTCTTTTTGTTTGACGCGCTGATGGATGTATTATTCAGGTGCTACCTACCGATCGTGTCAAGGGGGTCGGAGAGCTACGAGACTTAATTAATAATTAGAGTGTAGTTGTGTCCTTGATCACTACATGCCCAGTTAGGTTGTCCGATAACTCTTTGGCTTGACTTTTTTAAAGTAGTCTATTGTCCTTTCCATGATTCTCACGGACTTTAAGGATCACATGAATTTTCGAGATTCTTATAAATGGGAAAAATATAAATTTCAACAAATAGTGTCTTGATTTTCTCAATTTGGCCGATCGCTTCAGATACAAGTCTGTTACAAAAAACCAGAAAGTCTTTCAGTAAAAACAGATACTGTATCGGGTAAAACTTGAAATTCCTGAAACTTCTGCAAGACTGGCACAGTCACAATAACGAAAGTTAATTCATTTGATTTTTTTTTTTTTTTTTTTTTTTTTGTATTTATAATGGTTTTTTTATTTTAACTACATTTAGATGAGTGTTTGATACCCGAGAACATAATTTTAAATAAAATCTGCCTATGTCTGACCAAACTCGGACTCGTACTACTTGAAATTGGATGACTCGCAGTTTCCTTATTCCAGACAAATGACGAGCTTACTTTATACCTCATGCCTAGTACGAATCTCTGCAGTATTACCTTTGAGTTTGTACTTTGTTAGTGATTAAAGAGAAACTTTTAGAGTCAAACTCACCAAGTTGCTATTTAATAAGGTGGCAATATCGATTTGAGAGGTAACAAGTATTATTTATCGAAACTCGATAGTATTGATATACATTGTATTTATCTCCTAGGGTTTAAATTTAAGTTGAAAAATATTAGATTAAGTTGTCTACTATTTTAATTGCAAACTTTTCTTTCGCAGCTTAAGTACTACAATATCACAAACAACATCAGATCAAATTCTTTAACGCTTGGGTATATCTGCAACTATTTACAAATTGCTCTATTTTCATAAACCATCTTTGAATATATCTGTTCTTCGTCAACTTATTTACAAACGAAAACCACAAAATCAGTACATACCTTGAATACTTATGGAAATAGTAACAGAATAGGACAAAATATCCCAAAATTGCTGTCGCAGGGGAAAAAAGGCGCTTGATGGTCGCGAGTTTAAGAAGATTGGCCTCAATGTTTAAAGGGTTGGAGTGAAAGTAGCTCGGATTTGCTGTAGGAAGATACGTGGCCCTACCTAGGATTCTGATTGGTTGAAACAATGGGCTCCGAAATTCGATTAACACGGTGTGTTGGTGGTAGTCCTGATGTTGGAAATGGCTCAATATATTATTTATTCCATACTAAGGTATTATTATTTCAAATCCCTGCCAGCTACGTTGGTTTATTTTTTGGAATATTTTTCGTTCTACGCCGCGAACTCATAAAGAACATAAGGTAGAAAAGAAAAAATACGATGATTTTCTTTGGTTTTAGGGAGATACTTAAAAAAGTAAGAAATCGCTTATGGTACAATCGATAGGATGCCTAATTAAAATTTTTCATAATGAATAGTGAAGATCCACTTGAATCACTTGAACTCGCGTAAATTATTATTTTTAAATTATTTAAATCTTATTTCTTTCAAACCTTAAATTCAGGTTTGGTTCGTAGTATTATTGTTTTTATCTGAAAAAAAAAAAAGTAAAAAATCTTTTACCATAAAAAACAAAAGTGTTGTAAAAAAATTGTTGTTTGGTAATTAGAATGTAATGCAGTTGAAAATAGAACTACAGTAGTGATAAATGCATAAAAATTACTTTAAATTTAGAAAAAAAAACAAAAAATAATCTTTCCTTTCACTTTTTAGTATATGCTGCACAAAATGATTAGGTATTTTATTGCTTATTTTGAGCTTGTGGTCAATATCACACTTCAATTTCAGTTTTTTTTTTACTAGAGAAACGGCCACAGTAACATCAAATCGCCACACTGTCTTTTAATTTAAAAAAAAAAAACACAAAAATAAATGATTGGCTTGTGATTTTATACAAACACCCAAAAATAAGCGTTCGATCAATAACACGATTTACTTAGAAAAGGGTGAGTGCTTGATTCTAAAAACATATCATAGGAAAAATAAATGTGGAACAAAAGCAGGTGCAGGACCTACACGAAGAATTGTAAATATATTATGAGCAGAGCTGCGTAGTAGAAGGTAATAAAACTTAATTGTCATCCACATTAACGCGTCAGTACTGACACGGGATATTTAAGGGAATAAACTAATCTTCTTCGGCTCAATAATATATATAGTGTCGCTGCTTTGTTTTATGCTGGAAAATACAGATGAGATATTGAAAATTTAGGACGTTAAAAGGAGAAACGTTTGAAAAAGCGTAGCGGCCGTTAAAGTTATCTATGTTTTTAACTCCAAGAGAAGAAAGTAGGGGATTCAAGGGACGGTCCTGTATGTATTTAAACCATTTGTTAATATATCTACAGATGAGCATGTGTTAGCACATTTTCTTAATTTTACTTAGAGGTTGGAGCTTAAAAAAAATTTGCAGCATATACAATCGCACTCGGCGTATTTCAGTAAAGCATATCATTGGCGATATGAATGATGCATCAAATATTAATTTCACTTTTTATTAAACACTTATTTTAAAATAATTTTGCTTATTTGTTTACTTACAACAGATAAATGTAAATTTATGTAAAAAGTTCGTTATAACAGAGCGTTAACTTTAAAAAATTAGCATCAAAAAATCTCACTTGAAGGTACAAACCGAATACTTTATTGTGTACTAACTGTAAATCAACCTCGTAAACTTTTAAATCATTAAATTAACGAAAAATGGTAGATAATTTTGATTTCTTCTAAAGTATAAAAGTGTAAAGTCTTCACTGTTTATGACGTTAAAAATACTTATTGTTCTTTTAAGAAACAAAAAATTATTCTTTAATAGTACTACCTCAATTTAAAATAAATTTTCCTTAACGATAATCATTACAGCTTTACAGAACAAACAATACACAATTAATAAGCAAAAAAGCAGAAAATCTTAAAAAAATGCTTCAGACCTTTTTGCTTTGTATAAAAATACTTTCCACATACTTAAATCAGATATTAGCCAAAAAATTATATAATATAACAATAAAGGCTAATTACTTCTAGCCTTTTTTTTGCATTAAAAATTACCTGCCTTTTTTATACGAAAAGAGATCTTAAGTTATGATGAGTAATATAAAGTCAAAGCACCCATTCAAGTACAAACAGTACTTATTAAATTATAAAACATGTTTTGGTTGTGCAAAAATTCTATGATAGCACTGCTATTATAAGTAAAAATAATTATAAAAAAATAAACCTATTATTAATATCTTATATAAAAAAACTATTGAGCATATTAATACCTTCAGCAGTAATTGAACACCAAATTTCTAAATTGGATTTCACTCATATTTGGATTTGGTACGCTAATGATACATCAAATTTTTTTTTAAATCAAAAACATAAACAAATTAACGTACAGCTGATTAACTGATGTGAATGAATTAGAAAATATTTCGATAAACAGCTACCGTTGCTAACTAATTTTTTGTGTTACTAAAAAATTTTAATAAATGAATATTTTAAAAATTGATAATATTCATTGCCGAAAAGTTTCTCGTTATATATAGTATATCTCTAAAAGAAAATATCTTTATGCCTACGATGCATTGCATTGAAATCTTGTAATGTATTGGTTTCTTTACGACCTGTCCTACGGCGATTGGCTTCTGTTTTGTTTGTTTTAGGAAATACAAATAAAAAGAGGGGAAGTTAGGAAGGGGTTGACTATGTCAATGGGCGTTCCTTTTCACCCACTTCATGGCCAGAAAATTTTGGTAGTGGGAGAGAAAATTCCAAGCCCTTCAAGGCAGAGCCCCAACACGTCACTGTCTCGCAGTGCGTCAACTAGACAACACCTCAACCCCAAGTGATCACTGTGTACTACGTTTCCGATACAGTTTGTCAAAGAAGTTTAGTACTCGAATATAGATATTCGTTTGTGAAAAGTGTCCTGTGAAACTCGAGAAGTCACAACTTCCAGCATCCAAAAGGTGGCCATCCCAGCCGTGCCCAGCTTCATCTAAGGAGTTCCCGGAAGTCATTGTCTGCGTTACGAGAATCAAGTTAACAAGTAAGTGCATCTTTAAATCCTCTCTCTGGCAGAAATAGATGCATCTAGCTCTCACCGAAATCATTTTGTTTTGTTTTAAGTAATGTACTTTCTTTGATACAAAATACGCAGAAAAATGCACTACATAAAACTAAAAGCTATCATTGATGTAGTATAAGAAAGTAAAAAATTTTTTTTATTCTCATCGTTTCTTTGCTTCTTTTTATCAATTTAAGTATGCTGTCTGAATAATAAGAATTTTACTTTTACTCTCTTCTTAAAAGCGCGTGCAAATAATATAATATTTGACGTAAGTTTTTACTATTAAAATGAAGTATTGGTAAAGAAAAGCTTAAATTTTGTTGTGCTAACACAATAAAAGCAATTCCTTACTCATTAAAGAAGTTAATTAAAAAAATTTTTTGGTTTAACATCGTTTCTTTTTTATTAATAAAACAAGTGCTAAACTTTTGCATAAACATCTGTAATTTTATTTGAAGTAACTCATCAAGCACAACCAAGCTTTCCTTCGTTAAGAAATTCTATAAAACTAGGTAAACAAAACTTTTAAGATAAACACTTAGTTGATGTTCAAGACGTCAGAAAAAATGGTGGACGAAACAAATAATGGTTAAAAACCGTTTAAAAAATACAAAGTCAATAAAATTCAAACAATTTAGCTGTGCTTCGTTTTGGGATTCTCTAACTACCAACTTACAATACTTATCAACTTTTTTAATGTCATTTAAGTAATGTATTTTTTTAATACAAAAAAAGCAGAGTTCTGCACCATATGTAACCGAAAGTTATTATTCAAGCTTCACATAGAATTAAATATCTACTTTTGTTGCCGTTATTTAAAAAAATAAAATTTTTTTTAAGGGGACTTATCAAAAACTTTGTTTAAATTGTCTCCATCTTTACTATAAATATGTGTCAAAAAAAAATATTTAAAATTAATTCTCACTACTAAAATGACAATGGAAATAATTTTATGTACATTAAAGTAGTTAATTAACAGAAAAGTTTTTGTTGAACATAATTTTATTTTTACTATTAAAACTAGTGCTAAATTTTCGCAAAAAAAATACTAACTTAACTTGACGTAAATCAACTAGCGTAATTAAGTTATCCTTCAACGTTAGATTATACAGAACTTGAATACTTTTTAGAAAGTCACGGTAATTGTAGAAAGCACTTGATCATTTTTTTGCATTCTAAATATTAAATTTGAATAAATTTGATTTGGTTTTTCTACTTCTTCAATCATTGATTTACTATAAAAGTAAAAATTCAAAAGATAACATTTTACTTTGAACCTTAGTATAGAATATTATAAAAATTGGCTGTTTAAAAACCTAAAAATTCACTGTCTTATAAAAAACTAAATGAAGCTTTTTGTACAAACTAGAGTTTTGCATATCTGAAGTTAAAAGAAATTGCAGGCAAAAAAAATAACAGAAAAAATTGCTTAAAAATTAAAAGATTAAATAAAATCCGTATGCGTACGACTACTATTACACTGCATTTATCGACATTCTAAAAAAAAGTCAAACTTTTTGAATAATTTTGATTGTCTATTCAAATAACTTCTGACGACATACTAAGGCAAAAATATGGTTTAAAAGGTAGAAAAGGCTAAAACTTTTTTAAAGATTAAGTATGTAAATAAATAAAATCGTTGAAAAAGTTATGTGCCCTAACCTAAATCATACGATCAAAGCATGTTCCTGCTTCCTCACGATTTCTGCAACAATATGTACGTGTTTTCGTAAATGATTTTAATTTTATGAAGACTAAAAAAAGGAATGTTTCTCGAGTTTTTTTAAGTATAAAGTCTAACGCGATAATTCACTATTTTACAAAATGTTGAGTAAATTTTATAATTCCCTCAAAAATGAAAAAAAGACAAATAAATGAACAATAACGTAACATATCTTTAAAAACAAGAATATAGTGTCAAGAAGTAGTACTGTTATACGAATATTTTGTGTATTAATTAAATTGAATCTTGGTTTAGCTATGTATTGGTAGTTGTACTTTCGTAAAATAGTCTCGCTTTTACTATCTCATATAAAGACGTATATAATGATTTATTTAATTTTGTGAGAAAACGTTTAAATTCTCTTCACATATTTTTAGCCAAAAATGATGAAGCTAACCAGCCTCGTTGTAATATTCGCCGTTGTTTTATTCATGCCATGTGATTCAGCTAAAAACATGGAAAGTCAAGTTCCTGTAATTTTGGATGTACAAAAGTTGTATGCGACCACCAGTATAGGAATTATTTACAGGAGCAACGAAGGTAAGCAAAAGCAAACCGATTTTTACAAAAGGTATAAATACTTAAATACAACAATTTTTCTCTTGAATCCACAGACATACATTCGGTGGTCAACATGGTTAAAGAATTCTCGCGTAAAATGGTATACTCTGTAGCTTCGACTATATCAGATATTCCAGAAAAGTATCCGAAACTAAGAAATTACTCAAAAACTCTTTTTGTGGTATTTTTAAATACTGACAATGATTTCGAAAAATTCACACAATTTTCGAGGCATCACAATCTTTCGCCTCACGTATGGCTCTTGTTATTCCGGCCTGACATCACTGAAGAGATCCATAGCACTTGCCAGTGTCCTAAAAAGAATTACCTTCACTTGAATATAAAAAGTGAAGTCTTAATAAAATGCGGAAACAATAAAAACATTCATGAATGGTTCGCTGTTGGACCTCAAAATAAATTACACGTTAATAAATTATTCGAGTGGAGCATCAAGGAAGGATTGACCGTAATAGACAAGCGTGCTTTGGTACAGAGACGAAAGAATTTAAGTGGTGCGTCGGCTACAATTACTGCTGAGGTATCGAATTGATTTAATACAAATTGTTTTATTTCAAAATATCACAATTATTGCATTCACAAAAACTTAATTATTTTCCTTCAATGCTCGTAGATTTCTACTTTTTATTCTGAAATAGTGGAAGATTTTGCATCTAACACAGGATTAGCATATAAGTTTAAAAATGGCTCCCATATCAAGAAGGAATCCCATGAAAGTGTCAATAACACATTAATTAAGTCCACAAAATTATTAAATGAAAGTATTATTCTTCCCGGCGAGTTTTTAACGAACAAAAACTTGGATGATTATGACGTAACGATTGAAATTATGGATTTGCAAGACACATTATACTATAAATTACCAGGTACCATGGAGATTCCATGGAATGCTTATTTTGAGGTGAAATATTTTAATTGTAAAATATTCATGACTTGATTTCTTTATTACGTTTTATCTCTTTTATTAAATAGGTTTTCAGCAAACGCATTTGGATTTTCTTGATTATACTTATAGCTATTTCATCAATTCTATTTAGCGTAATTTTAGTATTACATAATGATAGAAGAGGATTTATTTTCAAACTGTCGGACAGTTTCTTAAACGTGTGGCGTATGTTCGTCCATCAGGAATTTACAGGTAAACTGTTTAAGATGGTTTATTCAAAAATGCAGCAAAGATGTTAAATTTATGTTATTTATACCATATCGTACAAGATTGTCATTATAAAGAACAATTATTCGGTAAAATTACATTTTACAAAGGTTGGGTTGTTTTAATTAAATAATAAAGTTGACTAGATCATCACTCTTGAAAAATGAAAATTTTCATATATACTTTTAGAAAATAATATACCCATGCGTAAATATACACGAATATGAGGTAATTAATGAAATGCTTACCATAAACCCATTCGATTTTATTATTAATTTTTTGATTACCATTATATTATTATTTATATTTTTATACTTTTTATTATAGCGATATTCTACATGTCATGATGCTTTCTTTCTTCATGATAATATATCCTAAATTAGTTTTTAGGTGCAACAAAATTATGGGAGTGCCTTATTACTTTGTCAGAGAACAAAAAGAAGCCACTTAAAAATCATGTATTTTCAATATAAAACAAATTTAAAAAATAGTATATGGGTGATCTAAGTTGGTTACATAGTGATATGTTGATGTACGTGTCTACCTCCTAAAGTTTTTGTAACTATTGATCGTTGATATACATAAGAGCCTAAAAATTATCTAAGACAGCTGTGCGTTGATTAACAATACCGTGGTTGCCAAGTTGCAGATTGTTATGAGTCTTTTTTTATCTTGAAGTACACGTTTTAAGGAAAAATTTGAGCCCAGCTGAGTTAAAAATAAATCAGCAATGGTTAAGTAACAAGTGGTCAGCTTTTTTACCTAAAATCTGTGGGGTTTGAGTACATATATCTCCATCAATTTTTGTTCAAAATATGTCAAAGAATCGGAATAAATTTTATGGTTACCAAAATTGAAAAATGTTCTCAGTTCATGTAATTTGTTTTATAACAATCAACAACAGAAAAATAATGACGAATTTCATGGTTTATCATCTTTGGGAGGTAAAAATACACAATATTTAAAAAATTTCGTGGACTCGAATGCCCTCATAAATCTCAATTCTATTTTAATAACTCTATAGATATAAAATACTAACCACCTGCAGGTGATCCATAACGTGAAGACAAATACTTTTTTTAAATAAGAAGTGTGCAAAGAAAGTTAGGAAAAATAAGATATAAAAAAAAAACTTTTTAAGGAGGTTTGGGAGTATCATTTAGAGAGGCGAGGAACGGGGAGGCCCCTCCCCACTAACGCATCTGGGCCCCCTTTACCGCAGCTGCTCTTGTCCTCTACAATTTTTAAACTGTACGACCTCTAACTGCTTATATTTTTTAAAAATGCCTGGCAAAGTTTGATTTTTTTTTTTATCGAGCATCTTTCTTTAGCACCAAGTTATCTATAAAAACGTTTTTTTTTAAACAACACATTTAGAATATACCTTAATTTTAATTAAAAGGCAAACCTAACCTTGCTCTCTCATAAGAAACCGTTTTAAACTGTCAATTTTTCATTTCTTATTTTCTCGAAAATTTCCGCTCATAAAAAATCTAGAAAAATTTGTGTGCACTCCTAAAATGCTCAAATATAACATACATTTTTTTGGCCCGCTTCTCCATTTTGAACTTCTCTTACAAACTTTCATAAATGGCAGAAGGAGGTGTTTTTTTCACTAACTTGGTAAAACAATTTTCCACAATTTCTGGAAACTTGAGTGTAAAAAATAAAAAAATCATAGATGATTATTCAAGTTTGCAAAATGTACGTCTTTGATCTTGTTAATCATCATATACTTTTAAATATAATTTAAGAACCCTAAAAATTTAGATACACTTATACAATGGAATTACCTGTCTATACCTACATTTTTTTTAAATTTACAGATGAACAATTCAATTCCATATCATCCAAGATGGCAAGACTATCGCTATATCTGACAGCATTCATTGTTATTTCAATGTACGCAGGCTGTTTTACAAGTTTTGCTACAGTTTCAAAACCACACATTCCATTTAGAAATACGCGTGGATTTCTAGAGGACAAAACATATCAATTGATTATTGTAAAAAACACTGACTCATTAACGTTTTTCTCGGTAATTTTGTAAAGTTTTAATTGAATATATCAATTACATTGTACTTAAAAACTTTATCCAGTGATATTTTATTAGAGCTCAAAGGACAATATAAATGACGAACTGAGATTGTTTTTGAAAGATGAGAATAGTCTACCAACAACCTTCCAAGAGGCTATACAGCAGGTAATGTAAAATATTTAACTTACGTTGATAATTTTTGAAGATACTAAACAATGCATCACCTTTCTCAATAGCATTTGAAAATTATTTTTAACACTTTTATTTGTAATGGTGGTAGGACAATTTGACAAAAGATAGTTGTTTTTTTATATTCTACCGTAGACAAAAGTTTTTGGCACTTAAGAAATTTGTGTAAATGTCATTAAGAATTATCTTTAACATTTCACTCGAAAAATAGTTATAGGGGTAATGGGTACAGTTTTTGACCCCCTGATAGTGATTGACCGCCACGTGCATTTTTAAATGGAGCCTTTATATATAGACATACAAATCATACAGGGGTCAATCACTACCTTAAGGTGTCAATAATTGTACCGCTTACCCCTACGAAGATATTATTAAACTTTATAATGTAATTTTTTACTTTTGGAGACGTTTATACAAATGATTCGTATCAATCTATGTTTGTGTGTCCGCGCGTGTGTGTGCAATAAATACGGTTCTAAACTAGTACACTTCAAACTAGGGCAATTCTGGAAAATTTTTGAAAAATGTACAAATTATATAAATTAAAATAGATTACTTTTTAGCGTGTTAATCTTAAAAATTTTTTTTTTAATGTAGGTATGCAACGAAAGGGTAGTTCTCTATAATATTGGTGAATTTCGGAGTCCAGTAACTTTCAAAAAACCTTGCAAAATCTTAGCTTTTCCACTAGGTAACTTTAGAAAAAAAGGTATAGTTTTGAACAAAGGAGATCCACTTCTTCAATTTTTAAATCATCAGTAAGTATTTTTAAATAAAAAATTTATGCCGGACAATTTTAATAATGTAAATTTTTTTCAGCATCCAAAAGTATAGAGAGAATGGAATAATTTCTCGGAGAAAAAACAAAAATCGGGCCAAATTCGGTATTAAAAAAGAAGTTTCATTTACATCACTAGGTCTTTCTGAAGTCACTCCACTGTTTGTGTTTTTATTAAGTGGATTTTCCCTAAGTCTAATCATATTTTTGTATGAGAAATGTCACAGACAGATTGTACAGTATCTTGTAAGAAAACCGTGTAGGAGAATCAAGAAACTTAGGAAACCAAAGAAAACCAACCGTTTGTACAATGATGGGAAGCCTTTTTCAGTTTACTCTCAGTACAGAGAGCCGCAGCCACGCCCTTTGTGGCCTTATACCCCATAAGAACCCCGATTCATGTATATTAGTTATTAACTTGCAAAACTCGTGTTTCTGCTTAATTATGCCAAAGATTTAACGCTCATGGTAAGAAAATTACTCCTAAATATAGATTTTGTACTGACCTGTACTAACTACATACATATTTCTTCACCACATTTTGCAATAATTCTAAGTTAATAAATTTAAAAATCATTGAAGCTAGACTCACTGAAATTTTAATTAATAAGTTTAATCGCAATTAATCTCATTGTTTTAGTTTTTCAAGCGATTCGAGTAAAATTTAATAGTATTTATTGATTTACAATTAACCATTAGTAAACAATAATAATCTCTCCACACGAATCTATATGTTTGACCGGAAATGTTTCTGATTTTATTTCTCGGAGACTAGGAAGTTGGGCCTCCTAAAATTTAAAGTTATTTATTAGTAGTAATCAAAGGAGTGCCATAGTTCTTGACGAATTTTTAAAAGAAACTGGATATCACGATATCATTCTTAAAAGTTATTCTTAAAATGCAGGGTTGTAACCTAAAAGTTCAAATGAAATAGCTATATTTAATCATTGTTATGTCATTTGGATTTGAACTGACCAGACATTGAGGATTAAGGGTGATTCCACCGTCAGATGTCAATAATGTGCCAGGTGCCTTCTGTAATCTGTAGACTGTAAATCACCTTGCAGAGGGCCAAGGCACAGTGTGGCAGGTGAGCCACCATGTTCAAGACTTTCTTTAGAAACTGTGTATACATGTATATTACTCACACAACATATACACATCGATGTGTCACTCAAACTTATGAAGCTTACAGACGTAAGATTCCGAGCTAGCGATTGGCTTATTAGGATTGTGTTTGTGTTGGTCCTGAGTACAGCAAACAGCAGAGTTGAGCAGAGCCCATCAAAAGAAGCTTCTGCATCTGACACACTGTGCCCTGACCCTCTGTAAGGTGCCTATAAGTGCATGTAGGAACATTTCAAAATTATTCATAATTTACATCATTAGTTGACTTATAAAGATTAAATAAAAAATGTAAAGAATCAATCATTTTGAAAAATAATTATTGTTCGCATATTTTTTATTCTACAATACAAGATGTGCAGTTAAAAATTTGCTAAGTCTTATATTTTTTCGTTAAATGTTAATTATAAGTTAAATGTTTAATCAAAGTAAGTGTTAATAATACTTTCAATGTCATGCAGTAAATAAATTTGTAAATTTTTATAAAAGTGTTAAAATAAATATTCTAAGAAATCATTTGTTTGTATCTTTTTTATTTTGCCTCTATATTTTATAAATTTAATTTTAGTTCTTTATCAAGGAAAATGGTAAATGAGTAAAAAGGTCAGTTACTTCTTTTTTTTGAAACACAAAGACAAAAAGTTAAACTTAAATTCGATGGAAAAATTACAGAAAATAATGTTTAATTGTTACAAGCACATGCTAATAAGATTAAAATTTTAACTCCTTTGTGAGTAATTTTTAGAAGTCATATATAATGTTTGCTCTTTAAAAATGTATCGGTCAAAAAAATTCTTAGTAGTATACTGTATACATGTTAATATATTACTTATTGCACTAAAAAATTGTTGTGTTGAAAGAAAGATCGTCATTTTTAAAATTTTTTTATTACACTACTGTTTTTCTAAATTTGATTTTGAATTCTTTATTGTGTAGTATAATATCTCATATTTCACTAAATTGTATCGTATTTTAAATATTATATTTAAAAAAGTATTTTTTTGTCAGGTGCTTCGTTTTAGAAATAAAAATTTTTAATTCTTAGAAAAATTAAATCATAACATCAATGAGCTTATCTTACATCAACCTTAACGAGATACTTTTTATTGTTTGGCAGATGTTATTTAAAGGAGTTATATTGCAGAAAAATAAGTAACAAACTGGACAGTTTTTGTCACTATCAATTATATGTGGCAAGAGGCAAATTGAGGTGGCTGAAAAAAAAACTAAAATGATTCCTAAATAGTTATTACTTTAAATTTCTTTAAAAATATTTTTTATAGGCATTCTGGTTATTTATTTACATAAAAAATTTATTTATGACTTATAAAGATTTATCTTGTTAAAAAAACTAATAATCGTGTTAAATCTTGCATATAAATATTTTTTCTGGAGCTGTTGTTTGTAATAACGTTTTAGCCTTGTCAAATAACCCAAACCCTGTAAAATCTTTCATAACAACAATCATGAGAAAAATTTGTTAGATAACGTTTTAGCCATGTCAACTGACCCAAACCCTGTGAAATCATTCATAACAACAAAATCAAGAGAAAATTTTGTTAGAAATTATCCAACGGTACCTACTAGATTACAAAAATTTTTTCAGTAGACTTTTCAACTATAAGTATCTCGATTGAGTGTAGGATAAAAAAAATAGCACTTGATATTATTGAAAAGAAAATCGACAACTGTATAAATGTAATACTTAACTTATTTTATGAAGTGTTCAAATTTTAATTTTATTTTTTGTATTAATATGATAAAAACTATGAGATCTCAAAATATTTTAGATGACTATTTGTGAATAAAATAAATTAGACAGTATAATGACATTATTTATTATATATCTTTTTTATATTATCTCTTAGTTACTGTAACCATAAATCGACATTTATAAGGTTGATCACAGTCTACTTATGAATAGCTGGAGCATATAAATACAAGACATTGTCCGAGTCGAGCCACGCCTCAACCTTATCCGAATCATTCTTATCTGGAATCTTACATGTTAAGGTGGTTTCTCGGAAAGCGTTTTCGTTTTCACCTTCTTCAACTATCTTTATGCCTTTTACTAAAACGGATTTACCACTGACCTGAAAATTAAACATACTTTTCTCACTAACATATTTTATTGTCATAAAATAATTTTCATGCGTGTGAATAAAAAAGTATTTTAAAACATCCAATAGATTTAAAGTTTTATTCATACCTATGAGCTCATCAAATTTATTGACAAAGTAAAATTAAAGACTAGTTGGCACATACTTTTTTTATTCTAGTCCAGCATTTAACACAAAAAAGATTTAATACATAAAAAGTAAACCTAGACAAAGACTTCGACAAAGAACTTTCGTACTTACGTTGACGTTAAGCGTATTCGGAACAAATGTAGTAGAATCTATTTTCTGTATATAGGTGCCCTGCAAATACGCCACTTTATTGAATTTTCGAGAAATGAAAAGAAAATGAGATATTCGTCTTTAATTGATCGTTTCCTCACCTTATCACTATCGGTGGCTGAGATGCGAGGATCATCCTTAGATATCGGCTCAATCTCCAACTGCCTCGTCTCTTGGGAAGTTTTGCTAGGAGATGTAATCTCGTGACCCGCTAACATTACTGAATCGGGATCTTCAAAATCTGATGGTATATTAAGACCCGGGTCGTCTTTATATGATTTATGTGTTCCATCAGACATTTTGATAAAAATACTATTGTGACGTGGCTTTTTCGATTGACAAAAAAATAAAGGCACGAATTGCGGTTAAAGTAACTTTATTGTAACCTCTTGAGACAAGTAGGGCGTGTCTCTAACGGCTCTAGATAATATACCCGACTTACCGAAGATTAGTAAGACTCGACTAACTTCGCTTTTCTTCTCTATTTTTCTAGCTTCTCTTTTCTACTTTCCCCACCTTTGAGAATCGAGGCCGAAAAGGCGCACAGGTATTGGAATAAGAGTTGGGGTACATATGAGGCAAATAAACAATACCTGCCGCCAATTACACAAAAGTCCAGCAACTTCACATTTGGAAGAGACACAAAAGTCGAACAACTTCAAAACTGGTAAAGATACACAGTATATTTGGGATGTCGTCTTGCCATGACGAGTTATATCGGTAAAAAAAAAAAATTGACATTCGCGACCTAGTTGACAAATAAAATAAAATAAAAATAATTTTAATGAATAGAATTTGTCTATTTTTAGCGTGTAAAAGTGGTTATAAATAGTATACCAACATACTACAATATTATGTTGATTATATATAAGTCAGTAAAAATGGGATCAATTGTTACTTCGTCGAAAATTACTTCCTTTCACAATATGGTCCACAATCTTCAAAGATTTAGTCAACTTGCTGTCAGACCTTACATAAATTGTTTCTTACTGCTACAGTTTTGATCGTTTTATTATGAAGAGAAACTGTTTTGAGCTTTAATGATCAATTCTTTTTTTTTTTTTTTCTCCTCAAATCGACGCTTCTTTCAAATGCAACGAAACTACTATAAAGTAAAAAACGATTATCTTTAATTATGTGTTTGCACATCAGTTAGAAAAAAAAGTAAAATCCACTGAAAAAAATCGTTTTAGAAAAAGTCAATGTGATTAGCACGTAATATTAGTTATTTCACTTGAAAACCAGTTAAATATACATCTTCTCCAAACGAAATCCTTATTTTAAGATAGCGGTCAACATCATACTTTAATTTTTTTTGTATTTCCTTTACACTACATTGGCATTAAATATTAAAAAAGCATCAACACCAACAAACAGCTGATTTGTGATTTTATACAAATACTCAAAAGAGAGTGTTCGATCAATAACGCGATTTACTTACAAATGGGTTAGTGCTTGATCCAATAAACATTTCATAGGGGAACAGAAACGTGAAACGAAAGCAGGTGCAGGACATATTATACAGACAATTACAAATATGTTGTGAGCAGAGCTGCGTAGTATAGAAGGTGGTAAATTTGAATTGTCATGCACATTAACGCGTCAGTACCGACACGCGATACTTGAGGGAATAAACTATTCTTCTTCGGCTTAACTCTATATATAGTGTCGCTACTTTGTTTTATGCTGGAAAGTATAGATAAAATATTAGAAATTTTTGACTTTGGTGGGGTAAGAGTTCGAGGAAGCGTTTTTAAGAGAATAGGGGCTGTTGTACTTGTATATGTCCTTATCCGCAGGAAAAAAGGGTGGGTACGTTAAGCAGAGGCCATGTTTACATATATGTAAGTAGAACAGAGCGCTATTATTGCATTTCGTAATGTTATTACGGACAAATGAGGAATAGCACTTTATCTTAATTGTACAGGTAAAAACAAAAGCTTAAAAAAAATTATGCAATGTTAAGGTAAAAGCAAAAAGGTACGTATAATATTCAAAGTGACTAACATACATGCTTTGCAGATAATAATTTTAGCTAACAAACACGTGATAATGTATACAACAACAAAAAATATGACTTCTAGCTGTTGTTCCATGCAGTACAAATTATCTGGTCTTCTTATAAAAAAAAATTAAACTGTAAATACAAACATAAAAAAATAATAAAATAAAAGAACCAATGATTCATTTTTTTTAAATAAAACCAACGAGCACATAAGTATCTTGAGCGTAAGAACACGACAGTCAAGTTATTTGTCAAATAACTTAGGACCTGTGAAATCTTTTATAACAACAAAATCAAGAGAAAATTTCGTTAGAAATTATCCTACGGTACATACTAACTTACGAGTATTTTGCCAGTAGACTATTAGTACAACTACAAATATCTCTATTGAGTGTAGGATAAAGAGACGGCAGTTAATATTAGTGAGAAGAAAATCGATAAATAAATGAATATACTTCGTAACTTATGTTAAGAAGTATCTAAATTTTCATTTTCATCCTTGTACTAATATGATCAAAAGTAAAACGTGTCAAAATATTTTAGTTGACTAAGTATTCGTAAATAAAATAGATTAGATAGAAGAATGACATCATTTATTATTTCTCCTTTCACATTCTCTTTCGTAGATGATAATCGTATGTCAATCGATATTTTTAATGTTGATCACAGTCTTTGGACGACTGACTCATTTTTAAGACATTATTGTCCGATGGGAGCCAGCCTCAACCTTATCCAAATCATATTCATCTCGTATGTTATTTGTTACGGTGGTTTCTAAGGAATCGTATCCATCCTCGTCTTGTTTACTTATTTTGATACCCATAACTAGAATGAATCCACTACTGACTCAAAAATTAAACAAATTTTTTCAAATTAAACAAGCTTTATGTATAAAATATAAATAGCATTAAAAGAGATCCAACAAGTATGATTTTTATTCATACTTACTATCTGATCAAAATTCTTGACGAATCAGAGCATAAGACAATATAGAATTGAGCCCAAGAAGTGTGATAGTACCAATGCATACAACGTCCATGACAATACAGTTTCACCACCTGCTACGACGCAGCTCTACTTATAATTTATTTATGTCTGTTTGTATATGTCCTGCACGTGTTTTTGTTTTACGTTTATTTTTCCTATGATCTTTTTTTAGTACAAGCACTGACCCACTTGTAAGTAAATCATGTCATTGATCGAACGCTTTTTTTTGGGTGTTGGTCAAGCCAGTTCTGTGTTGGTGTGTGTCCTTTTTTTATATTTAATGCCAGTTAAGTGATTTGACAAGAACGTAGCTACTTCTCTGGCAAAGCAAGACCAAAAAAATCGAAGTATGTTGTTGACCGCAATTTTAAAATAAGCAATAAAACACCTTATATTTTTGTGCAGCACGCACTGCATAAAATTAAAGGAAATAAATTTACTTTGTTATAATTTTGATGTTTAAAAAAATGTTTACACATATATATATATATATATATATATATATATATATATATATATATATATATATATATATATACATATATATATATATATATATATATATTGTAACGGGGTGTCCGTATTCACTTATGGCCTTGATAGCCACAAATTAATTCGAGGGATACTCTGACCGGGACTGTGTTTCCCGGGCACGTACGGAGACACACTCACGTTACAACGCGGACAGCGAGTCCGCTTTTTCTCGTTCACGTCTGCTTGCTGAGAGGCCAGCTCAGCTCTGGCTCAGCTCAGGACGCTCGCGCGTTGGTGTTTACGCGCGAGCCCGCGGAGGCGGCAGGATAAGGCCGATGCCCGGCTTACAGCTCCCTTCTGGACGCCAAGATTGCTATAGATAAAACCTGTAAGGAAAGAGTAGTCGGAAGGGCTTCATGCAAGGGAAGGCTCGCACAAAGCAAAACAAACATATAATGATCAAAAAAACGGAAACTATATTTGTCTGCACTAGTACAAAAGCATACGCGCGCGTGTGTGTGTGTGTATTTCGCTCGATCGCGTTGACGGCAAAGCCTGTACGGTCGAGGAAGGCTTTATCTCGGGGCCGACGGCCAGTGATAATTCGACCGGGCACAGAGAGAGATTACGCGGCTATTATGGTTCTTGCGCACGCACTGCGCTTACCTGGCTTTTCGCAGCCCCTTATTTGCACCTGCTCGCCTAGCAGTTGGTCTCTCAGCAGAAATATTCGACCTGGTGTCTAGTCGGTAAGCCTTCTCGTCGACGGTACGTGGGTGCAAAAGCGGGCGAGGCGATGGCGAGGTTGTCCTCTCGTGGCTTGACAAACGTAGCGGGCGAGAGACGCACACGTGTTTTTCCTACCTATACCTAATCCCGTCTGGCCTAATGGCCAAGAGCGTCCCTCGCTAATACTCATATCAAGACGCTTGTCTCTTCTTTCTCTCTTTCTTTCGCACGCATTATCGCGATCCCTTCCCCTCTCGCTCTCTCTCTCTCTGGCCTTTCTTCCTCGCGCAGTCTAGATGAGTGTAAACGGCGTTTGAGTTTCAACCGCCCGTTACAATATATATATATATATACACATTTACTGTAGTTTTATTTATAATTCAACTTTACCTTTATAATAAAACAACAGCTCTTGTTAAAACATTTGTGTTTTCGATGGTACTAGATTTATTATTTTTTCTCCCCTTAAGATAGAAAAAATGATAATGCGATCCAGACGTGGGTTTTTAGGTCTGGACGATGTAAGATTTAAATAATTAAAAAAAAAAAAATTATTCAAGTGCAAGTGATTTAAGTCAATCCTTGTTATTTATTGTGAAAAACTTTAACAAAACATTCTATTGATTTAAGATTAAACAAATTTCTTATTTTTTAAGCGCTTTCAAAATAAAAAAAAATTCGTCGTAATTTTTCGTTCTCTACCTAAACTTTTTCATTGATTTACTGCGTACAACAATAAACATTCCATAAAATGAACCAACGTAGCTGCCAGGGATTTAAAATATTAATACTTTGGTATGAACTAAATAATATATTGGGACATTTCCAACATCATGACTACCACCAACACACCTGGTCAATTCAACTTTGGAGCCCATTATTTCAACCAATCACAACCCTAGGCAGGACCACGTATCTACTCGTAGCAAATACGAGCTACTTTCACTCCTACCCTTTGAATATCACAGCCAATCTTTTTAAACTCAAGAGCTCTTTTCTCCCACCATACCTGCGTTAACGCAAGCTCGATCGAGTGCCTTTTTTCCCCCGCGACCGCAAGTTTTAGATATTTTCTCCTCTTTTTTATTATATTTATGAGTGTTCGAGCTATGTATTAATTTTTTTTTCACCGTTTGGAAATAAGGTTACTAAAAACAGATTTTTTTGTAGATAGTTTATACAAAATGATTAATATGTGAACACAAGCAGACAAACACGTCCTCTAATCTGATCCATTCCTGTTTGCGGTACTGGGTACTACTTCACGTGTTGTTAAAAATGAATGACGATTCTATTCAAATTTGCTAGTTTAATTTTATACCCACTGACATGTAGAGAAAAATTCTACAAGATAATTTTTATTTTAAACTAACCAAGGAACAAAAAGACAATATTTTACCAAAAAAAAATTTCTATTTTCTAATTTGTAGCAAAATTTATTTATAACTATTCATTTGATAGTTATAAGACAACCTCCTACAAATAATATCGTATGGCTAATGAAAATGCCTGAAAAAAAGTTAGGTAGAGTGATTAAAGTCAAAGGTGTACATTTTATTTTTAGATGTATGCAAACTATGGGTAGCATAGCAAGAAGCTCACTATTCAAAGCTTATCAATAAGAGACAAATTTTTTTACCAGTCTCAAATTTTTGTGTTTCTAAAGGAAAATAATTCAGAAATCTTTAACGCCTTGCAGAGTTGCAAAAAGTTTTTCAACGATCAAAATATTAACGGTTATAAATTGCATATTTCTAATTTTTTTAAAGTTTGACAATTTTTTTCTTCAAAAGTATGACGTGTAGAAAAAAATTTCATCAAACATTTTTTTTAGGAGTGTCAAAGAATAAGAATAAATTTTTTTTAACAAAATTTTATGATTTTTCAATTTGTTAATAAAATTTGTTAATTACTATTATTATGTGCATTCAAGACCAAGCCACAATTAAAAATCGTGTTTAACAGGTCATAATACATGAAAAAAAATTTGAGTGAGACCGTTTTAATGGAAAAAGCCACAGGGAAACACCGGGAAAAAACTGCCCATTGCTTCCTTAAATATCTTCTTCTTCCTATGTTTCATAAAAAGCTTCAGAACTTGTTATTTATTCACAAAACGTTTGAATATTAAGCCAGGAACTTACAAGTTAAAAAACTTTGTAAATTTGTGTACATTTTTATTTCATTTTCCTAACTATTATATAATTCAACAATAACTTTTAAAAATCTTTATTTCAATACTTCAAATTACAATATCGAGTTAAGAATTTTCTAATTAATTATGTAAAAATTTTCTGTTTCTTGTCATAACGGCGTTATTCACCAGCAGATAAATTCCTTTATTTAACAAAAATTAATCAACAATAAACTGGCTAATTACGTTTTTATTTTCTTCGCATCCTTACTCAATAGTTGATGACCAATGTATTAAAGATACAAATCTATTTAAGTTGCACGAGCTTTCTTGCATCAATTTTTTTTATACGATACAAAAACATAGTAGGGTACGTATAATAGATACTGAGTGATAAGAAGTCATATCTCATAAGAAGTGATGCACGTTTTTTTCGTATTTTTTAATAGTTTTATGACACTTACTAGGACATATTTAACGTAGAAAAAATTAATAAGGTAGTATACTTATTTATTGACATTGTTTCTCTTAAAACATGTCATTTTCACCATATTTGTAATACACGTTGTCTTAGTTGGTTGAGCATATATACTACGATCAGACTTGTACTTATATCAGTTGGACAAAATTACAACAGTAACTTGCGAGATAACTTATATCTTGTCATAGATTTGTTAAAACAAGTTATTTTATGGTATAATTGAGTTACGTCTTATTCGATAAGATTGAAATAAAATATTGTACTAACACAAAATTTACACACTGATATTTGTATAATGTCTCGAAATTCTATTGTTTCCTTGGATTTTTGGGCCCTTCCTTGCGGCGCAGTGTGTACCTGCAAGCACATTTCCGCGCGAATCGTCTGACGTATACTCGTTGTAATCCTTCCATGCTCAGCTAATGAACAAAACTATGTACGCCTTGTTCGGCAGCTTGGCCACGATAAGGCCCTCGAATCAGTGGTAAAACCAAACTCGCCTCGTAGCAGTTAGCAGTCGTAGCTCACGAACTGTTGTATATAATTGCAGTCACGTCATCAATATTCTAAGTTATCGGGGCAGGTTGGAAAGATTTGATTGGAACGCGAAAGTGAGATAATCAGACTCTCCAGACCAACCGACTCGTGTCACTATTCTCACAACTAAGAGGTTTTTGTTAAGTAACTTTAACCACAATTCGCACTTTTATTTTCAAACTAATCGAGTATTTCATGTTACACTGGAATTTGTTTTAAAATGTCTGAAGAGGATTCGACTTATCCACCTTTTGAGCCGCATCCCCCATTAATAGCAGGTCCTAAGAAAGCCACTTTGAATATAAGTTGGCGGGTCACCAAACTATATCTCCTAGCAACACTTTCCAAGAGACAAGGCAGTTGGCAATTGAATCGATATCTAAGGATGATCCTCGCATCTCAGCCGCAAATAATGATAAGGTGAGAAAACGATCAATCAAAGACGAATATCTCGATTTCTCTACGTTTCTCGAAAATTCAATAAAGTGGTGCATTTCAAGTTAAAACGTCTGAGGGAAATAGATACTACAATATTTGTTTCCAATACGCTCAACGTCATCATAAGTATCAAAGTCTTTGTATAAGTATTTGTCCGGTTTTACTTATTCATCATTAAGTTTTACTCGCGTTTAATTTTAAAATTAAATTGAATAAGTACCTGCCAACAAGTCTTATGCTCTACTTTGGCCAAAACTTTTATCATACAAATAAAAGTCTCTAGCTATCAGATGTTTCAATACTATGCAATTAATACAAAGTAAGGTTCTTTTAATTGAAAAATGTGTTCATGGCTTAGGTCAGTGGTAAATCTATTGTAGTAACCGGCATCAAGGAAGTTGAAGATGACGAGAACGAAAACGCTTACTCAAAAACACCCCTGAAAGTTAACAATCTAGAACAATTTGATTCGGATAAAGTTGAGGCGTGGCTCGACTTAGACAATAACTTCTTATATTTATATGCTCCTTCTAAAAATGAGCCAATGGCCAATGTATAGACTGTAATTAACAGTAAAAATATCGATTGACTCATGGTTTTTATCTACGAAAGAGAATGTATAATGAGAAATAATAAATGATGTCATTCCATTATGAAATATATTTTATTCACAAACAATTAACCAAAAAACTAAGAGATTTCATAGTTTTTATCATGTTTATCTGAAAATAAAAATAATAGTGTAAGCATTTTACAATATGGTAATTATTAAACTTGAACCATTCTCAACTTTCTTTCCACTTATACCAAGTACAATTTTGTCCTCAATATTTTAATTTAAAAAAAATTATTGTTTGCGAGGCTTTCTAAAAATACCCGTAACGATGTAGGCATAGTAGAATAAAAATCGTTGAATAAATACATTAAATTTTTCATCTACTATGGCTAGAAATTAACTAAGTCAAAGAAAAAGCAGAATACTGTTACAAAAAATATATTAAATTAAAGTTTTAATATTTCTATTTAAGTTACCTATTGATGGAGCATTTTGGTATATTTTTTAGGTATAATTAGCAATCACGTAAGTTGTCTTTTGCCTTATATTTTTCTTCAGTTATACTTATTTTAACAATATTTATACAACTTTGAACAGTATTTCGTTAACGTCGATTTATGCTAAGCTTACTGATAATATGATAATTTAATTTTTCTGAAGTTGGGAATTACATACATTGCAATACATTTTTTTTCTGCAATTAAGATCATATGTATGTCATTATAACAGCCTACACGCTTTTAAAAATGTTTTTATGAGCTTTTTCTTTTCGACATCGGAAACTTTCTACAGCTTCATCCGGCATAAATCAAAGAAGCGATACTATATAGAGTCAAGCCCAGAAAGCGTTACAGTACGAATACGTACAATAAGCATGACAATTGAATTTTACCATCCGCTACTATGCTGCTTTGCTTATAATATATTTATAATTGTTCCTATATGTCCCGCGCTTGTTTTTGTTTAACGTTTATTTTTTCTACCATCTGTTTTTGGAATCAAGCACTGACCCTTTTGTAAGTACATCATGTTATTGATCGAATACTCTCTTTTCGGTGTTTAAATAAAATCACAAGCCATTTATTTGTTGGTGTGGAGGATTTTTTATGTTTCGAGCCTATGTGGTAGTTTCGTAAGCACGTGGCTACTTCTCTGGCAAGAAAAAGCCAAAAAAATCAGAAGAAGATATTGACAGCTATGTAAAAATAAGCAATGAAGCACTAAATAATTTTGTGCAGCATGTACTAAATAAAGTTGAAGGAAATATTATTTTTTAATTTTTTTGAAATTTAAATTAATTATGATGCATGTATTACTGCTGTAATTACATTTTTGACTAAACTTCTTACATCTAAATTACTAGACAACAAAGTTTGTTTTTCATCGTACAAGATTTTTTACTTTTTTTTCCTAAGATAAAAACAACAATTCTACGATCCAAACAAGAATTCTTAGGTCTAGAAGATATGAGATTTAGATAATTGTAAAACCAAATGTTATGCAAGTGCAAGTGATTCAAGTGAGTCATTATTATTTATCATAAAAAACATTAACAAAGAATTCTATTTATTTTGAAATAAACGAATTCCTCACATTTTAAGAGTCTTTTTTAAATCAACGAAAATTTTCACAATTTTTTTTTTCTACCTTATTTTCTTTATTAGTTCTCTGCGTCCAACAAAAAATATTCCATAAAATAAACCAACGTAGTTGCCAGAGATTTATATTATTAATACTTTGGTATGAAATGAATAATATATTGGGACATTTCCAACATCAGGACCACCATTACCACCCCTGGTTAATCGAACGTTGGAGCCCATTGTTTCAACCAATCGAAATTCTACGAAGGGCCACGTATTTACTTGTAGCAAATACGAACTCCTTTTACCCCTACTCTTTAAAAACTATAACCAATCTACTCAAACTCAAGAGTTTTTTCCTCCCACCACACCTGCGTTAACGCAAGCTCGATCGAGTGCCTTTTTAACCCTACGACCACAACTTTTGGATATTTTGTCCTCTTCTGTTATTATTTTCATGAGTATTCAAACTATGTATTCATTTTGTACTTTTTGTTTGTAAATAAGTTGACGAAGAACAGATATTTTTGAATATGGTTTATAAAAAATGATTTCTTTTCTATCTCAGCGCCACAAATCACAGGCTAACAAACACGACTTTTGATGCAATTTTTTTTTCTTGTTTTCCTTTCTTTTCTTATTCTTTTATCATTTTTTTTTTTCATTGTTCAATTTTCTAAAAAATTGTATTATTGATTTATCAGTAAACAAACAGACCATCTAAATTATATAAATGATGATTGTTATCTTTTTTCTTACAAAGAAATTAACGAAATTTAAGTTACTATTTTAAGAAAAATCACGCAGTCTCTCGACCTGCTGAGCGACCAAAATCGCCCGTCCATAATACAACTGCCAAGGACATCGTTGTCGCGGCCTCTACCGTATTACGTGCGATAACATATATTCATATAAGTAGACTGCATAGCTGCAGCCAAAATTGACGCCACTCCAATATCGAATATGTAATAGGTAAGGATAAAAATCGCTACCCATTAGATGTCCTAATACTATTAAATTTATTAGTACTAAGCTAATTCTATTGAGAAAAAAATTTGTGAATTAAAAAAATATGATTATTTTGGAATCACTACCACCTGTAAGTATACTATAGTATTTATACTGTACTAGTCCAGTAAAAATCGTTTGCGGGTAAAAGTGGGTAATTCCTCCCCAGCTGCTTTTCTCTATAGGAGAACTATACTATTAGTGGGTACGCGGTAGCCAAGGGCTTTAATAAATCATGTGCTAAGAGAGTCTTTTTGTTTGACGCGCTGATGGATGTATTATTCAGGTGCTACCTACCGATCGTGTCAAGGGGGTCGGAGAGCTACGAGACTTAATTAATAATTAGAGTGTAGTTGTGTCCTTGATCACTACATGCCCAGTTAGGTTGTCCGATAACTCTTTGGCTTGACTTTTTTAAAGTAGTCTATTGTCCTTTCCATGATTCTCAGGGACTTTAAGGATCACATGAATTTTCGAGATTCTTATAAATGGGAAAAATATAAATTTCAACAAATAGTGTCTTGATTTTCTCAATTTGGCCGATCGCTTCAGATACAAGTCTGTTACAAAAAACCAGAAAGTCTTTCAGTAAAAACAGATACTGTATCGGGTAAAACTTGAAATTCCTGAAACTTCTGCAAGACTGGCACAGTCACAATAACGAAAGTTAATTTATTTAATTTTTTTTTTTTTTTTTTTTTTTTTTGTATTTATAATGGTTTTTTTATTTTAACTACATTTAGATGAGTGTTTGATACCCGAGAACATAATTTTAAATAAAATCTGCCTATGTCTGACCAAACTCGGACTCGTACTACTTGAAATTGGATGACTCGCAGTTTCCTTATTCCAGACAAATGACGAGCTTACTTCATACCTCATGCCTAGTACGAATCTCTGCAGTATTACCTTTGAGTTTGTACTTTGTTAGTGATTAAAGAGAAACTTTTAGAGTCAAACTCACCAAGTTGCTATTTAATAAGGTGGCAATATCGATTTGAGAGGTAACAAGTATTATTTATCGAAACTCGATAGTATTGATATACATTGTATTTATCTCCTAGGTTTTAAATTTAAGTTGAAAAATATTAAATTAAGTTGTCTACTATTTTAATTGCAAACTTTTCTTTCGCAGCTTAAGTACTACAATATCACAAACAACATCAGATTAAATTCTTTAACGCGTGGGTATATCTGCAACTATTTACAAATTGCTCTATTTTCATAAACCATCTTCGAATATATCTGTTCTTCGTCAACTTATTTACAAACGAAAACCACAAAATCAGTACATACCTTGAATACTTATGGAAATAGTAACAGAATAGGACAAAATATCCCAAAATTGCTGTCGCAGGGGAAAAAAGGCGCTTGATGGTCGCGAGTTTAAGAAGATTGGCCTCAATGTTTAAAGGGTTGGAGTGAAAGTAGCTCGGATTTGCTGTAGGAAGATACGTGGCTCTACCTAGGATTCTGATTGGTTGAAACAATGGGCTCCGAAATTCGATTAACACGGTGTGTTGGTGTTAGTCCTGATGTTGGAAATGGCTCAATATATTATTTATTCCATACTAAGGTATTATTATTTCAAATCCCTGCCAGCTACGTTGGTTTATTTTTTGGAATATTTTTCGTTCTACGCCGCGAACTCATAAAGAACATAAGGTAGAAAAGAAAAAATACGATGATTTTCTTTGGTTTTAGAGAGATACTTAAAAAAAAAAGAAATCGCTTATGGTACAATCGATAGGATGCCTAATTAAAATTTTTCATAATGAATAGTGAAGATCCATTTGAATCACTTGAACTCGCGTAAATTATTATTTTTAAATTATTTAAATCTTATTTCTTTCAAACCTTAAATTCAGGTTTGGTTCGTAGTATTATTGTTTTTATCTGAAAAAAAAAAAGTAAAAAATCTTTTACCAAAAAAAACAAAAGTGTTGTAAAAAATTTGTTGTTTGGTAATTAGAATGTAATGCAGTTGAAAATAGAACTACAGTAGTGATAAATGCATAAAAATTACTTTAAATTTAGAAAAAAAAACAAAAAATAATCTTTCCTTTTACTTTTTAGTATATGCTGCACAAAATGATTAGGTATTTTATTGCTTATTTTGAGCTTGTGGTCAATATCACACTTTAATTTCAGTTTTTTTTTACTAGAGAAACGGCCACAGTAACATCAAATCGCCACACTGTCTTTTAATTTAAAAAAAAAAAACACAAAAATAAATGATTGGCTTGTGATTTTATACAAACACCCAAAAATAAGCGTTCGATCAATAACACGATTTACTTAGAAAAGGGTGAGTGCTTGATTCTAAAAACATATCATAGGAAAAATAAATGTGGAACAAAAGCAGGTGCAGGACCTACACGAAGAATTGTAAATATATTATGAGCAGAGCTGCGTAGTAGAAGGTAATAAAACTTAATTGTCATCCACATTAACGCGTCAGTACTGACACGGGATATTTAAGGGAATAAACTAATCTTCTTCGGCTCAATAATATATATAGTGTTGCTGCTTTGTTTTATGCTGGAAAATACAGATGAGATATTGAAAATTTAGGACGTTAAAAGGAGAAACGTTTGAAAAAGCGTAGCGGCCGTTAAAGTTATCTATGTTTTTAACTCCAAGAGAAGAAAGTAGGGGATTCAAGGGACGGTCCTGTATGTATTTAAACCATTTGTTAATATATCTACAGATGAGCATGTGTTAGCACATTTTCTTAATTTTACTTAGAGGTTGGAGCTTAAAAAAAATTTGCAGCATATACAATCGCACTCGGCGTATTTCAGTAAAGCATATCATTGGCGATATGAATGATGCATCAAATATTAATTTCACTTTTTATTAAACACTTATTTTAAAATAATTTTGCTTATTTGTTTACTTACAACAGATAAATGTAAATTTATGTAAAAAGTTCGTTATAACAGAGCGTTAACTTTAAAAAATTAGCATCAAAAAATCTCACTTGAAGGTACGAACCGAATACTTTATTGTGTACTAACTGTAAATCAACCTCGTAAACTTTTAAATCATTAAATTAACGAAAAATGGTAGATAATTTTGATTTCTTCTAAAGTATAAAAGTCTAAAGTCTTCACTGTTTATGACGTTAAAAATACTTATTGTTCTTTTAAGAAACAAAAAATTATTCTTTAATAGTACTACCTCAATTTAAAATAAATTTTCCTTAACGATAATCATTACAGCTTTACAGAACAAACAATACACAATTAATAAGCAAAAAAGCAGAAAATCTTAAAAAAATGCTTCAGACCTTTTTGCTTTGTATAAAAATACTTTCCACATACTTAAATCAGATATTAGCCAAAAAATTATATAATATAACAATCAGGGCTAATTACTTCTAGCCTTTTTTTTGCATTAAAAATTACCTGCCTTTTTTATACGAAAAGAGATCTTAAGTTATGATAAGTAATATAAAGTCAAAGCACCCATTCAAGTACAAACAGTACTTATTGAATTATAAAACATGTTTTGGTTGTGCAAAAATTCTATGATAGCACTGCTATTATAAGTAAAAATAATTATAAAAAAATAAACCTATTATTAATATCTTATATAAAAAAACTATTGAGCATATTAATACCTACAGCAGTAATTGAACACCAAATTTCTAAATTGGATTTCACTCATATTTGGATTTGGTACGCTAATGATACATCAAATTTTTTTTTAAATCAAAAACATAAACAAATTAACGTACAGCTGATTAACTGATGTGAATGAATTAGAAAATATTTCGATAAACAGCTACCGTTGCTAACTAATTTTTTGTGTTACTAAAAAATTTTAATAAATGAATATTTTAAAAATTGATAATATTCATTGCCGAAAAGTTTCTCGTTATATATAGTATATCTCTAAAAGAAAATATCTTTATGCCTACGATGCATTGCATTGAAATCTTGTAATGTATTGGTTTCTTTACGACCTGTCCTACGGCGATTGGCTTCTGTTTTGTTTGTTTTAGGAAATACAAATAAAAAGAGGGGAAGTTAGGAAGGGGTTGACTATGTCAATGGGCGTTCCTTTTCACCCACTTCATGGCCAGAAAATTTTGGTAGTGGGAGAGAAAATTCCAAGCCCTTCAAGGCAGAGCCCCAACACGTCACTGTCTCGCAGTGCGTCAACTAGACAACACCTCAACCCCAAGTGATCACTGTGTACTACGTTTCCGATACAGTTTGTCAAAGAAGTTTAGTACTCGAATATAGATATTCGTTTGTGAAAAGTGTCCTGTGAAACTCGAGAAGTCACAACTTCCAGCATCCAAAAGGTGGCCATCCCAGCCGTGCCCAGCTTCATCTAAGGAGTTCCCGGAAGTCATTGTCTGCGTTACGAGAATCAAGTTAACAAGTAAGTGCATCTTTAAATCCTCTCTCTGGCAGAAATAGATGCATCTAGCTCTCACCGAAATCATTTTGTTTTGTTTTAAGTAATGTACTTTCTTTGATACAAAATACGCAGAAAAATGCACTACATAAAACTAAAAGCTATCATTGATGTAGTATAAGAAAGTAAAAAATTTTTTTTATTCTCATCGTTTCTTTGCTTCTTTTTATCAATTTAAGTATGCTGTCTGAATAATAAGAATTTTACTTTTACTCTCTTCTTAAAAGCGCGTGCAAATAATATAATATTTGACGTAAGTTTTTACTATTAAAATGAAGTATTGGTAAAGAAAAGCTTAAATTTTGTTGTGCTAACACAATAAAAGCAATTCCTTACTCATTAAAGAAGTTAATTAAAAAAATTTTTTGGTTTAACATCGTTTCTTTTTTATTAATAAAACAAGTGCTAAACTTTTGCATAAACATCTGTAATTTTATTTGAAGTAACTCATCAAGCACAACCAAGCTTTCCTTCGTTAAGAAATTCTATAAAACCAGGTAAACAAAACTTTTAAGATAAACACTTAGTTGATGTTCAAGACGTCAGAAAAAATGGTGGACGAAACAAATAATGGTTAAAAACCGTTTAAAAAGTACAAAGTCAATAAAATTCAAACAATTTAGCTGTGCTTCGTTTTGAGATGTCTCTAACTACCAACTTACAATACTTATCAACATTTTAAATGTCATTTAAGTAATGTATTTTTTTAATACAAAAAAAGCAGAGTTCTGCACCATATGTAACCGAAAGTTATTATTCAAGCTCCACATAGAATTAAATATCTACTTTTGTTGCCGTTATTTAAAAAAATAAAATTTTTTTTAAGGGGACTTATCAAAAACTTTGTTCAAATTGTCTCCATCTTTACTATAAATATGTGTCAAAAAAAAATATTTAAAATTAATTCTCACTACTAAAATGACAATGGAAATAATTTTATGTACATTAAAGTAGTTAATTAACAGAAAAGTTTTTGTTGAACATAATTTTATTTTTACTATTAAAACTAGTGCTAAATTTTCGCAAAAAAAATACTAACTTAACTTGACGTAAATCAACTAGCGTAATTAAGTTATCCTTCAACGTTAGATTATACAGAACTTGAATACTTTTTAGAAAGTCACGGGAATTGTAGAAAGCACTTGATCATTTTTTTGCATTCTAAATATTAAATTTGAATAAATTTGATTTGGTTTTTCTACTTCTTCAATCATTGATTTACTATAAAAGTAAAAATTCAAAAGATAACATTTTACTTTAAACCTTAGTATAGAATATTATAAAAATTGGCTGTTTAAAAACCTAAAAATTCACTGTCTTATAAAAAACTAAATGAAGCTTTTTGTACAAACTAGAGTTTTGCATATCTGAAGTTAAAAGAAATTGCAGGCAAAGAATATAACAGAAAAAATTGCTCAAAAATTAAAAGATTAAATAAAATCCGTATGCGTACGACTACTATTACACTGCATTTATCGACATTCTAAAAAAAAGTCAAACTTTTTGAATAATTTTGATTGTCTATTCAAATAACTTTTGACGACATACTAAGGCAAAAATATGGTTTAAAAGGTAGAAAAGGCTAAAACTTTTTTAAAGATTAAGTATGTAAATAAATAAAATCGTTGAAAAAGTTATGTGCCCTAACCTAAATCATACGATCAAAGCATGTTCCTGCTTCCTCACGATTTCTGCAACAATATGTACGTGTTTTCGTAAATGATTTTAATTTTATGAAGACTAAAAAAAGAAATGTTTCTCGAGTTTTTTTAAGTATAAAGTCTAACGCGATAATTTACTATTTTACAAAATGTTGAGTAAATTTTATAATTCACTCAAAAATGAAAAAAAGACAAATCAATGAACAATAACGTAACATATCTTTAAAAACAAGAATATAGTGTCAAGAAGTAGTACTGTTATACGAATATTTTGTGTATTAATTAAATTGAATCTTGGTTTAGCTATGTATTGGTAGTTGTACTTTCGTAAAATAGTCTCGCTTTTACTATCTCATATAAAGACGTATATAATGATTTATTTAATTTTGTGAGAAAACGTTTAAATTCTCTTCACATATTTTTAGCCAAAAATGATAAAGCTAACCAGCCTCGTTGTAATATTCGCTGTTGTTTTATTCATGCCATGTGATTCAGCTAAAAACATGGAAAGTCAAGTTCCTGTAATTTTGGATGTACAAAAGTTGTATGCGACCACCAGTATAGGAATTATTTACAGGAGCAACGAAGGTAAGCAAAAGCAAACCGATTTTTACAAAAGGTATAAATACTTAAATACAACAATTTTTCTCTTGAATCCACAGACATACATTCGGTGGTCAACATGGTTAAAGAATTCTCGCGTAAAATGGTATACTCTGTAGCTTCGACTATATCAGATATTCCAGAAAAGTATCCGAAACTAAGAAATTACTCAAAAACTCTTTTTGTGGTATTTTTAAATACTGACAATGATTTCGAAAAATTCACACAATTTTCGAGGCATCACAATCTTTCGCCTCACGTATGGCTCTTGTTATTCCGGCCTGACATCACTGAAGAGATCCATAGCACTTGCCAGTGTCCTAAAAAAAATTACCTCCACTTGAATATAAAAAGTGAAGTCTTAATAAAATGCGGAAACAATAAAAACATTCATGAATGGTTCGCTGTTGGACCTCAAAATAAATTACACGTTAATAAATTATTCGAGTGGAGCACCAAGGAAGGATTGTCCGTAATAGACAAGCGTGCTTTGGTACAGAGACGAAAGAATTTAAGTGGTGCGTCGGCTACAATTACTGCTGAGGTATTGAATTGATTTAATACAAATTGTTTTATTTCAAAATATCACAATTATTGCATTCACAAAAACTTAATTATTTTCCTTCAATGCTCGTAGATTTCTACTTTTTATTCTGAAATAGTGGAAGATTTTGCATCTAACACAGGATTAGCATATAAGTTTAAAAATGGCTCCCATATCAAGAAGGAATCCCATGAAAGTGTCAATAACACATTAATTAAGTCCACAAAATTATTAAATGAAAGTATTATTCTTCCCGGCGAGTTTTTAACGAACAAAAACTTGGATGATTATGACGTAACGATTGAAATTATGGATTTGCAAGACACATTATACTATAAATTACCAGGTACCATGGAGATTCCATGGAATGCTTATTTTGAGGTGAAATATTTTAATTGTAAAATATTCATGACTTGATTTCTTTATTACGTTTTATCTCTTTTATTAAATAGGTTTTCAGCAAACGCATTTGGATTTTCTTGATTATACTTATAGCTATTTCATCAATTCTATTTAGCGTAATTTTAGTATTACATAATGATAGAAGAGGATTTATTTTCAAACTGTCGGACAGTTTTTTAAACGTGTGGCGTATGTTCGTCCATCAGGAATTTACAGGTAAACTGTTTAAGATGGTTTATTCAAAAATGCAGCAAAGATGTTAAATTTATGTTATTTATACCATATCGTACAAGATTGTCATTATAAAGAACAATTATTCGGTAAAATTACATTTTACAAAGGTTGGGTTGTTTTAATTAAATAATAGAGTTGACTAGATCATCACTCTTGAAAAATGAAAATTTTCATATATACTTTTAGAAAATAATATACCCATGCGTAAATATACACGAATATGAGGTAATTAATGAAATGCTTACCATAAACCCATTCGATTTTATTATTAATTTTTTGATTACCATTATATTATTATTTATATTTTTATACTTTTTATTATAGCGATATTCTACATGTCATGATGCTTTCTTTCTTCATGATAATATATCCTAAATTAGTTTTTAGGTGCAACAAAATTATGGGAGTGCCTTATTACTTTGTCAGAGAACAAAAAGAAGCCACTTAAAAATCATGTATTTTCAATATAAAACAAATTTAAAAAATAGTATATGGGTGATCTAAGTTGGTTACATAGTGATATGTTGATGTACGTGTCTACCTCCTAAAGTTTTTGTAACTATTGATCGTTGATATACATAAGAGCCTAAAAATTATCTAAGACAGCTGTGCGTTGATTAACAATACCGTGGTTGCCAAGTTGCAGATTGTTATAAGTCTTTTTTTATCTTGAAGTACACGTTTTAAGGAAAAATTTGAGCCCAGCTGAGTTAAAAATAAATCAGCAATGGTTAAGTAACAAGTGGTCAGCTTTTTTACCTAAAATCTGTGGGGTTTGAGTACATATATCTCCATCAATTTTTGTTCAAAATATGTCAAAGAATCGGAATAAATTTTATGGTTACCAAAATTGAAAAATGTTCTCAGTTCATGTAATTTGTTTTATAACAATCAACAACAGAAAAATAATGACGAATTTCATGGTTTATCATCTTTGGGAGGTAAAAATACACAATATTTAAAAAATTTCGTGGACTCGAATGCCCTCATAAATCTCAATTCTATTTTAATAACTCTATAGATATAAAATACTAACCACCTGCAGGTGATCCATAACGTGAAGACAAATACTTTTTTTAAATAAGGAGTGTGCAAAGAAAGTTAGGAAAAATAAGATATAAAAAAAAAACTTTTTAAGGAGGTTTGGGAGTATCATTTAGAGAGGCGAGGAACGGGGAGGCCCCTCCCCACTAACGCATCTGGGCCCCCTTTACCGCAGCTGCTCTTGTCCTCTACAATTTTTAAACTGTACGACCTCTAACTGCTTATATTTTTTAAAAATGCCTGGCAAAGTTTGATTTTTTTTTTATCGAGCATCTTTCTTTAGCACCAAGTTATCTATAAAAACGTTTTTTTTTAAACAACACATTTAGAATATACCTTAATTTCAATTAAAAGGCAAACCTAACCTTGCTCTCTCATAAGAAACCGTTTTAAACTGTCAATTTTTCATTTCTTATTTTCTCGAAAATTTCCGCTCATAAAAAATCTAGAAAAATTTGTGTGCACTCCTAAAATGCTCAAATATAACATACATTTTTTTGGCCCGCTTCTCCATTTTGAACTTCTCTTACAAACTTTCATAAATGGCAGAAGGAGGTGTTTTTTTCACTAACTTGGTCTAACAATTTTCCACAATTTCTGGAAACTTGAGTGTAAAAAATAAAAAAATCATAGATGATTATTCAAGTTTGCAAAATGTACGTCTTTGATCTTGTTAATCATCATATACTTTTAAATATAATTTAAGAACCCTAAAAATTTAGATACACTTATACAATGGAATTACCTGTCTATACCTACATTTTTTTTAAATTTACAGATGAACAATTCAATTCCATATCATCCAAGATGGCAAGACTATCGCTATATCTGACAGCATTCATTGTTATTTCAATGTACGCAGGCTGTTTTACAAGTTTTGCTACAGTTTCAAAACCACACATTCCATTTAGAAATGCGCGTGGATTTCTAGAGGACAAAACATATCAATTGATTATTGTAAAAAACACTGACTCATTAACGTTTTTCTCGGTAATTTTGTAAAGTTTTAATTGAATATATCAATTACATTGTACTTAAAAACTTTATCCAGTGATATTTTATTAGAGCTCAAAGGACAATATAAATGACGAACTGAGATTGTTTTTGAAAGATGAGAATAGTCTACCTACAACCTTCCAAGAGGCTATACAGCAGGTAATGTAAAATATTTAACTTACGTTGATAATTTTTGAAGATACTAAACAATGCATCACCTTTCTCAATAGCATTTGAAAATTATTTTTAACACTTTTATTTGTAATGGTGGTAGGACAATTTGACAAAAGATAGTTGTTTTTTTATATTCTACCGTAGACAAAAGTTTTTGGCACTTAAGAAATTTGTGTAAATGTCATTAAGAATTATCTTTAACATTTCACTCGAAAAATAGTTATAGGGGTAATGGGTACAGTTTTTGACCCCCTGATAGTGATTGACCGCCACGTGCATTTTTAAATGGAGCCTTTATATATAGACATACAAATCATACAGGGGTCAATCACTACCTTAAGGTGTCAATAATTGTACCGCTTACCCCTACGAAGATATTATTAAACTTTATAATGTAATTTTTTACTTTTGGAGACGTTTATACAAATGATTCGTATCAATCTATGTTTGTGTGTCCGCGCGTGTGTGTGCAATAAATACGGTTCTAAACTAGTACACTTCAAACTAGGGCAATTCTGGAAAATTTTTGAAAAATGTACAAATTATATAAATTAAAATAGATTACTTTTTAGCGTGTTAATCTTAAAAATTTTTTTTTTAATGTAGGTATGCAACGAAAGGGTAGTTCTCTATAATATTGGTGAATTTCGGAGTCCAGTAACTTTCAAAAAACCTTGCAAAATCTTAGCTTTTCCACTAGGTAACTTTAGAAAAAAAGGTATAGTTTTGAACAAAGGAGATCCACTTCTTCAATTTTTAAATCATCAGTAAGTATTTTTAAATAAAAAATTTATGCCGGACAATTTTAATAATGTAAATTTTTTTCAGCATCCAAAAGTATAGAGAGAATGGAATAATTTCTCGGAGAAAAAACAAAAATCGGGCCAAATTCGGTATTAAAAAAGAAGTTTCATTTACATCACTAGGTCTTTCTGAAGTCACTCCACTGTTTGTGTTTTTATTAAGTGGATTTTCCCTAAGTCTAATCATATTTTTGTATGAGAAATGTCACAGACAGATTGTACAGTATCTTGTAAGAAAACCGTGTAGGAGAATCAAGAAACTTAGGAAACCAAAGAAAACCAACCGTTTGTACAATGATGGGAAGCCTTTTTCAGTTTACTCTCAGTACAGAGAGCCGCAGCCACGCCCTTTGTGGCCTTATACCCCATAAGAACCCCGATTCATGTATATTAGTTATTAACTTGCAAAACTCGTGTTTCTGCTTAATTATGCCAAAGATTTAACGCTCATGGTAAGAAAATTACTCCTAAATATAGATTTTGTACTGACCTGTACTAACTACATACATATTTCTTCACCACATTTTGCAATAATTCTAAGTTAATAAATTTAAAAATCATTGAAGCTAGACTCACTGAAATTTTAATTAATAAGTTTAATCGCAATTAATCTCATTGTTTTAGTTTTTCAAGCGATTCCAGTAAAATTTAATAGTATTTATTGATTTACAATTAACCATTAGTAAACAATAATAATCTTTCCACACGAATCTATATGTTTGACCAGAAATGTTTCTGATTTTATTTCTCGGAGACTAGGAAGTTGGGCCTCCTAAAATTTAAAGTTATTTATTAGTAGTAATCAAAGGAGTGCCATAGTTCTTGACGAATTTTTAAAAGAAACTGGATATCACGATATCATTCTTAAAAGTTATTCTTAAAATGCAGGGTTGTAACCTAAAAGTTCAAATGAAATAGCTATATTTAATCATTGTTATGTCATTTGGATTTGAACTGACCAGACATTGAGGATTAAGGGTGATTCCACCGTCAGATGTCAATAATGTGCCAGGTGCCTTCTGTAATCTGTAGACTGTAAATCACCTTGCAGAGGGCCAAGGCACAGTGTGGCAGGTGAGCCACCATGTTCAAGACTTTCTTTAGAAACTGTGTATACATGTATATTACTCACACAACATATACACATCGATGTGTCACTCAAACTTATGAAGCTTACAGACGTAAGATTCCGAGCTAGCGATTGGCTTATTAGGATTGTGTTTGTGTTGGTCCTGAGTACAGCAAACAGCAGAGTTGAGCAGAGCCCATCAAAAGAAGCTTCTGCATCTGACACACTGTGCCCTGACCCTCTGTAAGGTGCCTATAAGTGCATGTAGGAACATTTCAAAATTATTCATAATTTACATCATTAGTTGACTTATAAAGATTAAATAAAAAATGTAAAGAATCAATCATTTTGAAAAATAATTATTGTTCGCATATTTTTTATTCTACAATACAAGATGTGCAGTTAAAAATTTGCTAAGTCTTATATTTTTTCGTTAAATGTTAATTATAAGTTAAATGTTTAATCAAAGTAAGTGTTAATAATACTTTCAATGTCATGCAGTAAATAAATTTGTAAATTTTTATAAAAGTGTTAAAATAAATATTCTAAGAAATCATTTGTTTGTATCTTTTTTATTTTGCCTCTATATTTTATAAATTTAATTTTAGTTCTTTATCAAGGAAAATGGTAAATGAGTAAAAAGGTCAGTTACTTCTTTTTTTTGAAACACAAAGACAAAAAGTTAAACTTAAATTCGATGGAAAAATTACAGAAAATAATGTTTAATTGTTACAAGCACATGCTAATAAGATTAAAATTTTAACTCCTTTGTGAGTAATTTTTAGAAGTCATATATAATGTTTGCTCATTAAAAATGTATCGGTCAAAAAAATTCTTAGTAGTATACTGTATACATGTTAATATATTACTTATTGCACTAAAAAATTGTTGTGTTGAAAGAAAGACCGTCATTTTTAAAATTTTTTAATTACACTACTGTTTTTCTAAATTTGATTTTGAATTCTTTATTGTGTAGTATAATATCTCATATTTCACTAAATTGTATCGTATTTTAAATATTATATTTAAAAAAGTATTTTTTTGTCAGGTGCTTCGTTTTAGAAATAAAAATTTTTAATTCTTAGAAAAATTAAATCATAACATCAATGAGCTTATCTTACATCAACCTTAACGAGATACTTTTTATTGTTTGGCAGATGTTATTTAAAGGAGTTATATTGCAGAAAAATAAGTAACAAACTGGACAGTTTTTGTCACTATCAATTATATGTGGCAAGAGGCAAATTGAGGTGGCTGAAAAAAAAACTAAAATGATTCCTAAATAGTTATTACTTTAAATTTCTTTAAAAATATTTTTTATAGGCATTCTGGTTATTTATTTACATAAAAAATTTATTTATGACTTATAAAGATTTATCTTGTTAAAAAAACTAATAATCGTGTTAAATCTTGCATATAAATATTTTTTCTGGAGCTGTTGTTTGTAATAACGTTTTAGCCTTGTCAAATAACCCAAACCCTGTAAAATCTTTCATAACAACAATCATGAGAAAAATTTGTTAGATAACGTTTTAGCCATGTCAACTGACCCAAACCCTGTGAAATCATTCATAACAACAAAATCAAGAGAAAATTTTGTTAGAAATTATCCAACGGTACCTACTAGATTACAAAAATTTTTTCAGTAGACTTTTCAACTATAAGTATCTCGATTGAGTGTAGGATAAAAAAAATAGCACTTGATATTATTGAAAAGAAAATCGACAACTGTATAAATGTAATACTTAACTTATTTTATGAAGTGTTCAAATTTTAATTTTATTTTTTGTATTAATATGATAAAAACTATGAGATCTCAAAATATTTTAGATGACTATTTGTGAATAAAATAAATTAGACAGTATAATGACATTATTTATTATATATCTTTTTTATATTATCTCTTAGTTACTGTAACCATAAATCGACATTTATAAGGTTGATCACAGTCTACTTATGAATAGCTGGAGCATATAAATACAAGACATTGTCCGAGTCGAGCCACGCCTCAACCTTATCCGAATCATTCTTATCTGGAATCTTACATGTTAAGGTGGTTTCTCGGAAAGCGTTTTCGTTTTCACCTTCTTCAACTATCTTTATGCCTTTTACTAAAACGGATTTACCACTGACCTGAAAATTAAACATACTTTTCTCACTAACATATTTTATTGTCATAAAATAATTTTCATGCGTGTGAATAAAAAAGTATTTTAAAACATCCAACAGGTTTAAAGTTTTATTCATACCTATGAGCTCATCAAATTTATTGACAAAGTAAAATTAAAGACTAGTTGGCACATACTTTTTTTATTTTAGTCCAGCATTTAACACAAAAAAGATTTAATACATAAAAAGTAAACCTAGACAAAGACTTCGACAAAGAACTTTCGTACTTACGTTGACGTTAAGCGTATTCGGAACAAATGTAGTAGAATCTATTTTCTGTATATAGGTGCCCTGCAAATACGCCACTTTATTGAATTTTCGAGAAATGAAAAGAAAATGAGATATTCGTCTTTAATTGATCGTTTCCTCACCTTATCACTATCGGTGGCTGAGATGCGAGGATCATCCTTAGATATCGGCTCAATCTCCAACTGCCTCGTCTCTTGGGAAGTTTTGCTAGGAGATGTAATCTCGTGACCCGCTAACATTACTGAATCGGGATCTTCAAAATCTGATGGTATATTTAGACCCGGGTCGTCTTTATATGATTTATGTGTTCCATCAGACATTTTGATAAAAATACTATTGTGACGTGGCTTTTTCGATTGACAAAAAAATAAAGGCACGAATTGCGGTTAAAGTAACTTTATTGTAACCTCTTGAGACAAGTAGGGCGTGTCTCTAACGGCTCTAGATAATATACCCGACTTACCGAAGATTAGTAAGACTCGACTAACTTCGCTTTTCTTCTCTATTTTTCTAGCTTCTCTTTTCTACTTTCCCCACCTTTGAGAATCGAGGCCGAAAAGGCGCACAGGTATTGGAATAAGAGTTGGGGTACATATGAGGCAAATAAACAATACCTGCCGCCAATTACACAAAAGTCCAGCAACTTCACATTTGGAAGAGACACAAAAGTCGAACAACTTCACAACTGGTAAAGATACACAGTATATTTGGGATGTCGTCTTGCCATGACGAGTTATATCGGTAAAAAAAAAAAAATTGACATTCGCGACCTAGTTGACAAATAAAATAAAATAAAAATAATTTTAATGAATAGAATTTGTCTATTTTTAGCGTGTAAAAGTGGTTATAAATAGTATACCAACATACTACAATATTATGTTGATTATATATAAGTCAGTAAAAATGGGATCAATTGTTACTTCGTCGAAAATTACTTCCTTTCACAATATGGTCCACAATCTTCAAAGATTTAGTCAACTTGCTGTCAGACCTTACATAAATTATTTCTTACTGCTACAGTTTTGATCGTTTTATTATGAAGAGAAACTGTTTTGAGCTTTAATGATCAATTCTTTTTTTTTTTTTTTCTCCTCAAATCGACGCTTCTTTCAAATGCAACGAAACTACTATAAAGTAAAAAACGATTATCTTTAATTATGTGTTTGCACATCAGTTAGAAAAAAAAGTAAAATCCACTGAAAAAAATCGTTTTAGAAAAAGTCAATGTGATTAGCACGTAATATTAGTTATTTCACTTGAAAACCAGTTAAATATACTTCTTCTCCAAACGAAATCCTTATTTTAAGATAGCGGTCAACATCATACTTTAATTTTTTTTGTATTTCCTTTACACTACATTGGCATTAAATATTAAAAAAGCATCAACACCAACAAACAGCTGATTTGTGATTTTATACAAATACTCAAAAGAGAGTGTTCGATCAATAACGCGATTTACTTACAAATGGGTTAGTGCTTGATCCAATAAACATTTCATAGGGGAACAGAAACGTGAAACGAAAGCAGGTGCAGGACATATTATACAGACAATTACAAATATGTTGTGAGCAGAGCTGCGTAGTATAGAAGGTGGTAAATTTGAATTGTCATGCACATTAACGCGTCAGTACCGACACGCGATACTTGAGGGAATAAACTATTCTTCTTCGGCTTAACTCTATATATAGTGTCGCTACTTTGTTTTATGCTGGAAAGTATAGATAAAATATTAGAAATTTTTGACTTTGGTGGGGTAAGAGTTCGAGGAAGCGTTTTTAAGAGAATAGGGGCTGTTGTACTTGTATATGTCCTTATCCGCAGGAAAAAAGGGTGGGTACGTTAAGCAGAGGCCATGTTTACATATATGTAAGTAGAACAGAGCGCTATTATTGCATTTCGTAATGTTATTACGGACAAATGAGGAATAGCACTTTATCTTAATTGTACAGGTAAAAACAAAAGCTTAAAAAAAATTATGCAATGTTAAGGTAAAAGCAAAAAGGTACGTATAATATTCAAAGTGACTAACATACATGCTTTGCAGATAATAATTTTAGCTAACAAACACGTGATAATGTATACAACAACAAAAAATATGACTTCTAGCTGTTGTTCCATGCAGTACAAATTATCTGGTCTTCTTATAAAAAAAAATTAAACTGTAAATACAAACATAAAAAAATAATAAAATAAAAGAACCAATGATTCATTTTTTTTAAATAAAACCAACGAGCACATAAGTATCTTGAGCGTAAGAACACGACAGTCAAGTTATTTGTCAAATAACTTAGGACCTGTGAAATCTTTTATAACAACAAAATCAAGAGAAAATTTCGTTAGAAATTATCCTACGGTACATACTAACTTACGAGTATTTTGCCAGTAGACTATTAGTACAACTACAAATATCTCTATTGAGTGTAGGATAAAGAGACGGCAGTTAATATTAGTGAGAAGAAAATCGATAAATAAATGAATATACTTCGTAACTTATGTTAAGAAGTATCTAAATTTTCATTTTCATCCTTGTACTAATATGATCAAAAGTAAAACGTGTCAAAATATTTTAGTTGACTAAGTATTCGTAAATAAAATAGATTAGATAGAAGAATGACATCATTTATTATTTCTCCTTTCACATTCTCTTTCGTAGATGATAATCGTATGTCAATCGATATTTTTAATGTTGATCACAGTCTTTGGACGACTGACTCATTTTTAAGACATTATTGTCCGATGGGAGCCAGCCTCAACCTTATCCAAATCATATTCATCTCGTATGTTATTTGTTACGGTGGTTTCTAAGGAATCGTATCCATCCTCGTCTTGTTTACTTATTTTGATACCCATAACTAGAATGAATCCACTACTGACCTAAAAATTAAACAAATTTTTTCAGATTAAACAAGCTTTATGTATAAAATATAAATAGCATTAAAAGAGATCCAACAAGTATGATTTTTATTCATACTTACTATCTGATCAAAATTCTTGACGAATCAGAGCATAAGACAATATAGAATTGAGCCCAAGAAGTGTGATAGTACCAATGCATACAACGTCCATGACAATACAGTTTCACCACCTGCTACGACGCAGCTCTACTTATAATTTATTTATGTCTGTTTGTATATGTCCTGCACGTGTTTTTGTTTTACGTTTATTTTTCCTATGATCTTTTTTTAGTACAAGCACTGACCCACTTGTAAGTAAATCATGTCATTGATCGAACGCTTTTTTTTGGGTGTTGGTCAAGCCAGTTCTGTGTTGGTGTGTGTCCTTTTTTTATATTTAATGCCAGTTAAGTGATTTGACAAGAACGTAGCTACTTCTCTGGCAAAGCAAGACCAAAAAAATCGAAGTATGTTGTTGACCGCAATTTTAAAATAAGCAATAAAACACCTTATATTTTTGTGCAGCACGCACTGCATAAAATTAAAGGAAATAAATTTACTTTGTTATAATTTTGATGTTTAAAAAAATGTTTACACATACATATATATATATATATATATATATATATATATATATATATATATATATATATATATATATATATGTAACGGGGTGTCCGTATTCACTTATGGCCTTGATAGCCACAAATTAATTCGAGGGATACTCTGACCGGGACTGTGTTTCCCGGGCACGTACGGAGACACACTCACGTTACAACGCGGACAGCGAGTCCGCTTTTTCTCGTTCACGTCTGCTTGCTGAGAGGCCAGCTCAGCTCTGGCTCAGCTCAGGACGCTCGCGCGTTGGTGTTTACGCGCGAGCCCGCGGAGGCGGCAGGATAAGGCCGATGCCCGGCTTACAGCTCCCTTCTGGACGCCAAGATTGCTATAGATAAAACCTGTAAGGAAAGAGTAGTCGGAAGGGCTTCATGCAAGGGAAGGCTCGCACAAAGCAAAACAAACATATAATGATCAAAAAAACGGAAACTATATTTGTCTGCACTAGTACAAAAGCATACGCGCGCGTGTGTGTGTGTGTATTTCGCTCGATCGCGTTGACGGCAAAGCCTGTACGGTCGAGGAAGGCTTTATCTCGGGGCCGACGGCCAGTGATAATTCGACCGGGCACAGAGAGAGATTACGCGGCTATTATGGTTCTTGCGCACGCACTGCGCTTACCTGGCTTTTCGCAGCCCCTTATTTGCACCTGCTCGCCTAGCAGTTGGTCTCTCAGCAGAAATATTCGACCTGGTGTCTAGTCGGTAAGCCTTCTCGTCGACGGTACGTGGGTGCAGAAGCGGGCGAGGCGATGGCGAGGTTGTCCTCTCGTGGCTTGACAAACGTAGCGGGCGAGAGACGCACACGTGTTTTTCCTACCTATACCTAATCCCGTCTGGCCTAATGGCCAAGAGCGTCCCTCGCTAATACTCATATCAAGACGCTTGTCTCTTCTTTCTCTCTTTCTTTCGCACGCATTATCGCGATCCCTTCCCCTCTCGCTCTCTCTCTCTCTGGCCTTTCTTCCTCGCGCAGTCTAGATGAGTGTAAACGGCGTTTGAGTTTCAACCGCCCGTTACAATATATATATATATATATATACACATTTACTGTAGTTTTATTTATAATTCAACTTTACCTTTATAATAAAACAACAGCTCTTGTTAAAACATTTGTGTTTTCGATGGTACTAGATTTATTATTTTTTCTCCCCTTAAGATAGAAAAAATGATAATGCGATCCAGACGTGGGTTTTTAGGTCTGGACGATGTAAGATTTAAATAATTTAAAAAAAAAAAATTATTCAAGTGCAAGTGATTCAAGTCAATCCTTGTTATTTATTGTGAAAAACTTTAACAAAACATTCTATCGATTTAAGATTAAACAAATTTCTTATTTTTTAAGCGCTTTCAAAATAAAAAAAAATTCGTCGTAATTTTTCGTTCTCTACCTAAACTTTTTCATTAATTTACTGCGTACAACAATAAACATTCCATAAAATGAACCAACGTAGCTGCCAGGGATTTAAAATATTAATACTTTGGTATGAACTAAATAATATATTGGGACATTTCCAACATCATGACTACCACCAACACACCTGGTCAATTCAACTTTGGAGCCCATTATTTCAACCAATCACAACCCTAGGCAGGACCACGTATCTACTCGTAGCAAATACGAGCTACTTTCACTCCTACCCTTTGAATATCACAGCCAATCTTTTTAAACTCAAGAGCTTTTTTCTCCCACCATACCTGCGTTAACGCAAGCTCGATCGAGTGCCTTTTTTCCCCCGCGACCGCAAGTTTTAGATATTTTCTCCTCTTTTTTATTATATTTATGAGTGTTCGAGCTATGTATTAATTTTTTTTTCACCGTTTGGAAATAAGGTTACTAAAAACAGATTTTTTTGTAGATAGTTTATACAAAATGATTAATATGTGAACACAAGCAGACAAACACGTCCTCTAATCTGATCCATTCCTGTTTGCGGTACTGGGTACTACTTCACGTGTTGTTAAAAATGAATGACGATTCTATTCAAATTTGCTAGTTTAATTTTATACCCACTGACATGTAGAGAAAAATTCTACAAGATAATTTTTATTTTAAACTAACCAAGGAACAAAAAGACAATATTTTACCAAAAAAAAATTTCTATTTTCTAATTTGTAGCAAAATTTATTTATAACTATTCATTTGATAGTTATGAGACAACCTCCTACAAATAATATCGTATGGCTAATGAAAATGCCTGAAAAAAAGTTAGGTAGAGTGATTAAAGTCAAAGGTGTACATTTTATTTTTAGATGTTTGCAAACCATGGGTAGCATAGCAAGAAGCTCACTATTCAAAGCTTATCAATAAGAGACAAATTTTTTTACCAGTCTCAAATTTTTGTGTTTCTAAAGGAAAATAATTCAGAAATCTTTAACGCCTTGCAGAGTTGCAAAAAGTTTTTCAACGATCAAAATATTAACGGTTATAAATTGCATATTTCTAATTTTTTTAAAGTTTGACAATTTTTTTCTTTAAAAGTATGACGTGTAGAAAAAAATTTCATCAAACATTTTTTTTAGGAGTGTCAAAGAATAAGAATAAATTTTTTTTAACAAAATTTTATGATTTTTCAATTTGTTAATAAAATTTGTTAATTACTATTATTATGTGCATTCAAGACCAAGCCACAATTAAAAATCGTGTTTAACAGGTCATAATACATGAAAAAAAATTTGAGTGAGACCGTTTTAATGGAAAAGGCCACAGGGAAACACCGGGAAAAAACTGCCCATTGCTTCCTTAAATATCTTCTTCTTCCTATGTTCCATAAAAAGCTTCAGAACTTGTTATTTATTCACAAAACGTTTGAATATTAAGCCAGGAACTTACAAGTTAAAAAACTTTGTAAATTTGTGTACATTTTTATTTCATTTTCCTAACTATTATATAATTCAACAATAACTTTTAAAAATCTTTATTTCAATACTTCAAATTACAATATCGAGTTAAGAATTTTCTAATTAATTATGTAAAAATTTTCTGTTTCTTGTCATAACGGCGTTATTCACCAGCAGATAAATTCCTTTATTTAACAAAAATTAATCAACAATAAACTGGCTAATTACGTTTTTATTTTCTTCGCATCCTTACTCAATAGTTGATGACCAATGTATTAAAGATACAAATCTATTTAAGTTGCACGAGCTTTCTTGCATCAATTTTTTTTATACGATACAAAAACATAGTAGGGTACGTATAATAGATACTGAGTGATAAGAAGTCATATCTCATAAGAAGTGATGCACGTTTTTTTCGTATTTTTTAATAGTTTTATGACACTTACTAGGACATATTTAACGTAGAAAAAATTAATAAGGTAGTATACTTATTTATTGACATTGTTTCTCTTAAAACATGTCATTTTCACCATATTTGTAATACACGTTGTCTTAGTTGGTTGAGCATATATACTACGATCAGACTTGTACTTATATCAGTTGGACAAAATTACAACAGTAACTTGCGAGATAACTTATATCTTGTCATAGATTTGTTAAAACAAGTAATTTTATGGTATAATTGAGTTACGTCTTATTCGATAAGATTGAAATAAAATATTGTACTAACACAAAATTTACACACTGATATTTGTATAATGTCTCGAAATTCTATTGTTTCCTTGGATTTTTGGGCCCTTCCTTGCGGCGCAGTGTGTACCTGCAAGCACATTTCCGCGCGAATCGTCTGACGTATACTCGTTGTAATCCTTCCATGCTCAGCTAATGAACAAAACTATGTACGCCTTGTTCGGCAGCTTGGCCACGATAAGGCCCTCGAATCAGTGGTAAAACCAAACTCGCCTCGTAGCAGTTAGCAGTCGTAGCTCACGAACTGTTGTATATAATTGCAGTCACGTCATCAATATTCTAAGTTATCGGGGCAGGTTGGAAAGATTTGATTGGAACGCGAAAGTGAGATAATCAGACTCTCCAGACCAACCGACTCGTGTCACTATTCTCACAACTAAGAGGTTTTTGTTAAGTAACTTTAACCACAATTCGCACTTTTATTTTCAAACTAATCAAGTATTTCATGTTACACTGGAATTTGTTTTAAAATGTCTGAAGAGGATTCGACTTATCCACCTTTTGAGCCGCATCCCCCATTAATAGCAGGTCCTAAGAGAGCCACTTTGAATATAAGTTGGCGGGTCACCAAACTATATCTCCTAGCAACACTTTCCAAGAGACAAGGCAGTTGGCAATTGAATCGATATCTAAGGATGATCATCGCATCTCAGCCGCCAATAATGATAAGGTGAGAAAACGATCAATCAAAGACGAATATCTCGATTTCTCTACGTTTCTCGAAAATTCAATAAAGTGGTGCATTTCAAGTTAAAACGTCTGAGGGAAATAGATACTACAATATTTGTTTCCAATACGCTCAACGTCATCATAAGTATCAAAGTCTTTGTATAAGTATTTGTCCGGTTTTACTTATTCATCATTAAGTTTTACTCGCGTTTAATTTTAAAATTAAATTGAATAAGTACCTGCCAACAAGTCTTATGCTCTACTTTGGCCAAAACTTTTATCATACAAATAAAAGTCTCTAGCTATCAGATGTTTCAATACTATGCAATTAATACAAAGTAAGGTTCTTTTAATTGAAAAATGTGTTCATGGCTTAGGTCAGTGGTAAATCTATTGTAGTAACCGGCATCAAGGAAGTTGAAGATGACGAGAACGAAAACGCTTACTCAAAAACACCCCTGAAAGTTAACAATCTAGAACAATTTGATTCGGATAAAGTTGAGGCCTGGCTCGACTTAGACAATAACTTCTTATATTTATATGCTCCTTCTAAAAATGAGCCAATGGCCAATGTATAGACTGTAATTAACAGTAAAAATATCGATTGACTCATGGTTTTTATCTACGAAAGAGAATGTATAATGAGAAATAATAAATGATGTCATTCCATTATTAAATATATTTTATTCACAAACAATTAACCAAAAAACTAAGAGATTTCATAGTTTTTATCATGTTTATCTGAAAATAAAAATAATAGTGTAAGCATTTTACAATATGGTAATTATTAAACTTGAACCATTCTCAACTTTCTTTCCACTTATACCAAGTACAATTTTGTCCTCAATATTTTAATTTAAAAAAAATTATTGTTTGCGAGGCTTTCTAAAAATACCCGTAACGATGTAGGCATAGTAGGATAAAAATCGTTGAATAAATACATTAAATTTTTCATCTACTATGGCTAGAAATTAACTAAGTCAAAGAAAAAGCAGAATACTGTTACAAAAAATATATTAAATTAAAGTTTTAATATTTCTATTTAAGTTACCTATTGATGGAGCATTTTGGTATATTTTTTAGGTATAATTAGCAATCACGTAAGTTGTCTTTTGCCTTATATTTTTCTTCAGTTATACTTATTTTAACAATATTTATACAACTTTGAACAGTATTTCGTTAACGTCGATTTATGCTAAGCTTACTGATAATATGATAATTTAATTTTCCTGAAGTTGGGAATTACATACATTGCAATACATTTTTTTTCTGCAATTAAGATCATATGTATGTCATTATAACAGCCTACACGCTTTTAAAAATGTTTTTATGAGCTTTTTCTTTTCGACATCGGAAACTTTCTACAGCTTCATCCGGCATAAATCAAAGAAGCGATACTATATAGAGTCGAGCCCAGAAAGCGTTACAGTACGAATACGTACAATAAGCATGACAATTGAATTTTACCATCCGCTACTATGCTGCTTTGCTTATAATATATTTATAATTGTTCCTATATGTCCCGCGCTTGTTTTTGTTTAACGTTTATTTTTTCTACCATCTGTTTTTGGAATCAAGCACTGACCCTTTTGTAAGTACATCATGTTATTGATCGAATACTCTCTTTTCGGTGTTTAAATAAAATCACAAGCCATTTATTTGTTGGTGTGGAGGATTTTTTATGTTTCGAGCCTATGTGGTAGTTTCGTAAGCACGTGGCTACTTCTCTGGCAAGAAAAAGCCAAAAAAATCAGAAGAAGATATTGACAGCTATGTAAAAATAAGCAATGAAGCACTAAATGATTTTGTGCAGCATGTACTAAATAAAGTTGAAGGAAATATTATTTTTTAATTTTTTTGAAATTTAAATTAATTATGATGCATGTATTACTGCTGTAATTACATTTTTGACTAAACTTTTTACATCTAAATTACTAGACAACAAAGTTTGTTTTTCATCGTACAAGATTTTTTACTTTTTTTTCCTAAGATAAAAACAACAATTCTACGATCCAAACAAGAATTCTTAGGTCTAGAAGATATGAGATTTAGATAATTGTAAAACCAAATGTTATGCAAGTGCAAGTGATTCAAGTGAGTCATTATTATTTATCATAAAAAACATTAACAAAGAATTCTATTTATTTTGAAATAAACGAATTCCTCACATTTTAAGAGTCTTTTTTAAATCAACGAAAATTTTCACAATTTTTTTTTTCTACCTTATTTTCTTTATTAGTTCTCTGCGTCCAACAAAAAATATTCCATAAAATAAACCAACGTAGTTGCCAGAGATTTATATTATTAATACTTTGGTATGAAATGAATAATATATTGGGACATTTCCAACATCAGGACCACCATTACCACCCCTGGTTAATCGAACGTTGGAGCCCATTGTTTCAACCAATCGAAATTCTACGAAGGGCCACGTATTTACTTGTAGCAAATACGAACTCCTTTTACCCCTACTCTTTGAAAACTATAACCAATCTACTCAAACTTAAGAGTTTTTTCCTCCCACCACACCTGCGTTAACGCAAGCTCGATCGAGTGCCTTTTTAACCCTACGACCACAACTTTTGGATATTTTGTCCTCTTCTGTTATTATTTTCATGAGTATTCAAACTATGTATTCATTTTGTACTTTTTGTTTGTAAATAAGTTGACGAAGAACAGATATTTTTGAATATGGTTTATAAAAAATGATTTCTTTTCTATCTCAGCGCCACAAATCACAGGCTAACAAACACGACTTTTGATGCAATTTTTTTTTCTTGTTTTCCTTTCTTTTCTTATTCTTTTATCATTTTTTTTTTTCATTGTTCAATTTTCTAAAAAATTGTATTATTGATTTATCAGTAAACAAACAGACCATCTAAATTATATAAATGATGATTGTTATCTTTTTTCTTACAAAGAAATTAATGACATTTAAATTACTATTTCAAGAAAAATCACGCAGTCTCTCGACCTGCTGAGCGACCAAAATCGCCCGTCCATAATACAACTGCCAAGGACATCGTTGTCGCGGCCTCTACCGTATTACGTGCGATAACATATATTCATATAAGTAGACTGCATAGCTGCAGCCAAAATTGACGCCACTCCAATATCGAATATGTAATAGGTAAGGATAAAAATCGCTACCCATTAGATGTCCTAATACTATTAAATTTATTAGTACTAAGCTAATTCTATTGAGAAAAAAATTTGTGAATTAAAAAAACATGATTATTTTGGAATCACTACCACCTGTAAGTATACTATAGTATTTATACTGTACTAGTCCAGTAAAAATCGTTTGCGGGTAAAAGTGGGTAATTCCTCCCCAGCTGCTTTTCTCTATAGGAGAACTATACTATTAGTGGGTACGCGGTAGCCAAGGGCTTTAATAAATCATGTGCTAAGAGAGTCTTTTTGTTTGACGCGCTGATGGATGTATTATTCAGGTGCTACCTACCGATCGTGTCAAGGGGGTCGGAGAGCTACGAGACTTAATTAATAATTAGAGTGTAGTTGTGTCCTTGATCACTACATGCCCAGTTAGGTTGTCCGATAACTCTTTGGCTTGACTTTTTTAAAGTAGTCTATTGTTCTTTCCATGATTCTCACGGACTTTAAGGATCACATGAATTTTCGAGATTCTTATAAATGGGAAAAATATAAATTTCAACAAATAGTGTCTTGATTTTCTCAATTTGGCCGATCGCTTCAGATACAAGTCTGTTACAAAAAACCAGAAAGTCTTTCGGTAAAAACAGATACTGTATCGGGTAAAACTTGAAATTCCTGAAACTTCTGCAAGACTGGCACAGTCACAATAACGAAAGTTAATTCATTTGATTTTTTTTTTTTTTTTTTTTTTTTTTGTATTTATAATGGTTTTTTTATTTTAACTACATTTAGATGAGTGTTTGATACCCGAGAACATGATTTTAAATAAAATCTGCCTATGTCCGACTAAACTCGGACTCGTACTACTTGAAATTGGATGACTCGCAGTTTCCTTATTCCAGACAAATGACGAGCTTACTTCATACCTCATGCCTAGTACGAATCTCTGCAGTATAACCTTTGAGTTTGTACTTTGTTAGTGATTAAAGAGAAACTTTTAGAGTCAAACTCACCAAGTTGCTATTTAATAAGGTGGCAATATCGATTTGAGAGGTAACAAGTATTATTTATCGAAACTCGATAGTATTGATATACATTGTATTTATCTCCTAGGGTTTAAATTTAAGTTGAAAAATATTAGATTAAGTTGTCTACTATTTTAATTGAAAACTTTTCTTTCGCAGCTTAAGTACTACAATATCACAAACAACATCAGATCAAATTCTTTAACGCGTGGGTATATCTGCAACTATTTACAAATTGCTCTATTTTCATAAACCATCTTCGAATATATCTGTTCTTCGTCAACTTATTTACAAACGAAAACCACAAAATCAGTACATACCTTGAATACTTATGGAAATAGTAACAGAATAGGACAAAATATCCCAAAATTGCTGTCGCAGGGGAAAAAAGGCGCTTGATGGTCGCGAGTTTAAGAAGATTGGCCTCAATGTTTGAAGGGTTGGAGTGAAAGTAGCTCGGATTTGCTGTAGGAAGATACGTGGCCCTACCTAGGATTCTGATTGGTTGAAACAATGGGCTCCGAAATTCGATTAACACGGTGTGTTGGTGGTTGTCCTGATGTTGGAAATGGCTCAATATATTATTTATTCCATACTAAGGTATTATTATTTCAAATCCCTGCCAGCTACGTTGGTTTATTTTTTGGAATATTTTTCGTTCTACGCCGCGAACTCATAAAGAACATAAGGTAGAAAAGAAAAAATACGATGATTTTCTTTGGTTTTAGGGAGATACTTAAAAAAGTAAGAAATCGCTTATGGTACAATCGATAGGATGCCTAATTAAAATTTTTCATAATGAATAGTGAAGATCCACTTGAATCACTTGAACTCGCGTAAATTATTATTTTTAAATTATTTAAATCTTATTTCTTTCAAACCTTAAATTCAGGTTTGGTTCGTAGTATTATTGTTTTTATCTGAAAAAAAAAAGTAAAAAATCTTTTACCATAAAAAACAAAAGTGTTGGAAAAAAATTGTTGTTTGGTAATTAGAATGTAATGCAGTTGAAAATAGAACTACAGTAGTGATAAATGCATAAAAATTACTTTAAATTTAGAAAAAAAAACAAAAAATAATCTTTCCTTTCACTTTTTAGTATATGCTGCACAAAATGATTAGGTATTTTATTGCTTATTTTAAGCTTGTGGTCAATATCACACTTCAATTTCAGTTTTTTTTTACTAGAGAAACGGCCACAGTAACATCAAATTGCCACACTGTCTTTTAATTTAAAAAAAAAAAACACAAAAATAAATGATTGGCTTGTGATTTTATACAAACACCCAAAAATAAGCGTTCGATCAATAACACGATTTACTTAGAAAAGGGTGAGTGCTTGATTCTAAAAACATATCATAGGAAAAATAAATGTGGAACAAAAGCAGGTGCAGGACCTACACGAAGAATTGTAAATATATTATGAGCAGAGCTGCGTAGTAGAAGGTAATAAAACTTAATTGTCATCCACATTAACGCGTCAGTACTGACACGGGATATTTAAGGGAATAAACTAATCTTCTTCGGCTCAATAATATATATAGTGTCGCTGCTTTGTTTTATGCTGGAAAATACAGATAAGATATTGAAAATTTAGGACGTTAAAAGGAGAAACGTTTGAAAAAGCGTAGCGGCCGTTAAAGTTATCTATGTTTTTAACTCCAAGAGAAGAAAGTAGGGGATTCAAGGGACGGTCCTGTATGTATTTAAACCATTTGTTAATATATCTACAGATGAGCATGTGTTAGCACATTTTCTTAATTTTACTTACAGGTTGGAGCTTAAAAAAAATTTGCAGCATATACAATCGCACTCGGCGTATTTTAGTAAAGCATATCATTGGCGATATGAATGATGCATCAAATATTAATTTCACTTTTTATTAAACACTTATTTTAAAATAATTTTGCTTATTTGTTTACTTACAACAGATAAATGTAAATTTATGTAAAAAGTTCGTTATAACAGAGCGTTAACTTTAAAAAATTAGCATCAAAAAATCTCACTTGAAGGTACGAACCGAATACTTTATTGTGTACTAACTGTAAATCAACCTCGTAAACTTTTAAATCATTAAATTAACGAAAAATGGTAGATAATTTTGATTTCTTCTAAAGTATAAAAGTCTAAAGTCTTCACTGTTTATGACGTTAAAAATACTTATTGTTCTTTTAAGAAACAAAAAATTATTCTTTAATAGTACTACCTCAATTTAAAATAAATTTTCCTTAACGATAATCATTACAGCTTTACAGAACAAACAATACACAATTAATAAGCAAAAAAGCAGAAAATCTTAAAAAAATGCTTCAGACCTTTTTGCTTTGTATAAAAATACTTTCCACATACTTAAATCAGATATTAGCCAAAAAATTATATAATATAACAATAAAGGCTAATTACTTCTAGCCTTTTTTTTGCATTAAAAATTACCTGCCTTTTTTATACGAAAAGAGATCTTAAGTTATGATAAGTAATATAAAGTCAAAGCACCCATTCAAGTACAAACAGTACTTATTGAATTATAAAACATGTTTTGGTTGTGCAAAAATTCTATGATAGCACTGCTATTATAAGTAAAAATAATTATAAAAAAATAAACCTATTATGAATATCTTATATAAAAAAACTATTGAGCATATTAATACCTACAGCAGTAATTGAACACCAAATTTCTAAATTGGATTTCACTCATATTTGGATTTGGTACGCTAATGATACATCAAATTTTTTTTTAAATCAAAAACATAAACAAATTAACGTACAGCTGATTAACTGATGTGAATAAATTAGAAAATATTTCGATAAACAGCTACCGTTGCTAACTAATTTTTTGTGTTACTAAAAAATTTTAATAAATGAATATTTTTAAAATTGATTATATTCATTGCCGAAAAGTTTCTCGTTATATATAGTATATCTCTAAAAGAAAATATCTTTATGCCTACGATGCATTGCATTGAAATCTTGTAATGTATTGGTTTCTTTACGACCTGTCCTACGGCGATTGGCTTCTGTTTTGTTTGTTTTAGGAAATACAAATAAAAAGAGGGGAAGTTAGGAAGGGGTTGACTATGTCAATGGGCGTTCCTTTTCACCCACTTCATGGCCAGAAAATTTTGGTAGTGGGAGAGAAAATTCCAAGCCCTTCAAGGCAGAGCCCCAACACGTCACTGTCTCGCAGTGCGTCAACTAGACAACACCTCAACCCCAAGTGATCACTGTGTACTACGTTTCCGATACAGTTTGTCAAAGAAGTTCAGTACTCGAATATAGATATTCGTTTGTGAAAAGTGTCCTGTGAAACTCGAAAAGTCACAACTTCCAGCATCCAAAAGGTGGCCATCCCAGCCGTGCCCAGCTTCATCTAAGGAGTTCCCGGAAGTCATTGTCTGCGTTACGAGAATCAAGTTAACAAGTAAGTGCATCTTTAAATCCTCTCTCTGGCAGAAAAAGATGCATTTAGCTCTCATCGAAATCATTTTGTTTTGTTTTAAGTAATGTACTTTCTTTGATACAAAATACGCAGAAAAATGCACTACATAAAACTAAAAGCTATCATTGATGTAGTATAAGAAAGTAAAAAATTTTTTTTATTCTCATCGTTTCTTTGCTTCTTTTTATCAATTTAAGTATGCTGTCTGAATAATAAGAATTTTACTTTTACTCTCTTCTTAAAAGCGCGTGCAAATAATATAATATTTGACGTAAGTTTTTACTATTAAAATGAAGTATTGGTAAAGAAAAGCTTAAATTTTGTTGTGCTAACACAATAAAAGCAATTCCTTACTCATTAAAGAAGTTAATTAAAAAAATTTTTTGGTTTAACATCGTTTCTTTTTTATTAATAAAACAAGTGCTAAACTTTTGCATAAACATCTGTAATTTTATTTGAAGTAACTCATCAAGCACAACCAAGCTTTCCTTCGTTAAGAAATTCTATAAAACTAGGTAAACAAAACTTTTAAGATAAACACTTAGTTGATTTTCAAGACGTCAGAAAAAATGGTGGACGAAACAAATAATGGTTAAAAACCGTTTAAAAAGTACAAAGTCAATAAAATTCAAACAATTTAGCTGTGCTTCGTTTTGGGATGTCTCTAACTACCAACTTACAATACTTATCAACTTTTTTAATGTCATTTAAGTAATGTATTTTTTTAATACAAAAAAAGCAGAGTTCTGCACCATATGTAACCGAAAGTTATTATTCAAGCTTCACATAGAATTAAATATCTATTTTTGTTGCCGTTATTTAAAAAAATAAAATTTTTTTTAAGGGGACTTATCAAAAACTTTGTTTAAATTGTCTCCATCTTTACTATAAATATGTGTCAAAAAAAAATATTTAAAATTAATTCTCACTACTAAAATGACAATGGAAATAATTTTATGTACATTAAAGTAGTTAATTAACAGAAAAGTTTTTGTTGAACATAATTTTATTTTTACTATTAAAACTAGTGCTAAATTTTCGCAAAAAAAATACTAACTTAACTTGACGTAAATCAACTAGCGTAATTAAGTTATCCTTCAACGTTAGATTATACAGAACTTGAATACTTTTTCGAAAGTCACGGGAATCGTAGAAAGCACTTGATCATTTTTTTGCATTCTAAATATTAAATTTGAATAAATTTGATTTGGTTTTTCTACTTCTTCAATCATTGATTTACTATAAAAGTAAAAATTCAAAAGATAACATTTTACTTTAAACCTTAGTATAGAATATTATAAAAATTGGCTGTTTAAAAACCTAAAAATTCACTGTCTCATAAAAAACTAAATGAAGCTTTTTGTACAAACTAGAGTTTTGCATATCTGAAGTTAAAAGAAATTGCAGGCAAAAAAAATAACAGAAAAAATTGCTTAAAAATTAAAAGATTAAATAAAATCCGTATGCGTACGACTACTATTACACTGCATTTATCGACATTCTAAAAAAAAGTCAAACTTTTTGAATAATTTTGATTGTCTATTCAAATAACTTCTGACGACATACTAAGGCAAAAATATGGTTTAAAAGGTAGTAAAGGCTAAAACTTTTTTAAAGATTAAGTATGTAAATAAATAAAATCGTTGAAAAAGTTATGTGCCCTAACCTAAATCATACGATCAAAGCATGTTCCTGCTTCCTCACGATTTCTGCAACAATATGTACGTGTTTTCGTAAATGATTTTAATTTTATGAAGACTAAAAAAAGGAATGTTTCTCGAGTTTTTTTAAGTATAAAGTCTAACGCGATAATTCACTATTTTACAAAATGTTGAGTAAATTTTATAATTCACTCAAAAATGAAAAAAAGACAAATAAATGAACAATAACGTAACATATCTTTAAAAACAAGAATATAGTGTCAAGAAGTAGTACTGTTATACGAATATTTTGTGTATTAATTAAATTGAATCTTGGTTTAGCTATGTATTGGTAGTTGTACTTTCGTAAAATAGTCTCGCTTTTACTATCTCATATAAAGACGTATATAATGATTTATTTAATTTTGTGAGAAAACGTTTAAATTCTCTTCACATATTTTTAGCCAAAAATGATGAAGCTAACCAGCCTCGTTGTAATATTCGCCGTTGTTTTATTCATGCCATGTGATTCAGCTAAAAACATGGAAAGTCAAGTTCCTGTAATTTTGGATGTACAAAAGTTGTATGCGACCACCAGTATAGGAATTATTTACAGGAGCAACGAAGGTAAGCAAAAGCAAACCGATTTTTACAAAAGGTATAAATACTTAAATACAACAATTTTTCTCTTGAATCCACAGACATACATTCGGTGGTCAACATGGTTAAAGAATTCTCGCGTAAAATGGTATACTCTGTAGCTTCGACTATATCAGATATTCCAGAAAAGTATCCGAAACTAAGAAATTACTCAAAAACTCTTTTTGTGGTATTTTTAAATACTGACAATGATTTCGAAAAATTCACACAATTTTCGAGGCATCACAATCTTTCGCCTCACGTATGGCTTTTGTTATTCCGGCCTGACATCACTGAAGAGATCCATAGCACTTGCCAGTGTCCTAAAAAGAATTACCTCCACTTGAATATAAAAAGTGAAGTCTTAATAAAATGCGGAAACAATAAAAACATTCATGAATGGTTCGCTGTTGGACCTCAAAATAAATTACACGTTAATAAATTATTCGAGTGGAGCATCAAGGAAGGATTGACCGTAATAGACAAGCGTGCTTTGGTACAGAGACGAAAGAATTTAAGTGGTGCGTCGGCTACAATTACTGCTGAGGTATCGAATTGATTTAATACAAATCGTTTTATTTCAAAATATCACAATTATTGCATTCACAAAAACTTAATTATTTTCCTTCAATGCTCGTAGATTTCTACTTTTTATTCTGAAATAGTGGAAGATTTTGCATCTAACACAGGATTAGCATATAAGTTTAAAAATGGCTCCCATATCAAGAAGGAATCCCATGAAAGTGTCAATAACACATTAATTAAGTCCACAAAATTATTAAATGAAAGTATTATTCTTCCCGGCGAGTTTTTAACGAACAAAAACTTGGATGATTATGACGTAACGATTGAAATTATGGATTTGCAAGACACATTATACTATAAATTACCAGGTACCATGGAGATTCCATGGAATGCTTATTTTGAGGTGAAATATTTTAATTGTAAAATATTCATGACTTGATTTCTTTATTACGTTTTATCTCTTTTATTAAATAGGTTTTCAGCAAACGCATTTGGATTTTCTTGATTATACTTATAGCTATTTCATCAATTCTATTTAGCGTAATTTTAGTATTACATAATGATAGAAGAGGATTTATTTTCAAACTGTCGGACAGTTTCTTAAACGTGTGGCGTATGTTCGTCCATCAGGAATTTACAGGTAAACTGTTTAAGATGGTTTATTCAAAAATGCAGCAAAGATGTTAAATTTATGTTATTTATACCATATCGTACAAGATTGTCATTATAAAGAACAATTATTCGGTAAAATTACATTTTACAAAGGTTGGGTTGTTTTAATTAAATAATAGAGTTGACTAGATCATCACTCTTGAAAAATGAAAATTTTCATATATACTTTTAGAAAATAATATACCCATGCGTAAATATACACGAATATGAGGTAATTAATGAAATGCTTACCATAAACCCATTCGATTTTATTATTAATTTTTTGATTACCATTATATTATTATTTATATTTTTATACTTTTTATTATAGCGATATTCTACATGTCATGATGCTTTCTTTCTTCATGATAATATATCCTAAATTAGTTTTTAGGTGCAACAAAATTATGGGAGTGCCTTATTACTTTGTCAGAGAACAAAAAGAAGCCACTTAAAAATCATGTATTTTCAATATAAAACAAATTTAAAAAATAGTATATGGGTGATCTAAGTTGGTTACATAGTCATATGTTGATGTACGTGTCTACCTCCTAAAGTTTTTGTAACTATTGATCGTTGATATACATAAGAGCCTAAAAATTATCTAAGACAGCTGTGCGTTGATGAACAATACCGTGGTTGCCAAGTTGCAGATTGTTATAAGTCTTTTTTTATCTTGAAGTACACGTTTTAAGGAAAAATTTGAGCCCAGCTGAGTTAAAAATAAATCAGCAATGGTTAAGTAACAAGTGGTCAGCTTTTTTACCTAAAATCTGTGGGGTTTGAGTACATATATCTCCATCAATTTTTGTTCAAAATATGTCAAAGAATCGGAATAAATTTTATGGTTACCAAAATTGAAAAATGTTCTCAGTTCATGTAATTTGTTTTATAACAATCAACAACAGAAAAATAATGACGAATTTCATGGTTTATCATCTTTGGGAGGTAAAAATACACAATATTTAAAAAATTTCGTGGACTCGAATGCCCTCATAAATCTCAATTCTATTTTAATAACTCTATAGATATAAAATACTAACCACCTGCAGGTGATCCATAACGTGAAGACAAATACTTTTTTTAAATAAGGAGTGTGCAAAGAAAGTTAGGAAAAATAAGATATAAAAAAAAAACTTTTTAAGGAGGTTTGGGAGTATCATTTAAAGAGGCGAGGAACGGGGAGGCCCCTCCCCACTAACGCATCTGGGCCCCCTTTACCGCAGCTGCTCTTGTCCTCTACAATTTTTAAACTGTACGACCTCTAACTGCTTATATTTTTTAAAAATGCCTGGCAAAGTTTGATTTTTTTTTTTATCGAGCATCTTTCTTTAGCACCAAGTTATCTATAAAAACGTTTTTTTTTTAACAACACATTTAGAATATACCTTAATTTCAATTAAAAGACAAACCTAACCTTGCTCTCTCATAAGAAACCGTTTTAAACTGTCAATTTTTCATTTCTTATTTTCTCGAAAATTTCCGCTCATAAAAAATCTAGAAAAATTTGTGTGCACTCCTAAAATGCTCAAATATAACATACATTTTTTTGCCCCGCTTCTCCATTTTGAACTTCTCTTACAAACTTTCATAAATGGCAGAAGGAGGTGTTTTTTTCACTAACTTGGTCAAACAATTTTCCACAATTTCTGGAAACTTGAGTGTAAAAAATAAAAAAATCATAGATGATTATTCAAGTTTGCAAAATGTACGTCTTTGATCTTGTTAATCATCATATACTTTTAAATATAATTTAAGAACCCTAAAAATTTAGATACACTTATACAATGGAATAACCTGTCTATACCTACATTTTTTTTAAATTTACAGATGAACAATTCAATTCCATATCATCCAAAATGGCAAGACTATCGCTATATCTGACAGCATTCATTGTTATTTCAATGTACGCAGGCTGTTTTACAAGTTTTGCTACAGTTTCAAAACCACACATTCCATTTAGAAATGCGCGTGGATTTCTAGAGGACAAAACATATCAATTGATTATTGTAAAAAACACTGACTCATTAACGTTTTTCTCGGTAATTTTGTAAAGTTTTAATTGAATATATCAATTACATTGTACTTAAAAACTTTATCCAGTGATATTTTATTAGAGCTCAAAGGACAATATAAATGACGAACTGAGATTGTTTTTGAAAGATGAGAATAGTCTACCTACAACCTTCCAAGAGGCTATACAGCAGGTAATGTAAAATATTTAACTTACGTTGATAATTTTTGAAGATACTAAACAATGCATCACCTTTCTCAATAGCATTTGAAAATTATTTTTAACACTTTTATTTGTAATGGTGGTAGGACAATTTGACAAAAGATAGTTGTTTTTTTATATTCTACCGTAGACAAAAGTTTTTGGCACTTAAGAAATTTGTGTAAATGTCATTAAGAATTATCTTTAACATTTCACTCGAAAAATAGTTATAGGGGTAATGGGTACAGTTTTTGACCCCCTGATAGTGATTGACCGCCACGTGCATTTTTAAATGGAGCCTTTATATATAGACATACAAATCATACAGGGGTCAATCACTACCTTAAGGTGTCAATAATTGTACCGCTCACCCCTACGAAGATATTATTAAACTTTATAATGTAATTTTTTACTTTTGGAGACGTTTATACAAATGATTCGTATCAATCTATGTTTGTGTGTCCGCGCGTGTGTGTGCAATAAATACGGTTCTAAACTAGTACACTTCAAACTAGGGCAATTCTGGAAAATTTTTGAAAAATGTACAAATTATATAAATTAAAATAGATTACTTTTTAGCGTGTTAATCTTAAAAATTTTTTTTTTAATGTAGGTATGCAACGAAAGGGTAGTTCTCTATAATATTGGTGAATTTCGGAGTCCAGTAACTTTCAAAAAACCTTGCAAAATCTTAGCTTTTCCACTAGGTAACTTTAGAAAAAAAGGTATAGTTTTGAACAAAGGAGATCCACTTCTTCAATTTTTAAATCATCAGTAAGTATTTTTAAATAAAAAATTTATGCCGGACAATTTTAATAATGTAAATTTTTTTCAGCATCCAAAAGTATAGAGAGAATGGAATAATTTCTCGGAGAAAAAACAAAAATCGGGCCAAATTCGGTATTAAAAAAGAAGTTTCATTTACATCACTAGGTCTTTCTGAAGTCACTCCACTGTTTGTGTTTTTATTAAGTGGATTTTCCCTAAGTCTAATCATATTTTTGTATGAGAAATGTCACAGACAGATTGTACAGTATCTTGTAAGAAAACCGTGTAGGAGAATCAAGAAACTTAGGAAACCAAAGAAAACCAACCGTTTGTACAATGATGGGAAGCCTTTTTCAGTTTACTCTCAGTACAGAGAGCCGCAGCCACGCCCTTTGTGGCCTTATACCCCATAAGAACCCCGATTCATGTATATTAGTTATTAACTTGCAAAACTCGTGTTTCTGCTTAATTATGCCAAAGATTTAACGCTCATGGTAAGAAAATTACTCCTAAATATAGATTTTGTACTGACCTGTACTAACTACATACATATTTCTTCACCAATTTTGCAATAATTCTAAGTTAATAAATTTAAAAATCATTGAAGCTAGACTCACTGAAATTTTAATTAATAAGTTTAATCGCAATTAATCTCATTGTTTTAGTTTTTCAAGCGATTCGAGTAAAATTTAATAGTATTTATTGATTAACAATTAACCATTAGTAAACAATAATAATCTCTCCACACGAATCTATATGTTTGACCGGAAATGTTTCTGATTTTATTTCTCGGAGACTAGGAAGTTGGGCCTCCTAAAATTTAAAGTTATTTATTAGTAGTAATCAAAGGAGTGCCATAGTTCTTGACGAATTTTTAAAAGAAACTGGATATCACGATATCATTCTTAAAAGTTATTCTTAAAATGCAGGGTTGTAACCTAAAAGTTCAAATGAAATAGCTATATTTAATCATTGTTATGTCATTTGGATTTGAACTGACCAGACATTGAGGATTAAGGGTGATTCCACCGTCAGATGTCAATAATGTGCCAGGTGCCTTCTGTAATCTGTAGACTGTAAATCACCTTGCAGAGGGCCAAGGCACAGTGTGGCAGGTGAGCCACCATGTTCAAGACTTTCTTTAGAAACTGTGTATACATGTATATTACTCACACAACATATACACATCGATGTGTCACTCAAACTTATGAAGCTTACAGACGTAAGATTCCGAGCTAGCGATTGGCTTATTAGGATTGTGTTTGTGTTGGTCCTGAGTACAGCAAACAGCAGAGTTGAGCAGAGCCCATCAAAAGAAGCTTCTGCATCTGACACACTGTGCCCTGACCCTCTGTAAGGTGCCTATAAGTGCATGTAGGAACATTTCAAAATTATTCATAATTTACATCATTAGTTGACTTATAAAGATTAAATAAAAAATGTAAAGAATCAATCATTTTGAAAAATAATTATTGTTCGCATATTTTTTATTCTACAATACAAGATGTGCAGTTAAAAATTTGCTAAGTCTTATATTTTTTCGTTAAATGTTAATTATAAGTTAAATGTTTAATCAAAGTAAGTGTTAATAATACTTTCAATGTCATGCAGTAAATAAATTTGTAAATTTTTATAAAAGTGTTAAAATAAATATTCTAAGAAATCATTTGTTTGTATCTTTTTTATTTTGCCTCTATATTTTATAAATTTAATTTTAGTTCTTTATCAAGGAAAATGGTAAATGAGTAAAAAGGTCAGTTACTTCTTTTTTTTGAAACACAAAGACAAAAACTTAAACTTAAATTCGATGGAAAAATTACAGAAAATAATGTTTAATTGTTACAAGCACATGCTAATAAGATTAAAATTTTAACTCCTTTGTGAGTAATTTTTAGAAGTCATATATAATGTTTGCTCATTAAAAATGTATCGGTCAAAAAAATTCTTAGTAGTATACTGTATACATGTTAATATATTACTTATTGCACTAAAAAATTGTTGTGTTGAAAGAAAGACCGTCATTTTTAAAATTTTTTAATTACACTACTGTTTTTCTAAATTTGATTTTGAATTCTTTATTGTGTAGTATAATATCTCATATTTCACTAAATTGTATCGTATTTTAAATATTATATTTAAAAAAGTATTTTTTTGTCAGGTGCTTCGTTTTAGAAATAAAAATTTTTAATTCTTAGAAAAATTAAATCATAACATCAATGAGCTTATCTTACATCAACCTTAACGAGATACTTTTTATTGTTTGGCAGATGTTATTTAAAGGAGTTATATTGCAGAAAAATAAGTAACAAACTGGACAGTTTTTGTCACTATCAATTATATGTGGCAAGAGGCAAATTGAGGTGGCTGAAAAAAAAACTAAAATGATTCCTAAATAGTTATTACTTCAAATTTCTTTAAAAATATTTTTTATAGGCATTCTGGTTATTTATTTACATAAAAAATTTATTTATGACTTATAAAGATTTATCTTGTTAAAAAAACTAATAATCGTGTTAAATCTTGCATATAAATATTTTTTCTGGAGCTGTTGTTTGTAATAACGTTTTAGCCTTGTCAAATAACCCAAACCCTGTAAAATCTTTCATAACAACAATCATGAGAAAAATTTGTTAGATAACGTTTTAGCCATGTCAACTGACCCAAACCCTGTGAAATCATTCATAACAACAAAATCAAGAGAAAATTTTGTTAGAAATTATCCAACGGTACCTACTAGATTACAAAAATTTTTTCAGTAGACTTTTCAACTATAAGTATCTCGATTGAGTGTAGGATAAAAAAAATAGCACTTGATATTATTGAAAAGAAAATCGACAACTGTATAAATGTAATACTTAACTTATTTTATGAAGTGTTCAAATTTTAATTTTATTTTTTGTATTAATATGATAAAAACTATGAGATCTCAAAATATTTTAGATGACTATTTGTGAATAAAATAAATTAGACAGTATAATGACATTATTTATTATATATCTTTTTTATATTATCTCTTAGTTACTGTAACCATAAATCGACATTTATAAGGTTGATCACAGTCTACTTATGAATAGCTGGAGCATATAAATACAAGACATTGTCCGAGTCGAGCCACGCCTCAACCTTATCCGAATCATTCTTATCTGGAATCTTACATGTTAAGGTGGTTTCTCGGAAAGCGTTTTCGTTTTCACCTTCTTCAACTATCTTTATGCCTTTTACTAAAACGGATTTACCACTGACCTGAAAATTAAGCATACTTTTCTCACTAACATATTTTATTGTCATAAAATAATTTTCATGCGTGTGAATAAAAAAGTATTTTAAAACATCCAACAGGTTTAAAGTTTTATTCATACCTATGAGCTCATCAAATTTATTGACAAAGTAAAATTAAAGACTAGTTGGCACATACTTTTTTTATTTTAGTCCAGCATTTAACACAAAAAAGATTTAATACATAAAAAGTAAACCTAGACAAAGACTTCGACAAAGAACTTTCGTACTTACGTTGACGTTAAGCGTATTCGGAACAAATGTAGTAGAATCTATTTTCTGTATATAGGTGCCCTGCAAATACGCCACTTTATTGAATTTTCGAGAAATGAAAAGAAAATGAGATATTCGTCTTTAATTGATCGTTTCCTCACCTTATCACTATCGGTGGCTGAGATGCGAGGATCATCCTTAGATATCGGCTCAATCTCCAACTGCCTCGTCTCTTGGGAAGTTTTGCTAGGAGATGTAATCTCGTGACCCGCTAACATTACTGAATCGGGATCTTCAAAATCTGATGGTATATTTAGACCCGGGTCGTCTTTATATGATTTATGTGTTCCATCAGACATTTTGATAAAAATACTATTGTGACGTGGCTTTTTCGATTGACAAAAAAATAAAGGCACGAATTGCGGTTAAAGTAACTTTATTGTAACCTCTTGAGACAAGTAGGGCGTGTCTCTAACGGCTCTAGATAATATACCCGACTTACCGAAGATTAGTAAGACTCGACTAACTTCGCTTTTCTTCTCTATTTTTCTAGCTTCTCTTTTCTACTTTCCCCACCTTTGAGAATCGAGGCCGAAAAGGCGCACAGGTATTGGAATAAGAGTTGGGGTACATATGAGGCAAATAAACAATACCTGCCGCCAATTACACAAAAGTCCAGCAACTTCACATTTGGAAGAGACACAGAAGTCGAACAACTTCACAACTGGTAAAGATACACAGTATATTTGGGATGTCGTCTTGCCATGACGAGTTATATCGGTAAAAAAAAAAAAATTGACATTCGCGACCTAGTTGACAAATAAAATAAAATAAAAATAATTTTAATGAATAGAATTTGTCTATTTTTAGCGTGTAAAAGTGGTTATTAATAGTATACCAACATACTACAATATTATGTTGATTATATATAAGTCAGTAAAAATGGGATCAATTGTTACTTCGTCGAAAATTACTTCCTTTCACAATATGGTCCACAATCTTCAAAGATTTAGTCAACTTGCTGTCAGACCTTACATAAATTATTTCTTACTGCTACAGTTTTGATCGTTTTATTATGAAGAGAAACTGTTTTGAGCTTTAATGATCAATTCTTTTTTTTTTTTTTTCTCCTCAAATCGACGCTTCTTTCAAATGCAACGAAACTACTATAAAGTAAAAAACGATTATCTTTAATTATGTGTTTGCACATCAGTTAGAAAAAAAAGTAAAATCCACTGAAAAAAATCGTTTTAGAAAAAGTCAATGTGATTAGCACGTAATATTAGTTATTTTACTTGAAAACCAGTTAAATATACTTCTTCTCCAAACGAAATCCTTATTTTAAGATAGCGGTCAACATCATACTTTAATTTTTTTTGTATTTCCTTTACACTACATTGGCATTAAATATTAAAAAAGCATCAACACCAACAAACAGCTGATTTGTGATTTTATACAAATACTCAAAAGAGAGTGTTCGATCAATAACGCGATTTACTTACAAATGGGTTAGTGCTTGATCCAATAAACATTTCATAGGGGAACAGAAACGTGAAACGAAAGCAGGTGCAGGACATATTATACAGACAATTACAAATATGTTGTGAGCAGAGCTGCGTAGTATAGAAGGTGGTAAATTTGAATTGTCATGCACATTAACGCGTCAGTACCGACACGCGATACTTGAGGGAATAAACTATTCTTCTTCGGCTTAACTCTATATATAGTGTCGCTACTTTGTTTTATGCTGGAAAGTATAGATAAAATATTAGAAATTTTTGACTTTGGTGGGGTAAGAGTTCGAGAAAGCGTTTTTAAGAGAATAGGGGCTGTTGTACTTGTATATGTCCTTATCCGCAGGAAAAAAGGGTGGGTACGTTAAGCAGAGGCCATGTTTACATATATGTAAGTAGAACAGAGCGCTATTATTGCATTTCGTAATGTTATTACGGACAAATGAGGAATAGCACTTTATCTTAATTGTACAGGTAAAAACAAAAGCTTAAAAAAAATTATGCAATGTTAAGGTAAAAGCAAAAAGGTACGTATAATATTCAAAGTGACTAACATACATGCTTTGCAGATAATAATTTTAGCTAACAAACACGTGATAATGTATACAACAACAAAAAATATGACTTCTAGCTGTTGTTCCATGCAGTACAAATTATCTGGTCTTCTTATAAAAAAAAATTAAACTGTAAATACAAAAATAAAACAATAATAAAATAAAAGAACCAATGATTCATTTTTTTTAAATAAAACCAACGAGCACATAAGTATCTTGAGCGTAAGAACACGACAGTCAAGTTATTTGTCAAATAACTTAGGACCTGTGAAATCTTTTATAACAACAAAATCAAGAGAAAATTTCGTTAGAAATTATCCTACGGTACATACTAACTTACGAGTATTTTGCCAGTAGACTATTAGTACAACTACAAATATCTCTATTGAGTGTAGGATAAAGAGACGGCAGTTAATATTAGTGAGAAGAAAATCGATAAATAAATGAATATACTTCGTAACTTATGTTAAGAAGTATCTAAATTTTCATTTTCATCCTTGTACTAATATGATCAAAAGTAAAACGTGTCAAAATATTTTAGTTGACTAAGTATTCGTAAATAAAATAGATTAGATAGAAGAATGACATCATTTATTATTTCTCCTTTCACATTCTCTTTCGTAGATGATAATCGTATGTCAATCGATATTTTTAATGTTGATCACAGTCTTTGGACGACTGACTCATTTTTAAGACATTATTGTCCGATGGGAGCCAGCCTCAACCTTATCCAAATCATATTCATCTCGTATGTTATTTGTTACGGTGGTTTCTAAGGAATCGTATCCATCCTCGTCTTGTTTACTTATTTTGATACCCATAACTAGAATGAATCCACTACTGACCTAAAAATTAAACAAATTTTTTCAAATTAAACAAGCTTTATGTATAAAATATAAATAGCATTAAAAGAGATCCAACAAGTATGATTTTTATTCATACTTACTATCTGATCATAATTCTTGACGAATCAGAGCATAAGACAATATAGAATTGAGCCCAAGAAGTGTGATAGTACCAATGCATACAACGTCCATGACAATACAGTTTCACCACCTGCTACGACGCAGCTCTACTTATAATTTATTTATGTCTGTTTGTATATGTCCTGCACGTGTTTTTGTTTTACGTTTATTTTTCCTATGATCTTTTTTTAGTACAAGCACTGACCCACTTGTAAGTAAATCATGTCATTGATCGAACGCTTTTTTTTGGGTGTTGGTCAAGCCAGTTCTGTGTTGGTGTGTGTCCTTTTTTTATATTTAATGCCAGTTAAGTGATTTGACAAGAACGTAGCTACTTCTCTGGCAAAGCAAGACCAAAAAAATCGAAGTATGTTGTTGACCGCAATTTTAAAATAAGCAATAAAACACCTTATATTTTTGTGCAGCACGCACTGCATAAAATTAAAGGAAATAAATTTACTTTGTTATAATTTTGATGTTTAAAAAAATGTTTACACATATATATATATATATATATATATATATATATATATATATATTGTAACGGGGTGTCCGTATTCACTTATGGCCTTGATAGCCACAAATTAATTCGAGGGATACTCTGACCGGGACTGTGTTTCCCGGGCACGTACGGAGACACACTCACGTTACAACGCGGACAGCGAGTCCGCTTTTTCTCGTTCACGTCTGCTTGCTGAGAGGCCAGCTCAGCTCTGGCTCAGCTCAGGACGCTCGCGCGTTGGTGTTTACGCGCGAGCCCGCGGAGGCGGCAGGATAAGGCCGATGCCCGGCTTACAGCTCCCTTCTGGACGCCAAGATTGCTATAGATAAAACCTGTAAGGAAAGAGTAGTCGGAAGGGCTTCATGCAAGGGAAGGCTCGCACAAAGCAAAACAAACATATAATGATCAAAAAAACGGAAACTAAATTTGTCTGCACTAGTACAAAAGCATACGCGCGCGTGTGTGTGTGTGTATTTCGCTCGATCGCGTTGACGGCAAAGCCTGTACGGTCGAGGAAGGCTTTATCTCGGGGCCGACGGCCAGTGATAATTCGACCGGGCACAGAGAGAGATTACGCGGCTATTATGGTTCTTGCGCACGCACTGCGCTTACCTGGCTTTTCGCAGCCCCTTATTTGCACCTGCTCGCCTAGCAGTTGGTCTCTCAGCAGAAATATTCGACCTGGTGTCTAGTCGGTAAGCCTTCTCGTCGACGGTACGTGGGTGCAGAAGCGGGCGAGGCGATGGCGAGGTTGTCCTCTCGTGGCTTGACAAACGTAGCGGGCGAGAGACGCACACGTGTTTTTCCTACCTATACCTAATCCCGTCTGGCCTAATGGCCAAGAGCGTCCCTCGCTAATACTCATATCAAGACGCTTGTCTCTTCTTTCTCTCTTTCTTTCGCACGCATTATCGCGATCCCTTTCCCTCTCGCTCTCTCTCTCTCTGGCCTTTCTTCCTCGCGCAGTCTAGATGAGTGTAAACGGCGTTTGAGTTTCAACCGCCCGTTACAATATATATATATATACACATTTACTGTAGTTTTATTTATAATTCAACTTTACCTTTATAATAAAACAACAGCTCTTGTTAAAACATTTGTGTTTTCGATGGTACTAGATTTATTATTTTTTCTCCCCTTAAGATAGAAAAAATGATAATGCGATCCAGACGTGGGTTTTTAGGTCTGGACGATGTAAGATTTAAATAATTTAAAAAAAAAAAATTATTCAAGTGCAAGTGATTCAAGTCAATCCTTGTTATTTATTGTGAAAAACTTTAACAAAACATTCTATCGATTTAAGATTAAACAAATTTCTTATTTTTTGAGCGCTTTCAAAATAAAAAAAAATTCGTCGTAATTTTTCGTTCTCTACCTAAACTTTTTCATTGATTTACTGCGTACAACAATAAACATTCCATAAAATGAACCAACGTAGCTGCCAGGGATTTAAAATATTAATACTTTGGTATGAACTAAATAATATATTGGGACATTTCCAACATCATGACTACCACCAACACACCTGGTCAATTCAACTTTGGAGCCCATTATTTCAACCAATCACAACCCTAGGCAGGACCACGTATCTACTCGTAGCAAATACGAGCTACTTTCACTCCTACCCTTTGAATATCACAGCCAATCTTTTTAAACTCAAGAGCTTTTTTCTCCCACCATACCTGCGTTAACGCAAGCTCGATCGAGTGCCTTTTTTCCCCCGCGACCGCAAGTTTTAGATATTTTCTCCTCTTTTTTATTATATTTATGAGTGTTAGAGCTATGTATTAATTTTTTTTTCACCGTTTGGAAATAAGGTTACTAAAAACAGATTTTTTTGTAGATAGTTTATACAAAATGATTAATATGTGAACACAAGCAGACAAACACGTCCTCTAATCTGATCCATTCCTGTTTGCGGTACTGGGTACTACTTCACGTGTTGTTAAAAATGAATGACGATTCTATTCAAATTTGCTAGTTTAATTTTATACCCACTGACATGTAGAGAAAAATTCTACAAGATAATTTTTATTTTAAACTAACCAAGGAACAAAAAGACAATATTTTACCAAAAAAAAATTTCTATTTTCTAATTTGTAGCAAAATTTATTTATAACTATTCATTTGATAGTTATGAGACAACCTCCTACAAATAATATCGTATGGCTAATGAAAATGCCTGAAAAAAAGTTAGGTAGAGTGATTAAAGTCAAAGGTGTACATTTTATTTTTAGATGTATGCAAACCATGGGTAGCATAGCAAGAAGCTCACTATTCAAAGCTTATCAATAAGAGACAAATTTCTTTACCAGTCTCAAATTTTTGTGTTTCTAAAGGAAAATAATTCAGAAATCTTTAACGCCTTGCAGAGTTGCAAAAAGTTTTTCAACGATCAAAATATTAACGGTTATAAATTGCATATTTCTAATTTTTTTAAAGTTTGACAATTTTTTTCTTAAAAAGTATGACGTGTAGAAAAAAATTTCATCAAACATTTTTTTTAGGAGTGTCAAAGAATAAGAATAAATTTTTTTTAACAAAATTTTATGATTTTTCAATTTGTTAATAAAATTTGTTAATTACTATTATTATGTGCATTCAAGACCAAGCCACAATTAAAAATCGTGTTTAACAGGTCATAATACATGAAAAAAAATTTGAGTGAGACCGTTTTAATGGAAAAGGCCACAGGGAAACACCGGGAAAAAACTGCCCATTGCTTCGTTAAATATCTTCTTCTTCCTATGTTCCATAAAAAGCTTCAGAACTTGTTATTTATTCACAAAACGTTTGAATATTAAGCCAGGAACTTACAAGTTAAAAAACTTTGTAAATTTGTGTACATTTTTATTTCATTTTCCTAACTATTATATAATTCAACAATAACTTTTAAAAATCTTTATTTCAATACTTCAAATTACAATATCGAGTTAAGAATTTTCTAATTAATTATGTAAAAATTTTCTGTTTCTTGTCATAACGGCGTTATTCACCAGCAGATAAATTCCTTTATTTAACAAAAATTAATCAACAATAAACTGGCTAATTACGTTTTTATTTTCTTCGCATCCTTACTCAATAGTTGATGACCAATGTATTAAAGATACAAATCTATTTAAGTTGCACGAGCTTTCTTGCATCAATTTTTTTTATACGATACAAAAACATAGTAGGGTACGTATAATAGATACTGAGTGATAAGAAGTCATATCTCATAAGAAGTGATGCACGTTTTTTTCGTATTTTTTAATAGTTTTATGACACTTACTAGGACATATTTAACGTAGAAAAAATTAATAAGGTAGTATACTTATTTATTGACATTGTTTCTCTTAAAACATGTCATTTTCACCATATTTGTAATACACGTTGTCTTAGTTGGTTGAGCATATATACTACGATCAGACTTGTACTTATATCAGTTGGACAAAATTACAACAGTAACTTGCGAGATAACTTATATCTTGTCATAGATTTGTTAAAACAAGTAATTTTATGGTATAATTGAGTTACGTCTTATTCGATAAGATTGAAATAAAATATTGTACTAACACAAAATTTACACACTGATATTTTTGTATAATGTCTCGAAATTCTATTGTTTCCTTGGATTTTTGGGCCCTTCCTTGCGGCGCAGTGTGTACCTGCAAGCACATTTCCGCGCGAATCGTCTGACGTATACTCGTTGTAATCCTTCCATGCTTAGCTAATGAACAAAACTATGTACGCCTTGTTCGGCAGCTTGGCCACGATAAGGCCCTCGAATCAGTGGTAAAACCAAACTCGCCTCGTAGCAGTTAGCAGTCGTAGCTCACGAACTGTTGTATATAATTGCAGTCACGTCATCAATATTCTAAGTTATCGGGGCAGGTTGGAAAGATTTGATTGGAACGCGAAAGTGAGATAATCAGACTCTCCAGACCAACCGACTCGTGTCACTATTCTCACAACTAAGAGGTTTTTGTTAAGTAACTTTAACCACAATTCGCACTTTTATTTTCAAACTAATCGAGTATTTCATGTTACACTGGAATTTGTTTTAAAATGTCTGAAGAGGATTCGACTTATCCACCTTTTGAGCCGCATCCCCCATTAATAGCAGGTCCTAAGAAAGCCACTTTGAATATAAGTTGGCGGGTCACCAAACTATATCTCCTAGCAACACTTTCCAAGAGACAAGGCAGTTGGCAATTGAATCGATATCTAAGGATGATCCTCGCATCTCAGCCGCCAATAATAATAAGGTGAAAAAACGATCAATCAAAGACGAATATCTCGATTTCTCTACGTTTCTCGAAAATTCAATAAAGTGGTGCATTTCAAGTTAAAACGTCTGAGGAAAATAGATACTACAATATTTGTTTCCAATACGCTCAACGTCATCATAAGTATCAAAGTCTTTGTTTAAGTATTTGTCCGGTTTTACTTATTCATCATTAAGTTTTACTCGCGTTTAATTTTAAAATTAAATTGAATAAGTACCTGCCAACAAGTCTTATGCTCTACTTTGGCCAAAACTTTTATCATACAAATAAAAGTCTCTAGCTATCAGATGTTTCAATACTATGCAATTAATACAAAGTAAGGTTCTTTTAATTGAAAAATGTGTTCATGGCTTAGGTCAGTGGTAAATCTATTGTAGTAACCGGCATCAAGGAAGTTGAAGATGACGAGAACGAAAACGCTTACTCAAAAACACCCCTGAAAGTTAACAATCTAGAACAATTTGATTCGGATAAAGTTGAGGCCTGGCTCGACTTAGACAATAACTTCTTATATTTATATGCTCCTTCTAAAAATGAGCCAATGGCCAATGTATAGACTGTAATTAACAGTAAAAATATCGATTGACTCATGGTTTTTATCTACGAAAGAGAATGTATAATGAGAAATAATAAATGATGTCATTCCATTATTAAATATATTTTATTCACAAACAATTAACCAAAAAACTAAGAGATTTCATAGTTTTTATCATGTTTATCTGAAAATAAAAATAATAGTGTAAGCATTTTACAATATGGTAATTATTAAACTTGAACCATTCTCAACTTTCTTTCCACTTATACCAAGTACAATTTTGTCCTCAATATTTTAATTTAAAAAAAATTATTGTTTGCGAGGCTTTCTAAAAATACCCGTAACGATATAGGCATAGTAGAATAAAAATCGTTGAATAAATACATTAAATTTTTCATCTACTATGGCTAGAAATTAACTAAGTCAAAGAAAAAGCAGAATACTGTTACAAAAAATATATTAAATTAAAGTTTTAATATTTCTATTTAAGTTACCTATTGATTGAGCATTTTGGTATATTTTTTAGGTATAATTAGCAATCACGTAAGTTGTCTTTTGCCTTATATTTTTCTTCAGTTATACTTATTTTAACAATATTTATACAACTTTGAACAGTATTTCGTTAACGTCGATTTATGCTAAGCTTACTGATAATATGATAATTTAATTTTCCTGAAGTTGGGAATTACATACATTGCAATACATTTTTTTTCTGCAATTAAGATCATATGTATGTCATTATAACAGCCTACACGCTTTTAAAAATGTTTTTATGAGCTTTTTCTTTTCGACATCGGAAACTTTCTACAGCTTCATCCGGCATAAATCAAAGAAGCGATACTATATAGAGTCGAGCCCAGAAAGCGTTACAGTACGAATACGTACAATAAGCATGACAATTGAATTTTACCATCCGCTACTATGCTGCTTTGCTTATAATATATTTATAATTGTTCCTATATGTCCCGCGCTTGTTTTTGTTTAACGTTTATTTTTTCTACCATCTGTTTTTGGAATCAAGCACTGACCCTTTTGTAAGTACATCATGTTATTGATCGAATACTCTCTTTTCGGTGTTTAAATAAAATCACAAGCCATTTATTTGTTGGTGTGGAGGATTTTTTATGTTTCGAGCCTATGTGGTAGTTTCGTAAGCACGTGGCTACTTCTCTGGCAAGAAAAAGCCAAAAAAATCAGAAGAAGATATTGACAGCTATGTAAAAATAAGCAATGAAGCACTAAATAATTTTGTGCAGCATGTACTAAATAAAGTTGAAGGAAATATTATTTTTTAATTTTTTTGAAATTTAAATTAATTATGATGCATGTATTACTGCTGTAATTACATTTTTGACTAAACTTCTTACATCTAAATTACTAGACAACAAAGTTTGTTTTTCATCGTACAAGATTTTTTACTTTTTTTTCCTAAGATAAAAACAACAATTCTACGATCCAAACAAGAATTCTTAGGTCTAGAAGATATGAGATTTAGATAATTGTAAAACCAAATGTTATGCAAGTGCAAGTGATTCAAGTGAGTCATTATTATTTATCATAAAAAACATTAACAAAGAATTCTATTTATTTTGAAATAAACGAATTCCTCACATTTTAAGAGTCTTTTTTAAATCAACGAAAATTTTCACAATTTATTTTTTCTACCTTATTTTCTTTATTAGTTCTCTGCGTCCAACAAAAAATATTCCATAAATTAAACCAACGTAGTTGCCAGAGATTTATATTATTAATACTTTGGTATGAAATGAATAATATATTGGGACATTTCCAACATCAGGACCACCATTACCACCCCTGGTTAATCGAACGTTGGAGCCCATTGTTTCAACCAATCGAAATTCTACGAAGGGCCACGTTTTTACTTGTAGCAAATACGAACTCCTTTTACCCCTACTCTTTGAAAACTATAACCAATCTACTCAAACTCAAGAGTTTTTTCCTCCCACCACACCTGCGTTAACGCAAGCTCGATCGAGTGCCTTTTTAACCCTACGACCACAACTTTTGGATATTTTGTCCTCTTCTGTTATTATTTTCATGAGTATTCAAACTATGTATTCATTTTGTACTTTTTGTTTGTAAATAAGTTGACGAAGAACAGATATTTTTGAATATGGTTTATAAAAAATGATTTCTTTTCTATCTCAGCGCCACAAATCACAGGCTAACAAACACGACTTTTGATGCAATTTTTTTTTCTTGTTTTCCTTTCTTTTCTTATTCTTTTATCATTTTTTTTTTTCATTGTTCAATTTTCTAAAAAATTGTATTATTGATTTATCAGTAAACAAACAGACCATCTAAATTATATAAATGATGATTGTTATCTTTTTTCTTACAAAGAAATTAATGAAATTTAAATTACTATTTCAAGAAAAATCACGCAGTCTCTCGACCTGCTGAGCGACCAAAATCGCCCGTCCATAATACAACTGCCAAGGACATCGTTGTCGCGGCCTCTACCGTATTACGTGCGATAACATATATTCATATAAGTAGACTGCATAGCTGCAGCCAAAATTGACGCCACTCCAATATCGAATATGTAATAGGTAAGGATAAAAATCGCTACCCATTAGATGTCCTAATACTATTAAATTTATTAGTACTAAGCTAATTCTATTGAGAAAAAAATTTGTGAATTAAAAAAATATGATTATTTTGGAATCACTACCACCTGTAAGTATACTATAGTATTTATACTGTACTAGTCCAGTAAAAATCGTTTGCGGGTAAAAGTGGGTAATTCCTCCCCAGCTGCTTTTCTCTATAGGAGAACTATACTATTAGTGGGTACGCGGTAGCCAAGGGCTTTAATAAATCATGTGCTAAGAGAGTCTTTTTGTTTGACGCGCTGATGGATGTATTATTCAGGTGCTACCTACCGATCGTGTCAAGGCGGTCGGAGAGCTACGAGACTTAATTAATAATTAGAGTGTAGTTGTGTCCTTGATCACTACATGCCCAGTTAGGTTGTCCGATAACTCTTTGGCTTGACTTTTTTAAAGTAGTCTATTGTCCTTTCCATGATTCTCACGGACTTTAAGGATCACATGAATTTTCGAGATTCTTATAAATGGGAAAAATATAAATTTCTACAAATAGTGTCTTGATTTTCTCAATTTGGCCGATCGCTTCAGATACAAGTCTGTTACAAAAAACCAGAAAGTCTTTTAGTAAAAACAGATACTGTATCGGGTAAAACTTGAAATTTCTTAAACTTCTGCAAGACTGGCACAGTCACAATAACGAAAGTTAATTCATTTAATTTTTTTTTTTTTTTTTTTTTTTTTTGTATTTATAATGGTTTTTTCATTTTAACTACATTTAGATGAGTGTTTGATACCCGAGAACATAATTTTAAATAAAATCTGCCTATGTCTGACCAAACTCGGACTCGTACTACTTGAAATTGGATGACTCGCAGTTTCCTTATTCCAGACAAATGACGAGCTTACTTCATACCTCATGCCTAGTACGAATCTCTGCAGTATTACCTTTGAGTTTGTACTTTGTTAGTGATTAAAGAGAAACTTTTAAAGTCAAACTCACCAAGTTGCTATTTAATAAGGTGGCAATATCGATTTGAGAGGTAACAAGTATTATTTATCGAAACTCGATAGTATTGATATACATTGTATTTATCTCCTAGGGTTTAAATTTAAGTTGAAAAATATTAGATTAAGTTGTCTACTATTTTAATTGCAAACTTTTCTTTCGCAGCTTAAGTACTACAATATCACAAACAACATCAGATCAAATTCTTTAACGCGTGGGTATATCTGCAACTATTTACAAATTGCTCTATTTTCATAAACCATCTTTGAATATATCTGTTCTTCGTCAACTTATTTACAAACGAAAACCACAAAATCAGTACATACCTTGAATACTTATGGAAATAGTAACAGAATAGGACAAAATATCCCAAAATTGCTGTCGCAGGGGAAAAAAGGCGCTTGATGGTCGCGAGTTTAAGAAGATTGGCCTCAATGTTTAAAGGGTTGGAGTAAAAGTAGCTCGGATTTGCTGTAGGAAGATATGTGGCTCTACCTAGGATTCTGATTGGTTGAAACAATGGGCTCCGAAATTCGATTAACACGGTGTGTTGGTGTTAGTCCTGATGTTGGAAATGGCTCAATATATTATTTATTCCATACTAAGGTATTATTATTTCAAATCCCTGCCAGCTACGTTGGTTTATTTTTTGGAATATTTTTCGTTCTACGCCGCGAACTCATAAAGAACATAAGGTAGAAAAGAAAAAATACGATGATTTTCTTTGGTTTTAGAGAGATACTTAAAAAAAAAAGAAATCGCTTATGGTACAATCGATAGGATGCCTAATTAAAATTTTTTATGATGAATAGTGAAGATCCATTTGAATCACTTGAACTCGCGTAAATTATTATTTTTAAATTATTTAAATCTTATTTCTTTCAAACCTTAAATTCAGGTTTGGTTCGTAGTATTATTGTTTTTATCTGAAAAAAAAAAAAGTAAAAAATCTTTTACCATAAAAAACAAAAGTGTTGTAAAAAAATTGTTGTTTGGTAATTAGAATGTAATGCAGTTGAAAATAGAACTACAGTAGTGATAATTGCATAAAAATTACTTTAAATTTAGAAAAAAAAACAAAAAATAATCTTTCCTTTCACTTTTTAGTATATGCTGCACAAAATGATTAGGTATTTTATTGCTTATTTTGAGCTTGTGGTCAATATCACACTTCAATTTCAGTTTTTTTTTTACTAGAGAAACGGCCACAGTAACATTAAATCGCCACACTGTCTTTTATTTTAAAAAAAAAAAACACAAAAATAAATGATTGGCTTGTGATTTTATACAAACACCCAAAAATAAGCGTTTGATCAATAACACGATTAACTTAGAAAAGGGTGAGTGCTTGATTCTAAAAACATATCATAGGAAAAATAAATGTGGAACAAAAGCAGGTGCAGGACCTACACGAAGAATTGTAAATATATTATGAGCAGAGCTGCGTAGTAGAAGGTAATAAAACTTAATTGTCATCCACATTAACGCGTCAGTACTGACACGGGATATTTAAGGGAATAAACTAATCTTCTTCGGCTCAATAATATATATAGTGTCGCTGCTTTGTTTTATGCTGGAAAATACAGATGAGATATTGAAAATTTAGGACGTTAAAAGGAGAAACGTTTAAAAAAGCGTAGCGGCCGTTAAAGTTATCTATGTTTTTAACTCCAAGAGAAGAAAGTAGGGGATTCAAGGGACGGTCCTGTATGTATTTAAACCATTTGTTAATACATCTACAGATGAGCATGTGTTAGCACATTTTCTTAATTTTACTTAGAGGTTGGAGCTTGAAAAAAATTTGCAGCATATACAATCGCACTCGGCGTATTTTAGTAAAGCATATCATTGGCGATATGAATGATGCATCAAATATTAATTTCACTTTTTATTAAACACTTATTTTAAAATAATTTCGCTTATTTGTTTACTTACAACAGATAAATGTAAATTTATGTAAAAAGTTCGTTATAACAGAGCGTTAACTTTAAAAAATTAGCATCAAAAAATCTCACTTGAAGGTACGAACCGAATACTTTATTGTGTACTAACTGTAAATCAACCTCGTAAACTTTTAAATCATTAAATTAACGAAAAATGGTAGATAATTTTGATTTCTTCTAAAGTATAAAAGTCTAAAGTCTTCACTGTTTATGACGTTAAAAATACTTATTGTTCTTTTAAGAAACAAAAAATTATTCTTTAATAGTACTACCTCAATTTAAAATAAAATTTCCTTAACGATAATCATTACAGCTTTACAGAACAAACAATACACAATTAATAAGCAAAAAAGCAGAAAATCTTAAAAAAATGCTTCAGACCTTTTTGCTTTGTATAAAAATACTTTCCACATACTTAAATCAGATATTAGCCAAAAAATTATATAATATAACAATAAAGGCTAATTACTTCTAGCCTTTTTTTTGCATTAAAAATTACCTGCCTTTTTTATACGAAAAGAGATCTTAAGTTATGATAAGTAATATAAAGTCAAAGCACCCATTCAAGTACAAACAGTACTTATTGAATTATAAAACATGTTTTGGTTGTGCAAAAATTCTATGATAGCACTGCTATTATAAGTAAAAATAATTATAAAAAAATAAACCTATTATTAATATCTTATATAAAAAAACTATTGAGCATATTAATACCTACAGCAGTAATTGAACACCAAATTTCTAAATTGGATTTCACTCATATTTGGATTTGGTACGCTAATGATACATCAAATTTTTTTTTAAATCAAAAACATAAACAAATTAACGTACAGCTGATTAACTGATGTGAATGAATTAGAAAATATTTCGATAAACAGCTACCGTTGCTAACTAATTTTTTGTGTTACTAAAAAATTTTAATAAATGAATATTTTAAAAATTGATAATATTCATTGCCGAAAAGTTTCTCGTTATATATAGTATATCTCTAAAAGAAAATATCTTTATGCCTACGATGCATTGCATTGAAATCTTGTAATGTATTGGTTTCTTTACGACCTGTCCTACGGCGATTGGCTTCTGTTTTGTTTGTTTTAGGAAATACAAATAAAAAGAGGGGAAGTTAGGAAGGGGTTGACTATGTCAATGGGCGTTCCTTTTCACCCACTTCATGGCCAGAAAATTTTGGTAGTGGGAGAGAAAATTCCAAGCCCTTCAAGGCAGAGCCCCAACACGTCACTGTCTCGCAGTGCGTCAACTAGACAACACCTCAACCCCAAGTGATCACTGTGTACTACGTTTCCGATACAGTTTGTCAAAGAAGTTTAGTACTCGAATATAGATATTCGTTTGTGAAAAGTGTCCTGTGAAACTCGAGAAGTCACAACTTCCAGCATCCAAAAGGTGGCCATCCCAGCCGTGCCCAGCTTCATCTAAGGAGTTCCCGGAAGTCATTGTCTGCGTTACGAGAATCAAGTTAACAAGTAAGTGCATCTTTAAATCCTCTCTCTGGCAGAAATAGATGCATCTAGCTCTCACCGAAATCATTTTGTTTTGTTTTAAGTAATGTACTTTCTTTGATACAAAATACGCAGAAAAATGCACTACATAAAACTAAAAGCTATCATTGATGTAGTATAAGAAAGTAAAAAATTTTTTTTATTCTCATCGTTTCTTTGCTTCTTTTTATCAATTTAAGTATGCTGTCTGAATAATAAGAATTTTACTTTTACTCTCTTCTTAAAAGCGCGTGCAAATAATATAATATTTGACGTAAGTTTTTACTATTAAAATGAAGTATTGGTAAAGAAAAGCTTAAATTTTGTTGTGCTAACACAATAAAAGCAATTCCTTACTCATTAAAGAAGTTAATTAAAAAAATTTTTTGGTTTAACATCGTTTCTTTTTTATTAATAAAACAAGTGCTAAACTTTTGCATAAACATCTGTAATTTTATTTGAAGTAACTCATCAAGCACAACCAAGCTTTCCTTCGTTAAGAAATTCTATAAAACTAGGTAAACAAAACTTTTAAGATAAACACTTAGTTGATGTTCAAGACGTCAGAAAAAATGGTGGACGAAACAAATAATGGTTAAAAACCGTTTAAAAAGTACAAAGTCAATAAAATTCAAACAATTTAGCTGTGCTTCGTTTTGGGATGTCTCTAACTACCAACTTACAATACTTATCAACTTTTTTAATGTCATTTAAGTAATGTATTTTTTTAATACAAAAAAAGCAGAGTTCTGCACCATATGTAACCGAAAGTTATTATTCAAGCTTCACATAGAATTAAATATCTATTTTTGTTGCCGTTATTTAAAAAAATAAAATTTTTTTTAAGGGGACTTATCAAAAACTTTGTTTAAATTGTCTCCATCTTTACTATAAATATGTGTCAAAAAAAAATATTTAAAATTAATTCTCACTACTAAAATGACAATGGAAATAATTTTATGTACATTAAAGTAGTTAATTAACAGAAAAGTTTTTGTTGAACATAATTTTATTTTTACTATTAAAACTAGTGCTAAATTTTCGCAAAAAAAATACTAACTTAACTTGACGTAAATCAACTAGCGTAATTAAGTTATCCTTCAACGTTAGATTATACAGAACTTGAATACTTTTTAGAAAGTCACGGGAATTGTAGAAAGCACTTGATCATTTTTTTGCATTCTAAATATTAAATTTGAATAAATTTGATTTGGTTTTTCTACTTCTTCAATCATTGATTTACTATAAAAGTAAAAATTCAAAAGATAACATTTTACTTTAAACCTTAGTATAGAATATTATAAAAATTGGCTGTTTAAAAACCTAAAAATTCACTGTCTTATAAAAAACTAAATGAAGCTTTTTGTACAAACTAGAGTTTTGCATATCTGAAGTTAAAAGAAATTGCAGGCAAAAAAAATAACAGAAAAAATTGCTTAAAAATTAAAAGATTAAATAAAATCCGTATGCGTACGACTACTATTACACTGCATTTATCGACATTCTAAAAAAAAGTCAAACTTTTTGAATAATTTTGATTGTCTATTCAAATAACTTCTGACGACATACTAAGGCAAAAATATGGTTTAAAAGGTAGAAAAGGCTAAAACTTTTTTAAAGATTAAGTATGTAAATAAATAAAATCGTTGAAAAAGTTATGTGCCCTAACCTAAATCATACGATCAAAGCATGTTCCTGCTTCCTCACGATTTCTGCAACAATATGTACGTGTTTTCGTAAATGATTTTAATTTTATGAAGACTAAAAAAAGGAATGTTTCTCGAGTTTTTTTAAGTATAAAGTCTAACGCGATAATTCACTATTTTACAAAATGTTGAGTAAATTTTATAATTCACTCAAAATTGAAAAAAAGACAAATAAATGAACAATAACGTAACATATCTTTAAAAACAAGAATATAGTGTCAAGAAGTAGTACTGTTATACGAATATTTTGTGTATTAATTAAATTGAATCTTGGTTTAGCTATGTATTGGTAGTTGTACTTTCGTAAAATAGTCTCGCTTTTACTATCTCATATAAAGACGTATATAATGATTTATTTAATTTTGTGAGAAAACGTTTAAATTCTCTTCACATATTTTTAGCCAAAAATGATGAAGCTAACCAGCCTCGTTGTAATAATCGCCGTTGTTTTATTCATGCCATGTGATTCAGCTAAAAACATGGCAAGTCAAGTTCCTGTAATTTTGGATGTACAAAAGTTGTATGCGACCACCAGTATAGGAATTATTTACAGGAGCAACGAAGGTAAGCAAAAGCAAACCGATTTTTACAAAAGGTATAAATACTTAAATACAACAATTTTTCTCTTGAATCCACAGACATACATTCGGTGGTCAACATGGTTAAAGAATTCTCGCGTAAAATGGTATACTCTGTAGCTTCGACTATATCAGATATTCCAGAAAAGTATCCGAAACTAAGAAATTACTCAAAAACTCTTTTTGTGGTATTTTTAAATACTGACAATGATTTCGAAAAATTCACACAATTTTCGAGGCATCACAATCTTTCGCCTCACGTATGGCTCTTGTTATTCCGGCCTGACATCACTGAAGAGATCCATAGCACTTGCCAGTGTCCTAAAAAGAATTACCTCCACTTAAATATAAAAAGTGAAGTCTTAATAAAATGCGGAAACAATAAAAACATTCATGAATGGTTCGCTGTTGGACCTCAAAATAAATTACACGTTAATAAATTATTCGAGTGGAGCATCAAGGAAGGATTGACCGTAATAGACAAGCGTGCTTTGGTACAGAGACGAAAGAATTTAAGTGGTGCGTCGGCTACAATTACTGCTGAGGTATCGAATTGATTTAATACAAATTGTTTTATTTCAAAATATCACAATTATTGCATTCACAAAAACTTAATTATTTTCCTTCAATGCTCGTAGATTTCTACTTTTTATTCTGAAATAGTGGAAGATTTTGCATCTAACACAGGATTAGCATATAAGTTTAAAAATGGCTCCCATATCAAGAAGGAATCCCATGAAAGTGTCAATAACACATTAATTAAGTCCACAAAATTATTAAATGAAAGTATTATTCTTCCCGGCGAGTTTTTAACGAACAAAAACTTGGATGATTATGACGTAACGATTGAAATTATGGATTTGCAAGACACATTATACTATAAATTACCAGGTACCATGGAGATTCCATGGAATGCTTATTTTGAGGTGAAATATTTTAATTGTAAAATATTCATGACTTGATTTCTTTATTACGTTTTATCTCTTTTATTAAATAGGTTTTCAGCAAACGCATTTGGATTTTCTTGATAATACTTATAGCTATTTCATCACTTCTATTTAGCGTAATTTTAGTATTACATAATGATAGAAGAGGATTTATTTTCAAACTGTCGGACAGTTTTTTAAACGTGTGGCGTATGTTCGTCCATCAGGAATTTACAGGTAAACTGTTTAAGATGGTTTATTCAAAAATGCAGCAAAGATGTTAAATTTATGTTATTTATACCATATCGTACAAGATTGTCATTATAAAGAACAATTATTCGGTAAAATTACATTTTACAAAGGTTGGGTTGTTTTGATTAAATAATAGAGTTGACTAGATCATCACTCTTGAAAAATGAAAATTTTCATATATACTTTTAGAAAATAATATACCCATGCGTAAATATACACGAATATGAGGTAATTAATGAAATGCTTACCATAAACCCATTCGATTTTATTATTAATTTTTTGATTACCATTATATTATTATTTATATTTTTATACATTTTATTATAGCGATATTCTACATGTCATGATGCTTTCTTTCTTCATGATAATATATCCTAAATTAGTTTTTAGGTGCAACAAAATTATGGGAGTGCCTTATTACTTTGTCAGAGAACAAAAAGAAGCCACTTAAAAATCATGTATTTTCAATATAAAACAAATTTAAAAAATAGTATATGGGTGATCTAAGTTGGTTACATAGTGATATGTTGATGTACGTGTCTACCTCCTAAAGTTTTTGTAACTATTGATCGTTGATATACATAAGAGCCTAAAAATTATCTAAGACAGCTGTGCGTTGATTAACAATACCGTGGTTGCCAAGTTGCAGATTGTTATAAGTCTTTTTTTATCTTGAAGTACACGTTTTAAGGAAAAATTTGAGCCCAGCTGAGTTAAAAATAAATCAGCAATGGTTAAGTAACAAGTGGTCAGCTTTTTTACCTAAAATCTGTGGGGTTTGAGTACATATATCTCCATCAATTTTTGTTCAAAATATGTCAAAGAATCGGAATAAATTTTATGGTTACCAAAATTGAAAAATGTTCTCAGTTCATGTAATTTGTTTTATAACAATCAACAACAGAAAAATAATGACGAATTTCATGGTTTATCATCTTTGGGAGGTAAAAATACACAATATTTAAAAAATTTCGTGGACTCGAATGCCCTCATAAATCTCAATTCTATTTTAATAACTCTATAGATATAAAATACTAACTACCTGCAGGTGATCCATAACGTGAAGACAAATACTTTTTTTAAATAAGGAGTGTGCAAAGAAAGTTAGGAAAAATAAGATATAAAAAAAAAACTTTTTAAGGAGGTTTGGGAGTATCATTTAAAAAGGCGAGGAACGGGGAGGCCCCTCCCCACTAACGCATCTGGGCCCCCTTTACCGCAGCTGCTCTTGTCCTCTACAATTTTTAAACTGTACGACCTCTAACTGCTTATATTTTTTAAAAATGCCTGGCAAAGTTTGATTTTTTTTTTTATCGAGCATCTTTCTTTAGCACCAAGTTATCTATAAAAACGTTTTTTTTTAAACAACACATTTAGAATATACCTTAATTTCAATTAAAAGGCAAACCTAACCTTGCTCTCTCATAAGAAACCGTTTTAAACTGTCAATTTTTCATTTCTTATTTTCTCGAAAATTTCCGCTCATAAAAAATCTAGAAAAATTTGTGTGCACTCCTAAAATGCTCAAATATAACATACATTTTTTTGGCCCGCTTCTCCATTTTGAACTTCTCTTACAAACTTTCATAAATGGCAGAAGGAGGTGTTTTTTTCACTAACTTGGTAAAACAATTTTCCACAATTTCTGGAAACTTGAGTGTAAAAAATAAAAAAATCATAGATGATTATTCAAGTTTGCAAAATGTACGTCTTTGATCTTGTTAATCATCATATACTTTTAAATATAATTTAAGAACCCTAAAAATTTAGATACACTTATACAATGGAATTACCTGTCTATACCTACATTTTTTTTAAATTTACAGATGAACAATTCAATTCCATATCATCCAAGATGGCAAGACTATCGCTATATCTGACAGCATTCATTGTTATTTCAATGTACGCAGGCTGTTTTACAAGTTTTGCTACAGTTTCAAAACCACACATTCCATTTAGAAATGCGCGTGGATTTCTAGAGGACAAAACATATCAATTGATTATTGTAAAAAACACTGACTCATTAACGTTTTTCTCGGTAATTTTGTAAAGTTTTAATTGAATATATCAATTACATTGTACTTAAAAACTTTATCCAGTGATATTTTATTAGAGCTCAAAGGACAATATAAATGACGAACTGAGATTGTTTTTGAAAGATGAGAATAGTCTACCTACAACCTTCCAAGAGGCTATACAGCAGGTAATGTAAAATATTTAACTTACGTTGATAATTTTTGAAGATACTAAACAATGCATCACCTTTCTCAATAGCATTTAAAAATTATTTTTAACACTATTATTTGTAATGGTGGTAGGACAATTTGACAAAAGATAGTTGTTTTTTTATATTCTACCGTAGACAAAAGTTTTTGGCACTTAAGAAATTTGTGTAAATGTCATTAAGAATTATCTTTAACATTTCACTCGAAAAATAGTTATAGGGGTAATGGGTACAGTTTTTGACCCCCTGATAGTGATTGACCGCCACGTGCATTTTTAAATGGAGCCTTTATATATAGACATACAAATCATACAGGGGTCAATCACTACCTTAAGGTGTCAATAATTGTACCGCTTACCCCTACGAAGATATTATTAAACTTTATAATGTAATTTTTTACTTTTGGAGACGTTTATACAAATGATTCGTATCAATCTATGTTGGTGTGTCCGCGCGTGTGTGTGCAATAAATACGGTTCTAAACTAGTACACTTCAAACTAGGGCAATTCTGGAAAATTTTTGAAAAATGTACAAATTATATAAATTAAAATAGATTACTTTTTAGCGTGTTAATCTTAAAAATTTTTTTTTTAATGTAGGTATGCAACGAAAGGGTAGTTCTCTATAATATTGGTGAATTTCGGAGTCCAGTAACTTTCAAAAAACCTTGCAAAATCTTAGCTTTTCCACTAGGTAACTTTAGAAAAAAAGGTATAGTTTTGAACAAAGGAGATCCACTTCTTCAATTTTTAAATCATCAGTAAGTATTTTTAAATAAAAAATTTATGCCGGACAATTTTAATAATGTAAATTTTTTTCAGCATCCAAAAGTATAGAGAGAATGGAATAATTTCTCGGAGAAAAAACAAAAATCGGGCCAAATTCGGTATTAAAAAAGAAGTTTCATTTACATCACTAGGTCTTTCTGAAGTCACTCCACTGTTTGTGTTTTTATTAAGTGGATTTTCCCTAAGTCTAATCATATTTTTGTATGAGAAATGTCACAGACAGATTGTACAGTATCTTGTAAGAAAACCGTGTAGGAGAATCAAGAAACTTAGGAAACCAAAGAAAACCAACCGTTTGTACAATGATGGGAAGCCTTTTTCAGTTTACTCTCAGTACAGAGAGCCGCAGCCACGCCCTTTGTGGCCTTATACCCCATAAGAACCCCGATTCATGTATATTAGTTATTAACTTGCAAAACTCGTGTTTCTGCTTAATTATGCCAAAGATTTAACGCTCATGGTAAGAAAATTACTCCTAAATATAGATTTTGTACTGACCTGTACTAACTACATACATATTTCTTCACCACATTTTGCAATAATTCTAAGTTAATAAATTTAAAAATCATTGAAGCTAGACTCACTGAAATTTTAATTAATAAGTTTAATCGCAATTAATCTCATTGTTTTAGTTTTTCAAGCGATTCCAATAAAATTTAATAGTATTTATTGATTTACAATTAACCATTAGTAAACAATAATAATCTCTCCACACGAATCTATATGTTTGACCGGAAATGTATCTGATTTTATTTCTCGGAGACTAGGAAGTTGGGCCTCCTAAAATTTAAAGTTATTTATTAGTAGTAATCAAAGGAGTGCCATAGTTCTTGACGAATTTTTAAAAGAAACTGGATATCACGATATCATTCTTAAAAGTTATTCTTAAAATGCAGGGTTGTAACCTAAAAGTTCAAATGAAATAGCTATATTTAATTATTGTTATGTCATTTGGATTTGAACTGACCAGACATTGAGGATTAAGGGTGATTCCACCGTCAGATGTCAATAATGTGCCAGGTGCCTTCTGTAATCTGTAGACTGTAAATCACCTTGCAGAGGGCCAAGGCACAGTGTGGCAGGTGAGCCACCATGTTCAAGACTTTCTTTAGAAACTGTGTATACATGTATATTACTCACACAACATATACACATTGATGTGTCACTCAAACTTATGAAGCTTACAGACGTAAGATTCCGAGCTAGCGATTGGCTTATTAGGATTGTGTTTGTGTTGGTCCTGAGTACAGCAAACAGCAGAGTTGAGCAGAGCCCATCAAAAGAAGCTTCTGCATCTGACACACTGTGCCCTGACCCTCTGTAAGGTGCCTATAAGTGCATGTAGGAACATTTCAAAATTATTCATAATTTACATCATTAGTTGACTTATAAAGATTAAATAAAAAATGTAAAGAATCAATCATTTTGAAAAATAATTATTGTTCGCATATTTTTTATTCTACAATACAAGATGTGCAGTTAAAAATTTGCTAAGTCTTATATTTTTTCGTTAAATGTTAATTATAAGTTAAATGTTTAATCAAAGTAAGTGTTAATAATACTTTCAATGTCATGCAGTAAATAAATTTGTAAATTTTTATAAAAGTGTTAAAATAAATATTCTAAGAAATCATTTGTTTGTATCTTTTTTATTTTGCCTCTATATTTTATAAATTTAATTTTAGTTCTTTATCAAGGAAAATGGTAAATGAGTAAAAAGGTCAGTTACTTCTTTTTTTTGAAACACAAAGACAAAAAGTTAAACTTAAATTCGATGGAAAAATTACAGAAAATAATGTTTAATTGTTACAAGCACATGCTAATAAGATTAAAATTTTAACTCCTTTGTGAGTAATTTTTAGAAGTCATATATAATGTTTGCTCATTAAAAATGTATCGGTCAAAAAAATTCTTAGTAGTATACTGTATACATGTTAATATATTACTTATTGCACTAAAAAATTGTTGTGTTGAAAGAAAGATCGTCATTTTTAAAATTTTTTTATTACACTACTGTTTTTCTAAATTTGATTTTGAATTCTTTATTGTGTAGTATAATATCTCATATTTCACTAAATTGTATCGTATTTTAAATATTATATTTAAAAAAGTATTTTTTTGTCAGGTGCTTCGTTTTAGAAATAAAAATTTTTAATTCTTAGAAAAATTAAATCATAACATCAATGAGCTTATCTTACATCAACCTTAACGAGATACTTTTTATTGTTTGGCAGATGTTATTTAAAGGAGTTATATTGCAGAAAAATAAGTAACAAACTGGACAGTTTTTGTCACTATCAATTATATGTGGCAAGAGGCAAATTGAGGTGGCTGAAAAAAAAACTAAAATGATTCCTAAATAGTTATTACTTTAAATTTCTTTAAAAATATTTTTTATAGGCATTCTGGTTATTTATTTACATAAAAAATTTATTTATGACTTATAAAGATTTATCTTGTTAAAAAAACTAATAATCGTGTTAAATCTTGCATATAAATATTTTTTCTGGAGCTGTTGTTTGTAATAACGTTTTAGCCTTGTCAAATAACCCAAACCCTGTAAAATCTTTCATAACAACAATCATGAGAAAAATTTGTTAGATAACGTTTTAGCCATGTCAACTGACCCAAACCCTGTGAAATCATTCATAACAACAAAATCAAGAGAAAATTTTGTTAGAAATTATCCAACGGTACCTACTAGATTACAAAAATTTTTTCAGTAAACTTTTCAACTATAAGTATCTCGATTGAGTGTAGGATAAAAAAAATAGCACTTGATATTATTGAAAAGAAAATCGACAACTGTATAAATGTAATACTTAACTTATTTTATGAAGTGTTTAAATTTTAATTTTATTTTTTGTATTAATATGATAAAAACTATGAGATCTCAAAATATTTTAGATGACTATTTGTGAATAAAATAAATTAGACAGTATAATGACATTATTTATTATATATCTTTTTTATATTATCTCTTAGTTACTGTAACCATAAATCGACATTTATAAGGTTGATCACAGTCTACTTATGAATAGCTGGAGCATATAAATACAAGACATTGTCCGAGTCGAGCCACGCCTCAACCTTATCCGAATCATTCTTATCTGGAATCTTACATGTTAAGGTGGTTTCTCGGAAAGCGTTTTCGTTTTCACCTTCTTCAACTATCTTTATGCCTTTTACTAAAACGGATTTACCACTGACCTGAAAATTAAACATACTTTTCTCACTAACATATTTTATTGTCATAAAATAATTTTCATGCGTGTGAATAAAAAAGTATTTTAAAACATCCAACAGGTTTAAAGTTTTATTCATACCTATGAGCTCATCAAATTTATTGACAAAGTAAAATTAAAGACTAGTTGGCACATACTTTTTTTATTTTAGTCCAGCATTTAACACAAAAAAGATTTAATACATAAAAAGTAAACCTAGACAAAGACTTCGACAAAGAACTTTCGTACTTACGTTGACGTTAAGCGTATTCGGAACAAATGTAGTAGAATCTATTTTCTGTATATAGGTGCCCTGCAAATACGCCACTTTATTGAATTTTCGAGAAATGAAAAGAAAATGAGATATTCGTCTTTAATTGATCGTTTCCTCACCTTATCACTATCGGTGGCTGAGATGCGAGGATCATCCTTAGATATCGGCTCAATCTCCAACTGCCTCGTCTCTTGGGAAGTTTTGCTAGGAGATGTAATCTCGTGACCCGCTAACATTACTGAATCGGGATCTTCAAAATCTGATGGTATATTTAGACCCGGGTCGTCTTTATATGATTTATGTGTTCCATCAGACATTTTGATAAAAATACTATTGTGACGTGGCTTTTTCGATTGACAAAAAAATAAAGGCACGAATTGCGGTTAAAGTAACTTTATTGTAACCTCTTGAGACAAGTAGGGCGTGTCTCTAACGGCTCTAGATAATATACCCGACTTACCAAAGATTAGTAAGACTCGACTAACTTCGCTTTTCTTCTCTATTTTTCTAGCTTCTCTTTTCTACTTTCCCCACCTTTGAGAATCGAGGCCGAAAAGGCGCACAGGTATTGGAATAAGAGTTGGGGTACATATGAGGCAAATAAACAATACCTGCCGCCAATTACACAAAAGTCCAGCAACTTCACATTTGGAAGAGACACAAAAGTCGAACAACTTCACAACTGGTAAAGATACACAGTATATTTGGGATGTCGTCTTGCCATGACGAGTTATATCGGTAAAAAAAAAAAAATTGACATTCGCGACCTAGTTGACAAATAAAATAAAATAAAAATAATTTTAATGAATAGAATTTGTCTATTTTTAGCGTGTAAAAGTGGTTATAAATAGTATACCAACATACTACAATATTATGTTGATTATATATAAGTCAGTAAAAATGGGATCAATTGTTACTTCGTCGAAAATTACTTCCTTTCACAATATGGTCCACAATCTTCAAAGATTTAGTCAACTTGCTGTCAGACCCTACATAAATTATTTCTTACTGCTACAGTTTTGATCGTTTTATAATGAAGAGAAACTGTTTTGAGCTTTAATGATCAATTCTTTTTTTTTTTTTTTCTCCTCAAATCGACGCTTCTTTCAAATGCAACGAAACTACTATAAAGTAAAAAACGATTATCTTTAATTATGTGTTTGCACATCATTTAGAAAAAAAAGTAAAATCCACTGAAAAAAATCGTTTTAGAAAAAGTCAATGTGATTAGCACGTAATATTAGTTATTTCACTTGAAAACCAGTTAAATATACTTCTTCTCCAAACGAAATCCTTATTTTAAGATAGCGGTCAACATCATACTTTAATTTTTTTTGTATTTCCATTACACTACATTGGCATTAAATATTAAAAAAGCATCAACACCAACAAACAGCTGATTTGTGATTTTATACAAATACTCAAAAGAGAGTGTTCGATCAATAACGCGATTTACTTACAAATGGGTTAGTGCTTGATCCAATAAACATTTCATAGGGGAACAGAAACGTGAAACGAAAGCAGGTGCAGGACATATTATACAGACAATTACAAATATGTTGTGAGCAGAGCTGCGTAGTATAGAAGGTGGTAAATTTGAATTGTCATGCACATTAACGCGTCAGTACCGACACGCGATACTTGAGGGAATAAACTATTCTTCTTCGGCTTAACTCTATATATAGTGTCGCTACTTTGTTTTATGCTGGAAAGTATAGATAAAATATTAGAAATTTTTGACTTTGGTGGGGTAAGAGTTCGAGGAAGCGTTTTTAAGAGAATAGGGGCTGTTGTACTTGTATATGTCCTTATCCGCAGGAAAAAAGGGTGGGTACGTTAAGCAGAGGCCATGTTTACATATATGTAAGTAGAACAGAGCGCTATTATTGCATTTCGTAATGTTATTACGGACAAATGAGGAATAGCACTTTATCTTAATTGTACAGGTAAAAACAAAAGCTTAAAAAAAATTATGCAATGTTAAGGTAAAAGCAAAAAGGTACGTATAATATTCAAAGTGACTAACATACATGCTTTGCAGATAATAATTTTAGCTAACAAACACGTGATAATGTATACAACAACAAAAAATATGACTTCTAGCTGTTGTTCCATGCAGTACAAATTATCTGGTCTTCTTATAAAAAAAAATTAAACTGTAAATACAAACATAAAAAAATAATAAAATAAAAGAACCAATGATTCATTTTTTTTAAATAAAACCAACGAGCACATAAGTATCTTGAGCGTAAGAACACGACAGTCAAGTTATTTGTCAAATAACTTAGGACCTGTGAAATCTTTTATAACAACAAAATCAAGAGAAAATTTCGTTAGAAATTATCCTACGGTACATACTAACTTACGAGTATTTTGCCAGTAGACTATTAGTACAACTACAAATATCTCTATTGAGTGTAGGATAAAGAGACGGCAGTTAATATTAGTGAGAAGAAAATCGATAAATAAATGAATATACTTCGTAACTTATGTTAAGAAGTATCTAAATTTTCATTTTCATCCTTGTACTAATATGATCAAAAGTAAAACGTGTCAAAATATTTTAGTTGACTAAGTATTCGTAAATAAAATAGATTAGATAGAAGAATGACATCATTTATTATTTCTCCTTTCACATTCTCTTTCGTAGATGATAATCGTATGTCAATCGATATTTTTAATGTTGATCACAGTCTTTGGACGACTGACTCATTTTTAAGACATTATTGTCCGATGGGAGCCAGCCTCAACCTTATCCAAATTATATTCATCTCGTATGTTATTTGTTACGGTGGTTTCTAAGGAATCGTATCCATCCTCGTCTTGTTTACTTATTTTGATACCCATAACTAGAATGAATCCACTACTGACCTAAAAATTAAACAAATTTTTTCAAATTAAACAAGCTTTATGTATAAAATATAAATAGCATTAAAAGAGATCCAACAAGTATGATTTTTATTCATACTTACTATCTGATCAAAATTCTTGACGAATCAGAGCATAAGACAATATAGAATTGAGCCCAAGAAGTGTGATAGTACCAATGCATACAACGTCCATGACAATACAGTTTCACCACCTGCTACGACGCAGCTCTACTTATAATTTATTTATGTCTGTTTGTATATGTCCTGCACGTGTTTTTGTTTTACGTTTATTTTTCCTATGATCTTTTTTTAGTACAAGCACTGACCCACTTGTAAGTAAATCATGTCATTGATCGAACGCTTTTTTTTGGGTGTTGGTCAAGCCAGTTCTGTGTTGGTGTGTGTCCTTTTTTTATATTTAATGCCAGTTAAGTGATTTGACAAGAACGTAGCTACTTCTCTGGCAAAGCAAGACCAAAAAAATCGAAGTATGTTGTTGACCGCAATTTTAAAATAAGCAATAAAACACCTTATATTTTTGTGCAGCACGCACTGCATAAAATTAAAGGAAATAAATTTACTTTGTTATAATTTTGATGTTTAAAAAAATGTTTACACATACATATATATATATATATATATATATATATATATATATATATATATTGTAACGGGGTGTCCGTATTCACTTATGGCCTTGATAGCCACAAATTAATTCGAGGGATACTCTGACCGGGACTGTGTTTCCCGGGCACGTACGGAGACACACTCACGTTACAACGCGGACAGCGAGTCCGCTTTTTCTCGTTCACGTCTGCTTGCTGAGAGGCCAGCTCAGCTCTGGCTCAGCTCAGGACGCTCGCGCGTTGGTGTTTACGCGCGAGCCCGCGGAGGCGGCAGGATAAGGCCGATGCCCGGCTTACAGCTCCCTTCTGGACGCCAAGATTGCTATAGATAAAACCTGTAAGGAAAGAGTAGTCGGAAGGGCTTCATGCAAGGGAAGGCTCGCACAAAGCAAAACAAACATATAATGATCAAAAAAACGGAAACTATATTTGTCTGCACTAGTACAAAAGCATACGCGCGCGTGTGTGTGTGTGTATTTCGCTCGATCGCGTTGACGGCAAAGCCTGTACGGTCGAGGAAGGCTTTATCTCGGGGCCGACGGCCAGTGATAATTCGACCGGGCACAGAGAGAGATTACGCGGCTATTATGGTTCTTGCGCAAGCACTGCGCTTACCTGGCTTTTCGCAGCCCCTTATTTGCACCTGCTCGCCTAGCAGTTGGTCTCTCAGCAGAAATATTCGACCTGGTGTCTAGTCGGTAAGCCTTCTCGTCGACGGTACGTGGGTGCAGAAGCGGGCGAGGCGATGGCGAGGTTGTCCTCTCGTGGCTTGACAAACGTAGCGGGCGAGAGACGCACACGTGTTTTTCCTACCTATACCTAATCCCGTCTGGCCTAATGGCCAAGAGCGTCCCTCGCTAATACTCATATCAAGACGCTTGTCTCTTCTTTCTCTCTTTCTTTCGCACGCATTATCGCGATCCCTTTCCCTCTCGCTCTCTCTCTCTCTGGCCTTTCTTCCTCGCGCAGTCTAGATGAGTGTAAACGGCGTTTGAGTTTCAACCGCCCGTTACAATATATATATATATACACATTTACTGTAGTTTTATTTATAATTCAACTTTACCTTTATAATAAAACAACAGCTCTTGTTAAAACATTTGTGTTTTCGATGGTACTAGATTTATTATTTTTTCTCCCCTTAAGATAGAAAAAATGATAATGCGATCCAGACGTGGGTTTTTAGGTCTGGACGATGTAAGATTTAAATAATTTAAAAAAAAAAAATTATTCAAGTGCAAGTGATTCAAGTCAATCCTTGTTATTTATTGTGGAAAACTTTAACAAAACATTCTATCGATTTAAGATTAAACAAATTTCTTATTTTTTGAGCGCTTTCAAAATAAAAAAAAATTCGTCGTAATTTTTCGTTCTCTACCTAAACTTTTTCATTGATTTACTGCGTACAACAATAAACATTCCATAAAATGAACCAACGTAGCTGCCAGGGATTTAAAATATTAATACTTTGGTATGAACTAAATAATATATTGGGACATTTCCAACATCATGACTACCACCAACACACCTGGTCAATTCAACTTTGGAGCCCATTATTTCAACCAATCACAACCCTAGGCAGGACCACGTATCTACTCGTAGCAAATACGAGCTACTTTCACTCCTACCCTTTGAATATCACAGCCAATCTTTTTAAACTCAAGAGCTTTTTTCTCCCACCATACCTGCGTTAACGCAAGCTCGATCGAGTGCCTTTTTTCCCCCGCGACCGCAAGTTTTAGATATTTTCTCCTCTTTTTTATTATATTTATGAGTGTTAGAGCTATGTATTAATTTTTTTTTCACCGTTTGGAAATAAGGTTACTAAAAACAGATTTTTTTGTAGATAGTTTATACAAAATGATTAATATGTGAACACAAGCAGACAAACACGTCCTCTAATCTGATCCATTCCTGTTTGCGGTACTGGGTACTACTTCACGTGTTGTTAAAAATGAATGACGATTCTATTCAAATTTGCTAGTTTAATTTTATACCCACTGACATGTAGAGAAAAATTCTACAAGATAATTTTTATTTTAAACTAACCAAGGAACAAAAAGACAATATTTTACCAAAAAAAAATTTCTATTTTCTAATTTGTAGCAAAATTTATTTATAACTATTCATTTGATAGTTATGAGACAACCTCCTACAAATAATATCGTATGGCTAATGAAAATGCCTGAAAAAAAGTTAGGTAGAGTGATTAAAGTCAAAGGTGTACATTTTATTTTTAGATGTATGCAAACCATGGGTAGCATAGCAAGAAGCTCACTATTCAAAGCTTATCAATAAGAGACAAATTTTTTTACCAGTCTCAAATTTTTGTGTTTCTAAAGGAAAATAATTCAGAAATCTTTAACGCCTTGCAGAGTTGCAAAAAGTTTTTCAACGATCAAAATATTAACGGTTATAAATTGCATATTTCTAATTTTTTTAAAGTTTGACAATTTTTTTCTTAACAAGTATGACGTGTAGAAAAAAATTTCATCAAACATTTTTTTTAGGAGTGTCAAAGAATAAGAATAAATTTTTTTTAACAAAATTTTATGATTTTTCAATTTGTTAATAAAATTTGTTAATTACTATTATTATGTGCATTCAAGACCAAGCCACAATTAAAAATCGTGTTTAACAGGTCATAATACATGAAAAAAAATTTGAGTGAGACCGTTTTAATGGAAAAGGCCACAGGGAAACACCGGGAAAAAACTGCCCATTGCTTCCTTAAATATCTTCTTCTTCCTATGTTCCATAAAAAGCTTCAGAACTTGTTATTTATTCACAAAACGTTTGAATATTAAGCCAGGAACTTACAAGTTAAAAAACTTTGTAAATTTGTGTACATTTTTATTTCATTTTCCTAACTATTATATAATTCAACAATAACTTTTAAAAATCTTTATTTCAATACTTCAAATTACAATATCGAGTTAAGAATTTTCTAATTAATTATGTAAAAATTTTCTGTTTCTTGTCATAACGGCGTTATTCACCAGCAGATAAATTCCTTTATTTAACAAAAATTAATCAACAATAAACTGGCTAATTACGTTTTTATTTTCTTCGCATCCTTACTCAATAGTTGATGACCAATGTATTAAAGATACAAATCTATTTAAGTTGCACGAGCTTTCTTGCATCAATTTTTTTTATACGATACAAAAACATAGTAGGGTACGTATAATAGATACTGAGTGATAAGAAGTCATATCTCATAAGAAGTGATGCACGTTTTTTTCGTATTTTTTAATAGTTTTATGACACTTACTAGGACATATTTAACGTAGAAAAAATTAATAAGGTAGTATACTTATTTATTGACATTGTTTCTCTTAAAACATGTCATTTTCACCATATTTGTAATACACGTTGTCTTAGTTGGTTGAGCATATATACTACGATCAGACTTGTACTTATATCAGTTGGACAAAATTACAACAGTAACTTGCGAGATAACTTATATCTTGTCATAGATTTGTTAAAACAAGTTATTTGATGGTATAATTGAGTTACGTCTTATTCGATAAGATTGAAATAAAATATTGTACTAACACAAAATTTACACACTGATATTTGTATAATGTCTCGAAATTCTATTGTTTCCTTGGATTTTTGGGCCCTTCCTTGCGGCGCAGTGTGTACCTGCAAGCACATTTCCGCGCGAATCGTCTGACGTATACTCGTTGTAATCCTTCCATGCTCAGCTAATGAACAAAACTATGTACGCCTTGTTCGGCAGCTTGGCCACGATAAGGCCCTCGAATCAGTGGTAAAACCAAACTCGCCTCGTAGCAGTTAGCAGTCGTAGCTCACGAACTGTTGTATATAATTGCAGTCACGTCATCAATATTCTAAGTTATCGGGGCAGGTTGGAAAGATTTGATTGGAACGCGAAAGTGAGATAATCAGACTCTCCAGACCAACCGACTCGTGTCACTATTCTCACAACTAAGAGGTTTTTGTTAAGTAACTTTAACCACAATTCGCACTTTTATTTTCAAACTAATCGAGTATTTCATGTTAAACTAGAATTTGTTTTAAAATGTCTGAAGAGGATTCGACTTATCCACCTTTTGAGCCGCATCCCCCATTAATAGCAGGTCCTAAGAAAGCCACTTTGAATATAAGTTGGCGGGTCACCAAACTATATCTCCTAGCAACACTTTCCAAGAGACAAGGCAGTTGGCAATTGAATCGATATCTAAGGATGATCCTCGCATCTCAGCCGCCAATAATGATAAGGTGAGAAAACGATCAATCAAAGACGAATATCTCGATTTCTCTACGTTTCTCGAAAATTCAATAAAGTGGTGCATTTCAAGTTAAAACGTCTGAGGGAAATAGATACTACAATATTTGTTTCCAATACGCTCAACGTCATCATAAGTATCAAAGTCTTTGTTTAAGTATTTGTCCGGTTTTACTTATTCATCATTAAGTTTTACTCGCGTTTAATTTTAAAATTAAATTGAATAAGTACCTGCCAACAAGTCTTATGCTCTACTTTGGCCAAAACTTTTATCATACAAATAAAAGTCTCTAGCTATCAGATGTTTCAATACTATGCAATTAATACAAAGTAAGGTTCTTTTAATTGAAAAATGTGTTCATGGCTTAGGTCAGTGGTAAATCTATTGTAGTAACCGGCATCAAGGAAGTTGAAGATGACGAGAACGAAAACGCTTACTCAAAAACACCCCTGAAAGTTAACAATCTAGAACAATTTGATTCGGATAAAGTTGAGGCGTGGCTCGACTTAGACAATAACTTCTTATATTTATATGCTCCTTCTAAAAATGAGCCAATGGCCAATGTATAGACTGTAATTAACAGTAAAAATATCGATTGACTCATGGTTTTTATCTACGAAAGAGAATGTATAATGAGAAATAATAAATGATGTCATTCCATTATTAAATATATTTTATTCACAAACAATTAACCAAAAAACTAAGAGATTTCATAGTTTTTATCATGTTTATCTGAAAATAAAAATAATAGTGTAAGCATTTTACAATATGGTAATTATTAAACTTGAACCATTCTCAACTTTCTTTCCACTTATACCAAGTACAATTTTGTCCTCAATATTTTAATTTAAAAAAAATTATTGTTTGCGAGGCTTTCTAAAAATACCCGTAACGATGTAGGCATAGTAGAATAAAAATCGTTGAATAAATACATTAAATTTTTCATCTACTATGGCTAGAAATTAACTAAGTCAAAGAAAAAGCAGAATACTGTTACAAAAAATATATTAAATTAAAGTTTTAATATTTCTATTTAAGTTACCTATTGATTGAGCATTTTGGTATATTTTTTAGGTATAATTAGCAATCACGTAAGTTGTCTTTTGCCTTATATTTTTCTTCAGTTATACTTATTTTAACAATATTTATACAACTTTGAACAGTATTTCGTTAACGTCGATTTATGCTAAGCTTACTGATAATATGATAATTTAATTTTCCTGAAGTTGGGAATTACATACATTGCAATACATTTTTTTTCTGCAATTAAGATCATATGTATGTCATTATAACAGCCTACACGCTTTTAAAAATGTTTTTATGAGCTTTTTCTTTTCGACATCGGAAACTTTCTACAGCTTCATCCGGCATAAATCAAAGAAGCGATACTATATAGAGTCGAGCCCAGAAAGCGTTACAGTACGAATACGTACAATAAGCATGACAATTGAATTTTACCATCCGCTACTATGCTGCTTTGCTTATAATATATTTATAATTGTTCCTATATGTCCCGCGCTTGTTTTTGTTTAACGTTTATTTTTTCTACCATCTGTTTTTGGAATCAAGCACTGACCCTTTTGTAAGTACATCATGTTATTGATCGAATACTCTCTTTTCGGTGTTTAAATAAAATCACAAGCCATTTATTTGTTGGTGTGGAGGATTTTTTATGTTTCGAGCCTATGTGGTAGTTTCGTAAGCACGTGGCTACTTCTCTGGCAAGAAAAAGCCAAAAAAATCAGAAGAAGATATTGACAGCTATGTAAAAATAAGCAATGAAGCACTAAATAATTTTGTGCAGCATGTACTAAATAAAGTTGAAGGAAATATTATTTTTTAATTTTTTTGAAATTTAAATTAATTATGATGCATGTATTACTGCTGTAATTACATTTTTGACTAAACTTCTTACATCTAAATTACTAGACAACAAAGTTTGTTTTTCATCGTACAAGATTTTTTACTTTTTTTTCCTAAGATAAAAACAACAATTCTACGATCCAAACAAGAATTCTTAGGTCTAGAAGATATGAGATTTAGATAATTGTAAAACCAAATGTTATGCAAGTGCAAGTGATTCAAGTGAGTCATTATTATTTATCATAAAAAACATTAACAAAGAATTCTATTTATTTTGAAATAAACGAATTCCTCACATTTTAAGAGTCTTTTTTAAATCAACGAAAATTTTCACAATTTTTTTTTTCTACCTTATTTTCTTTATTAGTTCTCTGCGTCCAACAAAAAATATTCTATAAAATAAACCAACGTAGTTGCCAGAGATTTATATTATTAATACTTTGGTATGAAATGAATAATATATTGGGACATTTCCAACATCAGGACCACCATTACCACCCCTGGTTAATCGAACGTTGGAGCCCATTGTTTCAACCAATCGAAATTCTACGAAGGGCCACGTATTTACTTGTAGCAAATACGAACTCCTTTTACCCCTACTCTTTAAAAACTATAACCAATCTACTCAAACTCAAGAGTTTTTTCCTCCCACCACACCTGCGTTAACGCAAGCTCGATCGAGTGCCTTTTTAACCCTACGACCACAACTTTTGGATATTTTGTCCTCTTCTGTTATTATTTTCATGAGTATTCAAACTATGTATTCATTTTGTACTTTTTGTTTGTAAATAAGTTGACGAAGAACAGATATTTTTGAATATGGTTTATAAAAAATGATTTCTTTTCTATCTCAGCGCCACAAATCACAGGCTAACAAACACGACTTTTGATGCAATTTTTTTTTCTTGTTTTCCTTTCTTTTCTTATTCTTTTATCATTTTTTATTTTCATTGTTCAATTTTCTAAAAAATTGTATTATTGATTTATCAGTAAACAAACAGACCATCTAAATTATATAAATGATGATTGTTATCTTTTTTCTTACAAAGAAATTAATGAAATTTAAATTACTATTTCAAGAAAAATCACGCAGTCTCTCGACCTGCTGAGCGACCAAAATCGCCCGTCCATAATACAACTGCCAAGGACATCGTTGTCGCGGCCTCTACCGTATTACGTGCGATAACATATATTCATATAAGTAGACTGCATAGCTGCAGCCAAAATTGACGCCACTCCAATATCGAATATGTAATAGGTAAGGATAAAAATCGCTACCCATTAGATGTCCTAATACTATTAAATTTATTAGTACTAAGCTAATTCTATTGAGAAAAGAATTTGTGAATTAAAAAAATATGATTATTTTGGAATCACTACCACCTGTAAGTATACTATAGTATTTATACTGTACTAGTCCAGTAAAAATCGTTTGCGGGTAAAAGTGGGTAATTCCTCCCCAGCTGCTTTTCTCTATAGGAGAACTATACTATTAGTGGGTACGCAGTAGCCAAGGGCTTTAATAAATCATGTGCTAAGAGAGTCTTTTTGTTTGACGCGCTGATGGATGTATTATTCAGGTGCTACCTACCGATCGTGTCAAGGGGGTCGGAGAGCTACGAGACTTAATTAATAATTAGAGTGTAGTTGTGTTCTTGATCACTACATGCCCAGTTAGGTTGTCCGATAACTCTTTGGCTTGACTTTTTTAAAGTAGTCTATTGTCCTTTCCATGATTCTCACGGACTTTAAGGATCACATGAATTTTCGAGATTCTTATAAATGGGAAAAATATAAATTTCAACAAATAGTGTCTTGATTTTCTCAATTTGGCCGATCGCTTCAGATACAAGTCTGTTACAAAAAACCAGAAAGTCTTTCGGTAAAAACAGATACTGTATCGGGTAAAACTTGAAATTCCTGAAACTTCTGCAAGACTGGCACAGTCACAATAACGAAAGTTAATTCATTTGATTTTTTTTTTTTTTTTTTTTTTTGTATTTATAATGGTTTTTTTATTTTAACTACATTTAGATGAGTGTTTGATACCCGAGAACATAATTTTAAATAAAATCTGCCTATGTCTGACCAAACTCGGACTCGTACTACTTGAAATTGGATGACTCGCAGTTTCCTTATTCCAGACAAATGACGAGCTTACTTCATACCTCATGCCTAGTACGAATCTCTGCAGTATTACCTTTGAGTTTGTACTTTGTTAGTGATTAAAGAGAGACTTTTAGAGTCAAACTCACCAAGTTGCTATTTAATAAGGTGGCAATATCGATTTGAGAGGTAACAAGTATTATTTATCGAAACTCGATAGTATTGATATTCATTGTATTTATCTCCTAGGGTTTAAATTTAAGTTGAAAAATATTAGATTAAGTTGTCTACTATTTTAATTGCAAACTTTTCTTTCGCAGCTTAAGTACTACAATATCACAAACAACATCAGATCAAATTCTTTAACGCGTGGGTATATCTGCAACTATTTACAAATTGCTCTATTTTCATAAACCATCTTCGAATATATCTGTTCTTCGTCAACTTATTTACAAACGAAAACCACAAAATCAGTACATACCTTGAATACTTATGGAAATAGTAACAGAATAGGACAAAATATCCCAAAATTGCTGTCGCAGGGGAAAAAAGGCGCTTGATGGTCGCGAGTTTAAGAAGATTGGCCTCAATGTTTAAAGGGTTGGAGTGAAAGTAGCTCGGATTTGCTGTAGGAAGATACGTGGCCCTACCTAGGATTCTGATTGGTTGAAACAATGGGCTCCGAAATTCGATTAACACGGTGTGTTGGTGGTAGTCCTGATGTTGGAAATGGCTCAATATATTATTTATTCCATACTAAGGTATTATTATTTCAAATCCCTGCCAGCTACGTTAGTTTATTTTTTGGAATATTTTTCGTTCTACGCCGCGAACTCATAAAGAACATAAGGTAGAAAAGAAAAAATACGATGATTTTCTTTGGTTTTAGGGAGATACTTAAAAAAGTAAGAAATCGCTTATGGTACAATCGATAGGATGCCTAATTAAAATTTTTCATAATGAATAGTGAAGATCCACTTGAATCACTTGAACTCGCGTAAATTATTATTTTTAAATTATTTAAATCTTATTTCTTTCAAACCTTAAATTCAGGTTTGGTTCGTAGTATTATTGTTTTTATCTGAAAAAAAAAAAAGTAAAAAATCTTTTACCATAAAAAACAAAAGTGTTGTAAAAAAATTGTTGTTTGGTAATTAGAATGTAATGCAGTTGAAAATAGAACTACAGTAGTGATAAATGCATAAAAATTACTTTAAATTTAGAAAAAAAAACAAAAAATAATCTTTCCTTTCACTTTTTAGTATATGCTGCACAAAATGATTAGGTATTTTATTGCTTATTTTGAGCTTGTGGTCAATATCACACTTCAATTTCAGTTTTTTTTTTACTAGAGAAACGGCCACAGTAACATCAAATCGCCACACTGTCTTTTAATTTAAAAAAAAAAAACACAAAAATAAATGATTGGCTTGTGATTTTATACAAACACCCAAAAATAAGCGTTCGATCAATAACACGATTTACTTAGAAAAGGGTGAGTGCTTGATTCTAAAAACATATCATAGGAAAAAAAAATGTGGAACAAAAGCAGGTGCAGGACCTACACGAAGAATTGTAAATATATTATGAGCAGAGCTGCGTAGTAGAAGGTAATAAAACTTAATTGTCATCCACATTAACGCGTCAGTACTGACACGGGATATTTAAGGGAATAAACTAATCTTCTTCGGCTCAATAATATATATAGTGTCGCTGCTTTGTTTTATGCTGGAAAATACAGATGAGATATTGAAAATTTAGGACGTTAAAAGGAGAAACGTTTGAAAAAGCGTAGCGGCCGTTAAAGTTATCTATGTTTTTAACTCCAAGAGAAGAAAGTAGGGGTTTCAAGGGACGGTCCTGTATGTATTTAAACCATTTGTTAATATATCTACAGATGAGCATGTGTTAGCACATTTTCTTAATTTTACTTAGAGGTTGGAGCTTAAAAAAAATTTGCAGCATATACAATCGCACTCGGCGTATTTCAGTAAAGCATATCATTGGCGATATGAATGATGCATCAAATATTAATTTCACTTTTTATTAAACACTTATTTTAAAATAATTTTGCTTATTTGTTTACTTACAACAGATAAATGTAAATTTATGTAAAAAGTTCGTTATAACAGAGCGTTAACTTTAAAAAATTAGCATCAAAAAATCTCACTTGAAGGTACGAACCGAATACTTTATTGTGTACTAACTGTAAATCAACCTCGTAAACTTTTAAATCATTAAATTAACGAAAAATGGTAGATAATTTTGATTTCTTCTAAAGTATAAAAGTCTAAAGTCTTCACTGTTTATGACGTTAAAAATACTTATTGTTCTTTTAAGAAACAAAAAATTATTCTTTAATAGTACTACCTCAATTTAAAATAAATTTTCCTTAACGATAATCATTACAGCTTTACAGAACAAACAATACACAATTAATAAGCAAAAAAGCAGAAAATCTTAAAAAAATGCTTCAGACCTTTTTGCTTTGTATAAAAATACTTTCCACATACTTAAATCAGATATTAGCCAAAAAATTATATAATATAACAATAAAGGCTAATTACTTCTAGCCTTTTTTTTGCATAAAAAATTACCTGCCTTTTTTATACGAAAAGAGATCTTAAGTTATGATAAGTAATATAAAGTCAAAGCACCCATTCAAGTACAAACAGTACTTATTGAATTATAAAACATGTTTTGGTTGTGCAAAAATTCTATGATAGCACTGCTATTATAAGTAAAAATAATTATAAAAAAATAAACATATTATTAATATCTTATATAAAAAAACTATTGAGCATATTAATACCTACAGCAGTAATTGAACACCAAATTTCTAAATTGGATTTCACTCATATTTGGATTTGGTACGCTAATGATACATCAAATTTTTTTTTAAATCAAAAACATAAACAAATTAACGTACAGCTGATTAACTGATGTGAATAAATTAGAAAATATTTCGATAAACAGCTACCGTTGCTAACTAATTTTTTGTGTTACTAAAAAATTTTAATAAATGAATATTTTAAAAATTGATAATATTCATTGCCGAAAAGTTTCTCGTTATATATAGTATATCTCTAAAAGAAAATATCTTTATGCCTACGATGCATTGCATTGAAATCTTGTAATGTATTGGTTTCTTTACGACCTGTCCTACGGCGATTGGCTTCTGTTTTGTTTGTTTTAGGAAATACAAATAAAAAGAGGGGAAGTTAGGAAGGGGTTGACTATGTCAATGGGCGTTCCTTTTCACCCACTTCATGGCCAGAAAATTTTGGTAGTGGGAGAGAAAATTCCAAGCCCTTCAAGGCAGAGCCCCAACACGTCACTGTCTCGCAGTGCGTCAACTAGACAACACCTCAACCCCAAGTGATCACTGTGTACTACGTTTCCGATACAGTTTGTCAAAGAAGTTTAGTACTCGAATATAGATATTCGTTTGTGAAAAGTGTCCTGTGAAACTCGAGAAGTCACAACTTCCAGCATCCAAAAGGTGGCCATCCCAGCCGTGCCCAGCTTCATCTAAGGAGTTCCCGGAAGTCATTGTCTGCGTTACGAGAATCAAGTTAACAAGTAAGTGCATCTTTAAATCCTCTCTCTGGCAGAAATAGATGCATCTAGCTCTCACCGAAATCATTTTGTTTTGTTTTAAGTAATGTACTTTCTTTGATACAAAATACGCAGAAAAATGCACTACATAAAACTAAAAGCTATCATTGATGTAGTATAAGAAAGTAAAAAATTTTTTTTATTCTCATCGTTTCTTTGCTTCTTTTTATCAATTTAAGTATGCTGTCTGAATAATAAGAATTTTACTTTTACTCTCTTCTTAAAAGCGCGTGCAAATAATATAATATTTGACGTAAGTTTTTACTATTAAAATGAAGTATTGGTAAAGAAAAGCTTAAATTTTGTTGTGCTAACACAATAAAAGCAATTCCTTACTCATTAAAGAAGTTAATTAAAAAAATTTTTTGGTTTAACATCGTTTCTTTTTTATTAATAAAACAAGTGCTAAACTTTTGCATAAACATCTGTAATTTTATTTGAAGTAACTCATCAAGCACAACCAAGCTTTCCTTCGTTAAGAAATTCTATAAAACTAGGTAAACAAAACTTTTAAGATAAACACTTAGTTGATGTTCAAGACGTCAGAAAAAATGGTGGACGAAACAAATAATGGTTAAAAACCGTTTAAAAAGTACAAAGTCAATAAAATTCAAACAATTTAGCTGTGCTTCGTTTTGGGATGTCTCTAACTACCAACTTACAATACTTATCAACTTTTTTAATGTCATTTAAGTAATGTATTTTTTTAATACAAAAAAAGCAGAGTTCTGCACCATATGTAACCGAAAGTTATTATTCAAGCTTCACATAGAATTAAATATCTACTTTTGTTGCCGTTATTTAAAAAAATAAAATTTTTTTTAAGGGGACTTATCAAAAACTTTGTTTAAATTGTCTCCATCTTTACTATAAATATGTGTCAAAAAAAAATATTTAAAATTAATTCTCACTACTAAAATGACAATGGAAATAATTTTATGTACATTAAAGTAGTTAATTAACAGAAAAGTTTTTGTTGAACATAATTTTATTTTTACTATTAAAACTAGTGCTAAATTTTCGCAAAAAAAATACTAACTTAACTTGACGTAAATCAACTAGCGTAATTAAGTTATCCTTCAACGTTAGATTATACAGAACTTGAATACTTTTTAGAAAGTCACGGGAATTGTAGAAAGCACTTGATCATTTTTTTGCATTCTTAATATTAAATTTGAATAAATTTGATTTGGTTTTTCTACTTCTTCAATCATTGATTTACTATAAAAGTAAAAATTCAAAAGATAACATTTTACTTTAAACCTTAGTATAGAATATTATAAAAATTGGCTGTTTAAAAACCTAAAAATTCACTGTCTTATAAAAAACTAAATGAAGCTTTTTGTACAAACTAGAGTTTTGCATATCTGAAGTTAAAAGAAATTGCAGGCAAAAAAAATAACAGAAAAAATTGCTTAAAAATTAAAAGATTAAATAAAATCCGTATGCGTACGACTACTATTACACTGCATTTATCGACATTCTAAAAAAAAGTCAAACTTTTTGAATAATTTTGATTGTCTATTCAAATAACTTCTGACGACATACTAAGGCAAAAATATGGTTTAAAAGGTAGAAAAGGCTAAAACTTTTTTAAAGATTAAGTATGTAAATAAATAAAATCGTTGAAAAAGTTATGTGCCCTAACCTAAATCATACGATCAAAGCATGTTCCTGCTTCCTCACGATTTCTGCAACAATATGTACGTGTTTTCGTAAATGATTTTAATTTTATGAAGACTAAAAAAAGGAATGTTTCTCGAGTTTTTTTAAGTATAAAGTCTAACGCGATAATTCACTATTTTACAAAATGTTGAGTAAATTTTATAATTCACTCAAAAATGAAAAAAAGACAAATCAATGAACAATAACGTAACATATCTTTAAAAACAAGAATATAGTGTCAAGAAGTAGTACTGTTATACGAATATTTTGTGTATTAATTAAATTGAATCTTGGTTTAGCTATGTATTGGTAGTTGTACTTTCGTAAAATAGTCTCGCTTTTACTATCTCATATAAAGACGTATATAATGATTTATTTAATTTTGTGAGAAAACGTTTAAATTCTCTTCACATATTTTTAGCCAAAAATGATGAAGCTAACCAGCCTCGTTGTAATATTCGCCGTTGTTTTATTCATGCCATGTGATTCAGCCAAAAACATGGAAAGTCAAGTTCCTGTAATTTTGGATGTACAAAAGTTGTATGCGACCACCAGTATAGGAATTATTTACAGGAGCAACGAAGGTAAGCAAAAGCAAACCGATTTTTACAAAAGGTATAAATACCTAAATACAACAATTTTTCTCTTGAATCCACAGACATACATTCGGTGGTCAACATGGTTAAAGAATTCTCGCGTAAAATGGTATACTCTGTAGCTTCGACTATATCAGATATTCCAGAAAAGTATCCGAAACTAAGAAATTACTCAAAAACTCTTTTTGTGGTATTTTTAAATACTGACAATGATTTCGAAAAATTCACACAATTTTCGAGGCATCACAATCTTTCGCCTCACGTATGGCTCTTGTTATTCCGGCCTGACATCACTGAAGAGATCCATAGCACTTGCCAGTGTCCTAAAAAGAATTACCTCCACTTGAATATAAAAAGTGAAGTCTTAATAAAATGCGGAAACAATAAAAACATTCATGAATGGTTCGCTGTTGGACCTCAAAATAAATTACACGTTAATAAATTATTCGAGTGGAGCATCAAGGAAGGATTGACCGTAATAGACAAGCGTGCTTTGGTACAGAGACGAAAGAATTTAAGTGGTGCGTCGGCTACAATTACTGCTGAGGTATCGAATTGATTTAATACAAATTGTTTTATTTCAAAATATCACAATTATTGCATTCACAAAAACTTAATTATTTTCCTTCAATGCTCGTAGATTTCTACTTTTTATTCTGAAATAGTGGAAGATTTTGCATCTAACACAGAATTAGCATATAAGTTTAAAAATGGCTCCCATATCAAGAAGGAATCCCATGAAAGTGTCAATAACACATTAATTAAGTCCACAAAATTATTAAATGAAAGTATTATTCTTCCCGGCGAGTTTTTAACGAACAAAAACTTGGATGATTATGACGTAACGATTGAAATTATGGATTTGCAAGACACATTATACTATAAATTACCAGGTACCATGGAGATTCCATGGAATGCTTATTTTGAGGTGAAATATTTTAATTGTAAAATATTCATGACTTGATTTCTTTATTACGTTTTATCTCTTTTATTAAATAGGTTTTCAGCAAACGCATTTGGATTTTCTTGATTATACTTATAGCTATTTCATCAATTCTATTTAGCGTAATTTTAGTATTACATAATGATAGAAGAGGATTTATTTTCAAACTGTCGGACAGTTTCTTAAACGTGTGGCGTATGTTCGTCCATCAGGAATTTACAGGTAAACTGTTTAAGATGGTTTATTCAAAAATGCAGCAAAGATGTTAAATTTATGTTATTTATACCATATCGTACAAGATTGTCATTATAAAGAACAATTATTCGGTAAAATTACATTTTACAAAGGTTGGGTTGTTTTAATTAAATAATAGAGTTGACTAGATCATCACTCTTGAAAAATGAAAATTTTCATATATACTTTTAGAAAATAATATACCCATGCGTAAATATACACGAATATGAGGTAATTAATGAAATGCTTACCATAAACCCATTCGATTTTATTATTAATTTTTTGATTACCATTATATTATTATTTATATTTTTATACTTTTTATTATAGCGATATTCTACATGTCATGATGCTTTCTTTCTTCATGATAATATATCCTAAATTAATTTTTAGGTGCAACAAAATTATGGGAGTGCCTTATTACTTTGTCAGAGAACAAAAAGAAGCCACTTAAAAATCATGTATTTTCAATATAAAACAAATTTAAAAAATAGTATATGGGTGATCTAAGTTGGTTACATAGTGATATGTTGATGTACGTGTCTACCTCCTAAAGTTTTTGTAACTATTGATCGTTGATATACATAAGAGCCTAAAAATTATCTAAGACAGCTGTGCGTTGATTAACAATACCGTGGTTGCCAAGTTGCAGATTGTTATAAGTCTTTTTTTATCTTGAAGTACACGTTTTAAGGAAAAATTTGAGCCCAGCTGAGTTAAAAATAAATCAGCAATGGTTAAGTAACAAGTGGTCAGCTTTTTTACCTAAAATCTGTGGGGTTTGAGTACATATATCTCCATCAATTTTTGTTCAAAATATGTCAAAGAATCGGAATAAATTTTATGGTTACCAAAATTGAAAAATGTTCTCAGTTCATGTAATTTGTTTTATAACAATCAACAACAGAAAAATAATGACGAATTTCATGGTTTATCATCTTTGGGAGGTAAAAATACACAATATTTAAAAAATTTCGTGGACTCGAATGCCCTCATAAATCTCAATTCTATTTTAATAACTCTATAGATATAAAATACTAACCACCTGCAGGTGATCCATAACGTGAAGACAAATACTTTTTTTAAATAAGGAGTGTGCAAAGAAAGTTAGGAAAAATAAGATATAAAAAAAAAACTTTTTAAGGAGGTTTGGGAGTATCATTTAGAGAGGCGAGGAACGGGGAGGCCCCTCCCCACTAACGCATCTGGGCCCCCTTTACCGCAGCTGCTCTTGTCCTCTACAATTTTTAAACTGTACGACCTCTAACTGCTTATATTTTTTAAAAATGCCTGGCAAAGTTTGATTTTTTTTTTTATCGAGCATCTTTCTTTAGCACCAAGTTATCTATAAAAACGTTTTTTTTTAAACAACGCATTTAGAATATACCTTAATTTTAATTAAAAGGCAAACCTAACCTTGCTCTCTCATAAGAAACCGTTTTAAACTGTCAATTTTTCATTTCTTATTTTCTCGAAAATTTCCGCTCATAAAAAATCTAGAAAAATTTGTGTGCACTCCTAAAATGCTCAAATATAACATACATTTTTTTGGCCCGCTTCTCCATTTTGAACTTCTCTTACAAACTTTCATAAATGGCAGAAGGAGGTGTTTTTTTCACTAACTTGGTAAAACAATTTTCCACAATTTCTGGAAACTTGAGTGTAAAAAATAAAAAAATCATAGATGATTATTCAAGTTTGCGAAATGTACGTCTTTGATCTTGTTAATCATCATATACTTTTAAATATAATTTAAGAACCCTAAAAATTTAGATACTCTTATACAATGGAATTACCTGTCTATACCTACATTTTTTTTAAATTTACAGATGAACAATTCAATTCCATATCATCCAAGATGGCAAGACTATCGCTATATCTGACAGCATTCATTGTTATTTCAATGTACGCAGGCTGTTTTACAAGTTTTGCTACAGTTTCAAAACCACACATTCCATTTAGAAATGCGCGTGGATTTCTAGAGGACAAAACATATCAATTGATTATTGTAAAAAACACTGACTCATTAACGTTTTTCTCGGTAATTTTGTAAAGTTTTAATTGAATATATCAATTACATTGTACTTAAAAACTTTATCCAGTGATATTTTATTAGAGCTCAAAGGACAATATAAATGACGAACTGAGATTGTTTTTGAAAGATGAGAATAGTCTACCAACAACCTTCCAAGAGGCTATACAGCAGGTAATGTAAAATATTTAACTTACGTTGATAATTTTTGAAGATACTAAACAATGCATCACCTTTCTCAATAGCATTTGAAAATTATTTTTGACACTTTTATTTGTAATGGTGGTAGGACAATTTGACAAAAGATAGTTGTTTTTTTATATTCTACCGTAGACAAAAGTTTTTGGCACTTAAGAAATTTGTGTAAATGTCATTAAGAATTATCTTTAACATTTCACTCGAAAAATAGTTATAGGGGTAATGGGTACAGTTTTTGACCCCCTGATAGTGATTGACCGCCACGTGCATTTTTAAATGGAGCCTTTATATATAGACATACAAATCATACAGGGGTCAATCACTACCTTAAGGTGTCAATAATTGTACCGCTTACCCCTACGAAGATATTATTAAACTTTATAATGTAATTTTTTACTTTTGGAGACGTTTATACAAATGATTCGTATCAATCTATGTTTGTGTGTCCGCGCGTGTGTGTGCAATAAATACGGTTCTAAACTAGTACACTTCAAACTAGGGCAATTCTGGAAAATTTTTGAAAAATGTACAAATTATATAAATTAAAATAGATTACTTTTTAGCGTGTTAATCTTAAAAATTTTTTTTTTAATGTAGGTATGCAACGAAAGGGTAGTTCTCTATAATATTGGTGAATTTCGGAGTCCAGTAACTTTCAAAAAACCTTGCAAAATCTTAGCTTTTCCACTAGGTAACTTTAGAAAAAAAGGTATAGTTTTGAACAAAGGAGATCCACTTCTTCAATTTTTAAATCATCAGTAAGTATTTTTAAATAAAAAATTTATGCCGGACAATTTTAATAATGTAAATTTTTTTCAGCATCCAAAAGTATAGAGAGAATGGAATAATTTCTCGGAGAAAAAACAAAAATCGGGCCAAATTCGGTATTAAAAAAGAAGTTTCATTTACATCACTAGGTCTTTCTGAAGTCACTCCACTGTTTGTGTTTTTATTAAGTGGATTTTCCCTAAGTCTAATCATATTTTTGTATGAGAAATGTCACAGACAGATTGTACAGTATCTTGTAAGAAAACCGTGTAGGAGAATCAAGAAACTTAGGAAACCAAAGAAAACCAACCGTTTGTACAATGATGGGAAGCCTTTTTCAGTTTACTCTCAGTACAGAGAGCCGCAGCCACGCCCTTTGTGGCCTTATACCCCATAAGAACCCCGATTCATGTATATTAGTTATTAACTTGCAAAACTCGTGTTTCTGCTTAATTATGCCAAAGATTTAACGCTCATGGTAAGAAAATTACTCCTAAATATAGATTTTGTACTGACCTGTACTAACTACATACATATTTCTTCACCACATTTTGCAATAATTCTAAGTTAATAAATTTAAAAATCATTGAAGCTAGAATCACTGAAATTTTAATTAATAAGTTTAATCGCAATTAATCTCATTGTTTTAGTTTTTCAAGCGATTCCAATAAAATTTAATAGTATTTATTGATTTACAATTAACCATTAGTAAACAATAATAATCTCTCCACACGAATCTATATGTTTGACCGGAAATGTTTCTGATTTTATTTCTCGGAGACTAGGAAGTTGGGCCTCCTAAAATTTAAAGTTATTTATTAGTAGTAATCAAAGGAGTGCCATAGTTCTTGACGAATTTTTAAAAGAAACTGGATATCACGATATCATTCTTAAAAGTTATTCTTAAAATGCAGGGTTGTAACCTAAAAGTTCAAATGAAATAGCTATATTTAATCATTGTTATGTCATTTGGATTCGAACTGACCAGACATTGAGGATTAAGGGTGATTCCACCGTCAGATGTCAATAATGTGCCAGGTGCCTTCTGTAATCTGTAGACTGTAAATCACCTTGCAGAGGGCCAAGGCACAGTGTGGCAGGTGAGCCACCATGTTCAAGACTTTCTTTAGAAACTGTGTATACATGTATATTACTCACACAACATATACACATCGATGTGTCACTCAAACTTATGAAGCTTACAGACGTAAGATTCCGAGCTAGCGATTGGCTTATTAGGATTGTGTTTGTGTTGGTCCTGAGTACAGCAAACAGCAGAGTTGAGCAGAGCCCATCAAAAGAAGCTTCTGCATCTGACACACTGTGCCCTGACCCTCTGTAAGGTGCCTATAAGTGCATGTAGGAACATTCCAAAATTATTCATAATTTACATCATTAGTTGACTTATAAAGATTAAATAAAAAATGTAAAGAATCAATCATTTTGAAAAATAATTATTGTTCGCATATTTTTTATTCTACAATACAAGATGTGCAGTTAAAAATTTGCTAAGTCTTATATTTTTTCATTAAATGTTAATTATAAGTTAAATGTTTAATCAAAGTAAGTGTTAATAATACTTTCAATGTCATGCAGTAAATAAATTTGTAAATTTTTATAAAAGTGTTAAAATAAATATTCTAAGAAATCATTTGTTTGTATCTTTCTTATTTTGCCTCTATATTTTATAAATTTAATTTTAGTTCTTTATCAAGGAAAATGGTAAATGAGTAAAAAGGTCAGTTACTTCTTTTTTTTGAAACACAAAGACAAAAAGTTAAACTTAAATTCGATGGAAAAATTACAGAAAATAATGTTTAATTGTTACAAGCACATGCTAATAAGATTAAAATTTTAACTCCTTTGTGAGTAATTTTTAGAAGTCATATATAATGTTTGCTCATTAAAAATGTATCGGTCAAAAAAATTCTTAGTAGTATACTGTATACATGTTAATATATTACTTATTGCACTAAAAAATTGTTGTGTTGAAAGAAAGACCGTCATTTTTAAAATTTTTTAATTACACTACTGTTTTTCTAAATTTGATTTTGAATTCTTTATTGTGTAGTATAATATCTCATATTTCACTAAATTGTATCGTATTTTAAATATTATATTTAAAAAAGTATTTTTTTGTCAGGTGCTTCGTTTTAGAAATAAAAATTTTTAATTCTTAGAAAAATTAAATCATAACATCAATGAGCTTATCTTACATCAACCTTAACGAGATACTTTTTATTGTTTGGCAGATGTTATTTAAAGGAGTTATATTGCAGAAAAATAAGTAACAAACTGGACAGTTTTTGTCACTATCAATTATATGTGGCAAGAGGCAAATTGAGGTGGCTGAAAAAAAAACTAAAATGATTCCTAAATAGTTATTACTTTAAATTTCTTTAAAAATATTTTTTATAGGCATTCTGGTTATTTATTTACATAAAAAATTTATTTATGACTTATAAAGATTTATCTTGTTAAAAAAACTAATAATCGTGTTAAATCTTGCATATAAATATTTTTTCTGGAGCTGTTGTTTGTAATAACGTTTTAGCCTTGTCAAATAACCCAAACCCTGTAAAATCTTTCATAACAACAATCATGAGAAAAATTTGTTAGATAACGTTTTAGCCATGTCAACTGACCCAAACCCTGTGAAATCATTCATAACAACAAAATCAAGAGAAAATTTTGTTAGAAATTATCCAACGGTACCTACTAGATTACAAAAATTTTTTCAGTAGACTTTTCAACTATAAGTATCTCGATTGAGTGTAGGATAAAAAAAATAGCACTTGATATTATTGAAAAGAAAATCGACAACTGTATAAATGTAATACTTAACTTATTTTATGAAGTGTTCAAATTTTAATTTTATTTTTTGTATTAATATGATAAAAACTATGAGATCTCAAAATATTTTAGATGACTATTTGTGAATAAAATAAATTAGACAGTATAATGACATTATTTATTATATATCTTTTTTATATTATCTCTTAGTTACTGTAACCATAAATCGACATTTATAAGGTTGATCACAGTCTACTTATGAATAGCTGGAGCATATAAATACAAGACATTGTCCGAGTCGAGCCACGCCTCAACCTTATCCGAATCATTCTTATCTGGAATCTTACATGTTAAGGTGGTTTCTCGGAAAGCGTTTTCGTTTTCACCTTCTTCAACTATCTTTATGCCTTTTACTAAAACGGATTTACCACTGACCTGAAAATTAAACATACTTTTCTCACTAACATATTTTATTGTCATAAAATAATTTTCATGCGTGTGAATAAAAAAGTATTTTAAAACATCCAACAGGTTTAAAGTTTTATTCATACCTATGAGCTCATCAAATTTATTGACAAAGTAAAATTAAAGACTAGTTGGCACATACTTTTTTTATTTTAGTCCAGCATTTAACACAAAAAAGATTTAATACATAAAAAGTAAACCTAGACAAAGACTTCGACAAAGAACTTTCGTACTTACGTTGACGTTAAGCGTATTCGGAACAAATGTAGTAGAATCTATTTTCTGTATATAGGTGCCCTGCAAATACGCCACTTTATTGAATTTTCGAGAAATGAAAAGAAAATGAGATATTCGTCTTTAATTGATCGTTTCCTCACCTTATCACTATCGGTGGCTGAGATGCGAGGATCATCCTTAGATATCGGCTCAATCTCCAACTGCCTCGTCTCTTGGGAAGTTTTGCTAGGAGATGTAATCTCGTGACCCGCTAACATTACTGAATCGGGATCTTCAAAATCTGATGGTATATTTAGACCCGGGTCGTCTTTATATGATTTATGTGTTCCATCAGACATTTTGATAAAAATACTATTGTGACGTGGCTTTTTCGATTGACAAAAAAATAAAGGCACGAATTGCGGTTAAAGTAACTTTATTGTAACCTCTTGAGACAAGTAGGGCGTGTCTCTAACGGCTCTAGATAATATACCCGACTTACCGAAGATTAGTAAGACTCGACTAACTTCGCTTTTCTTCTCTATTTTTCTAGCTTCTCTTTTCTACTTTCCCCACCTTTGAGAATCGAGGCCGAAAAGGCGCACAGGTATTGGAATAAGAGTTGGGGTACATATGAGGCAAATAAACAATACCTGCCGCCAATTACACAAAAGTCCAGCAACTTCACATTTGGAAGAGACACAAAAGTCGAACAACTTCACAACTGGTAAAGATACACAGTATATTTGGAATGTCGTCTTGCCATGACGAGTTATATCGGTAAAAAAAAAAAAATTGACATTCGCGACCTAGTTGACAAATAAAATAAAATAAAAATAATTTTAATGAATAGAATTTGTCTATTTTTAGCGTGTAAAAGTGGTTATAAATAGTATACCAACATACTACAATATAATGTTGATTATATATAAGTCAGTAAAAATGGGATCAATTGTTACTTCGTCGAAAATTACTTCCTTTCACAATATGGTCCACAATCTTCAAAGATTTAGTCAACTTGCTGTCAGACCCTACATAAATTATTTCTTACTGCTACAGTTTTGATCGTTTTATAATGAAGAGAAACTGTTTTGAGCTTTAATGATCAATTCTTTTTTTTTTTTTTTCTCCTCAAATCGACGCTTCTTTCAAATGCAACGAAACTACTATAAAGTAAAAAACGATTATCTTTAATTATGTGTTTGCACATCAGTTAGAAAAAAAAGTAAAATCCACTGAAAAAAATCGTTTTAGAAAAAGTCAATGTGATTAGCACGTAATATTAGTTATTTCACTTGAAAACCAGTTAAATATACTTCTTCTCCAAACGAAATCCTTATTTTAAGATAGCGGTCAACATCATACTTTAATTTTTTTTGTATTTCCTTTACACTACACTGGCATTAAATATTAAAAAAGCATCAACACCAACAAACAGCTGATTTGTGATTTTATACAAATACTCAAAAGAGAGTGTTCGATCAATAACGCGATTTACTTACAAATGGGTTAGTGCTTGATCCAATAAACATTTCATAGGGGAACAGAAACGTGAAACGAAAGCAGGTGCAGGACATATTATACAGACAATTACAAATATGTTGTGAGCAGAGCTGCGTAGTATAGAAGGTGGTAAATTTGAATTGTCATGCACATTAACGCGTCAGTACCGACACGCGATACTTGAGGGAATAAACTATTCTTCTTCGGCTTAACTCTATATATAGTGTCGCTACTTTGTTTTATGCTGGAAAGTATAGATAAAATATTAGAAATTTTTGACTTTGGTGGGGTAAGAGTTCGAGGAAGCGTTTTTAAGAGAATAGGGGCTGTTGTACTTGTATATGTCCTTATCCGCAGGAAAAAAGGGTGGGTACGTTAAGCAGAGGCCATGTTTACATATATGTAAGTAGAACAGAGCGCTATTATTGCATTTCGTAATGTTATTACGGACAAATGAGGAATAGCACTTTATCTTAATTGTACAGGTAAAAACAAAAGCTTAAAAAAAATTATGCAATGTTAAGGTAAAAGCAAAAAGGTACGTATAATATTTAAAGTGACTAACATACATGCTTTGCAGATAATAATTTTAGCTAACAAACACGTGATAATGTATACAACAACAAAAAATATGACTTCTAGCTGTTGTTCCATGCAGTACAAATTATCTGGTCTTCTTATAAAAAAAAATTAAACTGTAAATACAAACATAAAAAAATAATAAAATAAAAGAACCAATGATTCATTTTTTTCAAATAAAACCAACGAGCACATAAGTATCTTGAGCGTAAGAACACGACAGTCAAGTTATTTGTCAAATAACTTAGGACCTGTGAAATCTTTTATAACAACAAAATCAAGAGAAAATTTCGTTATAAATTATCCTACGGTACATACTAACTTACGAGTATTTTGCCAGTAGACTATTAGTACAACTACAAATATCTCTATTGAGTGTAGGATAAAGAGACGGCAGTTAATATTAGTGAGAAGAAAATCGATAAATAAATGAATATACTTCGTAACTTATGTTAAGAAGTATCTAAATTTTCATTTTCATCCTTGTACTAATATGATCAAAAGTAAAACGTGTCAAAATATTTTAGTTGACTAAGTATTCGTAAATAAAATAGATTAGATAGAAGAATGACATCATTTATTATTTCTCCTTTCACATTCTCTTTCGTAGATGATAATCGTATGTCAATCGATATTTTTAATGTTGATCACAGTCTTTGGACGACTGACTCATTTTTAAGACATTATTGTCCGATGGGAGCCAGCCTCAACCTTATCCAAATCATATTCATCTCGTATGTTATTTGTTACGGTGGTTTCTAAGGAATCGTATCCATCCTCGTCTTGTTTACTTATTTTGATACCCATAACTAGAATGAATCCACTACTGACCTAAAAATTAAACAAATTTTTTCAAATTAAACAAGCTTTATGTATAAAATATAAATAGCATTAAAAGAGATCCAACAAGTATGATTTTTATTCATACTTACTATCTGATCAAAATTCTTGACGAATCAGAGCATAAGACAATATAGAATTGAGCCCAAGAAGTGTGATAGTACCAATGCATACAACGTCCATGACAATACAGTTTCACCACCTGCTACGACGCAGCTCTACTTATAATTTATTTATGTCTGTTTGTATATGTCCTGCACGTGTTTTTGTTTTACGTTTATTTTTCCTATGATCTTTTTTTAGTACAAGCACTGACCCACTTGTAAGTAAATCATGTCATTGATCGAACGCTTTTTTTTGGGTGTTGGTCAAGCCAGTTCTGTGTTGGTGTGTGTCCTTTTTTTATATTTAATGCCAGTTAAGTGATTTGACAAGAACGTAGCTACTTCTCTGGCAAAGCAAGACCAAAAAAATCGAAGTATGTTGTTGACCGCAATTTTAAAATAAGCAATAAAACACCTTATATTTTTGTGCAGCACGCACTGCATAAAATTAAAGGAAATAAATTTACTTTGTTATAATTTTGATGTTTAAAAAAATGTTTACATATACATATATATATATATATATATATATATATATATATATTGTAACGGGGTGTCCGTATTTACTTATGGCCTTGATAGCCACAAATTAATTCGAGGGATACTCTGACCGGTACTGTGTTTCCCGGGCACGTACGGAGACACACTCACGTTACAACGCGGACAGCGAGTCCGCTTTTTCTCGTTCACGTCTGCTTGCTGAGAGGCCAGCTCAGCTCTGGCTCAGCTCAGGACGCTCGCGCGTTGGTGTTTACGCGCGAGCCCGCGGAGGCGGCAGGATAAGGCCGATGCCCGGCTTACAGCTCCCTTCTGGACGCCAAGATTGCTATAGATAAAACCTGTAAGGAAAGAGTAGTCGGAAGGGCTTCATGCAAGGGAAGGCTCGCACAAAGCAAAACAAACATATAATGATCAAAAAAACGGAAACTATATTTGTCTGCACTAGTACAAAAGCATACGCGCGCGTGTGTGTGTGTGTATTTCGCTCGATCGCGTTGACGGCAAAGCCTGTACGGTCGAGGAAGGCTTTATCTTGGGGCCGACGGCCAGTGATAATTCGACCGGGCACAGAGAGAGATGACGCGGCTATTATGGTTCTTGCGCACGCACTGCGCTTACCTGGCTTTTCGCAGCCCCTTATTTGCACCTGCTCGCCTAGCAGTTGGTCTCTCAGCAGAAATATTCGACCTGGTGTCTAGTCGGTAAGCCTTCTCGTCGACGGTACGTGGGTGCAGAAGCGGGCGAGGCGATGGCGAGGTTGTCCTCTCGTGGCTTGACAAACGTAGCGGGCGAGAGACGCACACGTGTTTTTCCTACCTATACCTAATCCCGTCTGGCCTAATGGCCAAGAGCGTCCCTCGCTAATACTCATATCAAGACGCTTGTCTCTTCTTTCTCTCTTTCTTTCGCACGCATTATCGCGATCCCTTCCCCTCTCGCTCTCTCTCTCTCTCTGGCCTTTCTTCCTCGCGCAGTCTAGATGAGTGTAAACGGCGTTTGAGTTTCAACCGCCCGTTACAATATATATATATATATACACATTTACTGTAGTTTTATTTATAATTCAACTTATACCTTTATAATAAAACAACAGCTCTTGTTAAAACATTTGTGTTTTCGATGGTACTAGATTTATTATTTTTTTTCCCCTTAAGATAGAAAAAATGATAATGCGATCCAGACGTGGGTTTTTAGGTCTGGACGATGTAAGATTTAAATAATTTAAAAAAAAAAAATTATTCAAGTGCAAGTGATTCAAGTCAATCCTTGTTATTTATTGTGAAAAACTTTAACAAAACATTCTATCGATTTAAGATTAAACAAATTTCTTATTTTTTAAGCGCTTTCAAAATAAAAAAAAATTCGTCGTAATTTTTCGTTCTCTACCTAAACTTTTTCATTGATTTACTGCGTACAACAATAAACATTCCATAAAATGAACCAACGTAGCTGCCAGGGATTTAAAATATTAATACTTTGGTATGAACTAAATAATATATTGGGACATTTCCAACATCATGACTACCACCAACACACCTGGTCAATTCAACTTTGGAGCCCATTATTTCAACCAATCACAACCCTAGGCAGGACCACGTATCTACTCGTAGCAAATACGAGCTACTTTCACTCCTACCCTTTGAATATCACAGCCAATCTTTTTAAACTCAAGAGCTTTTTTCTCCCACCATACCTGCGTTAACGCAAGCTCGATCGAGTGCCTTTTTTCCCCCGCGACCGCAAGTTTTAGATATTTTCTCCTCTTTTTTATTATATTTATGAGTGTTCGAGCTATGTATTAATTTTTTTTTCACCGTTTGGAAATAAGGTTACTAAAAACAGATTTTTTTGTAGATAGTTTATACAAAATGATTAATATGTGAACACAAGCAGACAAACACGTCCTCTAATCTGATCCATTCCTGTTTGCGGTACTGGGTACTACTTCACGTGTTGTTAAAAATGAATGACGATTCTATTCAAATTTGCTAGTTTAATTTTATACCCACTGACATGTAGAGAAAAATTCTACAAGATAATTTTTATTTTAAACTAACCAAGGAACAAAAAGACAATATTTTACCAAAAAAAAGTTTCTATTTTCTAATTTGTAGCAAAATTTATTTATAACTATTCATTTGATAGTGATGAGACAGCCTCCTACAAATAATATCGTATGGCTAATGAAAATGCCTGAAAAAAAGTTAGGTAGAGTGATTAAAGTCAAAGGTGTACATTTTATTTTTAGATGTATGCAAACCATGGGTAGTATAGCAAGAAGCTCACTATTCAAAGCTTATCAATAAGAGACAAATTTTTTTACCAGTCTCAAATTTTTGTGTTTCTAAAGGAAAATAATTCAGAAATCTTTAACGCCTTGCAGAGTTGCAAAAAGTTTTTCAACGATCAAAATATTAACGGTTATAAATTGCATATTTCTAATTTTTTTAAAGTTTGACAATTTTTTTCTTAAAAAGTATGACGTGTAGAAAAAAATTTCATCAAACATTTTTTTTAGGAGTGTCAAAGAATAAGAATAAATTTTTTTTAACAAAATTTTATGATTTTTCAATTTGTTAATAAAATTTGTTAATTACTATTATTATGTGCATTCAAGACCAAGCCACAATTAAAAATCGTGTTTAACAGGTCATAATACATGAAAAAAAATTTGAGTGAGACCGTTTTAATGGAAAAGGCCACAGGGAAACACCGGGAAAAAACTGCCCATTGCTTCCTTAAATATCTTCTTCTTCCTATGTTCCATAAAAAGCTTCAGAACTTGTTATTTATTCACAAAACGTTTGAATATTAAGCCAGGAACTTACAAGTTAAAAAACTTTGTAAATTTGTGTACATTTTTATTTCATTTTCCTAACTATTATATAATTCAACAATAACTTTTAAAAATCTTTATTTCAATACTTCAAATTACAATATCGAGTTAAGAATTTTCTAATTAATTATGTAAAAATTTTCTGTTTCTTGTCATAACGGCGTTATTCACCAGCAGATAAATTCCTTCATTTAACAAAAATTAATCAACAATAAACTGGCTAATTACGTTTTTATTTTCTTCGCATCCTTACTCAATAGTTGATGACCAGAGCGCGCGGTGGCTCGGTCGGCTAGGTCGTGGATTGGCACGTAGGAGGCCGTGGTTCAATTCCCGGCCAGTGCGACTTTTATGGGCAAAGTACCTCTGTGTCTTTCACATGTGCTTTTTCACCACGCAATGCTCCTCGAGGAGGGTTTAGGCGACCTTCTCGCAGCAAATTTGCCTAATTCCCCCTACCCCCCTCCCAGTGATGAGGAGGCCTCCCATCCCTTTCCTTGTCCCTTTCCCAAGTGCTAAGTGCCCATAGTATTGCCCTTATTAAAAAGGAGCCGGACGTAGAGCACTATAATATAAAAAAAAAAAAAAAAAAAAAAGTTGATGACCAATGTATTAAAGATACAAATCTATTTAAGTTGCACGAGCTTTCTTGCATCAATTTTTTTTATACGATACAAAAACATAGTAGGGTACGTATAATAGATACTGAGTGATAAGAAGTCATATCTCATAAGAAGTGATGCACGTTTTTTTCGTATTTTTTAATAGTTTTATGACACTTACTAGGACATATTTAACGTAGAAAAAATTAATAAGGTAGTATACTTATTTATTGACATTGTTTCTCTTAAAACATGTCATTTTCACCATATTTGTAATACACGTTGTCTTAGTTGGTTGAGCATATATACTACGATCAGACTTGTACTTATATCAGTTGGACAAAATTACAACAGTAACTTGCGAGATAACTTATATCTTGTCATAGATTTGTTAAAACAAGTAATTTTATGGTATAATTGAGTTACGTCTTATTCGATAAGATTGAAATAAAATATTGTACTAACACAAAATTTACACACTGATATTTGTATAATGTCTCGAAATTCTATTGTTTCCTTGGATTTTTGGGCCCTTCCTTGCGGCGCAGTGTGTACCTGCAAGCACATTTCCGCGCGAATCGTCTGACGTATACTCGTTGTAATCCTTCCATGCTCAGCTAATGAACAAAACTATGTACGCCTTGTTCGGCAGCTTGGCCACGATAAGGCCCTCGAATCAGTGGTAAAACCAAACTCGCCTCGTAGCAGTTAGCAGTCGTAGCTCACGAACTGTTGTATATAATTGCAGTCACGTCATCAATATTCTAAGTTATCGGGGCAGGTTGGAAAGATTTGATTGGAACGCGAAAGTGAGATAATCAGACTCTCCAGACCAACCGACTCGTGTCACTATTCTCACAACTAAGAGGTTTTTGTTAAGTAACTTTAACCACAATTCGCACTTTTATTTTCAAACTAATCGAGTATTTCATGTTACACTGGAATTTGTTTTAAAATGTCTGAAGAGGATTCGACTTATCCACCTTTTGAGCCGCATCCCCCATTAATAGCAGGTCCTAAGAAAGCCACTTTGAATATAAGTTGGCGGGTCACCAAACTATATCTCCTAGCAACACTTTCCAAGAGACAAGGCAGTTGGCAATTGAATCGATATCTAAGGATGATCCTCGCATCTCAGCCGCCAATAATGATAAGGTGAGAAAACGATCAATCAAAGACGAATATCTCGATTTCTCTACGTTTCTCGAAAATTCAATAAATTGGTGCATTTCAAGTTAAAACGTCTGAGGGAAATAGATACTACAATATTTGTTTCCAATACGCTCAACGTCATCATAAGTATCAAAGTCTTTGTTTAAGTATTTGTCCGGTTTTACTTATTTATCATTAAGTTTTACTCGCGTTTAATTTTAAAATTAAATTGAATAAGTACCTGCCAACAAGTCTTATGCTCTACTTTGGCCAAAACTTTTATCATGCAAATAAAAGTCTCTAGCTATCAGATGTTTCAATACTATGCAATTAATACAAAGTAAGGTTCTTTTAATTGAAAAATGTGTTCATGGCTTAGGTCAGTGGTAAATCTATTGTAGTAACCGGCATCAAGGAAGTTGAAGATGACGAGAACGAAAACGCTTACTCAAAAACACCCCTGAAAGTTAACAATCTAGAACAATTTGATTCGGATAAAGTTGAGGCGTGGCTCGACTTAGACAATAACTTCTTATATTTATATGCTCCTTCTAAAAATGAGCCAATGGCCAATGTATAGACTGTAATTAACAGTAAAAATATCGATTGACTCATGGTTTTTATCTACGAAAGAGAATGTATAATGAGAAATAATAAATGATGTCATTCCATTATTAAATATATTTTATTCACAAACAATTAACCAAAAAACTAAGAGATTTCATAGTTTTTATCATGTTTATCTGAAAATGAAAATAATAGTGTAAGCATTTTACAATATGGTAATTATTAAACTTGAACCATTCTCAACTTTCTTTCCACTTATACCAAGTACAATTTTGTCCTCAATATTTTAATTTAAAAAAAATTATTGTTTGCGAGGCTTTCTAAAAATACCCGTAACGATGTAGGCATAGTAGAATAAAAATCGTTGAATAAATACATTAAATTTTTCATCTACTATGGCTAGAAATTAACTAAGTCAAAGAAAAAGCAGAATACTGTTACAAAAAATATATTAAATTAAAGTTTTAATATTTCTATTTAAGTTACCTATTGATGGAGCATTTTGGTATATTTTTTAGGTATAATTAGCAATCACGTAAGTTGTCTTTTGCCTTATATTTTTCTTCAGTTATACTTATTTTAATAATATTTATACAACTTTAAACAGTATTTCGTTAACGTCGATTTATGCTAAGCTTACTGATAATATGATAATTTAATTTTCCTGAAGTTGGGAATTACATACATTGCAATACATTTTTTTTCTGCAATTAAGATCATATGTATGTCATTATAACAGCCTACACGCTTTTAAAAATGTTTTTATGAGCTTTTTCTTTTCGACATCGGAAACTTTCTACAGCTTCATCCGGCATAAATCAAAGAAGCGATACTATATAGAGTCGAGCCCAGAAAGCGTTACAGTACGAATACGTACAATAAGCATGACAATTGAATTTTACCATCCGCTACTATGCTGCTTTGCTTATAATATATTTATAATTGTTCCTATATGTCCCGCGCTTGTTTTTGTTTAACGTTTATTTTTTCTACCATCTGTTTTTGGAATCAAGCACTGACCCTTTTGTAAGTACATCATGTTATTGATCGAATACTCTCTTTTCGGTGTTTAAATAAAATCACAAGCCATTTATTTGTTGGTGTGGAGGATTTTTTATGTTTCGAGCCTATGTGGTAGTTTCGTAAGCACGTGGCTACTTCTCTGGCAAGAAAAAGCCAAAAAAATCAGAAGAAGATATTGACAGCTATGTAAAAATAAGCAATGAAGCACTAAATACGTTTGTGCAGCATGTACTAAATAAAGTTGAAGGAAATATTATTTTTTAATTTTTTTGAAATTTAAATTAATTATGATGCATGTATTACTGCTGTAATTACATTTTTGACTAAACTTCTTACATCTTAATTACTAGACAACAAAGTTTGTTTTTCATCGTACAAGATTTTTTACTTTTTTTTCCTAAGATAAAAACAACAATTCTACGATCCAAACAAGAATTCTTAGGTCTAGAAGATATGAGATTTAGATAATTGTAAAACCAAATGTTATGCAAGTGCAAGTGATTCAAGTGAGTCATTATTATTTATCATAAAAAACATTAACAAAGAATTCTATTTATTTTGAAATAAACGAATTCCTCACATTTTAAGAGTCTTTTTTAAATCAACGAAAATTTTCACAATTTTTTTTTTCTACCTTATTTTCTTTATTAGTTCTCTGCGTCCAACACAAAATATTCCATAAAATAAACCAACGTAGTTGCCAGAGATTTATATTATTAATACTTTGGTATGAAATGAATAATATATTGGGACATTTCCAACATCAGGACCACCATTACCACCCCTGGTTAATCGAACGTTGGAGCCCATTGTTTCAACCAATCGAAATTCTACGAAGGGCCACGTATTTACTTGTAGCAAATACGAACTCCTTTTACCCCTACTCTTTAAAAACTATAACCAATCTACTCAAACTTAAGAGTTTTTTCCTCCCACCACACCTGCGTTAACGCAAGCTCGATCGAGTGCCTTTTTAACCCTACGACCACAACTTTTGGATATTTTGTCCTCTTCTGTTATTATTTTCATGAGTATTCAAACTATGTATTCATTTTGTACTTTTTGTTTGTAAATAAGTTGACGAAGAACAGATATTTTTGAATATGGTTTATAAAAAATGATTTCTTTTTTATCTCAGCGCCACAAATCACAGGCTAACAAACACGACTTTTGATGCAATTTTTTTTTCTTGTTTTCCTTTCTTTTCTTATTCTTTTATCATTTTTTTTTTTCATTGTTCAATTTTCTAAAAAATTGTATTATTGATTTATCAGTAAACAAACAGACCATCTAAATTATATAAATGATGATTGTTATCTTTTTTCTTACAAAGAAATTAATGAAATTTAAATTACTATTTCAAGAAAAATCACGCAGTCTCTCGACCTGCTGAGCGACCAAAACCGCCCGTCCATAATACAACTGCCAAGGACATCGTTGTCGCGGCCTCTACCGTATTACGTGCGATAACATATATTCATATAAGTAGACTGCATAGCTGCAGCCAAAATTGACGCCACTCCAATATCGAATATGTAATAGGTAAGGATAAAAATCGCTACCCATTAGATGTCCTAATACTATTAAATTTATTAGTACTAAGCTAATTCTATTGAGAAAAAAATTTGTGAATTAAAAAAATATGATTATTCTGGAATCACTACCACCTGTAAGTATACTATAGTATTTATACTGTACTAGTCCAGTAAAAATCGTTTGCGGGTAAAAGTGGGTAATTCCTCCCCAGCTGCTTTTCTCTATAGGAGAACTATACTATTAGTGGGTACGCGGTAGCCAAGGGCTTTAATAAATCATGTGCTAAGAGAGTCTTTTTGTTTGACGCGCTGATGGATGTATTATTCAGGTGCTACCTACCGATCGTGTCAAGGGGGTCGGAGAGCTACGAGACTTAATTAATAATTAGAGTGTAGTTGTGTCCTTGATCACTACATGCCCAGTTAGGTTGTCCGATAACTCTTTGGCTTGACTTTTTCAAAGTAGTCTATTGTCCTTTCCATGATTCTCACGGACTTTGAGGATCACATGAATTTTCGAGATTCTAATAAATGGGAAAAATATAAATTTCAACAAATAGTGTCTTGATTTTCTCAATTTGGCCGATCGCTTCAGATACAAGTCTGTTACAAAAAACCAGAAAGTCTTTCAGTAAAAACAGATACTGTATCGGGTAAAACTTGAAATTCCGAAACTTCTGCAAGACTGGCACAGTCACAATAACGAAAGTTAATTCATTTGATTTTTTTTTTTTTTTTTTTTTTTTGTATTTATAATGGTTTTTTTATTTTAACTACATTTAGATGAGTGTTTGATACCCGAGAACATAATTTTAAATAAAATCTGCCTATGTCTGACCAAACTCGGACTCGTACTACTTGAAATTGGATGACTCGCAGTTTCCTTATTCCAGACAAATGACGAGCTTACTTCATACCTCATGCCTAGTACGAATCTCTGCAGTATTACCTTTGAGTTTGTACTTTGTTAGTGATTAAAGAGAAACTTTTAGAGTCAAACTCACCAAGTTGCTATTTAATAAGGTGGCAATATCGATTTGAGAGGTAACAAGTATTATTTATCGAAACTCGATAGTATTGATATACATTGTATTTATCTCCTAGGGTTTAAATTTAAGTTGAAAAATATTAGATTAAGTTGTCTACTATTTTAATTGCAAACTTTTCTTTCGCAGCTTAAGTACTACAATATCACAAACAACATCAGATCAAATTCTTTAACGCGTGGGTATATCTGCAACTATTTACAAATTGCTCTATTTTCATAAACCATCTTCGAATATATCTGTTCTTCGTCAACTTATTTACAAACGAAAACCACAAAATCAGTACATACCTTGAATACTTATGGAAATAGTAACAGAATAGGACAAAATATCCCAAAATTGCTGTCGCAGGGGAAAAAAGGCGCTTGATGGTCGCGAGTTTAAGAAGATTGGCCTCAATGTTTAAAGGGTTGGAGTGAAAGTAGCTCGGATTTGCTGTAGGAAGATACGTGGCCCTACCTAGGATTCTGATTGGTTGAAACAATGGGCTCCGAAATTCGATTAACACGGTGTGTTGGTGGTAGTCCTGATGTTGGAAATGGCTCAATATATTATTTATTCCATACTAAGGTATTATTATTTCAAATCCCTGCCAGCTACGTTGGTTTATTTTTTGGAATATTTTTCGTTCTACGCCGCGAACTCATAAAGAACATAAGGTAGAAAAGAAAAAATACGATGATTTTCTTTGGTTTTAGGGAGATACTTAAAAAAGTAAGAAATCGCTTATGGTACAATCGATAGGATGCCTAATTAAAATTTTTCATAATGAATAGTGAAGATCCACTTGAATCACTTGAACTCGCGTAAATTATTATTTTTAAATTATTTAAATCTTATTTCTTTCAAACCTTAAATTCAGGTTTGGTTCGTAGTATTATTGTTTTTATCTGAAAAAAAAAAAAGTAAAAAATCTTTTACCATAAAAAACAAAAGTGTTGTAAAAAAATTGTTGTTTGGTAATAAGAATGTAATGCAGTTGAAAATAGAACTACAGTAGTGATAAATGCATAAAAATTACTTTAAATTTAGAAAAAAAAACAAAAAATAATCTTTCCTTTCACTTTTTAGTATATGCTGCACAAAATGATTAGGTATTTTATTGCTTATTTTGAGCTTGTGGTCAATATCACACTTCAATTTCAGTTTTTTTTTTACTAGAGAAACGGCCACAGTAACATTAAATCGCCACACTGTCTTTTAATTTAAAAAAAAAAAACACAAAAATAAATGATTGGCTTGTGATTTTATACAAACACCCAAAAATAAGCGTTCGATCAATAACACGATTTACTTAGAAAAGGGTGAGTGCTTGATTCTAAAAACATATCATAGGAAAAATAAATGTGGAACAAAAGCAGGTGCAGGACCTACACGAAGAATTGTAAATATATTATGAGCAGAGCTGCGTAGTAGAAGGTAATAAAACTTAATTGTCATCCACATTAACGCGTCAGTACTGACACGGGATATTTAAGGGAATAAACTAATCTTCTTCGGCTCAATAATATATATAGTGTCGCTGCTTTGTTTTATGCTGGAAAATACAGATGAGATATTGAAAATTTAGGACGTTAAAAGGAGAAACGTTTGGAAAAGCGTAGCGGCCGTTAAAGTTATCTATGTTTTTAACTCCAAGAGAAGAAAGTAGGGGATTCAAGGGACGGTCCTGTATGTATTTAAACCATTTGTTAATATATCTACAGATGAGCATGTGTTAGCACATTTTCTTAATTTTACTTAGAGGTTGGAGCTTAAAAAAAATTTGCAGCATATACAATCGCACTCGGCGTATTTCAGTAAAGCATATCATTGGCGATATGAATGATGCATCAAATATTAATTTCACTTTTTATTAAACACTTATTTTAAAATAATTTTGCTTATTTGTTTACTTACAACAGATAAATGTAAATTTATGTAAAAAGTTCGTTATAACAGAGCGTTAACTTTAAAAAATTAGCATCAAAAAATCTCACTTGAAGGTACGAACCGAATACTTTATTGTGTACTAACTGTAAATCAACCTCGTAAACTTTTAAATCATTAAATTAACGAAAAATGGTAGATAATTTTGATTTCTTCTAAAGTATAAAAGTCTAAAGTCTTCACTGTTTATGACGTTAAAAATACTTATTGTTCTTTTAAGAAACAAAAAATTATTCTTTAATAGTACTACCTCAATTTAAAATAAATTTTCCTTAACGATAATCATTACAGCTTTACAGAACAAACAATACACAATTAATAAGCAAAAAAGCAGAAAATCTTAAAAAAATGCTTCAGACCTTTTTGCTTTGTATAAAAATACTTTCCACATACTTAAATCAGATATTAGCCAAAAAATTATATAATATAACAATAAAGGCTAATTACTTCTAGCCTTTTTTTTGCATTAAAAATTACCTGCCTTTTTTATACGAAAAGAGATCTTAAGTTATGATAAGTAATATAAAGTCAAAGCACCCATTCAAGTACAAACAGTACTTATTGAATTATAAAACATGTTTTGGTTGTGCAAAAATTCTATGATAGCACTGCTATTATAAGTAAAAATAATTATAAAAAAATAAACCTATTATTAATATCTTATATAAAAAAACTATTGAGCATATTAATACCTACAGCAGTAATTGAACACCAAATTTCTAAATTGGATTTCACTCATATTTGGATTTGGTACGCTAATGATACATCAAATTTTTTTTTAAATCAAAAACATAAACAAATTAACGTACAGCTGATTAACTGATGTGAATGAATTAGAAAATATTTCGATAAACAGCTACCGTTGCTAACTAATTTTTTGTGTTACTATAAAATTTTAATAAATGAATATTTTAAAAATTGATAATATTCATTGCCGAAAAGTTTCTCGTTATATATAGTATATCTCTAAAAGAAAATATCTTTATGCCTACGATGCATTGCATTGAAATCTTGTAATGTATTGGTTTCTTTACGACCTGTCCTACGGCGATTGGCTTCTGTTTTGTTTGTTTTAGGAAATACAAATAAAAAGAGGGGAAGTTAGGAAGGGGTTGACTATGTCAATGGGCGTTCCTTTTCACCCACTTCATGGCCAGAAAATTTTGGTAGTGGGAGAGAAAATTCCAAGCCCTTCAAGGCAGAGCCCCAACACGTCACTGTCTCGCAGTGCGTCAACTAGACAACACCTCAACCCCAAGTGATCACTGTGTACTACGTTTCCGATACAGTTTGTCAAAGAAGTTTAGTACTCGAATATAGATATTCGTTTGTGAAAAGTGTCCTGTGAAACTCGAGAAGTCACAACTTCCAGCATCCAAAAGGTGGCCATCCCAGCCGTGCCCAGCTTCATCTAAGGAGTTCCCGGAAGTCATTGTCTGCGTTACGAGAATCAAGTTAACAAGTAAGTGCATCTTTAAATCCTCTCTCTGGCAGAAATAGATGCATCTAGCTCTCACCGAAATCATTTTGTTTTGTTTTAAGTAATGTACTTTCTTTGATACAAAATACGCAGAAAAATGCACTACATAAAACTAAAAGCTATCATTGATGTAGTATAAGAAAGTAAAAAATTTTTTTTATTCTCATCGTTTCTTTGCTTCTTTTTATCAATTTAAGTATGCTGTCTGAATAATAAGAATTTTACTTTTACTCTCTTCTTAAAAGCGCGTGCAAATAATATAATATTTGACGTAAGTTTTTACTATTAAAATGAAGTATTGGTAAAGAAAAGCTTAAATTTTGTTGTGCTAACACAATAAAAGCAATTCCTTACTCATTAAAGAAGTTAATTAAAAAAATTTTTTGGTTTAACATCGTTTCTTTTTTATTAATAAAACAAGTGCTAAACTTTTGCATAAACATCTGTAATTTTATTTGAAGTAACTCATCAAGCACAACCAAGCTTTCCTTCGTTAAGAAATTCTATAAAACTAGGTAAACAAAACTTTTAAGATAAACACTTAGTTGATGTTCAAGACGTCAGAAAAAATGGTGGACGAAACAAATAATGGTTAAAAACCGTTTAAAAAATACAAAGTCAATAAAATTCAAACAATTTAGCTGTGCTTCGTTTTGGGATTCTCTAACTACCAACTTACAATACTTATCAACTTTTTTAATGTCATTTAAGTAATGTATTTTTTTAATACAAAAAAAGCAGAGTTCTGCACCATATGTAACCGAAAGTTATTATTCAAGCTTCACATAGAATTAAATATCTACTTTTGTTGCCGTTATTTAAAAAAATAAAATTTTTTTTAAGGGGACTTATCAAAAACTTTGTTTAAATTGTCTCCATCTTTACTATAAATATGTGTCAAAAAAAAATATTTAAAATTAATTCTCACTACTAAAATGACAATGGAAATAATTTTATGTACATTAAAGTAGTTAATTAACAGAAAAGTTTTTGTTGAACATAATTTTATTTTTACTATTAAAACTAGTGCTAAATTTTCGCAAAAAAAATACTAACTTAACTTGACGTAAATCAACTAGCGTAATTAAGTTATCCTTCAACGTTAGATTATACAGAACTTGAATACTTTTTAGAAAGTCACGGGAATTGTAGAAAGCACTTGATCATTTTTTTGCATTCTAAATATTAAATTTGAATAAATTTGATTTGGTTTTTCTACTTCTTCAATCATTGATTTACTATAAAAGTAAAAATTCAAAAGATAACATTTTACTTTAAACCTTAGTATAGAATATTATAAAAATTGGCTGTTTAAAAACCTAAAAATTCACTGTCTTATAAAAAACTAAATGAAGCTTTTTGTACAAACTAGAGTTTTGCATATCTGAAGTTAAAAGAAATTGCAGGCAAAAAAAATAACAGAAAAAATTGCTTAAAAATTAAAAGATTAAATAAAATCCGTATGCGTACGACTACTATTACACTGCATTTATCGACATTCTAAAAAAAAGTCAAACTTTTTGAATAATTTTGATTGTCTATTCAAATAACTTCTGACGACATACTAAGGCAAAAATATGGTTTAAAAGGTAGAAAAGGCTAAAACTTTTTTAAAGATTAAGTATGTAAATAAATAAAATCGTTGAAAAAGTTATGTGCCCTAACCTAAATCATACGATCAAAGCATGTTCCTGCTTCCTCACGATTTCTGCAACAATATGTACGTGTTTTCGTAAATGATTTTAATTTTATGAAGACTAAAAAAAGGAATGTTTCTCGAGTTTTTTTAAGTATAAAGTCTAACGCGATAATTCACTATTTTACAAAATGTTGAGTAAATTTTATAATTCACTCAAAAATGAAAAAAAGACAAATAAATGAACAATAACGTAACATATCTTTAAAAACAAGAATATAGTGTCAAGAAGTAGTACTGTTATACGAATATTTTGTGTATTAATTAAATTGAATCTTGGTTTAGCTATGTATTGGTAGTTGTACTTTCGTAAAATAGTCTCGCTTTTACTATCTCATATAAAGACGTATATAATGATTTATTTAATTTTGTGAGAAAACGTTTAAATTCTCTTCACATATTTTTAGCCAAAAATGATGAAGCTAACCAGCCTCGTTGTAATATTCGCCGTTGTTTTATTCATGCCATGTGATTCAGCTAAAAACATAGAAAGTCAAGTTCCTGTAATTTTGGATGTACAAAAGTTGTATGCGACCACCAGTATAGGAATTATTTACAGGAGCAACGAAGGTAAGCAAAAGCAAACCGATTTTTACAAAAGGTATAAATACTTAAATACAACAATTTTTCTCTTGAATCCACAGACATACATTCGGTGGTCAACATGGTTAAAGAATTCTCGCGTAAAATGGTATACTCTGTAGCTTCGACTATATCAGATATTCCAGAAAAGTATCCGAAACTAAGAAATTACTCAAAAACTCTTTTTGTGGTATTTTTAAATACTGACAATGATTTCGAAAAATTCACACAATTTTCGAGGCATCACAATCTTTCGCCTCACGTATGGCTCTTGTTATTCCGGCCTGACATCACTGAAGAGATCCATAGCACTTGCCAGTGTCCTAAAAAGAATTACCTCCACTTGAATATAAAAAGTGAAGTCTTAATAAAATGCGGAAACAATAAAAACATTCATGAATGGTTCGCTGTTGGACCTCAAAATAAATTACACGTTAATAAATTATTCGAGTGGAGCATCAAGGAAGGATTGACCGTAATAGACAAGCGTGCTTTGGTACAGAGACGAAAGAATTTAAGTGGTGCGTCGGCTACAATTACTGCTGAGGTATCGAATTGATTTAATACAAATTGTTTTATTTCAAAATATCACAATTATTGCATTCACAAAAACTTAATTATTTTCCTTCAATGCTCGTAGATTTCTACTTTTTATTCTGAAATAGTGGAAGATTTTGCATCTAACACAGGATTAGCATATAAGTTTAAAAATGGCTCCCATATCAAGAAGGAATCCCATGAAAGTGTCAATAACACATTAATTAAGTCCACAAAATTATTAAATGAAAGTATTATTCTTCCTGGCGAGTTTTTAACGAACAAAAACTTGGATGATTATGACGTAACGATTGAAATTATGGATTTGCAAGACACATTATACTATAAATTACCAGGTACCATGGAGATTCCATGGAATGCTTATTTTGAGGTGAAATATTTTAATTGTAAAATATTCATGACTTGATTTCTTTATTACGTTTTATCTCTTTTATTAAATAGGTTTTCAGCAAACGCATTTGGATTTTCTTGATTATACTTATAGCTATTTCATCAATTCTATTTAGCGTAATTTTAGTATTACATAATGATAGAAGAGGATTTATTTTCAAACTGTCGGACAGTTTCTTAAACGTGTGGCGTATGTTCGTCCATCAGGAATTTACAGGTAAACTGTTTAAGATGGTTTATTCAAAAATGCAGCAAAGATGTTAAATTTATGTTATTTATACCATATCGTACAAGATTGTCATTATAAAGAACAATTATTCGGTAAAATTACATTTTACAAAGGTTGGGTTGTTTTAATTAAATAATAGAGTTGACTAGATCATCACTCTTGAAAAATGAAAATTTTCATATATACTTTTAGAAAATAATATACCCATGCGTAAATATACACGAATATGAGGTAATTAATGAAATGCTTACCATAAACCCATTCGATTTTATTATTAATTTTTTGATTACCATTATATTATTATTTATATTTTTATACTTTTTATTATAGCGATATTCTACATGTCATGATGCTTTCTTTCTTCATGATAATATATCCTAAATTAGTTTTTAGGTGCAACAAAATTATGGGAGTGCCTTATTACTTTGTCAGAGAACAAAAAGAAGCCACTTAAAAATCATGTATTTTCAATATAAAACAAATTTAAAAAATAGTATATGGGTGATCTAAGTTGGTTACATAGTGATATGTTGATGTACGTGTCTACCTCCTAAAGTTTTTGTAACTATTGATCGTTGATATACATAAGAGCCTAAAAATTATCTAAGACAGCTGTGCGTTGATTAACAATACCGTGGTTGCCAAGTTGCAGATTGTTATGAGTCTTTTTTTATCTTGAAGTACACGTTTTAAGGAAAAATTTGAGCCCAGCTGAGTTAAAAATAAATCAGCAATGGTTAAGTAACAAGTGGTCAGCTTTTTTACCTAAAATCTGTGGGGTTTGAGTACATATATCTCCATCAATTTTTGTTCAAAATATGTCAAAGAATCGGAATAAATTTTATGGTTACCAAAATTGAAAAATGTTCTCAGTTCATGTAATTTGTTTTATAACAATCAACAACAGAAAAATAATGACGAATTTCATGGTTTATCATCTTTGGGAGGTAAAAATACACAATATTTAAAAAATTTCGTGGACTCGAATGCCCTCATAAATCTCAATTCTATTTTAATAACTCTATAGATATAAAATACTAACCACCTGCAGGTGATCCATAACGTGAAGACAAATACTTTTTTTAAATAAGGAGTGTGCAAAGAAAGTTAGGAAAAATAAGATATAAAAAAAAAACTTTTTAAGGAGGTTTGGGAGTATCATTTAGAGAGGCGAGGAACGGGGAGGCCCCTCCCCACTAACGCATCTGGGCCCCCTTTACCGCAGCTGCTCTTGTCCTCTACAATTTTTAAACTGTACGACCTCTAACTGCTTATATTTTTTAAAAATGCCTGGCAAAGTTTGATTTTTTTTTTTATCAAGCATCTTTCTTTAGCACCAAGTTATCTATAAAAACGTTTTTTTTTAAACAACACATTTAGAATATACCTTAATTTTAATTAAAAGGCAAACCTAACCTTGCTCTCTCATAAGAAACCGTTTTAAACTGTCAATTTTTCATTTCTTATTTTCTCGAAAATTTCCGCTCATAAAAAATCTAGAAAAATTTGTGTGCACTCCTAAAATGCTCAAATATAACATACATTTTTCTGGCCCGCTTCTCCATTTTAAACTTCTCTTACAAACTTTCATAAATGGCAGAAGGAGGTGTTTTTTTCACTAACTTGGTAAAACAATTTTCCACAATTTCTGGAAACTTGAGTGTAAAAAATAAAAAAATCATAGATGATTATTCAAGTTTGCAAAATGTACGTCTTTGATCTTGTTAATCATCATATACTTTTAAATATAATTTAAGAACCCTACAAATTTAGATACACTTATACAATGGAATTACCTGTCTATACCTACATTTTTTTTAAATTTACAGATGAACAATTCAATTCCATATCATCCAAGATGGCAAGACTATCGCTATATCTGACAGCATTCATTGTTATTTCAATGTACGCAGGCTGTTTTACAAGTTTTGCTACAGTTTCAAAACCACACATTCCATTTAGAAATGCGCGTGGATTTCTAGAGGACAAAACATATCAATTGATTATTGTAAAAAACACTGACTCATTAACGTTTTTCTCGGTAATTTTGTAAAGTTTTAATTGAATATATCAATTACATTGTACTTAAAAACTTTATCCAGTGATATTTTATTAGAGCTCAAAGGACAATATAAATGACGAACTGAGATTGTTTTTGAAAGATGAGAATAGTCTACCTACAACCTTCCAAGAGGCTATACAGCAGGTAATGTAAAATATTTAACTTACGTTGATAATTTTTGAAGATACTAAACAATGCATCACCTTTCTCAATAGCATTTGAAAATTATTTTTAACACTTTTATTTGTAATGGTGGTAGGACAATTTGACAAAAGATAGTTGTTTTTTTATATTCTACCGTAGACAAAAGTTTTTGGCACTTAAGAAATTTGTGTAAATGTCATTAAGAATTATCTTTAACATTTCACTCGAAAAATAGTTATAGGGGTAATGGGTACAGTTTTTGACCCCCTGATAGTGATTGACCGCCACGTGCATTTTTAAATGGAGCCTTTATATATAGACATACAAATCATACAGGGGTCAATCACTACCTTAAGGTGTCAATAATTGTACCGCTTACCCCTACGAAGATATTATTAAACTTTATAATGTAATTTTTTACTTTTGGAGACGTTTATACAAATGATTCGTATCAATCTATGTTTGTGTGTCCGCGCGTGTGTGTGCAATAAATACGGTTCTAAACTAGTACACTTCAAACTAGGGCAATTCTGGAAAATTTTTGAAAAATGTACAAATTATAGAAATTAAAATAGATTACTTTTTAGCGTGTTAATCTTAAAAATTTTTTTTTTAATGTAGGTATGCAACGAAAGGGTAGTTCTCTATAATATTGGTGAATTTCGGAGTCCAGTAACTTTCAAAAAACCTTGCAAAATCTTAGCTTTTCCACTAGGTAACTTTAGAAAAAAAGGTATAGTTTTGAACAAAGGAGATCCACTTCTTCAATTTTTAAATCATCAGTAAGTATTTTTAAATAAAAAATTTATGCCGGACAATTTTAATAATGTAAATTTTTTTCAGCATCCAAAAGTATAGAGAGAATGGAATAATTTCTCGGAGAAAAAACAAAAATCGGGCCAAATTCGGTATTAAAAAAGAAGTTTCATTTACATCACTAGGTCTTTCTGAAGTCACTCCACTGTTTGTGTTTTTATTAAGTGGATTTTCCCTAAGTCTAATCATATTTTTGTATGAGAAATGTCACAGACAGATTGTACAGTATCTTGTAAGAAAACCGTGTAGGAGAATCAAGAAACTTAGGAAACCAAAGAAAACCAACCGTTTGTACAATGATGGGAAGCCTTTTTCAGTTTACTCTCAGTACAGAGAGCCGCAGCCACGCCCTTTGTGGCCTTATACCCCATAAGAACCCCGATTCATGTATATTAGTTATTAACTTGCAAAACTCGTGTTTCTGCTTAATTATGCCAAAGATTTAACGCTCATGGTAAGAAAATTACTCCTAAATATAGATTTTGTACTGACCTGTACTAACTACATACATATTTCTTCACCACATTTTGCAATAATTCTAAGTTAATAAATTTAAAAATCATTGAAGCTAGACTCACTGAAATTTTAATTAATAAGTTTAATCGCAATTAATCTCATTGTTTTAGTTTTTCAAGCGATTCCAGTAAAATTTAATAGTATTTATTGATTTACAATTAACCATTAGTAAACAATAATAATCTCTCCACACGAATCTATATGTTTGACCGGAAATGTTTCTGATTTTATTTCTCGGAGACTAGGAAGTTGGGCCTCCTAAAATTTAAAGTTATTTATTAGTAGTAATCAAAGGAGTGCCATAGTTCTTGACGAATTTTTAAAAGAAACTGGATATCACGATATCATTCTTAAAAGTTATTCTTAAAATGCAGGGTTGTAACCTAAAAGTTCAAATGAAATAGCTATATTTAATCATTGTTATGTCATTTGGATTTGAACTGACCAGACATTGAGGATTAAGGGTGATTCCACCGTCAGATGTCAATAATGTGCCAGGTGCCTTCTGTAATCTGTAGACTGTAAATCACCTTGCAGAGGGCCAAGGCACAGTGTGGCAGGTGAGCCACCATGTTCAAGACTTTCTTTAGAAACTGTGTATACATGTATATTACTCACACAACATATACACATCGATGTGTCACTCAAACTTATGAAGCTTACAGACGTAAGATTCCGAGCTAGCGATTGGCTTATTAGGATTGTGTTTGTGTTGGTCCTGAGTACAGCAAACAGCAGAGTTGAGCAGAGCCCATCAAAAGAAGCTTCTGCATCTGACACACTGTGCCCTGACCCTCTGTAAGGTGCCTATAAGTGCATGTAGGAACATTTCAAAATTATTCATAATTTACATCATTAGTTGACTTATAAAGATTAAATAAAAAATGTAAAGAATCAATCATTTTGAAAAATAATTATTGTTCGCATATTTTTTATTCTACAATACAAGATGTGCAGTTAAAAATTTGCTAAGTCTTATATTTTTTCATTAAATGTTAATTATAAGTTAAATGTTTAATCAAAGTAAGTGTTAATAATACTTTCAATGTCATGCAGTAAATAAATTTGTAAATTTTTATAAAAGTGTTAAAATAAATATTCTAAGAAATCATTTGTTTGTATCTTTTTTATTTTGCCTCTATATTTTATAAATTTAATTTTAGTTCTTTATCAAGGAAAATGGTAAATGAGTAAAAAGGTCAGTTACTTCTTTTTTTTGAAACACAAAGACAAAAAGTTAAACTTAAATTCGATGGAAAAATTACAGAAAATAATGTTTAATTGTTACAAGCACATGCTAATAAGATTAAAATTTTAACTCCTTTGTGAGTAATTTTTAGAAGTCATATATAATGTTTGCTCATTAAAAATGTATCGGTCAAAAAAATTCTTAGTAGTATACTGTATACATGTTAATATATTACTTATTGCACTAAAAAATTGTTGTGTTGAAAGAAAGACCGTCATTTTTAAAATTTTTTAATTACACTACTGTTTTTCTAAATTTGATTTTGAATTCTTTATTGTGTAGTATAATATCTCATATTTCACTAAATTGTATCGTATTTTAAATATTATATTTAAAAAAGTATTTTTTTGTCAGGTGCTTCGTTTTAGAAATAAAAATTTTTAATTCTTAGAAAAATTAAATCATAACATCAATGAGCTTATCTTACATCAACCTTAACGAGATACTTTTTATTGTTTGGCAGATGTTATTTAAAGGAGTTATATTGCAGAAAAATAAGTAACAAACTGGACAGTTTTTGTCACTATCAATTATATGTGGCAAGAGGCAAATTGAGGTGGCTGAAAAAAAAACTAAAATGATTCCTAAATAGTTATTACTTTAAATTTCTTTAAAAATATTTTTTATAGGCATTCTGGTTATTTATTTACATAAAAAATTTATTTATGACTTATAAAGATTTATCTTGTTAAAAAAACTAATAATCGTGTTAAATCTTGCATATAAATATTTTTTCTGGAGCTGTTGTTTGTAATAACGTTTTAGCCTTGTCAAATAACCCAAACCCTGTAAAATCTTTCATAACAACAATCATGAGAAAAATTTGTTAGATAACGTTTTAGCCATGTCAACTGACCCAAACCCTGTGAAATCATTCATAACAACAAAATCAAGAGAAAATTTTGTTAGAAATTATCCAACGGTACCTACTAGATTACAAAAATTTTTTCAGTAGACTTTTCAACTATAAGTATCTCGATTGAGTGTAGGATAAAAAAAATAGCACTTGATATTATTGAAAAGAAAATCGACAACTGTATAAATGTAATACTTAACTTATTTTATGAAGTGTTCAAATTTTAATTTTATTTTTTGTATTAATATGATAAAAACTATGAGATCTCAAAATATTTTAGATGACTATTTGTGAATAAAATAAATTAGACAGTATAATGACATTATTTATTATATATCTTTTTTATATTATCTCTTAGTTACTGTAACCATAAATCGACATTTATAAGGTTAATCACAGTCTACTTATGAATAGCTGGAGCATATAAATACAAGACATTGTCCGAGTCGAGCCACGCCTCAACCTTATCCGAATCATTCTTATCTGGAATCTTACATGTTAAGGTGGTTTCTCGGAAAGCGTTTTCGTTTTCACCTTCTTCAACTATCTTTATGCCTTTTACTAAAACGGATTTACCACTGACCTGAAAATTAAACATACTTTTCTCACTAACATATTTTATTGTCATAAAATAATTTTCATGCGTGTGAATAAAAAAGTATTTTAAAACATCCAACAGGTTTAAAGTTTTATTCATACCTATGAGCTCATCAAATTTATTGACAAAGTAAAATTAAAGACTAGTTGGCACATACTTTTTTTATTTTAGTCCAGCATTTAACACAAAAAAGATTTAATACATAAAAAGTAAACCTAGACAAAGACTTCGACAAAGAACTTTCGTACTTACGTTGACGTTAAGCGTATTCGGAACAAATGTAGTAGAATCTATTCTCTGTATATAGGTGCCCTGCAAATACGCCACTTTATTGAATTTTCGAGAAATGAAAAGAAAATGAGATATTCGTCTTTAATTGATCGTTTCCTCACCTTATCACTATCGGTGGCTGAGATGCGAGGATCATCCTTAGATATCGGCTCAATCTCCAACTGCCTCGTCTCTTGGGAAGTTTTGCTAGGAGATGTAATCTCGTGACCCGCTAACATTACTGAATCGGGATCTTCAAAATCTGATGGTATATTTAGACCCGGGTCGTCTTTATATGATTTATGTGTTCCATCAGACATTTTGATAAAAATACTATTGTGACGTGGCTTTTTCGATTGACAAAAAAATAAAGGCACGAATTGCGGTTAAAGTAACTTTATTGTAACCTCTTGAGACAAGTAGGGCGTGTCTCTAACGGCTCTAGATAATATACCCGACTTACCAAAGATTAGTAAGACTCGACTAACTTCGCTTTTCTTCTCTATTTTTCTAGCTTCTCTTTTCTACTTTCCCCACCTTTGAGAATCGAGGCCGAAAAGGCGCACAGGTATTGGAATAAGAGTTGGGGTACATATGAGGCAAATAAACAATACCTGCCGCCAATTACACAAAAGTCCAGCAACTTCACATTTGGAAGAGACACAAAAGTCGAACAACTTCACAACTGGTAAAGATACACAGTATATTTGGGATGTCGTCTTGCCATGACGAGTTATATCGGTAAAAAAAAAAAAAATTGACATTCGCGACCTAGTTGACAAATAAAATAAAATAAAAATAATTTTAATGAATAGAATTTGTCTATTTTTAGCGTGTAAAAGTGGTTATAAATAGTATACCAACATACTACAATATTATGTTGATTATATATAAGTCAGTAAAAATGGGATCAATTGTTACTTCGTCGAAAATTACTTCCTTTCACAATATGGTCCACAATCTTCAAAGATTAAGTCAACTTGCTGTCAGACCCTACATAAATTATTTCTTACTGCTACAGTTTTGATCGTTTTATAATGAAGAGAAACTGTTTTGAGCTTTAATGATCAATTCTTTTTTTTTTTTTTTCTCCTCAAATCGACGCTTCTTTCAAATGCAACGAAACTACTATAAAGTAAAAAACGATTATCTTTAATTATGTGTTTGCACATCAGTTAGAAAAAAAAGTAAAATCCACTGAAAAAAATCGTTTTAGAAAAAGTCAATGTGATTAGCACGTAATATTAGTTATTTCACTTGAAAACCAGTTAAATATACTTCTTCTCCAAACGAAATCCTTATTTTAAGATAGCGGTCAACATCATACTTTAATTTTTTTTGTATTTCCTTTACACTACATTGGCATTAAATATTAAAAAAGCATCAACACCAACAAACAGCTGATTTGTGATTTTATACAAATACTCAAAAGAGAGTGTTCGATCAATAACGCGATTTACTTACAAATGGGTTAGTGCTTGATCCAATAAACATTTCATAGGGGAACAGAAACGTGAAACAAAAGCAGGTGCAGGACATATTATACAGACAATTACAAATATGTTGTGAGCAGAGCTGCGTAGTATAGAAGGTGGTAAATTTGAATTGTCATGCACATTAACGCGTCAGTACCGACACGCGATACTTGAGGGAATAAACTATTCTTCTTCGGCTTAACTCTATATATAGTGTCGCTACTTTGTTTTATGCTGGAAAGTATAGATAAAATATTAGAAATTTTTGACTTTGGTGGGGTAAGAGTTCGAGGAAGCGTTTTTAAGAGAATAGGGGCTGTTGTACTTGTATATGTCCTTATCCGCAGGAAAAAAGGGTGGGTACGTTAAGCAGAGGCCATGTTTACATATATGTAAGTAGAACAGAGCGCTATTATTGCATTTCGTAATGTTATTACGGACAAATGAGGAATAGCACTTTATCTTAATTGTACAGGTAAAAACAAAAGCTTAAAAAAAATTATGCAATGTTAAGGTAAAAGCAAAAAGGTACGTATAATATTTAAAGTGACTAACATACATGCTTTGCAGATAATAATTTTAGCTAACAAACACGTGATAATGTATACAACAACAAAAAATATGACTTCTAGCTGTTGTTCCATGCAGTACAAATTATCTGGTCTTCTTATAAAAAAAAATTAAACTGTAAATACAAACATAAAAAAATAATAAAATAAAAGAACCAATGATTCATTTTTTTTAAATAAAACCAACGAGCACATAAGTATCTTGAGCGTAAGAACACGACAGTCAAGTTATTTGTCAAATAACTTAGGACCTGTGAAATCTTTTATAACAACAAAATCAAGAGAAAATTTCGTTAGAAATTATCCTACGGTACATACTAACTTACGAGTATTTTGCCAGTAGACTATTAGTACAACTACAAATATCTCTATTGAGTGTAGGATAAAGAGACGGCAGTTAATATTAGTGAGAAGAAAATCGATAAATAAATGAATATACTTCGTAACTTATGTTAAGAAGTATCTAAATTTTCATTTTCATCCTTGTACTAATATGATCAAAAGTAAAACGTGTCAAAATATTTTAGTTGACTAAGTATTCGTAAATAAAATAGATTAGATAGAAGAATGACATCATTTATTATTTCTCCTTTCACATTCTCTTTCGTAGATGATAATCGTATGTCAATCGATATTTTTAATGTTGATCACAGTCTTTGGACGACTGACTCATTTTTAAGACATTATTGTCCGATGGGAGCCAGCCTCAACCTTATCCAAATCATATTCATCTCGTATGTTATTTGTTACGGTGGTTTCTAAGGAATCGTATCCATCCTCGTCTTGTTTACTTATTTTGATACCCATAACTAGAATGAATCCACTACTGACCTAAAAATTAAACAAATTTTTTCAAATTAAACAAGCTTTATGTATAAAATATAAATAGCATTAAAAGAGATCCAACAAGTATGATTTTTATTCATACTTACTATCTGATCAAAATTCTTGACGAATCAGAGCATAAGACAATATAGAATTGAGCCCAAGAAGTGTGATAGTACCAATGCATACAACGTCCATGACAATACAGTTTCACCACCTGCTACGACGCAGCTCTACTTATAATTTATTTATGTCTGTTTGTATATGTCCTGCACGTGTTTTTGTTTTACGTTTATTTTTCCTATGATCTTTTTTTAGTACAAGCACTGACCCACTTGTAAGTAAATCATGTCATTGATCGAACGCTTTTTTTTGGGTGTTGGTCAAGCCAGTTCTGTGTTGGTGTGTGTCCTTTTTTTATATTTAATGCCAGTTAAGTGATTTGACAAGAACGTAGCTACTTCTCTGGCAAAGCAAGACCAAAAAAATCGAAGTATGTTGTTGACCGCAATTTTAAAATAAGCAATAAAACACCTTATATTTTTGTGCAGCACGCACTGCATAAAATTAAAGGAAATAAATTTACTTTGTTATAATTTTGATGTTTAAAAAAATGTTTACACATACATATATATATATATATATATATATATATATATATATATATATATATATATATATATATATATTGTAACGGGGTGTCCGTATTCACTTATGGCCTTGATAGCCACAAATTAATTCGAGGGATACTCTGACCGGGACTGTGTTTCCCGGGCACTTTCGGAGACACACTCACGTTACAACGCGGACAGCGAGTCCGCTTTTTCTCGTTCACGTCTGCTTGCTGAGAGGCCAGCTCAGCTCTGGCTCAGCTCAGGACGCTCGCGCGTTGGTGTTTACGCGCGAGCCCGCGGAGGCGGCAGGATAAGGCCGATGCCCGGCTTACAGCTCCCTTCTGAACGCCAAGATTGCTATAGATAAAACCTGTAAGAAAAGAGTAGTCGGAAGGGCTTCATGCAAGGGAAGGCCTGCACAAAGCAAAACAAACATATAATGATCAAAAAAACGGAAACTATATTTGTCTGCACTAGTACAAAAGCATACGCGCGCGTGTGTGTGTGTGTATTTCGCTCGATCGCGTTGACGGCAAAGCCTGTACGGTCGAGGAAGGCTTTATCTCGGGGCCGACGGCCAGTGATAATTCGACCGGGCACAGAGAGAGATTACGCGGCTATTATGGTTCTTGCGCACGCACTGCGCTTACCTGGCTTTTCGCAGCCCCTTATTTGCACCTGCTCGCCTAGCAGTTGGTCTCTCAGCAGAAATATTCGACCTGGTGTCTAGTCGGTAAGCCTTCTCGTCGACGGTACGTGGGTGCAGAAGTGGGCGAGGCGATGGCGAGGTTGTCCTCTCGTGGCTTGACAAACGTAGCGGGCGAGAGACGCACACGTGTTTTTCCTACCTATACCTAATCCCGTCTGGCCTAATGGCCAAGAGCGTCCCTCGCTAATACTCATATCAAGACGCTTGTCTCTTCTTTCTCTCTTTCTTTCGCACGCATTATCGCGATCCCTTCCCCTCTCGCTCTCTCTCTCTCTCTGGCCTTTCTTCCTCGCGCAGTCTAGATGAGTGTAAACGGCGTTTGAGTTTCAACCGCCCGTTACAATATATATATATATATATACACATTTACTGTAGTTTCATTTATAATTCAACTTTACCTTTATAATAAAACAACAGCTCTTGTTAAAACATTTGTGTTTTCGATGGTACTAGATTTATTATTTTTTCTCCCCTTAAGATAGAAAAAATGATAATGCGATCCAGACGTGGGTTTTTAGGTCTGGACGATGTAAGATTTAAATAATTTAAAAAAAAAAAATTATTCAAGTGCAAGTGATTCAAGTCAATCCTTGTTATTTATTGTGAAAAACTTTAACAAAACATTCTATCGATTTAAGATTAAACAAATTTCTTATTTTTTAAGCGCTTTCAAAATAAAAAAAAATTCGTCGTAATTTTTCGTTCTCTACCTAAACTTTTTCATTGATTTACTGCGTACAACAATAAACATTCCATAAAATGAACCAACGTTGCTGCCAGGGATTTAAAATATTAATACTTTGGTATGAACTAAATAATATATTGGGACATTTCCAACATCATGACTACCACCAACACACCTGGTCAATTCAACTTTGGAGCCCATTATTTCAACCAATCACAACCCTAGGCAGGACCACGTATCTACTCGTAGCAAATACGAGCTACTTTCACTCCTCCCCTTTGAATATCACAGCCAATCTTTTTAAACTCAAGAGCTTTTTTCTCCCACCATACCTGCGTTAACGCAAGCTCGATCGAGTGCCTTTTTTCCCCCGCGACCGCAAGTTTTAGATATTTTCTCCTCTTTTTTATTATATTTATGAGTGTTCGAGCTATGTATTAATTTTCTTTTCACCGTTTGGAAATAAGGTTACTAAAAACAGATTTTTTTGTAGATAGTTTATACAAAATGATTAATATGTGAACACAAGCAGACAAACACGTCCTCTAATCTGATCCATTCCTGTTTGCGGTACTGGGTACTACTTCACGTGTTGTTAAAAATGAATGACGATTCTATTCAAATTTGCTAGTTTAATTTTATACCCACTGACATGTAGAGAAAAATTCTACAAGATAATTTTTATTTTAAACTAACCAAGGAACAAAAAGACAATATTTTACCAAAAAAAAATTTCTATTTTCTAATTTGTAGCAAAATTTATTTATAACTATTCATTTGATAGTTATGAGACAACCTCCTACAAATAATATCGTATGGCTAATGAAAATGCCTGAAAAAAAGTTAGGTAGAGTGATTAAAGTCAAAGGTGTACATTTTATTTTTAGATGTATGCAAACCATGGGTAGCATAGCAAGAAGCTCACTATTCAAAGCTTATCAATAAGAGACAAATTTTTTTACCAGTCTCAAATTTATGTGTTTCTAAAGGAAAATAATTCAGAAATCTTTAACGCCTTGCAGAGTTGCAAAAAGTTTTTCAACGATCAAAATATTAACGGTTATAAATTGCATATTTCTAATTTTTTTAAAGTTTGACAATTTTTTTCTTAAAAAGTATGACGTGTAGAAAAAAATTTCATCAAACATTTTTTTTAGGAGTGTCAAAGAATAAGAATAAATTTTTTTTAACAAAATTTTATGATTTTTCAATTTGTTAATAAAATTTGTTAATTACTATTATTATGTGCATTCAAGACCAAGCCACAATTAAAAATCGTGTTTAACAGGTCATAATACATGAAAAAAAATTTGAGTGAGACCGTTTTAATGGAAAAGGCCACAGGGAAACACCGGGAAAAAACTGCCCATTGCTTCCTTAAATATCTTCTTCTTCCTATGTTCCATAAAAAGCTTCAGAACTTGTTATTTATTCACAAAACGTTTGAATATTAAGCCAGGAACTTACAAGTTAAAAAACTTTGTAAATTTGTGTACATTTTTATTTCATTTTCCTAACTATTATATAATTCAACAATAACTTTTAAAAATCTTTATTTCAATACTTCAAATTACAATATCGAGTTAAGAATTTTCTAATTAATTATGTAAAAATTTTCTGTTTCTTGTCATAACGGCGTTATTCACCAGCAGATAAATTCCTTTATTTAACAAAAATTAATCAACAATAAACTGGCTAATTACGTTTTTATTTTCTTCGCATCCTTACTCAATAGTTGATGACCAATGTATTAAAGATACAAATCTATTTAAGTTGCACGAGCTTTCTTGCATCAATTTTTTTTATACGATACAAAAACATAGTAGGGTACGTATAATAGATACTGAGTGATAAGAAGTCATATCTCATAAGAAGTGATGCACGTTTTTTTCGTATTTTTTAATAGTTTTATGACACTTACTAGGACATATTTAACGTAGAAAAAATTAATAAGGTAGTATACTTATTTATTGACATTGTTTCTCTTAAAACATGTCATTTTCACCATATTTGTAATACACGTTGTCTTAGTTGGTTGAGCATATATAATACGATCAGACTTGTACTTATATCAGTTGGACAAAATTACAACAGTAACTTGCGAGATAACTTATATCTTGTCATAGATTTGTTAAAACAAGTTATTTTATGGTATAATTGAGTTACGTCTTATTCGATAAGATTGAAATAAAATATTGTACTAACACAAAATTTACACACTGATATTTGTATAATGTCTCGAAATTCTATTGTTTCCTTGGATTTTTGGGCCCTTCCTTGCGGCGCAGTGTGTACCTGCAAGCACATTTCCGCGCGAATCGTCTGACGTATACTCGTTGTAATCCTTCCATGCTCAGCTAATGAACAAAACTATGTACGCCTTGTTCGGCAGCTTGGCCACGATAAGGCCCTCGAATCAGTGGTAAAACCAAACTCGCCTCGTAGCAGTTAGCAGTCGTTGCTCACGAACTGTTGTATATAATTGCAGTCACGTCATCAATATTCTAAGTTATCGGGGCAGGTTGGAAAGATTTGATTGGAACGCGAAAGTGAGATAATCAGACTCTCCAGACCAACCGACTCGTGTCACTATTCTCACAACTAAGAGGTTTTTGTTAAGTAACTTTAACCACAATTCGCACTTTTATTTTCAAACTAATCGAGTATTTCATGTTACACTGGAATTTGTTTTAAAATGTCTGAAGAGGATTCGACTTATCCACCTTTTGAGCCGCATCCCCCATTAATAGCAGGTCCTAAGATAGCCACTTTGAATATAAGTTGGCGGGTCACCAAACTATATCTCCTAGCAACACTTTCCAAGAGACAAGGCAGTTGGCAATTGAATCGATATCTAAGGATGATCCTCGCATCTCAGCCGCAAATAATGATAAGGTGAGAAAACGATCAATCAAAGACGAATATCTCGATTTCTCTACGTTTCTCGAAAATTCAATAAAGTGGTGCATTTCAAGTTAAAACGTCTGAGGAAAATAGATACTACAATATTTGTTTCCAATACGCTCAACGTCATCATAAGTATCAAAGTCTTTGTTTAAGTATTTGTCCGGTTTTACTTATTCATCATTAAGTTTTACTCGCGTTTAATTTTAAAATTAAATTGAATAAGTACCTGCCAACAAGTCTTATGCTCTACTTTGGCCAAAACTTTTATCATACAAATAAAAGTCTCTAGCTATCAGATGTTTCAATACTATGCAATTAATACAAAGTAAGGTTCTTTTAATTGAAAAATGTGTTCATGGCTTAAGTCAGTGGTAAATCTATTGTAGTAACCGGCATCAAGGAAGTTGAAGATGACGAGAACGAAAACGCTTACTCAAAAACACCCCTGAAAGTTAACAATCTAGAACAATTTGATTCGGATAAAGTTGAGGCCTGGCTCGACTTAGACAATAACTTCTTATATTTATATGCTCCTTCTAAAAATGAGCCAATGGCCAATGTATAGACTGTAATTAACAGTAAAAATATCGATTGACTCATGGTTTTTATCTACGAAAGAGAATGTATAATGAGAAATAATAAATGATGTCATTCCATTATTAAATATATTTTATTCACAAACAATTAACCAAAAAACTAAGAGATTTCATAGTTTTTATCATGTTTATCTGAAAATAAAAATAATAGTGTAAGCATTTTACAATATGGTAATTATTAAACTTGAACCATTCTCAACTTTCTTTCCACTTATACCAAGTACAATTTTGTCCTCAATATTTTAATTTAAAAAAAATTATTGTTTGCGAGGCTTTCTAAAAATACCCGTAACGATGTAGGCATAGTAGAATAAAAATCGTTGAATAAATACATTAAATTTTTCATCTACTATGGCTAGAAATTAACTAAGTCAAAGAAAAAGCAGAATACTGTTACAAAAAATATATTAAATTAAAGTTTTAATATTTCTATTTAAGTTACCTATTGATGGAGCATTTTGGTATATTTTTTAGGTATAATTAGCAATCACGTAAGTTGTCTTTTGCCTTATATTTTTCTTCAGTTATACTTATTTTAACAATATTTATACAACTTTGAACAGTATTTCGTTAACGTCGATTTATGCTAAGCTTACTGATAATATGATAATTTAATTTTCCTGAAGTTGGGAATTACATACATTGCAATACATTTTTTTTCTGCAATTAAGATCATATGTATGTCATTATAACAGCCTACACGCTTTTAAAAATGTTTTTATGAGCTTTTTCTTTTCGACATCGGAAACTTTCTACAGCTTCATCCGGCATAAATCAAAGAAGCGATACTATATAGAGTCGAGCCCAGAAAGCGTTACAGTACGAATACGTACAATAAGCATGACAATTGAATTTTACCATCCGCTACTATGCTGCTTTGCTTATAATATATTTATAATTGTTCCTATATGTCCCGCGCTTGTTTTTGTTTAACGTTTATTTTTTCTACCATCTGTTTTTGGAATCAAGCACTGACCCTTTTGTAAGTACATCATGTTATTGATCGAATACTCTCTTTTCGGTGTTTAAATAAAATCACAAGCCATTTATTTGTTGGTGTGGAGGATTTTTTATGTTTCGAGCCTATGTGGTAGTTTCGTAAGCACGTGGCTACTTCTCTGGCAAGAAAAAGCCAAAAAAATCAGAAGAAGATATTGACAGCTATGTAAAAATAAGCAATGAAGCACTAAATGATTTTGTGCAGCATGTACTAAATAAAGTTGAAGGAAATATTATTTTTTAAATTTTTTGAAATTTAAATTAATTATGATGCATGTATTACTGCTGTAATTACATTTTTGACTAAACTTTTTACATCTAAATTACTAGACAACAAAGTTTGTTTTTCATCGTACAAGATTTTTTACTTTTTTTTCCTAAGATAAAAACAACAATTCTACGATCCAAACAAGAATTCTTAGGTCTAGAAGATATGAGATTTAGATAATTGTAAAACCAAATGTTATGCAAGTGCAAGTGATTCAAGTGAGTCATTATTATTTATCATAAAAAACATTAACAAAGAATTCTATTTATTTTGAAATAAACGAATTCCTCACATTTTAAGAGTCTTTTTTAAATCAACGAAAATTTTCACAATTTTTTTTTTCTACCTTATTTTCTTTATTAGTTCTCTGCGTCCAACAAAAAATATTCCATAAAATAAACCAACGTAGTTGCCAGAGATTTATATTATTAATACTTTGGTATGAAATGAATAATATATTGGGACATTTCCAACATCAGGACCACCATTACCACCCCTGGTTAATCGAACGTTGGAGCCCATTGTTTCAACCAATCGAAATTCTACGAAGGGCCACGTATTTACTTGTAGCAAATACGAACTCCTTTTACCCCTACTCTTTAAAAACTATAACCAATCTACTCAAACTCAAGAGTTTTTTCCTCCCACCACACCTGCGTTAACGCAAGCTCGATCGAGTGCCTTTTTAACCCTACGACCACAACTTTTGGATATTTTGTCCTCTTCTGTTATTATTTTCATGAGTATTCAAACTATGTATTCATTTTGTACTTTTTGTTTGTAAATAAGTTGACGAAGAACAGATATTTTTGAATATGGTTTATAAAAAATGATTTCTTTTCTATCTCAGCGCCACAAATCACAGGCTAACAAACACGACTTTTGATGCAATTTTTTTTTCTTGTTTTCCTTTCTTTTCTTATTCTTTTATCATTTTTTATTTTCATTGTTCAATTTTCTAAAAAATTGTATTATTGATTTATCAGTAAACAAACAGACCATCTAAATTATATAAATGATGATTGTTATCTTTTTTCTTACAAAGAAATTAATGAAATTTAAATTACTATTTCAAGAAAAATCACGCAGTCTCTCGACCTGCTGAGCGACCAAAATCGCCCGTCCATAATACAACTGCCAAGGACATCGTTGTCGCGGCCTCTACCGTATTACGTGCGATAACATATATTCATATAAGTAGACTGCATAGCTGCAGCCAAAATTGACGCCACTCCAATATCGAATATGTAATAGGTAAGGATAAAAATCGCTACCCATTAGATGTCCTAATACTATAAAATTTATTAGTACTAAGCTAATTCTATTGAGAAAAAAATTTGTGAATTAAAAAAATATGATTATTTTGGAATCACTACCACCTGTAAGTATACTATAGTATTTATACTGTACTAGTCCAGTAAAAATCGTTTGCGGGTAAAAGTGGGTAATTCCTCCCCAGCTGCTTTTCTCTATAGGAGAACTATACTATTAGTGGGTACGCAGTAGCCAAGGGCTTTAATAAATCATGTGCTAAGAGAGTCTTTTTGTTTGACGCGCTGATGGATGTATTATTCAGGTGCTACCTACCGATCGTGTCAAGGGGGTCGGAGAGCTACGAGACTTAATTAATAATTAGAGTGTAGTTGTGTTCTTGATCACTACATGCCCAGTTAGGTTGTCCGATAACTCTTTGGCTTGACTTTTTTAAAGTAGTCTATTGTCCTTTCCATGATTCTCACGGACTTTAAGGATCACATGAATTTTCGAGATTCTTATAAATGGGAAAAATATAAATTTCAACAAATAGTGTCTTGATTTTCTCAATTTGGCCGATCGCTTCAGATACAAGTCTGTTACAAAAAACCAGAAAGTCTTTCGGTAAAAACAGATACTGTATCGGGTAAAACTTGAAATTCCTGAAACTTCTGCAAGACTGGCACAGTCACAATAACGAAAGTTAATTCATTTGATTTTTTTTTTTTTTTTTTTTTTTTGTATTTATAATGGTTTTTTTATTTTAACTACATTTAGATGAGTGTTTGATACCCGAGAACATAATTTTAAATAAAATCTGCCTATGTCTGACCAAACTCGGACTCGTACTACTTGAAATTGGATGACTCGCAGTTTCCTTATTCCAGACAAATGACGAGCTTACTTCATACCTCATGCCTAGTACGAATCTCTGCAGTATTACCTTTGAGTTTGTACTTTGTTAGTGATTAAAGAGAAACTTTTAGAGTCAAACTCACCAAGTTGCTATTTAATAAGGTGGCAATATCGATTTGAGAGGTAACAAGTATTATTTATCGAAACTCGATAGTATTGATATACATTGTATTTATCTCCTAGGGTTTAAATTTAAGTTGAAAAATATTAAATTAAGTTGTCTACTATTTTAATTGCAAACTTTTCTTTCGCAGCTTAAGTACTACAATATCACAAACAACATCAGATCAAATTCTTTAACGCGTGGGTATATCTGCAACTATTTACAAATTGCTCTATTTTCATAAACCATCTTCGAATATATCTGTTCTTCGTCAACTTATTTACAAACGAAAACCACAAAATCAGTACATACCTTGAATACTTATGGAAATAGTAACAGAATAGGACAAAATATCCCAAAATTGCTGTCGCAGGGGAAAAAAGGCGCTTGATGGTCGCGAGTTTAAGAAGATTGGCCTCAATGTTTAAAGGGTTGGAGTGAAAGTAGCTCGGATTTGCTGTAGGAAGATACGTGGCCCTACCTAGGATTCTGATTGGTTGAAACAATGGGCTCCGAAATTTGATTAACACGGTGTGTTGGTGGTAGTCCTGATGTTGGAAATGGCTCAATATATTATTTATTCCATACTAAGGTATTATTATTTCAAATCCCTGCCAGCTACGTTGGTTTTTTTTTTGGAATATTTTTCGTTCTACGCCGCGAACTCATAAAGAACATAAGGTAGAAAAGAAAAAATACGATGATTTTCTTTGGTTTTAGGGAGATACTTAAAAAAGTAAGAAATCGCTTATGGTACAATCGATAGGATGCCTAATTAAAATTTTTCATAATGAATAGTGAAGATCCACTTGAATCACTTGAACTCGCGTAAATTATTATTTTTAAATTATTTAAATCTTATTTCTTTAAAACCTTAAATTCAGGTTTGGTTCGTAGTATTATTGTTTTTATCTGAAAAAAAAAAAAGTAAAAAATCTTTTACCATAAAAAACAAAAGTGTTGTAAAAAAATTGTTGTTTGGTAATTAGAATGTAATGCAGTTGAAAATAGAACTACAGTAGTGATAAATGCATAAAAATTACTTTAAATTTAGAAAAAAAAACAAAAAATAATCTTTCCTTTCACTTTTTAGTATATGCTGCACAAAATGATTAGGTATTTTATTGCTTATTTTGAGCTTGTGGTCAATATCACACTTCAATTTCAGTTTTTTTTTTACTAGAGAAACGGCCACAGTAACATCAAATCGCCACACTGTCTTTTAATTTAAAAAAAAAAAACACAAAAATAAATGATTGGCTTGTGATTTTATACAAACACCCAAAAATAAGCGTTCGATCAATAACACGATTTACTTAGAAAAGGGTGAGTGCTTGATTCTAAAAACATATCATAGGAAAAATAAATGTGGAACAAAAGCAGGTGCAGGACCTACACGAAGAATTGTAAATATATTATGAGCAGAGCTGCGTAGTAGAAGGTAATAAAACTTAATTGTCATCCACATTAATGCGTCAGTACTGACACGGGATATTTAAGGGAATAAACTAATCTTCTTCGGCTCAATAATATATATAGTGTCGCTGCTTTGTTTTATGCTGGAAAATACAGATGAGATATTGAAAATTTAGGACGTTAAAAGGAGAAACGTTTGAAAAAGCGTAGCGGCCGTTAAAGTTATCTATGTTTTTAACTCCAAGAGAAGAAAGTAGGGGATTCAAGGGACGGTCCTGTATGTATTTAAACCATTTGTTAATATATCTACAGATGAGCATGTGTTAGCACATTTTCTTAATTTTACTTACAGGTTGGAGCTTAAAAAAAATTTGCAGCATATACAATCGCACTCGGCGTATTTTAGTAAAGCATATCATTGGCGATATAAATGATGCATCAAATATTAATTTCACTTTTTATTAAACACTTATTTTAAAATAATTTTGCTTATTTGTTTACTTACAACAGATAAATGTAAATTTATGTAAAAAGTTCGTTATAACAGAGCGTTAACTTTAAAAAATTAGCATCAAAAAATCTCACTTGAAGGTACGAACCGAATACTTTATTGTGTACTAACTGTAAATCAACCTCGTAAACTTTTAAATCATTAAATTAACGAAAAATGGTAGATAATTTTGATTTCTTCTAAAGTATAAAAGTCTAAAGTCTTCACTGTTTATGACGTTAAAAATACTTATTGTTCTTTTAAGAAACAAAAAATTATTCTTTAATAGTACTACCTCAATTTAAAATAAATTTTCCTTAACGATAATCATTACAGCTTTACAGAACAAACAATACACAATTAATAAGCAAAAAAGCAGAAAATCTTAAAAAAATGCTTCAGACCTTTTTGCTTTGTATAAAAATACTTTCCACATACTTAAATCAGATATTAGCCAAAAAATTATATAATATAACAATAAAGGCTAATTACTTCTAGCCTTTTTTTTGCATTAAAAATTACCTGCCTTTTTTATACGAAAAGAGATCTTAAGTTATGATAAGTAATATAAAGTCAAAGCACCCATTCAAGTACAAACAGTACTTATTGAATTATAAAACATGTTTTGGTTGTGCAAAAATTCTATGATAGCACTGCTATTATAAGTAAAAATAATTATAAAAAAATAAACCTATTATTAATATCTTATATAAAAAAACTATTGAGCATATTAATACCTACAGCAGTAATTGAACACCAAATTTCTAAATTGGATTTCACTCATATTTGGATTTGGTACGCTAATGATACATCAAATTTTTTTTTAAATCAAAAACATAAACAAATTAACGTACAGCTGATTAACTGATGTGAATGAATTAGAAAATATTTCGATAAACAGCTACCGTTGCTAACTAATTTTTTGTGTTACTAAAAAATTTTAATAAATGAATATTTTAAAAATTGATAATATTCATTGCCGAAAAGTTTCTCGTTATATATAGTATATCTCTAAAAGAAAATATCTTTATGCCTACGATGCATTGCATTGAAATCTTGTAATGTATTGGTTTCTTTACGACCTGTCCTACGGCGATTGGCTTCTGTTTTGTTTGTTTTAGGAAATACAAATAAAAAGAGGGGAAGTTAGGAAGGGGTTGACTATGTCAATGGGCGTTCCTTTTCACCCACTTCATGGCCAGAAAATTTTGGTAGTGGGAGAGAAAATTCCAAGCCCTTCAAGGCAGAGCCCCAACACGTCACTGTCTCGCAGTGCGTCAACTAGACAACACCTCAACCCCAAGTGATCACTGTGTACTACGTTTCCGATACAGTTTGTCAAAGAAGTTTAGTACTCGAATATAGATATTCGTTTGTGAAAAGTGTCCTGTGAAACTCAAGAAGTCACAACTTCCAGCATCCAAAAGGTGGCCATCCCAGCCGTGCCCAGCTTCATCTAAGGAGTTCCCGGAAGTCATTGTCTGCGTTACGAGAATCAAGTTAACAAGTAAGTGCATCTTTAAATCCTCTCTCTGGCAGAAATAGATGCATTTAGCTCTCATCGAAATCATTTTGTTTTGTTTTAAGTAATGTACTTTCTTTGATACAAAATACGCAGAAAAATGCACTACATAAAACTAAAAGCTATCATTGATGTAGTATAAGAAAGTAAAAAATTTTTTTTATTCTCATCGTTTCTTTGCTTCTTTTTATCAATTTAAGTATGCTGTCTGAATAATAAGAATTTTACTTTTACTCTCTTCTTAAAAGCGCGTGCAAATAATATAATATTTGACGTAAGTTTTTACTATTAAAATGAAGTATTGGTAAAGAAAAGCTTAAATTTTGTTGTGCTAACACAATAAAAGCAATTCCTTACTCATTAAAGAAGTTAATTAAAAAAATTTTTTGGTTTAACATCGTTTCTTTTTTATTAATAAAACAAGTGCTAAACTTTTGCATAAACATCTGTAATTTTATTTGAAGTAACTCATCAAGCACAACCAAGCTTTCCTTCGTTAAGAAATTCTATAAAACTAGGTAAACAAAACTTTTAAGATAAACACTTAGTTGATGTTCAAGACGTCAGAAAAAATGGTGGACGAAACAAATAATGGTTAAAAACCGTTTAAAAAGTACAAAGTCAATAAAATTCAAACAATTTAGCTGTGCTTCGTTTTGGGATGTCTCTAACTACCAACTTACAATACTTATCAACTTTTTTAATGTCATTTAAGTAATGTATTTTTTTAATACAAAAAAAGCAGAGTTCTGCACCATATGTAACCGAAAGTTATTATTCAAGCTCCACATAGAATTAAATATCTACTTTTGTTGCCGTTATTTAAAAAAATAAAATTTTTTTTAAGGGGACTTATCAAAAACTTTGTTTAAATTGTCTCCATCTTTACTATAAATATGTGTCAAAAAAAAATATTTAAAATTAATTCTCACTACTAAAATGACAATGGAAATAATTTTATGTACATTAAAGTAGTTAATTAACAGAAAAGTTTTTGTTGAACATAATTTTATTTTTACTATTAAAACTAGTGCTAAATTTTCGCAAAAAAAATACTAACTTAACTTGACGTAAATCAACTAGCGTAATTAAGTTATCCTTCAACGTTAGATTATACAGAACTTGAATACTTTTTAGAAAGTCACGGGAATTGTAGAAAGCACTTGATCATTTTTTTGCATTCTAAATATTAAATTTGAATAAATTTGATTTGGTTTTTCTACTTCTTCAATCATTGATTTACTATAAAAGTAAAAATTCAAAAGATAACATTTTACTTTAAACCTTAGTATAGAATATTATAAAAATTGGCTGTTTAAAAACCTAAAAATTCACTGTCTTATAAAAAACTAAATGAAGCTTTTTGTACAAACTAGAGTTTTGCATATCTGAAGTTAAAAGAAATTGCAGGCAAAAAAAATAACAGAAAAAATTGCTTAAAAATTAAAAGATTAAATAAAATCCGTATGCGTACGACTACTATTACACTGCATTTATCGACATTCTAAAAAAAAGTCAAACTTTTTGAATAATTTTGATTGTCTATTCAAATAACTTCTGACGACATACTAAGGCAAAAATATGGTTTAAAAGGTAGAAAAGGCTAAAACTTTTTTAAAGATTAAGTATGTAAATAAACAAAATCGTTGAAAAAGTTATGTGCCCTAACCTAAATCATACGATCAAAGCATGTTCCTGCTTCCTCACGATTTCTGCAACAATATGTACGTGTTTTCGTAAATGATTTTAATTTTATGAAGACTAAAAAAAGGAATGTTTCTCGAGTTTTTTTAAGTATAAAGTCTAACGCGATAATTCACTATTTTACAAAATGTTGAGTAAATTTTATAATTCACTCAAAAATGAAAAAAAGACAAATAAATGAACAATAACGTAACATATCTTTAAAAACAAGAATATAGTGTCAAGAAGTAGTACTGTTATACGAATATTTTGTGTATTAATTAAATTGAATCTTGGCTTAGCTATGTATTGGTAGTTGTACTTTCGTAAAATAGTCTCGCTTTTACTATCTCATATAAAGACGTATATAATGATTTATTTAATTTTGTGAGAAAACGTTTAAATTCTCTTCACATATTTTTAGCCAAAAATGATGAAGCTAACCAGCCTCGTTGTAATATTCGCCGTTGTTTTATTCATGCCATGTGATTCAGCTAAAAACATGGAAAGTCAAGTTCCTGTAATTTTGGATGTACAAAAGTTGTATGCGACCACCAGTATAGGAATTATTTACAGGAGCAACGAAGGTAAGCAAAAGCAAACCGATTTTTACAAAAGGTATAAATACTTAAATACAACAATTTTTCTCTTGAATCCACAGACATACATTCGGTGGTCAACATGGTTAAAGAATTCTCGCGTAAAATGGTATACTCTGTAGCTTCGACTATATCAGATATTCCAGAAAAGTATCCGAAACTAAGAAATTACTCAAAAACTCTTTTTGTGGTATTTTTAAATACTGACAATGATTTCGAAAAATTCACACAATTTTCGAGGCATCACAATCTTTCGCCTCACGTATGGCTCTTGTTATTCCGGCCTGACATCACTGAAGAGATCCATAGCACTTGCCAGTGTCCTAAAAAGAATTACCTCCACTTGAATATAAAAAGTGAAGTCTTAATAAAATGCGGAAACAATAAAAACATTCATGAATGGTTCGCTGTTGGACCTTAAAATAAATTACACGTTAATAAATTATTCGAGTGGAGCATCAAGGAAGGATTGACCGTAATAGACAAGCGTGCTTTGGTACAGAGACGAAAGAATTTAAGTGGTGCGTCGGCTACAATTACTGCTGAGGTATCGAATTGATTTAATACAAATTGTTTTATTTCAAAATATCACAATTATTGCATTCACAAAAACTTAATTATTTTCCTTCAATGCTCGTAGATTTCTTCTTTTTATTCTGAAATAGTGGAAGATTTTGCATCTAACACAGGATTAGCATATAAGTTTAAAAATGGCTCCCATATCAAGAAGGAATCCCATGAAAGTGTCAATAACACATTAATTAAGTCCACAAAATTATTAAATGAAAGTATTATTCTTCCCGGCGAGTTTTTAACGAACAAAAACTTGGATGATTATGACGTAACGATTGAAATTATGGATTTGCAAGACACATTATACTATAAATTACCAGGTACCATGGAGATTCCATGGAATGCTTATTTTGAGGTGAAATATTTTAATTGTAAAATATTCATGACTTGATTTCTTTATTACGTTTTATCTCTTTTATTAAATAGGTTTTCAGCAAACGCATTTGGATTTTCTTGATTATACTTATAGCTATTTCATCAATTCTGTTTAGCGTAATTTTAGTATTACATAATGATAGAAGAGGATTTATTTTCAAACTGTCGGACAGTTTCTTAAACGTGTGGCGTATGTTCGTCCATCAGGAATTTACAGGTAAACTGTTTAAGATGGTTTATTCAAAAATGCAGCAAAGATGTTAAATTTATGTTATTTATACCATATCGTACAAGATTGTCATTATAAAGAACAATTATTCGGTAAAATTACATTTTACAAAGGTTGGGTTGTTTTAATTAAATAATAGAGTTGACTAGATCATCACTCTTGAAAAATGAAAATTTTCATATATACTTTTAGAAAATAATATACCCATGCGAAAATATACACGAATATGAGGTAATTAATGAAATGCTTACCATAAACCCATTCGATTTTATTATTAATTTTTTGATTACCATTATATTATTATTTATATTTTTATACTTTTTATTATAGCGATATTCTACATGTCATGATGCTTTCTTTCTTCATGATAATATATCCTAAATTAGTTTTTAGGTGCAACAAAATTATGGGAGTGCCTTATTACTTCGTCAGAGAACAAAAAGAAGCCACTTAAAAATCATGTATTTTCAATATAAAACAAATTTAAAAAATAGTATATGGGTGATCTAAGTTGGTTACATAGTGATATGTTGATGTACGTGTCTACCTCCTAAAGTTTTTGTAACTATTGATCGTTGATATACATAAGAGCCTAAAAATTATCTAAGACAGCTGTGCGTTGATTAACAATACCGTGGTTGCCAAGTTGCAGATTGTTATGAGTCTTTTTTTATCTTGAAGTACACGTTTTAAGGAAAAATTTGAGCCCAGCTGAGTTAAAAATAAATCAGCAATGGTTAAGTAACAAGTGGTCAGCTTTTTTACCTAAAATCTGTGGGGTTTGAGTACATATATCTCCATCAATTTTTGTTCAAAATATGTCAAAGAATCGGAATAAATTTTATGGTTACCAAAATTGAAAAATGTTCTCAGTTCATGTAATTTGTTTTATAACAATCAACAACAGAAAAATAATGACGAATTTCATGGTTTATCATCTTTGGGAGGTAAAAATACACAATATTTAAAAAATTTCGTGGACTCGAATGCCCTCATAAATCTCAATTCTATTTTAATAACTCTATAGATATAAAATACTAACCACCTGCAGGTGATCCATAACGTGAAGACAAATACTTTTTTTAAATAAGGAGTGTGCAAAGAAAGTTAGGAAAAATAAGATATAAAAAAAAAACTTTTTAAGGAGGTTTGGGAGTATCATTTAGAGAGGCGAGGAACGGGGAGGCCCCTCCCCACTAACGCATCTGGGCCCCCTTTACCGCAGCTGCTCTTGTCCTCTACAATTTTTAAACTGTACGACCTCTAACTGCTTATATTTTTTAAAAATGCCTGGCAAAGTTTGATTTTTTTTTTTATCGAGCATCTTTCTTTAGCACCAAGTTATCTATAAAAACGTTTTTTTTTAAACAACACATTTAGAATATACCTTAATTTTAATTAAAAGGCAAACCTTACCTTGCTCTCTCATAAGAAACCGTTTTAAACTGTCAATTTTTCTTCTCTTATTTTCTCGAAAATTTCCGCTCATAAAAAATCTAGAAAAATTTGTGTGCACTCCTAAAATGCTCAAATATAAAATACATTTTTTTGGCCCGCTTCTCCATTTTGAACTTCTCTTACAAACTTTCATAAATGGCAGAAGGAGGTGTTTTTTTCACTAACTTGGTAAAACAATTTTCCACAATTTCTGGAAACTTGAGTGTAAAAAATAAAAAAATCATAGATGATTATTCAAGTTTGCAAAATGTACGTCTTTGATCTTGTTAATCATCATATACTTTTAAATATAATTTAAGAACCCTAAAAATTTAGATACACTTATACAATGGAATTACCTGTCTATACCTACATTTTTTTTAAATTTACAGATGAACAATTCAATTCCATACCATCCAAGATGGCAAGACTATCGCTATATCTGACAGCATTCATTGTTATTTCAATGTACGCAGGCTGTTTTACAAGTTTTGCTACAGTTTCAAAACCACACATTCCATTTAGAAATGCGCGTGGATTTCTAGAGGACAAAACATATCAATTGATTATTGTAAAAAACACTGACTCATTAACGTTTTTCTCGGTAATTTTGTAAAGTTTTAATTGAATATATCAATTACATTGTACTTTAAAACTTTATCCAATGATATTTTATTAGAGCTCAAAGGACAATATAAATGACGAACTGAGATTGTTTTTGAAAGATGAGAATAGTCTACCTACAACCTTCCAAGAGGCTATACAGCAGGTAATGTAAAATATTTAACTTACGTTGATAATTTTTGAAGATACTAAACAATGCATCACCTTTCTCAATAGCATTTAAAAATTATTTTTAACACTTTTATTTGTAATGGTGGTAGGACAATTTGACAAAAGATAGTTGTTTTTTTATATTCTACCGTAGACAAAAGTTTTTGGCACTTAAGAAATTTGTGTAAATGTCATTAAGAATTATCTTTAACATTTCACTCGAAAAATAGTTATAGGGGTAATGGGTACAGTTTTTGACCCCCTGATAGTGATTGACCGCCACGTGCATTTTTAAATGGAGCCTTTATATATAGACATACAAATCATACAGGGGTCAATCACTACCTTAAGGTGTCAATAATTGTACCGCTTACCCCTACGAAGATATTATTAAACTTTATAATGTAATTTTTTACTTTTGGAGACGTTTATACAAATGATTCGTATCAATCTATGTTTGTGTGTCCGCGCGTGTGTGTGCAATAAATACGGTTCTAAACTAGTACACTTCAAACTAGGGCAATTCTGGAAAATTTTTGAAAAATGTACAAATTATATAAATTAAAATAGATTACTTTTTAGCGTGTTAATCTTAAAAATTTTTTTTTTAATGTAGGTATGCAACGAAAGGGTAGTTCTCTATAATATTGGTGAATTTCGGAGTCCAGTAACTTTCAAAAAACCTTGCAAAATCTTAGCTTTTCCACTAGGTAACTTTAGAAAAAAAGGTATAGTTTTGAACAAAGGAGATCCACTTCTTCAATTTTTAAATCATCAGTAAGTATTTTTAAATAAAAAATTTATGCCGGACAATTTTAATAATGTAAATTTTTTTCAGCATCCAAAAGTATAGAGAGAATGGAATAATTTCTCGGAGAAAAAACAAAAATCGGGCCAAATTCGGTATTAAAAAAGAAGTTTCATTTACATCACTAGGTCTTTCTGAAGTCACTCCACTGTTTGTGTTTTTATTAAGTGGATTTTCCCTAAGTCTAATCATATTTTTGTATGAGAAATGTCACAGACAGATTGTACAGTATCTTGTAAGAAAACCGTGTAGGAGAATCAAGAAACTTAGGAAACCAAAGAAAACCAACCGTTTGTACAATGATGGGAAGCCTTTTTCAGTTTACTCTCAGTACAGAGAGCCGCAGCCACGCCCTTTGTGGCCTTATACCCCATAAGAACCCCGATTCATGTATATTAGTTATTAACTTGCAAAACTCGTGTTTCTGCTTAATTATGCCAAAGATTTAACGCTCATGGTAAGAAAATTACTCCTAAATATAGATTTTGTACTGACCTGTACTAACTACATACATATTTCTTCACCACATTTTGCAATAATTCTAAGTTAATAAATTTAAAAATCATTGAAGCTAGACTCACTGAAATTTTAATTAATAAGTTTAATCGCAATTAATCTCATTGTTTTAGTTTTTCAAGCGATTCCAGTAAAATTTAATAGTATTTATTGATTTACAATTAACCATTAGTAAACAATAATAATCTCTCCACACGAATCTATATGTTTGACCGGAAATGTTTCTGATTTTATTTCTCGGAGACTAGGAAGTTGGGCCTCCTAAAATTTAAAGTTATTTATTAGTAGTAATCAAAGGAGTGCCATAGTTCTTGACGAATTTTTAAAAGAAACTGGATATCACGATATCATTCTTAAAAGTTATTCTTAAAATGCAGGGTTGTAACCTAAAAGTTCAAATGAAATAGCTATATTTAATCATTGTTATGTCATTTGGATTTGAACTGACCAGACATTGAGGATTAAGGGTGATTCCACCGTCAGATGTCAATAATGTGCCAGGTGCCTTCTGTAATCTGTAGACTGTAAATCACCTTGCAGAGGGCCAAGGCACAGTGTGGCAGGTGAGCCACCATGTTCAAGACTTTCTTTAGAAACTGTGTATACATGTATATTACTCACACAACATATACACATCGATGTGTCACTCAAACTTATGAAGCTTACAGACGTAAGATTCCGAGCTAGCGATTGGCTTATTAGGATTGTGTTTGTGTTGGTCCTGAGTACAGCAAACAGCAGAGTTGAGCAGAGCCCATCAAAAGAAGCTTCTGCATCTGACACACTGTGCCCTGACCCTCTGTAAGGTGCCTATAAGTGCATGTAGGAACATTTCAAAATTATTCATAATTTACATCATTAGTTGACTTATAAAGATTAAATAAAAAATGTAAAGAATCAATCATTTTGAAAAATAATTATTGTTCGCATATTTTTTATTCTACAATACAAGATGTGCAGTTAAAAATTTGCTAAGTCTTATATTTTTTCATTAAATGTTAATTATAAGTTAAATGTTTAATCAAAGTAAGTGTTAATAATACTTTCAATGTCATGCAGTAAATAAATTTGTAAATTTTTATAAAAGTGTTAAAATAAATATTCTAAGAAATCATTTGTTTGTATCTTTTTTATTTTGCCTCTATATTTTATAAATTTAATTTTAGTTCTTTATCAAGGAAAATGGTAAATGAGTAAAAAGGTCAGTTACTTCTTTTTTTTGAAACACAAAGACAAAAAGTTAAACTTAAATTCGATGGAAAAATTACAGAAAATAATGTTTAATTGTTACAAGCACATGCTAATAAGATTAAAATTTTAACTCCTTTGTGAGTAATTTTTAGAAGTCATATATAATGTTTGCTCATTAAAAATGTATCGGTCAAAAAAATTCTTAGTAGTATACTGTATACATGTTAATATATTACTTATTGCACTAAAAAATTGTTGTGTTGAAAGAAAGACCGTCATTTTTAAAATTTTTTAATTACACTACTGTTTTTCTAAATTTGATTTTGAATTCTTTATTGTGTAGTATAATATCTTATATTTCACTAAATTGTATCGTATTTTAAATATTATATTTAAAAAAGTATTTTTTTGTCAGGTGCTTCGTTTTAGAAATAAAAATTTTTAATTCTTAGAAAAATTAAATCATAACATCAATGAGCTTATCTTACATCAACCTTAACGAGATACTTTTTATTGTTTGGCAGATGTTATTTAAAGGAGTTATATTGCAGAAAAATAAGTAACAAACTGGACAGTTTTTGTCACTATCAATTATATGTGGCAAGAGGCAAATTGAGGTGGCTGAAAAAAAAACTAAAATGATTCCTAAATAGTTATTACTTTAAATTTCTTTAAAAATATTTTTTATAGGCATTCTGGTTATTTATTTACATAAAAAATTTATTTATGACTTATAAAGATTTATCTTGTTAAAAAAACTAATAATCGTGTTAAATCTTGCATATAAATATTTTTTCTGGAGCTGTTGTTTGTAATAACGTTTTAGCCTTGTCAAATAACCCAAACCCTGTAAAATCTTTCATAACAACAATCATGAGAAAAATTTGTTAGATAACGTTTTAGCCATGTCAACTGACCCAAACCCTGTGAAATCATTCATAACAACAAAATCAAGAGAAAATTTTGTTAGAAATTATCCAACGGTACCTACTAGATTACAAAAATTTTTTCAGTAGACTTTTCAACTATAAGTATCTCGATTGAGTGTAGGATAAAAAAAATAGCACTTGATATTATTGAAAAGAAAATCGACAACTGTATAAATGTAATACTTAACTTATTTTATGAAGTGTTCAAATTTTAATTTTATTTTTTGTATTAATATGATAAAAACTATGAGATCTCAAAATATTTTAGATGACTATTTGTGAATAAAATAAATTAGACAGTATAATGACATTATTTATTATATATCTTTTTTATATTATCTCTTAGTTACTGTAACCATAAATCGACATTTATAAGGTTGATCACAGTCTACTTATGAATAGCTGGAGCATATAAATACAAGACATTGTCCGAGTCGAGCCACGCCTCAACCTTATCCGAATCATTCTTATCTGGAATCTGACATGTTAAGGTGGTTTCTCGGAAAGCGTTTTCGTTTTCACCTTCTTCAACTATCTTTATGCCTTTTACTAAAACGGATTTACCACTGACCTGAAAATTAAACATACTTTTCTCACTAACATATTTAATTGTCATAAAATAATTTTCATGCGTGTGAATAAAAAAGTATTTTAAAACATCCAACAGGTTTAAAGTTTTATTCATACCTATGAGCTCATCAAATTTATTGACAAAGTAAAATTAAAGACTAGTTGGCACATACTTTTTTTATTTTAGTCCAGCATTTAACACAAAAAAGATTTAATACATAAAAAGTAAACCTAGACAAAGACTTCGACAAAGAACTTTCGTACTTACGTTGACGTTAAGCGTATTCGGAACAAATGTAGTAGAATCTATTTTCTGTATATAGGTGCCCTGCAAATACGCCACTTTATTGAATTTTCGAGAAATGAAAAGAAAATGAGATATTCGTCTTTAATTGATCGTTTCCTCACCTTATCACTATCGGTGGCTAAGATGCGAGGATCATCCTTAGATATCGGCTCAATCTCCAACTGCCTCGTCTCTTGGGAAGTTTTGCTAGGAGATGTAATCTCGTGACCCGCTAACATTACTGAATCGGGATCTTCAAAATCTGATGGTATATTTAGACCCGGGTCGTCTTTATATGATTTATGTGTTCCATCAGACATTTTGATAAAAATACTATTGTGACGTGGCTTTTTCGATTGACAAAAAAATAAAGGCACGAATTGCGGTTAAAGTAACTTTATTGTAACCTCTTGAGACAAGTAGGGCGTGTCTCTAACGGCTCTAGATAATATACCCGACTTACCGAAGATTAGTAAGACTCGACTAACTTCGCTTTTCTTCTCTATTTTTCTAGCTTCTCTTTTCTACTTTCCCCACCTTTGAGAATCGAGGCCGAAAAGGCGCACAGGTATTGGAATAAGAGTTGGGGTACATATGAGGCAAATAAACAATACCTGCCGCCAATTACACAAAAGTCCAGCAACTTCACATTTGGAAGAGACACAAAAGTCGAACAACTTCACAACTGGTAAAGATACACAGTATATTTGGGATGTCGTCTTGCCATGACGAGTTATATCGGTAAAAAAAAAAAAATTGACATTCGCGACCTAGTTGACAAATAAAATAAAATAAAAATAATTTTAATGAATAGAATTTGTCTATTTTTAGCGTGTAAAAGTGGTTATAAATAGTATACCAACATACTACAATATTATGTTGATTATATATAAGTCAGTAAAAATGGGATCAATTGTTACTTCGTCGAAAATTACTTCCTTTCACAATATGGTCCACAATCTTCAAAGATTTAGTCAACTTGCTGTCAGACCTTACATAAATTATTTCTTACTGCTACAGTTTTGATCGTTTTATAATGAAGAGAAACTGTTTTGAGCTTTAATGATCAATTCTTTTTTTTTTTTTTCTCCTCAAATCGACGCTTCTTTCAAATGCAACGAAACTACTATAAAGTAAAAAACGATTATCTTTAATTATGTGTTTGCACATCAGTTAGAAAAAAAAGTAAAATCCACTGAAAAAAATCGTTTTAGAAAAAGTCAATGTGATTAGCACGTAATATTAGTTATTTCACTTGAAAACCAGTTAAATATACTTCTTCTTCAAACGAAATCCTTATTTTAAGATAGCGGTCAACATCATACTTTAATTTTTTTTGTATTTCCTTTACACTACATTGGCATTAAATATTAAAAAAGCATCAACACCAACAAACAGCTGATTTGTGATTTTATACAAATACTCAAAAGAGAGTGTTCGATCAATAACGCGATTTACTTACAAATGGGTTAGTGCTTGATCCAATAAACATTTCATAGGGGAACAGAAACGTGAAACGAAAGCAGGTGCAGGACATATTATACAGACAATTACAAATATGTTGTGAGCAGAGCTGCGTAGTATAGAAGGTGGTAAATTTGAATTGTCATGCACATTAACGCGTCAGTACCGACACGCGATACTTGAGGGAATAAACTATTCTTCTTCGGCTTAACTCTATATATAGTGTCGCTACTTTGGTTTATGCTGGAAAGTATAGATAAAATATTAGAAATTTTTGACTTTGGTGGGGTAAGAGTTCGAGGAAGCGTTTTTAAGAGAATAGGGGCTGTTGTACTTGTATATGTCCTTATCCGCAGGAAAAAAGGGTGGGTACGTTAAGCAGAGGCCATGTTTACATATATGTAAGTAGAACAGAGCGCTATTATTGCATTTCGTAATGTTATTACGGACAAATGAGGAATAGCACTTTATCTTAATTGTACAGGTAAAAACAAAAGCTTAAAAAAAATTATGCAATGTTAAGGTAAAAGCAAAAAGGTACGTATAATATTCAAAGTGACTAACATACATGCTTTGCAGATAATAATTTTAGCTAACAAACACGTGATAATGTATACAACAACAAAAAATATGACTTCTAGCTGTTGTTCCATGCAGTACAAATTATCTGGTCTTCTTATAAAAAAAAATTAAACTGTAAATACAAAAATAAAAAAATAATAAAATAAAAGAACCAATGATTCATTTTTTTTAAATAAAACCAACGAGCACATAAGTATCTTGAGCGTAAGAACACGACAGTCAAGTTATTTGTCAAATAACTTAGGACCTGTGAAATCTTTTATAACAACAAAATCAAGAGAAAATTTCGTTATAAATTATCCTACGGTACATACTAACTTACGAGTATTTTGCCAGTAGACTATTAGTACAACTACAAATATCTCTATTGAGTGTAGGATAAAGAGACGGCAGTTAATATTAGTGAGAAGAAAATCGATAAATAAATGAATATACTTCGTAACTTATGTTAAGAAGTATCTAAATTTTCATTTTCATCCTTGTACTAATATGATCAAAAGTAAAACGTGTCAAAATATTTTAGTTGACTAAGTATTCGTAAATAAAATAGATTAGATAGAAGAATGACATCATTTATTATTTCTCCTTTCACATTCTCTTTCGTAGATGATAATCGTATGTCAATCGATATTTTTAATGTTGATCACAGTCTTTGGACGACTGACTCATTTTTAAGACATTATTGTCCGATGGGAGCCAGCCTCAACCTTATCCAAATCATATTCATCTCGTATGTTATTTGTTACGGTGGTTTCTAAGGAATCGTATCCATCCTCGTCTTGTTTACTTATTTTGATACCCATAACTAGAATGAATCCACTACTGACCTAAAAATTAAACAAATTTTTTCAAATTAAACAAGCTTTATGTATAAAATATAAATAGCATTAAAAGAGATCCAACAAGTATGATTTTTATTCATACTTACTATCTGATCAAAATTCTTGACGAATCAGAGCATAAGACAATATAGAATTGAGCCCAAGAAGTGTGATAGTACCAATGCATACAACGTCCATGACAATACAGTTTCACCACCTGCTACGACGCAGCTCTACTTATAATTTATTTATGTCTGTTTGTATATGTCCTGCACGTGTTTTTGTTTTACGTTTATTTTTCCTATGATCTTTTTTTAGTACAAGCACTGACCCACTTGTAAGTAAATCATGTCATTGATCGAACGCTTTTTTTTGGGTGTTGGTCAAGCCAGTTCTGTGTTGGTGTGTGTCCTTTTTTTATATTTAATGCCAGTTAAGTGATTTGACAAGAACGTAGCTACTTCTCTGGCAAAGCAAGACCAAAAAAATCGAAGTATGTTGTTGACCGCAATTTTAAAATAAGCAATAAAACACCTTATATTTTTGTGCAGCACGCACTGCATAAAATTAAAGGAAATAAACTTACTTTGTTATAATTTTGATGTTTAAAAAAATGTTTACACATATATATATATATATATATATATATATATATATATATATATATATATATATATATATATATATTGTAACGGGGTGTCCGTATTCACTTATGGCCTTGATAGCCACAAATGAATTCGAGGGATACTCTGACCGGGACTGTGTTTCCCAGGCACGTACGGAGACACACTCACGTTACAACGCGGACAGCGAGTCCGCTTTTTCTCGTTCACGTCTGCTTGCTGAGAGGCCAGCTCAGCTCTGGCTCAGCTCAGGACGCTCGCGCGTTGGTGTTTACGCGCGAGCCCGCGGAGGTGGCAGGATAAGGCCGATGCCCGGCTTACAGCTCCCTTCTGGACGCCAAGATTGCTATAGATAAAACCTGTAAGGAAAGAGTAGTCGGAAGGGCTTCATGCAAGGGAAGGCTCGCACAAAGCAAAACAAACATATAATGATCAAAAAAACGGAAACTATATTTGTCTGCACTAGTACAAAAGCATACGCGCGCGTGTGTGTGTGTGTATTTCGCTCGATCGCGTTGACGGCAAAGCCTGTACGGTCGAGGAAGGCTTTATCTCGGGGCCGACGGCCAGTGATAATTCGACCGGGCACAGAGAGAGATTACGCGGCTATTATGGTTCTTGCGCACGCACTGCGCTTACCTGGCTTTTCGCAGCCCCTTATTTGCACCTGCTCGCCTAGCAGTTGGTCTCTCAGCAGAAATATTCGACCTGGTGTCTAGTCGGTAAGCCTTCTCGTCGACGGTACGTGGGTTCAGAAGCGGGCGAGGCGATGGCGAGGTTGTCCTCTCGTGGCTTGACAAACGTAGCGGGCGAGAGACGCACACGTGTTTTTCCTACCTATACCTAATCCCGTCTGGCCTAATGGCCAAGAGCGTCCCTCGCTAATACTCATATCAAGACGCTTGTCTCTTCTTTCTCTCTTTCTTTCGCACGCATTATCGCGATCCCTTCCCCTCTCGCTCTCTCTCTCTCTGGCCTTTCTTCCTCGCGCAGTCTAGATGAGTGTAAACGGCGTTTGAGTTTCAACCGCCCGTTACAATATATATATATATATATACACATTTACTGTAGTTTTATTTATAATTCAACTTTACCTTTATAATAAAACAACAGCTCTTGTTAAAACATTTGTGTTTTCGATGGTACTAGATTTATTATTTTTTCTCCCCTTAAGATAGAAAAAATGATAATGCGATCCAGACGTGGGTTTTTAGGTCTGGACGATGTAAGATTTAAATAATTTAAAAAAAAAAAATTATTCAAGTGCAAGTGATTCAAGTCAATCCTTGTTATTTATTGTGAAAAACTTTAACAAAACATTCTATCGATTTAAGATTAAACAAATTTCTTATTTTTTAAGCGCTTTCAAAATAAAAAAAAATTCGTCGTAATTTTTCGTTCTCTACCTAAACTTTTTCATTGATTTACTGCGTACAACAATAAACATTCCATAAAATGAACCAACGTAGCTGCCAGGGATTTAAAATATTAATACTTTGGTATGAACTAAATAATATATTGGGACATTTCCAACATCATGACTACCACCAACACACCTGGTCAATTCAACTTTGGAGCCCATTATTTCAACCAATCACAACCCTAGGCAGGACCACGTATCTACTCGTAGCAAATACGAGCTACTTTCACTTCTACCCTTTGAATATCACAGCCAATCTTTTTAAACTCAAGAGCTTTTTTCTCCCACCATACCTGCGTTAACGCAAGCTCGATCGAGTGCCTTTTTTCCCCCGCGACCGCAAGTTTTAGATATTTTCTCCTCTTTTTTATTATATTTATGAGTGTTCGAGCTATGTATTAATTTTTTTTTCACCGTTTGGAAATAAGGTTACTAAAAACAGATTTTTTTGTAGATAGTTTATACAAAATGATTAATATGTGAACACAAGCAGACAAACACGTCCTCTAATCTGATCCATTCCTGTTTGCGGTACTGGGTACTACTTCACGTGTTGTTAAAAATGAATGACGATTCTATTCAAATTTGCTAGTTTAATTTTATACCCACTGACATGTAGAGAAAAATTCTACAAGATAATTTTTATTTTAAACTAACCAAGGAACAAAAAGACAATATTTTACCAAAAAAAAGTTTCTATTTTCTAATTTGTAGCAAAATTTATTTATAACTATTCATTTGATAGTTATGAGACAGCCTCCTACAAATAATATCGTATGGCTAATGAAAATGCCTGAAAAAAAGTTAGGTAGAGTGATTAAAGTCAAAGGTGTACATTTTATTTTTAGATGTATGCAAACCATGGGTAGCATAGCAAGAAGCTCACTATTCAAAGCTTATCAATAAGAGACAAATTTTTTTACCAGTCTCAAATTTTTGTGTTTCTAAAGGAAAATAATTCAGAAATCTTTAACGCCTTGCAGAGTTGCAAAAAGTTTTTCAACGATCAAAATATTAACGGTTATAAATTGCATATTTCTAATTTTTTTAAAGTTTGACAATTTTTTTCTTAAAAAGTATGACGTGTAGAAAAAAATTTCATCAAACATTTTTTTTAGGAGTGTCAAAGAATAAGAATAAATTTTTTTTAACAAAATTTTATGATTTTTAAATTTGTTAATAAAATTTGTTAATTACTATTATTATGTGCATTCAAGACCAAGCCACAATTAAAAATCGTGTTTAACAGGTCATAATACATGAAAAAAAATTTGAGTGAGACCGTTTTAATGGAAAAGGCCACAGGGAAACACCGGGAAAAAACTGCCCATTGCTTCCTTAAATATCTTCTTCTTCCTATGTTCCATAAAAAGCTTCAGAACTTGTTATTTATTCACAAAACGTTTGAATATTAAGCCAGGAACTTACAAGTTAAAAAACTTTGTAAATTTGTGTACATTTTTATTTCATTTTCCTAACTATTATATAATTCAACAATAACTTTTAAAAATCTTTATTTCAATACTTCAAATTACAATATCGAGTTAAGAATTTTCTAATTAATTATGTAAAAATTTTCTGTTTCTTGTCATAACGGCGTTATTCACCAGCAGATAAATTCCTTTATTTAACAAAAATTAATCAACAATAAACTGGCTAATTACGTTTTTATTTTCTTCGCATCCTTACTCAATAGTTGATGACCAATGTATTAAAGATACAAATCTATTTAAGTTGCACGAGCTTTCTTGCATCAATTTTTTTTATACGATACAAAAACATAGTAGGGTACGTATAATAGATACTGAGTGATAAGAAGTCATATCTCATAAGAAGTGATGCACGTTTTTTTCGTATTTTTTAATAGTTTTATGACACTTACTAGGACATATTTAACGTAGAAAAAATTAATAAGGTAGTATACTTATTTATTGACATTGTTTCTCTTAAAACATGTCATTTTCACCATATTTGTAATACACGTTGTCTTAGTTGGTTGAGCATATATACTACGATCAGACTTGTACTTATATCAGTTGGACAAAATTACAACAGTAACTTGCGAGATAACTTATATCTTGTCATAGATTTGTTAAAACAAGTAATTTTATGGTATAATTGAGTTACGTCTTATTCGATAAGATTGAAATAAAATATTGTACTAACACAAAATTTACACACTGATATTTGTATAATGTCTCGAAATTCTATTGTTTCCTTGGATTTTTGGGCCCTTCCTTGCGGCGCAGTGTGTACCTGCAAGCACATTTCCGCGCGAATCGTCTGACGTATACTCGTTGTAATCCTTCCATGCTCAGCTAATGAACAAAACTATGTACGCCTTGTTCGGCAGCTTGGCCACGATAAGGCCCTCGAATCAGTGGTAAAACCAAACTCGCCTCGTAGCAGTTAGCAGTCGTAGCTCACGAACTGTTGTATATAATTGCAGTCACGTCATCAATATTCTAAGTTATCGGGGCAGGTTGGAAAGATTTGATTGGAACGCGAAAGTGAGATAATCAGACTCTCCAGACCAACCGACTCGTGTCACTATTCTCACAACTAAGAGGTTTTTGTTAAGTAACTTTAACCACAATTCGCACTTTTATTTTCAAACTAATCGAGTATTTCATGTTACACTGGAATTTGTTTTAAAATGTCTGAAGAGGATTCGACTTATCCACCTTTTGAGCCGCATCCCCCATTAATAGCAGGTCCTAAGAAAGCCACTTTGAATATAAGTTGGCGGGTCACCAAACTATATCTCCTAGCAACACTTTCCAAGAGACAAGGCAGTTGGCAATTGAATCGATATCTAAGGATGATCCTCGCATCTCAGCCGCCAATAATGATAAGGTGAGAAAACGATCAATCAAAGACGAATATCTCGATTTCTCTACGTTTCTCGAAAATTCAATAAAGTGGTGCATTTCAAGTTAAAACGTCTGAGGGAAATAGATACTACAATATTTGTTTCCAATACGCTCAACGTCATCATAAGTATCAAAGTCTTTGTTTAAGTATTTGTCCGGTTTTACTTATTCATCATTAAGTTTTACTCGCGTTTAATTTTAAAATTAAATTGAATAAGTACCTGCCAACAAGTCTTATGCTCTACTTTGGCCAAAACTTTTATCATACAAATAAAAGTCTCTAGCTATCAGATGTTTCAATACTATGCAATTAATACAAAGTAAGGTTCTTTTAATTGAAAAATGTGTTCATGGCTTAGGTCAGTGGTAAATCTATTGTAGTAACCGGCATCAAGGAAGTTGAAGATGACGAGAACGAAAACGCTTACTCAAAAACACCCCTGAAAGTTAACAATCTAGAACAATTTGATTCGGATAAAGTTGAGGCGTGGCTCGACTTAGACAATAACTTCTTATATTTATATGCTCCTTCTAAAAATGAGCCAATGGCCAATGTATAGACTGTAATTAACAGTAAAAATATCGATTGACTCATGGTTTTTATCTACGAAAGAGAATGTATAATGAGAAATAATAAATGATGTCATTCCATTATTAAATATATTTTATTCACAAACAATTAACCAAAAAACTAAGAGATTTCATAGTTTTTATCATGTTTATCTGAAAATGAAAATAATAGTGTAAGCATTTTACAATATGGTAATTATTAAACTTGAACCATTCTCAACTTTCTTTCCACTTATACCAAGTACAATTTTGTCCTCAATATTTTAATTTAAAAAAAATTATTGTTTGCGAGGCTTTCTAAAAATACCCGTAACGATGTAGGCATAGTAGAATAAAAATCGTTGAATAAATACATTAAATTTTTCATCTACTATGGCTAGAAATTAACTAAGTCAAAGAAAAAGCAGAATACTGTTACAAAAAATATATTAAATTAAAGTTTTAATATTTCTATTTAAGTTACCTATTGATGGAGCATTTTGGTATATTTTTTAGGTATAATTAGCAATCACGTAAGTTGTCTTTTGCCTTATATTTTTCTTCAGTTATACTTATTTTAACAATATTTATACAACTTTGAACAGTATTTCGTTAACGTCGATTTATGCTAAGCTTACTGATAATATGATAATTTAATTTTCCTGAAGTTGGGAATTACATACATTGCAATACATTTTTTTTCTGCAATTAAGATCATATGTATGTCATTATAACAGCCTACACGCTTTTAAAAATGTTTTTATGAGCTTTTTCTTTTCGACATCGGAAACTTTCTACAGCTTCATCCGGCATAAATCAAAGAAGCGATACTATATAGAGTCGAGCCCAGAAAGCGTTACAGTACGAATACGTACAATAAGCATGACAATTGAATTTTACCATCCGCTACTATGCTGCTTTGCTTATAATATATTTATAATTGTTCCTATATGTCCCGCGCTTGTTTTTGTTTAACGTTTATTTTTTCTACCATCTGTTTTTGGAATCAAGCACTGACCCTTTTGTAAGTACATCATGTTATTGATCGAATACTCTCTTTTCGGTGTTTAAATAAAATCACAAGCCATTTATTTGTTGGTGTGGAGGATTTTTTATGTTTCGAGCCTATGTGGTAGTTTCGTAAGCACGTGGCTACTTCTCTGGCAAGAAAAAGCCAAAAAAATCAGAAGAAGATATTGACAGCTATGTAAAAATAAGCAATGAAGCACTAAATGATTTTGTGCAGCATGTACTAAATAAAGTTGAAGGAAATATTATTTTTTAATTTTTTTGAAATTTAAATTAATTATGATGCATGTATTACTGCTGTAATTACATTTTTGACTAAACTTTTTACATCTAAATTACTAGACAACAAAGTTTGTTTTTCATCGTACAAGATTTTTTACTTTTTTTTCCTAAGATAAAAACAACAATTCTACGATCCAAACAAGAATTCTTAGGTCTAGAAGATATGAGATTTAGATAATTGTAAAACCAAATGTTATGCAAGTGCAAGTGATTCAAGTGAGTCATTATTATTTATCATAAAAAACATTAACAAAGAATTCTATTTATTTTGAAATAAACGAATTCCTCACATTTTAAGAGTCTTTTTTAAATCAACGAAAATTTTCACAATTTTTTTTTTCTACCTTATTTTCTTTATTAGTTCTCTGCGTCCAACAAAAAATATTCCATAAAATAAACCAACGTAGTTGCCAGAGATTTATATTATTAATACTTTGGTATGAAATGAATAATATATTGGGACATTTCCAACATCAGGACCACCATTACCACCTCTGGTTAATCGAACGTTGGAGCCCATTGTTTCAACCAATCGAAATTCTACGAAGGGCCACGTATTTACTTGTAGCAAATACGAACTCCTTTTACCCCTACTCTTTAAAAACTATAACCAATCTACTCAAACTCAAGAGTTTTTTCCTCCCACCACACCTGCGTTAACGCAAGCTCGATCGAGTGCCTTTTTAACCCTACGACCACAACTTTTGGATATTTTGTCCTCTTCTGTTATTATTTTTATGAGTATTCAAACTATGTATTCATTTTGTACTTTTTGTTTGTAAATAAGTTGACGAAGAACAGATATTTTTGAATATGGTTTATAAAAAATGATTTCTTTTCTATCTCAGCGCCACAAATCACAGGCTAACAAACACGACTTTTGATGCAATTTTTTTTTCTTGTTTTCCTTTCTTTTCTTATTCTTTTATCATTTTTTTTTTTCATTGTTCAATTTTCTAAAAAATTGTATTATTGATTTATCAGTAAACAAACAGACCATCTAAATTACATAAATGATGATTGTTATCTTTTTTCTTACAAAGAAATTAATGACATTTAAATTACTATTTCAAGAAAAATCACGCAGTCTCTCGACCTGCTGAGCGACCAAAATCGCCCGTCCATAATACAACTGCCAAGGACATCGTTGTCGCGGCCTCTACCGTATTACGTGCGATAACATATATTCATATAAGTAGACTGCATAGCTGCAGCCAAAATTGACGCCACTCCAATATCGAATATGTAATAGGTAAGGATAAAAATCGCTACCCATTAGATGTCCTAATACTATTAAATTGATTAGTACTAAGCTAATTCTATTGAGAAAAAAATTTGTGAATTAAAAAAATATGATTATTTTGGAATCACTACCACCTGTAAGTATACTATAGTATTTATACTGTACTAGTCCAGTAAAAATCGTTTGCGGGTAAAAGTGGGTAATTCCTCCCCAGCTGCTTTTCTCTATAGGAGAACTATACTATTAGTGGGTACGCGGTAGCCAAGGGCTTTAATAAATCATGTGCTAAGAGAGTCTTTTTGTTTGACGCGCTGATGGATGTATTATTCAGGTGCTACCTACCGATCGTGTCAAGGGGGTCGGAGAGCTACGAGACTTAATTAATAATTAGAGTGTAGTTGTGTCCTTGATCACTACATGCCCAGTTAGGTTGTCCGATAACTCTTTGGCTTGACTTTTTTAAAGTAGTCTATTGTTCTTTCCATGATTCTCACGGACTTTAAGGATCACATGAATTTTCGAGATTCTTATAAATGGGAAAAATATAAATTTCAACAAATAGTGTCTTGATTTTCTCAATTTGGCCGATCGCTTCAGATACAAGTCTGTTACAAAAAACCAGAAAGTCTTTCGGTAAAAACAGATACTGTATCGGGTAAAACTTGAAATTCCTGAAACTTCTGCAAGACTGGCACAGTCACAATAACGAAAGTTAATTCATTTGATTTTTTTTTTTTTTTTTTTTTTTTTGTATTTATAATGGTTTTTTTATTTTAACTACATTTAGATGAGTGTTTGATACCCGAGAACATGATTTTAAATAAAATCTGCCTATGTCTGACCAAACTCGGACTCGTACTACTTGAAATTGGATGACTCGCAGTTTCCTTATTCCAGACAAATGACGAGCTTACTTCATACCTCATGCCTAGTACGAATCTTTGCAGTATAACCTTTGAGTTTGTACTTTGTTAGTGATTAAAGAGAAACTTTTAGAGTCAAACTCACCAAGTTGCTATTTAATAAGGTGGCAATATCGATTTGAGAGGTAACAAGTATTATTTATCGAAACTCGATAGTATTGATATACATTGTATTTATCTCCTAGGGTTTAAATTTAAGTTGAAAAATATTAGATTAAGTTGTCTACTATTTTAATTGCAAACTTTTCTTTCGCAGCTTAAGTACTACAATATCACAAACAACATCAGATCAAATTCTTTAACGCGTGGGTATATCTGCAACTATTTACAAATTGCTCTATTTTCATAAACCATCTTCGAATATATCTGTTCTTCGTCAACTTATTTACAAACGAAAACCACAAAATCAGTACATACCTTGAATACTTATGGAAATAGTAACAGAATAGGACAAAATATCCCAAAATTGCTGTCGCAGGGGAAAAAAGGCGCTTGATGGTCGCGAGTTTAAGAAGATTGGCCTCAATGTTTGAAGGGTTGGAGTGAAAGTAGCTCGGATTTGCTGTAGGAAGATACGTGGCCCTACCTAGGATTCTGATTGGTTGAAACAATGGGCTCCGAAATTCGATTAACACGGTGTGTTGGTGGTTGTCCTGATGTTGGAAATGGCTCAATATATTATTTATTCCATACTAAGGTATTATTATTTCAAATCCCTGCCAGCTACGTTGGTTTATTTTTTGGAATATTTTTCGTTCTACGCCGCGAACTCATAAAGAACATAAGGTAGAAAAGAAAAAATACGATGATTTTCTTTGGTTTTAGGGAGATACTTAAAAAGTAAGAAATCGCTTATGGTACAATCGATAGGATGCCTAATTAAAATTTTTTATAATGAATAGTGAAGATCCACTTGAATCACTTGAACTTGCGTAAATTATTATTTTTAAATTATTTAAATCTTATTTCTTTCAAACCTTAAATTCAGGTTTGGTTCGTAGTATTATTGTTTTTATCTGAAAAAAAAAAGTAAAAAATCTTTTACCATAAAAAACAAAAGTGTTGTAAAAAAATTGTTGTTTGGTAATTAGAATGTAATGCAGTTGAAAATAGAACTACAGTAGTGATAGATGCATAAAAATTACTTTAAATTTAGAAAAAAAAACAAAAAATAATCTTTCCTTTCACTTTTTAGTATATGCTGCACAAAATGATTAGGTATTTTATTGCTTATTTTAAGCTTGTGGTCAATATCACACTTCAATTTCAGTTTTTTTTTACTAGAGAAACGGCCACAGTAACATCAAATCGCCACACTGTCTTTTAATTTAAAAAAAAAAAACACAAAAATAAATGATTGGCTTGTGATTTTATACAAACACCCAAAAATAAGCGTTCGATCAATAACACGATTTACTTAGAAAAGGGTGAGTGCTTGATTCTAAAAACATATCATAGGAAAAATAAATGTGGAACAAAAGCAGGTGCAGGACCTACACGAAGAATTGTAAATATATTATGAGCAGAGCTGCGTAGTAGAAGGTAATAAAACTTAATTGTCATCCACATTAATGCGTCAGTACTGACACGGGATATTTAAGGGAATAAACTAATCTTCTTCGGCTCAATAATATATATAGTGTCGCTGCTTTGTTTTATGCTGGAAAATACAGATAAGATATTGAAAATTTAGGACGTTAAAAGGAGAAACGTTTGAAAAAGCGTAGCGGCCGTTAAAGTTATCTATGTTTTTAACTCCAAGAGAAGAAAGTAGGGGATTCAAGGGACGGTCCTGTATGTATTTAAACCATTTGTTAATATATCTACAGATGAGCATGTGTTAGCACATTTTCTTAATTTTACTTACAGGTTGGAGCTTAAAAAAAATTTGCAGCATATACAATCGCACTCGGCGTATTTTAGTAAAGCATATCATTGGCGATATAAATGATGCATCAAATATTAATTTCACTTTTTATTAAACACTTATTTTAAAATAATTTTGCTTATTTGTTTACTTACAACAGATAAATGTAAATTTATGTAAAAAGTTCGTTATAACAGAGCGTTAACTTTAAAAAATTAGCATCAAAAAATCTCACTTGAAGGTACGAACCGAATACTTTATTGTGTACTAACTGTAAATCAACCTCGTAAACTTTTAAATCATTAAATTAACGAAAAATGGTAGATAATTTTGATTTCTTCTAAAGTATAAAAGTCTAAAGTCTTCACTGTTTATGACGTTAAAAATACTTATTGTTCTTTTAAGAAACAAAAAATTATTCTTTAATAGTACTACCTCAATTTAAAATAAATTTTCCTTAACGATAATCATTACAGCTTTACAGAACAAACAATACACAATTAATAAGCAAAAAAGCAGAAAATCTTAAAAAAATGCTTCAGACCTTTTTGCTTTGTATAAAAATACTTTCCACATACTTAAATCAGATATTAGCCAAAAAATTATATAATATAACAATAAAGGCTAATTACTTCTAGCCTTTTTTTTGCATTAAAAATTACCTGCCTTTTTTATACGAAAAGAGATCTTAAGTTATGATAAGTAATATAAAGTCAAAGCACCCATTCAAGTACAAACAGTACTTATTGAATTATAAAACATGTTTTGGTTGTGCAAAAATTCTATGATAGCACTGCTATTATAAGTAAAAATAATTATAAAAAAATAAACCTATTATGAATATCTTATATAAAAAAACTATTGAGCATATTAATACCTACAGCAGTAATTGAACACCAAATTTCTAAATTGGATTTCACTCATATTTGGATTTGGTACGCTAATGATACATCAAATTTTTTTTTAAATCAAAAACATAAACAAATTAACGTACAGCTGATTAACTGATGTGAATAAATTAGAAAATATTTCGATAAACAGCTACCGTTGCTAACTAATTTTTTGTGTTACTAAAAAATTTTAATAAATGAATATTTTTAAAATTGATAATATTCATTGCCGAAAAGTTTCTCGTTATATATAGTATATCTCTAAAAGAAAATATCTTTATGCCTACGATGCATTGCATTGAAATCTTGTAATGTATTGGTTTCTTTACGACCTGTCCTACGGCGATTGGCTTCTGTTTTGTTTGTTTTAGGAAATACAAATAAAAAGAGGGGAAGTTAGGAAGGGGTTGACTATGTCAATGGGCGTTCCTTTTCACCCACTTCATGGCCAGAAAATTTTGGTAGTGGGAGAGAAAATTCCAAGCCCTTCAAGGCAGAGCCCCAACACGTCACTGTCTCGCAGTGCGTCAACTAGACAACACCTCAACCCCAAGTGATCACTGTGTACTACGTTTCCGATACAGTTTGTCAAAGAAGTTTAGTACTCGAATATAGATATTCGTTTGTGAAAAGTGTCCTGTGAAACTCGAGAAGTCACAACTTCCAGCATCCAAAAGGTGGCCATCCCAGCCGTGCCCAGCTTCATCTAAGGAGTTCCCGGAAGTCATTGTCTGCGTTACGAGAATCAAGTTAACAAGTAAGTGCATCTTTAAATCCTCTCTCTGGCAGAAATAGATGCATCTAGCTCTCACCGAAATCATTTTGTTTTGTTTTAAGTAATGTACTTTCTTTGATACAAAATACGCAGAAAAATGCACTACATAAAACTAAAAGCTATCATTGATGTAGTATAAGAAAGTAAAAAATTTTTTTTATTCTCATCGTTTCTTTGCTTCTTTTTATCAATTTAAGTATGCTGTCTGAATAATAAGAATTTTACTTTTACTCTCTTCTTAAAAGCGCGTGCAAATAATATAATATTTGACGTAAGTTTTTACTATTAAAATGAAGTATTGGTAAAGAAAAGCTTAAATTTTGTTGTGCTAACACAATAAAAGCAATTCCTTACTCATTAAAGAAGTTAATTAAAAAAATTTTTTGGTTTAACATCGTTTCTTTTTTATTAATAAAACAAGTGCTAAACTTTTGCATAAACATCTGTAATTTTATTTGAAGTAACTCATCAAGCACAACCAAGCTTTCCTTTGTTAAGAAATTCTATAAAACTAGGTAAACAAAACTTTTAAGATAAACACTTAGTTGATGTTCAAGACGTCAGAAAAAATGGTGGACGAAACAAATAATGGTTAAAAACCGTTTAAAAAGTACAAAGTCAATAAAATTCAAACAATTTAGCTGTGCTTCGTTTTGGGATGTCTCTAACTACCAACTTACAATACTTATCAACTTTTTTAATGTCATTTAAGTAATGTATTTTTTTAATACAAAAAAAGCAGAGTTCTGCACCATATGTAACCGAAAGTTATTATTCAAGCTTCACATAGAATTAAATATCTACTTTTGTTGCCGTTATTTAAAAAAATAAAATTTTTTTTAAGGGGACTTATCAAAAACTTTGTTTAAATTGTCTCCATCTTTACTACAAATATGTGTCAAAAAAAAATATTTAAAATTAATTCTCACTACTAAAATGACAATGGAAATAATTTTATGTACATTAAAGTAGTTAATTAACAGAAAAGTTTTTGTTGAACATAATTTTATTTTTACTATTAAAACTAGTGCTAAATTTTCGCAAAAAAAATACTAACTTAACTTGACGTAAATCAACTAGCGTAATTAAGTTATCCTTCAACGTTAGATTATACAGAACTTGAATACTTTTTAGAAAGTCACGGGAATTGTAGAAAGCACTTGATCATTTTTTTGCATTCTAAATATTAAATTTGAATAAATTTGATTTGGTTTTTCTACTTCTTCAATCATTGATTTACTATAAAAGTAAAAATTCAAAAGATAACATTTTACTTTAAACCTTAGTATAGAATATTATAAAAATTGGCTGTTTAAAAACCTAAAAATTCACTGTCTTATAAAAAACTAAATGAAGCTTTTTGTACAAACTAGAGTTTTGCATATCTGAAGTTAAAAGAAATTGCAGGCAAAAAAAATAACAAAAAAAATTGCTTAAAAATTAAAAGATTAAATAAAATCCGTATGCGTACGACTACTATTACACTGCATTTATCGACATTCTAAAAAAAAGTCAAACTTTTTGAATAATTTTGATTGTCTATTCAAATAACTTCTGACGACATACTAAGGCAAAAATATGGTTTAAAAGGTAGAAAAGGCTAAAACTTTTTTAAAGATTAAGTATGTAAATAAATAAAATCGTTGAAAAAGTTATGTGCCCTAACCTAAATCATACGATCAAAGCATGTTCCTGCTTCCTCACGATTTCTGCAACAATATGTACGTGTTTTCGTAAATGATTTTAATTTTATGAAGACTAAAAAAAGGAATGTTTCTCGAGTTTTTTTAAGTATAAAGTCTAACGCGATAATTCACTATTTTACAAAATGTTGAGTAAATTTTATAATTCACTCAAAAATGAAAAAAAGACAAATAAATGAACAATAACGTAACATATCTTTAAAAACAAGAATATAGTGTCAAGAAGTAGTACTGTTATACGAATATTTTGTGTATTAATTAAATTGAATCTTGGCTTAGCTATGTATTGGTAGTTGTACTTTCGTAAAATAGTCTCGCTTTTACTATCTCATATAAAGACGTATATAATGATTTATTTAATTTTGTGAGAAAACGTTTAAATTCTCTTCACATATTTTTAGCCAAAAATGATGAAGCTAACCAGCCTCGTTGTAATATTCGCCGTTGTTTTATTCATGCCATGTGATTCAGCTAAAAACATGGAAAGTCAAGTTCCTGTAATTTTGGATGTACAAAAGTTGTATGCGACCACCAGTATAGGAATTATTTACAGGAGCAACGAAGGTAAGCAAAAGCAAACCGATTTTTACAAAAGGTATAAATACTTAAATACAACAATTTTTCTCTTGAATCCACAGACATACATTCGGTGGTCAACATGGTTAAAGAATTCTCGCGTAAAATGGTATACTCTGTAGCTTCGACTATATCAGATATTCCAGAAAAGTATCCGAAACTAAGAAATTACTCAAAAACTCTTTTTGTGGTATTTTTAAATACTGACAATGATTTCGAAAAATTCACACAATTTTCGAGGCATCACAATCTTTCGCCTCACGTATGGCTCTTGTTATTCCGGCCTGACATCACTGAAGAGATCCATAGCACTTGCCAGTGTCCTAAAAAGAATTACCTCCACTTGAATATAAAAAGTGAAGTCTTAATAAAATGCGGAAACAATAAAAACATTCATGAATGGTTCGCTGTTGGACCTCAAAATAAATTACACGTTAATAAATTATTCGAGTGGAGCATCAAGGAAGGATTGACCGTAATAGACAAGCGTGCTTTGGTACAGAGACGAAAGAATTTAAGTAGTGCGTCGGCTACAATTACTGCTGAGGTATCGAATTGATTTAATACAAATTGTTTTATTTCAAAATATCACAATTATTGCATTCACAAAAACTTAATTATTTTCCTTCAATGCTCGTAGATTTCTACTTTTTATTCTGAAATAGTGGAAGATTTTGCATCTAACACAGGATTAGCATATAAGTTTAAAAATGGCTCCCATATCAAGAAGGAATCCCATGAAAGTGTCAATAACACATTAATTAAGTCCACAAAATTATTAAATGAAAGTATTATTCTTCCCGGCGAGTTTTTAACGAACAAAAACTTGGATGATTATGACGTAACGATTGAAATTATGGATTTGCAAGACACATTATACTATAAATTACCAGGTACCATGGAGATTCCATGGAATGCTTATTTTGAGGTGAAATATTTTAATTGTAAAATATTTATGACTTGATTTCTTTATTACGTTTTATCTCTTTTATTAAATAGGTTTTCAGCAAACGCATTTGGATTTTCTTGATTATAGTTATAGCTATTTCATCACTTCTATTTAGCGTAATTTTAGTATTACATAATGATAGAAGAGGATTTATTTTCAAACTGTCGGACAGTTTCTTAAACGTGTGGCGTATGTTCGTCCATCAGGAATTTACAGGTAAACTGTTTAAGATGGTTTATTCAAAAATGCAGCAAAGATGTTAAATTTATGTTATTTATACCATATCGTACAAGATTGTCATTATAAAGAACAATTATTCGGTAAAATTACATTTTACAAAGGTTGGGTTGTTTTAATTAAATAATAGAGTTGACTAGATCATCACTCTTGAAAAATGAAAATTTTCATATATACTTTTAGAAAATAATATACCCATGCGTAAATATACACGAATATGAGGTAATTAATGAAATGCTTACCATAAACCCATTCGATTTTATTATTAATTTTTTGATTACCATTATATTATTATTTATATTTTTATACTTTTTATTATAGCGATATTCTACATGTCATGATGCTTTCTTTCTTTATGATAATATATCCTAAATTAGTTTTTAGGTGCAACAAAATTATGGGAGTGCCTTATTACGTTGTCAGAGAACAAAAAGAAGCCACTTAAAAATCATGTATTTTCAATATAAAACAAATTTAAAAAATAGTATATGGGTGATCTAAGTTGGTTACATAGTGATATGTTTTATGTACGTGTCTACCTCCTAAAGTTTTTGTAACTATTGATCGTTGATATACATAAGAGCCTAAAAATTATCTAAGACAGCTGTGCGTTGATTAACAATACCGTGGTTGCCAAGTTGCAGATTGTTATAAGTCTCTTTTTATCTTGAAGTACACGTTTTAAGGAAAAATTTGAGCCCAGCTGAGTTAAAAATAAATCAGCAATGGTTAAGTAACAAGTGGTCAGCTTTTTTACCTAAAATCTGTGGGGTTTGAGTACATATATCTCCATCAATTTTTGTTCAAAATATGTCAAAGAGTCGGAATAAATTTTATGGTTACCAAAATTGTAAAATGTTCTCAGTTCATGTAATTTGTTTTATAACAATCAACAACAGAAAAATAATGACGAATTTCATGGTTTATCATCTTTGGGAGGTAAAAATACACAATATTTAAAAAATTTCGTGGACTCGAATGCCCTCATAAATCTCAATTCTATTTTAATAACTCTATAGATATAAAATACTAACCACCTGCAGATGATCCATAACGTGAAGACAAATACTTTTTTTAAATAAGGAGTGTGCAAAGAAAGTTAGGAAAAATAAGATATAAAAAAAAAACTTTTTAAGAAGGTTTGGGAGTATCATTTAGAGAGGCGAGGAACGGGGAGGCCCCTCCCCACTAACGCATCTGGGCCCCCTTTACCGCAGCTGCTCTTGTCCTCTACAATTTTTAAACTGTACGACCTCTAACTGCTTATATTTTTTAAAAATGCCTGGCAAAGTTTGATTTTTTTTTTTATCGAGCATCTTTCTTTAGCACCAAGTTATCTATAAAAACGTTTTTTTTTAAACAACACATTTAGAATATACCTTAATTTCAATTAAAAGGCAAACCTAACCTTGCTCTCTCATAAGAAACCGTTTTAAACTGTCAATTTTTCATTTCTTATTTTCTCGAAAATTTCCGCTCATAAAAAATCTAGAAAAATTTGTGTGCACTCCTAAAATGCTCAAATATAACATACATTTTTTTGGCCTGCTTCTCCATTTTGAACTTCTCTTACAAACTTTCATAAATGGCAGAAGGAGGTGTTTTTTTCACTAACTTGGTAAAACAATTTTCCACAATTTCTGGAAACTTGAGTGTGAAAAATAAAAAAATCATAGATGATTATTCAAGTTTGCAAAATGTACGTCTTTGATCTTGTTAATCATCATATACTTTTAAATATAATTTAAGAACCCTAAAAATTTAGATACACTTATACAATGGAATTACCTGTCTATACCTACATTTTTTTTAAATTTACAGATGAACAATTCAATTCCATATCATCCAAGATGGCAAGACTATCGCTATATCTGACAGCATTCATTGTTATTTCAATGTACGCAGGCTGTTTTACAAGTTTTGCTACAGTTTCAAAACCACACATTCCATTTAGAAATGCGCGTGGATTTCTAGAGGACAAAACATATCAATTGATTATTGTAAAAAACACTGACTCATTAACGTTTTTCTCGGTAATTTTGTAAAGTTTTAATTGAATATATCAATTACATTGTACTTAAAAACTTTATCCAATGATATTTTATTAGAGCTCAAAGGACAATATAAATGACGAACTGAGATTGTTTTTGAAAGATGAGAATAGTCTACCTACAACCTTCCAAGAGGCTATACAGCAGGTAATGTAAAATATTTAACTTACGTTGATAATTTTTGAAGATACTAAACAATGCATCACCTTTCTCAATAGCATTTGAAAATTATTTTTGACACTTTTATTTGTAATGGTGGTAGGACAATTTGACAAAAGATAGTTGTTTTTTTATATTCTACCGTAGACAAAAGTTTTTGGCACTTAAGAAATTTGTGTAAATGTCATTAAGAATTATCTTTAACATTTCACTCGAAAAATAGTTATAGGGGTAATGGGTACAGTTTTTGACCCCCTGATAGTGATTGACCGCCACGTGCATTTTTAAATGGAGCCTTTATATATAGACATACAAATCATACAGGGGTCAATCACTACCTTAAGGTGTCAATAATTGTACCGCTTACCCCTACGAAGATATTATTAAACTTTATAATGTAATTTTTTACTTTTGGAGACGTTTATACAAATGATTCGTATCAATCTATGTTTGTGTGTCCGCGCGTGTGTGTGCAATAAATACGGTTCTAAACTAGTACACTTCAAACTAGGGCAATTCTGGAAAATTTTTGAAAAATGTACAAATTATATAAATTAAAATAGATTACTTTTTAGCGTGTTAATCTTAAAAATTTTTTTTTTAATGTAGGTATGCAACGAAAGGGTAGTTCTCTATAATATTGGTGAATTTCGGAGTCCAGTAACTTTCAAAAAACCTTGCAAAATCTTAGCTTTTCCACTAGGTAACTTTAGAAAAAAAGGTATAGTTTTGAACAAAGGAGATCCACTTCTTCAATTTTTAAATCATCAGTAAGTATTTTTAAATAAAAAATTTATGCCGGACAATTTTAATAATGTAAATTTTTTTCAGCATCCAAAAGTATAGAGAGAATGGAATAATTTCTCGGAGAAAAAACAAAAATCGGGCCAAATTCGGTATTAAAAAAGAAGTTTCATTTACATCACTAGGTCTTTCTGAAGTCACTCCACTGTTTGTGTTTTTATTAAGTGGATTTTCCCTAAGTCTAATCATATTTTTGTATGAGAAATGTCACAGACAGATTGTACAGTATCTTGTAAGAAAACCGTGTAGGAGAATCAAGAAACTTAGGAAACCAAAGAAAACCAACCGTTTGTACAATGATGGGAAGCCTTTTTCAGTTTACTCTCAGTACAGAGAGCCGCAGCCACGCCCTTTGTGGCCTTATACCCCATAAGAACCCCGATTCATGTATATTAGTTATTAACTTGCAAAACTCGTGTTTCTGCTTAATTATGCCAAAGATTTAACGCTCATGGTAAGAAAATTACTCCTAAATATAGATTTTGTACTGACCTGTACTAACTACATACATATTTCTTCACCACATTTTGCAATAATTCTAAGTTAATAAATTTAAAAATCATTGAAGCTAGACTCACTGAAATTTTAATTAATAAGTTTAATCGCAATTAATCTCATTGTTTTAGTTTTTCAAGCGATTCCAGTAAAATTTAATAGTATTTATTGATTTACAATTAACCATTAGTAAACAATAATAATCTCTCCACACGAATCTATATGTTTGACCGGAAATGTTTCTGATTTTATTTCTCGGAGACTAGGAAGTTGGGCCTCCTAAAATTTAAAGTTATTTATTAGTAGTAATCAAAGGAGTGCCATAGTTCTTGACGAATTTTTAAAAGAAACTGGATATCACGATATCATTCTTAAAAGTTATTCTTAAAATGCAGGGTTGTAACCTAAAAGTTCAAATGAAATAGCTATATTTAATCATTGTTATGTCATTTGGATTTGAACTGACCAGACATTGAGGATTAAGGGTGATTCCACCGTCAGATGTCAATAATGTGCCAGGTGCCTTCTGTAATCTGTAGACTGTAAATCACCTTGCAGAGGGCCAAGGCACAGTGTGGCAGGTGAGCCACCATGTTCAAGACTTTCTTTAGAAACTGTGTATACATGTATATTACTCACACAACATATACACATCGATGTGTCACTCAAACTTATGAAGCTTACAGACGTAAGATTCCGAGCTAGCGATTGGCTTATTAGGATTGTGTTTGTGTTGGTCCTGAGTACAGCAAACAGCAGAGTTGAGCAGAGCCCATCAAAAGAAGCTTCTGCATCTGACACACTGTGCCCTGACCCTCTGTAAGGTGCCTATAAGTGCATGTAGGAACATTTCAAAATTATTCATAATTTACATCATTAGTTGACTTATAAAGATTAAATAAAAAATGTAAAGAATTAATCATTTTGAAAAATAATTATTGTTCGCATATTTTTTATTCTACAATACAAGATGTGCAGTTAAAAATTTGCTAAGTCTTATATTTTTTCATTAAATGTTAATTATAAGTTAAATGTTTAATCAAAGTAAGTGTTAATAATACTTTCAATGTCATGCAGTAAATAAATTTGTAAATTTTTATAAAAGTGTTAAAATAAATATTCTAAGAAATCATTTGTTTGTATCTTTTTTATTTTGCCTCTATATTTTATAAATTTAATTTTAGTTCTTTATCAAGGAAAATGGTAAATGAGTAAAAAGGTCAGTTACTTCTTTTTTTTGAAACACAAAGACAAAAAGTTAAACTTAAATTCGATGGAAAAATTACAGAAAATAATGTTTAATTGTTACAAGCACATGCTAATAAGATTAAAATTTTAACTCCTTTGTGAGTAATTTTTAGAAGTCATATATAATGTTTGCTCATTAAAAATGTATCGGTCAAAAAAATTCTTAGTAGTATACTGTATACATGTTAATATATTACTTATTGCACTAAAAAATTGTTGTGTTGAAAGAAAGACCGTCATTTTTAAAATTTTTTAATTACACTACTGTTTTTCTAAATTTGATTTTGAATTCTTTATTGTGTAGTATAATATCTCATATTTCACTAAATTGTATCGTATTTTAAATATTATATTTAAAAAAGTATTTTTTTGTCAGGTGCTTCGTTTTAGAAATAAAAATTTTTAATTCTTAGAAAAATTAAATCATAACATCAATGAGCTTATCTTACATCAACCTTAACGAGATACTTTTTATTGTTTGGCAGATGTTATTTAAAGGAGTTATATTGCAGAAAAATAAGTAACAAACTGGACAGTTTTTGTCACTATCAATTATATGTGGCAAGAGGCAAATTGAGGTGGCTGAAAAAAAAACTAAAATGATTCCTAAATAGTTATTACTTTAAATTTCTTTAAAAATATTTTTTATAGGCATTCTGGTTATTTATTTACATAAAAAATTTATTTATGACTTATAAAGATTTATCTTGTTAAAAAAACTAATAATCGTGTTAAATCTTGCATATAAATATTTTTTCTGGAGCTGTTGTTTGTAATAACGTTTTAGCCTTGTCAAATAACCCAAACCCTGTAAAATCTTTCATAACAACAATCATGAGAAAAATTAGTTAGATAACGTTTTAGCCATGTCAACTGACCCAAACCCTGTGAAATCATTCATAACAACAAAATCAAGAGAAAATTTTGTTAGAAATTATCCAACGGTACCTACTAGATTACAAAAATTTTTTCAGTAGACTTTTCAACTATAAGTATCTCGATTGAGTGTAGGATAAAAAAAATAGCACTTGATATTATTGAAAAGAAAATCGACAACTGTATAAATGTAATACTTAACTTATTTTATGAAGTGTTCAAATTTTAATTTTATTTTTTGTATTAATATGATAAAAACTATGAGATCTCAAAATATTTTAGATGACTATTTGTGAATAAAATAAATTAGACAGTATAATGACATTATTTATTATATATCTTTTTTATATTATCTCTTAGTTACTGTAACCATAAATCGACATTTATAAGGTTGATCACAGTCTACTTATGAATAGCTGGAGCATATAAATACAAGACATTGTCCGAGTCGAGCCACGCCTCAACCTTATCCGAATCATTCTTATCTGGAATCTTACATGTTAAGGTGGTTTCTCGGAAAGCGTTTTCGTTTTCACCTTCTTCAACTATCTTTATGCCTTTTACTAAAACGGATTTACCACTGACCTGAAAATTAAACATACTTTTCTCACTAACATATTTTATTGTCATAAAATAATTTTCATGCGTGTGAATAAAAAAGTATTTTAAAACATCCAACAGGTTTAAAGTTTTATTCATACCTATGAGCTCATCAAATTTATTGACAAAGTAAAATTAAAGACTAGTTGGCACATACTTTTTTTATTTTAGTCCAGCATTTAACACAAAAAAGATTTAATACATAAAAAGTAAACCTAGACAAAGACTTCGACAAAGAACTTTCGTACTTACGCTGACGTTAAGCGTATTCGGAACAAATGTAGTAGAATCTATTTTCTGTATATAGGTGCCCTGCAAATACGCCACTTTATTGAATTTTCGAGAAATGAAAAGAAAATGAGATATTCGTCTTTAATTGATCGTTTCCTCACCTTATCACTATCGGTGGCTGAGATGCGAGGATCATCCTTAGATATCGGCTCAATCTCCAACTGCCTCGTCTCTTGGGAAGTTTTGCTAGGAGATGTAATCTCGTGACCCGCTAACATTACTGAATCGGGATCTTCAAAATCTGATGGTATATTTAGACCCGGGTCGTCTTTATATGATTTATGTGTTCCATCAGACATTTTGATAAAAATACTATTGTGACGTGGCTTTTTCGATTGACAAAAAAATAAAGGCACGAATTGCGGTTAAAGTAACTTTATTGTAACCTCTTGAGACAAGTAGGGCGTGTCTCTAACGGCTCTAGATAATATACCTGACTTACCGAAGATTAGTAAGACTCGACTAACTTCGCTTTTCTTCTCTATTTTTCTAGCTTCTCTTTTCTACTTTCCCCACCTTTGAGAATCGAGGCCGAAAAGGCGCACAGGTATTGGAATAAGAGTTGGGGTACATATGAGGCAAATAAACAATACCTGCCGCCAATTACACAAAAGTCCAGCAACTTCACATTTGGAAGAGACACAAAAGTCGAACAACTTCACAACTGGTAAAGATACACAGTATATTTGGGATGTCGTCTTGCCATGACGAGTTATATCGGTAAAAAAAAAAAAATTGACATTCGCGACCTAGTTGACAAATAAAATAAAATAAAAATAATTTTAATGAATAGAATTTGTCTATTTTTAGCGTGTAAAAGTGGTTATAAATAGTATACCAACATACTACAATATTATGTTGATTATATATAAGTCAGTAAAAATGGGATCAATTGTTACTTCGTCGAAAATTACTTCCTTTCACAATATGGTCCACAATATCAAAGATTAAGTCAACTTGCTGTCAGACCCTACATAAATTATTTCTTACTGCTACAGTTTTGATCGTTTTATAATGAAGAGAAACTGTTTTGAGCTTTAATGATCAATTCTTTTTTTTTTTTTTTCTCCTCAAATCGACGCTTCTTTCAAATGCAACGAAACTACTATAAAGTAAAAAACGATTATCTTTAATTATGTGTTTGCACATCAGTTAGAAAAAAAAGTAAAATCCACTGAAAAAAATCGTTTTAGAAAAAGTCAATGTGATTAGCACGTAATATTAGTTATTTCACTTGAAAACCAGTTAAATATACTTCTTCTCCAAACGAAATCCTTATTTTAAGATAGCGGTCAACATCATACTTTAATTTTTTTTGTATTTCCTTTACACTACATTGGCATTAAATATTAAAAAAGCATCAACACCAACAAACAGCTGATTTGTGATTTTATACAAATACTCAAAAGAGAGTGTTCGATCAATAACGCGATTTACTTACAAATGGGTTAGTGCTTGATCCAATAAACATTTCATAGGGGAACAGAAACGTGAAACGAAAGCAGGTGCAGGACATATTATACAGACAATTACAAATATGTTGTGAGCAGAGCTGCGTAGTATAGAAGGTGGTAAATTTGAATTGTCATGCACATTAACGCGTCAGTACCGACACGCGATACTTGAGGGAATAAACTATTCTTCTTCGGCTTAACTCTATATATAGTGTCGCTACTTTGGTTTATGCTGGAAAGTATAGATAAAATATTAGAAATTTTTGACTTTGGTGGGGTAAGAGTTCGAGGAAGCGTTTTTAAGAGAATAGGGGCTGTTGTACTTGTATATGTCCTTATCCGCAGGAAAAAAGGGTGGGTACGTTAAGCAGAGGCCATGTTTACATATATGTAAGTAGAACAGAGCGCTATTATTGCATTTCGTAATGTTATTACGGACAAATGAGGAATAGCACTTTATCTTAATTGTACAGGTAAAAACAAAAGCTTAAAAAAAATTATGCAATGTTAAGGTAAAAGCAAAAAGGTACGTATAATATTCAAAGTGACTAACATACATGCTTTGCAGATAATAATTTTAGCTAACAAACACGTGATAATGTATACAACAACAAAAAATATGACTTCTAGCTGTTGTTCCATGCAGTACAAATTATCTGGTCTTCTTATAAAAAAAAATTAAACTGTAAATACAAAAATAAAAAAATAATAAAATAAAAGAACCAATGATTCATTTTTTTTAAATAAAACCAACGAGCACATAAGTATCTTGAGCGTAAGAACACGACAGTCAAGTTATTTGTCAAATAACTTAGGACCTGTGAAATCTTTTATAACAACAAAATCAAGAGAAAATTTCGTTATAAATTATCCTACGGTACATACTAACTTACGAGTATTTTGCCAGTAGACTATTAGTACAACTACAAATATCTCTATTGAGTGTAGGATAAAGAGACGGCAGTTAATATTAGTGAGAAGAAAATCGATAAATAAATGAATATACTTCGTAACTTATGTTAAGAAGTATCTAAATTTTCATTTTCATCCTTGTACTAATATGATCAAAAGTAAAACGTGTCAAAATATTTTAGTTGACTAAGTATTCGTAAATAAAATAAATTAGATAGAAGAATGACATCATTTATTATTTCTCCTTTCACCTTCTCTTTCGTAGATGATAATCGTATGTCAATCGATATTTTTAATGTTGATCACAGTCTTTGGACGACTGACTCATTTTTAAGACATTATTGTCCGATGGGAGCCAGCCTCAACCTTATCCAAATCATATTCATCTCGTATGTTATTTGTTACGGTGGTTTCTAAGGAATCGTATCCATCCTCGTCTTGTTTACTTATTTTGATACCCATAACTAGAATGAATCCACTACTGACCTAAAAATTAAACAAATTTTTTCAAATTAAACAAGCTTTATGTATAAAATATAAATAGCATTAAAAGAGATCCAACAAGTATGATTTTTATTCATACTTACTATCTGATCAAAATTCTTGACGAATCAGAGCATAAGACAATATAGAATTGAGCCCAAGAAGTGTGATAGTACCAATGCATACAACGTCCATGACAATACAGTTTCACCACCTGCTACGACGCAGCTCTACTTATAATTTATTTATGTCTGTTTGTATATGTCCTGCACGTGTTTTTGTTTTACGTTTATTTTTCCTATGATCTTTTTTTAGTACAAGCACTGACCCACTTGTAAGTAAATCATGTCATTGATCGAACGCTTTTTTTTGGGTGTTGGTCAAGCCAGTTCTGTGTTGGTGTGTGTCCTTTTTTTATATTTAATGCCAGTTAAGTGATTTGACAAGAACGTAGCTACTTCTCTGGCAAAGCAAGACCAAAAAAATCGAAGTATGTTGTTGACCGCAATTTTAAAATAAGCAATAAAACACCTTATATTTTTGTGCAGCACGCACTGCATAAAATTAAAGGAAATAAATTTACTTTGTTATAATTTTGATGTTTAAAAAAATGTTTACGCATACATATATATATATATATATATATATTGTAACGGGGTGTCCGTATTCACTTATGGCCTTGATAGCCACAAATTAATTCGAGGGATACTCTGACCGGGACTGTGTTTCCCGGGCACGTACGGAGACACACTCACGTTACAACGCGGACAGCGAGTCCGCTTTTTCTCGTTCACGTCTGCTTGCTGAGAGGCCAGCTCAGCTCTGGCTCAGCTCAGGACGCTCGCGCGTTGGTGTTTACGCGCGAGCCCGCGGAGGCGGCAGGATAAGGCCGATGCCCGGCTTACAGCTCCCTTCTGGACGCCAAGATTGCTATAGATAAAACCTGTAAAGAAAGAGTAGTCGGAAGGGCTTCATGCAAGGGAAGGCTCGCACAAAGCAAAACAAACATATAATGATCAAAAAAACGGAAACTATATTTGTCTGCACTAGTACAAAAGCATACGCGCGCGTGTGTGTGTGTGTATTTCGCTCGATCGCGTTGACGGCAAAGCCTGTACGGTCGAGGAAGGCTTTATCTCGGGGCCGACGGCCAGTGATAATTCGACCGGGCACAGAGAGAGATTACGCGGCTATTATGGTTCTTGCGCACGCACTGCGCTTACCTGGCTTTTCGCAGCCCCTTATTTGCACCTGCTCGCCTAGCAGTTGGTCTCTCAGCAGAAATATTCGACCTGGTGTCTAGTCGGTAAGCCTTCTCGTCGACGGTACGTGGGTGCAGAAGCGGGCGAGGCGATGGCGAGGTTGTCCTCTCGTGGCTTGACAAACGTAGCGGGCGAGAGACGCACACGTGTTTTTCCTACCTATACCTAATCCCGTCTGGCCTAATGGCCAAGAGCGTCCCTCGCTAATACTCATATCAAGACGCTTGTCTCTTCTTTCTCTCTTTCTTTCGCACGCATTATCGCGATCCCTTCCCCTCTCGCTCTCTCTCTCTCTGGCCTTTCTTCCTCGCGCAGTCTAGATGAGTGTAAACGGCGTTTGAGTTTCAACCGCCCGTTACAATATATATATATATACACATTTACTGTAGTTTTATTTATAATTCAACTTTACCTTTATAATAAAACAACAGCTCTTGTTAAAACATTTGTGTTTTCGATGGTACTAGATTTATTATTTTTTCTTCCCTTAAGATAGAAAAAATGATAATGCGATCCAGACGTGGGTTTTTAGGTCTGGACGATGTAAGATTTAAATAATTTAAAAAAAAAAAATTATTCAAGTGCAAGTGATTCAAGTCAATCCTTGTTATTTATTGTGAAAAACTTTAACAAAACATTCTATCGATTTAAGATTAAACAAATTTCTTATTTTTTAAGCGCTTTCAAAATAAAAAAAAATTCGTCGTAATTTTTCGTTCTCTACCTAAACTTTTTCATTGATTTACTGCGTACAACAATAAACATTCCATAAAATGAACCAACGTAGCTGCCAGGGATTTAAAATATTAATACTTTGGTATGAACTAAATAATATATTGGGACATTTCCAACATCATGACTACCACCAACACACCTGGTCAATTCAACTTTGGAGCCCATTATTTCAACCAATCACAACCCTAGGCAGGACCACGTATCTACTCGTAGCAAATACGAGCTACTTTTACTCCTACCCTTTGAATATCACAGCCAATCTTTTTAAACTCAAGAGCTTTTTTCTCCCACCATACCTGCGTTAACGCAAGCTCGATCGAGTGCCTTTTTTCCCCCGCGACCGCAAGTTTTAGATATTTTCTCCTCTTTTTTATTATATTTATGAGTGTTCGAGCTATGTATTAATTTTTTTTTCACCGTTTGGAAATAAGGTTACTAAAAACAGATTTTTTTGTAGATAGTTTATACAAAATGATTAATATGTGAACACAAGCAGACAAACACGTCCTCTAATCTGATCCATTCCTGTTTGCGGTACTGGGTACTACTTCACGTGTTGTTAAAAATGAATGACGATTCTATTCAAATTTGCTAGTTTAATTTTATACCCACTGACATGTAGAGAAAAATTCTACAAGATAATTTTTATTTTAAACTAACCAAGGAACAAAAAGACAATATTTTACCAAAAAAAAATTTCTATTTTCTAATTTGTATCAAAATTTATTTATAACTATTCATTTGATAGTTATGAGACAACCTCCTACAAATAATATCGTATGGCTAATGAAAATGCCTGAAAAAAAGTTAGGTAGAGTGATTAAAGTCAAAGGTGTACATTTTATTTTTAGATGTATGCAAACCATGGGTAGCATAGCAAGAAGCTCACTATTCAAAGCTTATCAATAAGAGACAAATTTTTTTACCAGTCTCAAATTTTTGTGTTTCTAAAGGAAAATAATTCAGAAATCTTTAACGCCTTGCAGAGTTGCAAAAAGTTTTTCAACGATCAAAATATTAACGGTTATAAATTGCATATTTCTAATTTTTTTAAAGTTTGACAATTTTTTTCTTCAAAAGTATGACGTGTAGAAAAAAATTTCATCAAACATTTTTTTTAGGAGTGTCAAAGAATAAGAATAAATTTTTTTTAACAAAATTTTATGATTTTTCAATTTGTTAATAAAATTTGTTAATTACTATTATTATGTGCATTCAAGACCAAGCCACAGTTAAAAATCGTGTTTAACAGGTCATAATACATGAAAAAAAATTTGAGTGAGACCGTTTTAATGGAAAAGGCCACAGGGAAACACCGGGAAAAAACTGCCCATTGCTTCCTTAAATATCTTCTTCTTCCTATGTTCCATAAAAAGCTTCAGAACTTGTTATTTATTCACAAAACGTTTGAATATTAAGCCAGGAACTTACAAGTTAAAAAACTTTGTAAATTTGTGTACATTTTTATTTCATTTTCCTAACTATTATATAATTCAACAATAACTTTTAAAAATCTTTATTTCAATACTTCAAATTACAATATCGAGTTAAGAATTTTCTAATTAATTATGTAAAAATTTTCTGTTTCTTGTCATAACGGCGTTATTCACCAGCAGATAAATTCCTTTATTTAACAAAAATTAATCAACAATAAACTGGCTAATTACGTTTTTATTTTCTTCGCATCCTTACTCAATAGTTGATGACCAATGTATTAAAGATACAAATCTATTTAAGTTGCACGAGCTTTCTTGCATCAATTTTTTTTATACGATACAAAAACATAGTAGGGTACGTATAATAGATACTGAGTGATAAGAAGTCATATCTCATAAGAAGTGATGCACGTTTTTTTCGTATTTTTTAATAGTTTTATGACACTTACTAGGACATATTTAACGTAGAAAAAATTAATAAGGTAGTATACTTATTTATTGACATTGTTTCTCTTAAAACATGTCATTTTCACCATATTTGTAATACACGTTGTCTTAGTTGGTTGAGCATATATACTACGATCAGACTTGTACTTATATCAGTTGGACAAAATTACAACAGTAACTTGCGAGATAACTTATATCTTGTCATAGATTTGTTAAAACAAGTTATTTTATGGTATAATTGAGTTACGTCTTATTCGATAAGATTGAAATAAAATATTGTACTAACACAAAATTTACACACTGATATTTGTATAATGTCTCGAAATTCTATTGTTTCCTTGGATTTTTGGGCCCTTCCTTGCGGCGCAGTGTGTACCTGCAAGCACATTTCCGCGCGAATCGTCTGACGTATACTCGTTGTAATCCTTCCATGCTCAGCTAATGAACAAAACTATGTACGCCTTGTTCGGCAGCTTGGCCACGATAAGGCCCTCGAATCAGTGGTAAAACCAAACTCGCCTCGTAGCAGTTAGCAGTCGTAGCTCACAAACTGTTGTATATAATTGCAGTCACGTCATCAATATTCTAAGTTATCGGGGCAGGTTGGGAAGATTTGATTGGAACGCGAAAGTGAGATAATCAGACTCTCCAGACCAACCGACTCGTGTCACTATTCTCACAACTAAGAGGTTTTTGTTAAGTAACTTTAACCACAGTTCGCACTTTCATTTTCAAACTAATCGAGTATTTCATGTTACACTGGAATTTGTTTTTAAATGTCTGAAGAGGATTCGACTTATCCACCTTTTGAGCCGCATCCCCCATTAATAGCAGGTCCTGAAAGCCACTTTGAATATAAGTTGGCGGGTCACCAAACTATATCTCCTAGCAACACTTTCCAAGAGACAAGGCAGTTGGCAATTGAATCGATATCTAAGGATGATCCTCGCATCTCAGCCGCCAATAATGATAAGGTGAGAAAACGATCAATCAAAGACGAATATCTCGATTTCTCTACGTTTCTCGAAAATTCAATAAAGTGGTGCATTTCAAGTTAAAACGTCTGAGGGAAATAGATACTACAATATTTGTTTCCAATACGCTCAACGTCATCATAAGTATCAAAGTCTTTGTTTAAGTATTTGTCCGGTTTTACTTATTCATCATTAAGTTTCACTCGCGTTTAATTTTAAAATTAAATTGAATAAGTACCTGCCAACAAGTCTTATGCTCTACTTTGGCCAAAACTTTTATCATACAAATAAAAGTCTCTAGCTATCAGATGTTTCAATACTATGCAATTAATACAAAGTAAGGTTCTTTGAATTGAAAAATGTGTTCATGGCTTAGGTCAGTGGTAAATCTATTGTAGTAACCGGCATCAAGGAAGTTGAAGATGACGAGAACGAAAACGCTTACTCAAAAACACCCCTGAAAGTTAACAATCTAGAACAATTTGATTCGGATAAAGTTGAGGCCTGGCTCGACTTAGACAATAACTTCTTATATTTATATGCTCCTTCTAAAAATGAGCCAATGGCCAATGTATAGACTGTAATTAACAGTAAAAATATCGATTGACTCATGGTTTTTATCTACGAAAGAGAATGTATAATGAGAAATAATAAATGATGCCATTCCATTATTAAATATATTTTATTCACAAACAATTAACCAAAAAACTAAGAGATTTCATAGTTTTTATCATGTTTATCTGAAAATAAAAATAATAGTGTAAGCATTTTACAATATGGTAATTATTAAACTTGAACCATTCTCAACTTTCTTTCCACTTATACCAAGTACAATTTTGTCCTCAATATTTTAATTTAAAAAAAATTATTGTTTGCGAGGCTTTCTAAAAATACCCGTAACGATGTAGGCATAGTAGAATAAAAATCGTTGAATAAATACATTAAATTTTTCATCTACTATGGCTAGAAATTAACTAAGTCAAAGAAAAAGCAGAATACTGTTACAAAAAATATATTAAATTAAAGTTTTAATATTTCTATTTAAGTTACCTATTGATGGAGCATTTTGGTATATTTTTTAGGTATAATTAGCAATCACGTAAGTTGTCTTTTGCCTTATATTTTTCTTCAGTTATACTTATTTTAACAATATTTATACAACTTTGAACAGTATTTCGTTAACGTCGATTTATGCTAAGCTTACTGATAATATGATAATTTAATTTTCCTGAAGTTGGGAATTACATACATTGCAATACATTTTTTTTCTGCAATTAAGATCATATGTATGTCATTATAACAGCCTACACGCTTTTAAAAATGTTTTTATGAGCTTTTTCTTTTCGACATCGGAAACTTTCTACAGCTTCATCCGGCATAAATCAAAGAAGCGATACTATATAGAGTCGAGCCCAGAAAGCGTTACAGTACGAATACGTACAATAAGCATGACAATTGAATTTTACCATCCGCTACTATGCTGCTTTGCTTATAATATATTTATAATTGTTCCTATATGTCCCGCGCTTGTTTTTGTTTAACGTTTATTTTTTCTACCATCTGTTTTTGGAATCAAGCACTGACCCTTTTGTAAGTACATCATGTTATTGATCGAATACTCTCTTTTCGGTGTTTAAATAAAATCACAAGCCATTTATTTGTTGGTGTGGAGGATTTTTTATGTTTCGAGCCTATGTGGTAGTTTCGTAAGCACGTGGCTACTTCTCTGGCAAGAAAAAGCCAAAAAAATCAGAAGAAGATATTGACAGCTATGTAAAAATAAGCAATGAAGCACTAAATAATTTTGTGCAGCATGTACTAAATAAAGTTGAAGGAAATATTATTTTTTAATTTTTTTGAAATTTAAATTAATTATGATGCATGTATTACTGCTGTAATTACATTTTTGACTAAACTTCTTACATCTAAATTACTAGACAACAAAGTTTGTTTTTCATCGTACAAGATTTTTTACTTTTTTTTCCTAAGATAAAAACAACAATTCTACGATCCAAACAAGAATTCTTAGGTCTAGAAGATATGAGATTTAGATAATTGTAAAACCAAATGTTATGCAAGTGCAAGTGATTCAAGTGAGTCATTATTATTTATCATAAAAAACATTAACAAAGAATTCTATTTATTTTGAAATAAACAAATTCCTCACATTTTAAGAGTCTTTTTTAAATCAACGAAAATTTTCACAATTTTTTTTTTCTACCTTATTTTTTTTATTAGTTCTCTGCGTCCAACAAAAAATATTCCATAAAATAAACCAACGTAGTTGCCAGAGATTTATATTATTAATACTTTGGTATGAAATGAATAATATATTGGGACATTTCCAACATCAGGACCACCATTACCACCCCTGGTTAATCGAACGTTGGAGCCCATTGTTTCAACCAATCGAAATTCTACGAAGGGCCACGTATTTACTTGTAGCAAATACGAACTCCTTTTACCCCTACTCTTTAAAAACTATAACCAATCTACTCAAACTCAAGAGTTTTTTCCTCCCACCACACCTGCGTTAACGCAAGCTCGATCGAGTGCCTTTTTAACCCTACGACCACAACTTTTGGATATTTTGTCCTCTTCTGTTATTATTTTCATGAGTATTCAAACTATGTATTCATTTTGTACTTTTTGTTTGTAAATAAGTTGACGAAGAACAGATATTTTTGAATATGGTTTATAAAAAATGATTTCTTTTCTATCTCAGCGCCACAAATCACAGGCTAACAAACACGACTTTTGATGCAATTTTTTTTTTTTTGTTTTCCTTTCTTTTCTTATTCTTTTATCATTTTTTTTTTTCATTGTTCAATTTTCTAAAAAATTGTATTATTGATTTATCAGTAAACAAACAGACCATCTAAATTATATAAATGATGATTGTTATCTTTTTTCTTACAAAGAAATTAATGAAATTTAAATTACTATTTCAAGAAAAATCACGCAGTCTCTCGACCTGCTGAGCGACCAAAATCGCCCGTCCATAATACAACTGCCAAGGACATCGTTGTCGCGGCCTCTACCGTATTACGTGCGATAACATATATTCATATAAGTAGACTGCATAGCTGCAGCCAAAATTGACGCCACTCTAATATCGAATATGTAATAGGTAAGGATAAAAATCGCTACCCATTAGATGTCCTAATACTATTAAATTTATTAGTACTAAGCTAATTCTATTGAGAAAAAAATTTGTGAATTAAAAAAATATGATTATTTTGGAATCACTACCACCTGTAAGTATACTATAGTATTTATACTGTACTAGTCCAGTAAAAATCGTTTGCGGGTAAAAGTGGGTAATTCCTCCCCAGCTGCTTTTCTCTATAGGAGAACTATACTATTAGTGGGTACGCGGTAGCCAAGGGCTTTAATAAATCATGTGCTAAGAGAGTCTTTTTGTTTGACGCGCTGATGGATGTATTATTCAGGTGCTACCTACCGATCGTTTCAAGGGGGTCGGAGAGCTACGAGACTTAATTAATAATTAGAGTGTAGTTGTGTCCTTGATCACTACATGCCCAGTTAGGTTGTCCGATAACTCTTTGGCTTGACTTTTTTAAAGTAGTCTATTGTCCTTTCCATGATTCTCACGGACTTTAAGGATCACATGAATTTTCGAGATTCTTATAAATGGGAAAAATATAAATTTCAACAAATAGTGTCTTGATTTTCTCAATTTGGCCGATCGCTTCAGATACAAGTCTGTTACAAAAAACCAGAAAGTCTTTCAGTAAAAACAGATACTGTATCGGGTAAAACTTGAAATTTCTGAAACTTCTGCAAGACTGACACAGTCACAATAACGAAAGTTAATTCATTTGATTTTTTTTTTTTTTTTTTTTTTTTTTTGTATTTATAATGGTTTTTTCATTTTAACTACATTTAGATGAGTGTTTGATACCCGAGAACATAATTTTAAATAAAATCTGCCTATGTCTGACCAAACTCGGACTCGTACTACTTGAAATTGGATGACTCGCAGTTTCCTTATTCCAGACAAATGACGAGCTTACTTCATACCTCATGCCTAGTACGAATCTCTGCAGTATTACCTTTGAGTTTGTACTTTGTTAGTGATTAAAGAGAAACTTTTAGAGTCAAACTCACCAAGTTGCTATTTAATAAGGTGGCAATATCGATTTGAGAGGTAACAAGTATTATTTATCGAAACTCGATAGTATTGATATACATTGTATTTATCTCCTAGGGTTTAAATTTAAGTTGAAAAATATTAGATTAAGTTGTCTACTATTTTAATTGCAAACTTTTCTTTCGCAGCTTAAGTACTACAATATCACAAACAACATCAGATCAAATTCTTTAACGCGTGGGTATATCTGCAACTATTTACAAATTGCTCTATTTTCATAAACCATCTTCGAATATATCTGTTCTTCGTCAACTTATTTACAAACGAAAACCACAAAATCAGTACATACCTTGAATACTTATGGAAATAGTAACAGAATAGGACAAAATATCCCAAAATTGCTGTCGCAGGGAAAAAAAGGCGCTTGATGGTCGCGAGTTTAAGAAGATTGGCCTCAATGTTTAAAGGGTTGGAGTGAAAGTAGCTCGGATTTGCTGTAGGAAGATACGTGGCTCTACCTAGGATTCTGATTGGTTGAAACAATGGGCTCCGAAATTTGATTAACACGGTGTGTTGGTGTTAGTCCTGATGTTGGAAATGGCTCAATATATTATTTATTCCATACTAAGGTATTATTATTTCAAATCCCTGCCAGCTACGTTGGTTTATTTTTTGGAATATTTTTCGTTCTACGCCGCGAACTCATAAAGAACATAAGGTAGAAAAGAAAAAATACGATGATTTTCTTTGGTTTTAGGGAGATACTTAAAAAAGTAAGAAATCGCTTATGGTACAATCGATAGGATGCCTAATTAAAATTTTTCATAATGAATAGTGAAGATCCACTTGAATCACTTGAACTCGCGTAAATTATTATTTTTAAATTATTTAAATCTTATTTCTTTCAAACCTTAAATTCAGGTTTGGTTCGTAGTATAATTGTTTTTATCTGAAAAAAAAAAAAGTAAAAAATCTTTTACCATAAAAAACAAAAGTGTTGTAAAAAAATTGTTGTTTGGTAATTAGAATGTAATGCAGTTGAAAATAGAACTACAGTAGTGATAAATGCATAAAAATTACTTTAAATTTAGAAAAAAAAACAAAAAATAATCTTTCCTTTCACTTTTTAGTATATGCTGCACAAAATGATTAGGTATTTTATTGCTTATTTTGAGCTTGTGGTCAATATCACACTTCAATTTCAGTTTTTTTTTTACTAGAGAAACGGCCACAGTAACATCAAATCGCCACACTGTCTTTTAATTTAAAAAAAAAAAACACAAAAATAAATGATTGGCTTGTGATTTTATACAAACACCCAAAAATAAGCGTTCGATCAATAACACGATTTACTTAGAAAAGGGTGAGTGCTTGATTCTAAAAACATATCATAGGAAAAATAAATGTGGAACAAAAGCAGGTGCAGGACCTACACGAAGAATTGTAAATATATTATGAGCAGAGCTGCGTAGTAGAAGGTAATAAAACTTAATTGTCATCCACATTAACGCGTCAGTACTGACACGGGATATTTAAGGGAATAAACTAATCTTCTTCGGCTTAATAATATATATAGTGTCGCTGCTTTGTTTTATGCTGGAAAATACAGATGAGATATTGAAAATTTAGGACGTTAAAAGGAGAAACGTTTGAAAAAGCGTAGCGGCCGTTAAAGTTATCTATGTTTTTAACTCCAAGAGAAGAAAGTAGGGGTTTCAAGGGACGGTCCTGTATGTATTTAAACCATTTGTTAATATATCTACAGATGAGCATGTGTTAGCACATTTTCTTAATTTTACTTAGAGGTTGGAGCTTAAAAAAAATTTGCAGCATATACAATCGCACTCGGCGTATTTCAGTAAAGCATATCATTGGCGATATGAATGATGCATCAAATATTAATTTCACTTTTTATTAAACACTTATTTTAAAATAATTTTGCTTATTTGTTTACTTACAACAGATAAATGTAAATTTATGTAAAAAGTTCGTTATAACAGAGCGTTAACTTTAAAAAATTAGCATCAAAAAATCTCACTTGAAGGTACGAACCGAATACTTTATTGTGTACTAACTGTAAATCAACCTCGTAAACTTTTAAATCATTAAATTAACGAAAAATGGTAGATAATTTTGATTTCTTCTAAAGTATAAAAGTCTAAAGTCTTCACTGTTTATGACGTTAAAAATACTTATTGTTCTTTTAAGAAACAAAAAATTATTCTTTAATAGTACTACCTCAATTTAAAATAAATTTTCCTTAACGATAATCATTACAGCTTTACAGAACAAACAATACACAATTAATAAGCAAAAAAGCAGAAAATCTTAAAAAAATGCTTCAGACCTTTTTGCTTTGTATAAAAATACTTTCCACATACTTAAATCAGATATTAGCCAAAAAATTATATAATATAACAATAAAGGCTAATTACTTCTAGCCTTTTTTTTGCATTAAAAATTACCTGCCTTTTTTATACGAAAAGAGATCTTAAGTTATGATAAGTAATATAAAGTCAAAGCACCCATTCAAGTACAAACAGTACTTATTGAATTATAAAACATGTTTTGGTTGTGCAAAAATTCTATGATAGCACTGCTATTATAAGTAAAAATAATTATAAAAAAATAAACCTATTATTAATATCTTATATAAAAAAACTATTGAGCATATTAATACCTACAGCAGTAATTGAACACCAAATTTCTAAATTGGATTTCACTCATATTTGGATTTGGTACGCTAATGATACATCAAATTTTTTTTTAAATCAAAAACATAAACAAATTAACGTACAGCTGATTAACTGATGTGAATGAATTAGAAAATATTTCGATAAACAGCTACCGTTGCTAACTAATTTTTTGTGTTACTAAAAAATTTTAATAAATGAATATTTTAAAAATTGATAATATTCATTGCCGAAAAGTTTCTCGTTATATATAGTATATCTCTAAAAGAAAATATCTTTATGCCTACGATGCATTGCATTGAAATCTTGTAATGTATTGGTTTCTTTACGACCTGTCCTACGGCGATTGGCTTCTGTTTTGTTTGTTTTAGGAAATACAAATAAAAAGAGGGGAAGTTAGGAAGGGGTTGACTATGTCAATGGGCGTTCCTTTTCACCCACTTCATGGCCAGAAAATTTTGGTAGTGGGAGAGAAAATTCCAAGCCCTTCAAGGCAGAGCCCCAACACGTCACTGTCTCGCAGTGCGTCAACTAGACAACACCTCAACCCCAAGTGATCACTGTGTACTACGTTTCCGATACAGTTTGTCAAAGAAGTTTAGTACTCGAATATAGATATTCGTTTGTGAAAAGTGTCCTGTGAAACTCGAGAAGTCACAACTTCCAGCATCCAAAAGGTGGCCATCCCAGCCGTGCCCAGCTTCATCTAAGGAGTTCCCGGAAGTCATTGTCTGCGTTACGAGAATCAAGTTAACAAGTAAGTGCATCTTTAAATCCTCTCTCTGGCAGAAATAGATGCATCTAGCTCTCACCGAAATCATTTTGTTTTGTTTTAAGTAATGTACTTTCTTTGATACAAAATACGCAGAAAAATGCACTACATAAAACTAAAAGCTATCATTGATGTAGTATAAGAAAGTAAAAAATTTTTTTTATTCTCATCGTTTCTTTGCTTCTTTTTATCAATTTAAGTATGCTGTCTGAATAATAAGAATTTTACTTTTACTCTCTTCTTAAAAGCGCGTGCAAATAATATAATATTTGACGTAAGTTTTTACTATTAAAATGAAGTATTGGTAAAGAAAAGCTTAAATTTTGTTGTGCTAACACAATAAAAGCAATTCCTTACTCATTAAAGAAGTTAATTAAAAAAATTTTTTGGTTTAACATCGTTTCTTTTTTATTAATAAAACAAGTGCTAAACTTTTGCATAAACATCTGTAATTTTATTTGAAGTAACTCATCAAGCACAACCAAGCTTTCCTTCGTTAAGAAATTCTATAAAACTAGGTAAACAAAACTTTTAAGATAAACACTTAGTTGATGTTCAAGACGTCAGAAAAAATGGTGGACGAAACAAATAATGGTTAAAAACCGTTTAAAAAGTACAAAGTCAATAAAATTCAAACAATTTAGCTGTGCTTCGTTTTGGGATGTCTCTAACTACCAACTTACAATACTTATCAACTTTTTTAATGTCATTTAAGTAATGTATTTTTTTAATACAAAAAAAGCAGAGTTCTGCACCATATGTAACCGAAAGTTATTATTCAAGCTTCACATAGAATTAAATATCTACTTTTGTTGCCGTTATTTAAAAAAATAAAATTTTTTTTAAGGGGACTTATCAAAAACTTTGTTTAAATTGTCTCCATCTTTACTATAAATATGTGTCAAAAAAAAATATTTAAAATTAATTCTCACTACTAAAATGACAATGGAAATAATTTTATGTACATTAAAGTAGTTAATTAACAGAAAAGTTTTTGTTGAACATAATTTTATTTTTACTATTAAAACTAGTGCTAAATTTTCGCAAAAAAAATACTAACTTAACTTGACGTAAATCAACTAGCGTAATTAAGTTATCCTTCAACGTTAGATTATACAGAACTTGAATACTTTTTAGAAAGTCACGGGAATTGTAGAAAGCACTTGATCATTTTTTTGCATTCTTAATATTAAATTTGAATAAATTTGATTTGGTTTTTCTACTTCTTCAATCATTGATTTACTATAAAAGTAAAAATTCAAAAGATAACATTTTACTTTAAACCTTAGTATAGAATATTATAAAAATTGGCTGTTTAAAAACCTAAAAATTCACTGTCTTATAAAAAACTAAATGAAGCTTTTTGTACAAACTAGAGTTTTGCATATCTGAAGTTAAAAGAAATTGCAGGCAAAAAAAATAACAGAAAAAATTGCTTAAAAATTAAAAGATTAAATAAAATCCGTATGCGTACGACTACTATTACACTGCATTTATCGACATTCTAAAAAAAAGTCAAACTTTTTGAATAATTTTGATTGTCTATTCAAATAACTTCTGACGACATACTAAGGCAAAAATATGGTTTAAAAGGTAGAAAAGGCTAAAACTTTTTTAAAGATTAAGTATGTAAATAAATAAAATCGTTGAAAAAGTTATGTGCCCTAACCTAAATCATACGATCAAAGCATGTTCCTGCTTCCTCACGATTTCTGCAACAATATGTACGTGTTTTCGTAAATGATTTTAATTTTATGAAGACTAAAAAAAGGAATGTTTCTCGAGTTTTTTTAAGTATAAAGTCTAACGCGATAATTCACTATTTTACAAAATGTTGAGTAAATTTTATAATTCACTCAAAAATGAAAAAAAGACAAATCAATGAACAATAACGTAACATATCTTTAAAAACAAGAATATAGTGTCAAGAAGTAGTACTGTTATACGAATATTTTGTGTATTAATTAAATTGAATCTTGGTTTAGCTATGTATTGGTAGTTGTACTTTCGTAAAATAGTCTCGCTTTTACTATCTCATATAAAGACGTATATAATGATTTATTTAATTTTGTGAGAAAACGTTTAAATTCTCTTCACATATTTTTAGCCAAAAATGATGAAGCTAACCAGCCTCGTTGTAATATTCGCCGTTGTTTTATTCATGCCATGTGATTCAGCCAAAAACATGGAAAGTCAAGTTCCTGTAATTTTGGATGTACAAAAGTTGTATGCGACCACCAGTATAGGAATTATTTACAGGAGCAACGAAGGTAAGCAAAAGCAAACCGATTTTTACAAAAGGTATAAATACCTAAATACAACAATTTTTCTCTTGAATCCACAGACATACATTCGGTGGTCAACATGGTTAAAGAATTCTCGCGTAAAATGGTATACTCTGTAGCTTCGACTATATCAGATATTCCAGAAAAGTATCCGAAACTAAGAAATTACTCAAAAACTCTTTTTGTGGTATTTTTAAATACTGACAATGATTTCGAAAAATTCACACAATTTTCGAGGCATCACAATCTTTCGCCTCACGTATGGCTCTTGTTATTCCGGCCTGACATCACTGAAGAGATCCATAGCACTTGCCAGTGTCCTAAAAAGAATTACCTCCACTTGAATATAAAAAGTGAAGTCTTAATAAAATGCGGAAACAATAAAAACATTCATGAATGGTTCGCTGTTGGACCTCAAAATAAATTACACGTTAATAAATTATTCGAGTGGAGCATCAAGGAAGGATTGACCGTAATAGACAAGCGTGCTTTGGTACAGAGACGAAAGAATTTAAGTGGTGCGTCGGCTACAATTACTGCTGAGGTATCGAATTGATTTAATACAAATTGTTTTATTTCAAAATATCACAATTATTGCATTCACAAAAACTTAATTATTTTCCTTCAATGCTCGTAGATTTCTACTTTTTATTCTGAAATAGTGGAAGATTTTGCATCTAACACAGAATTAGCATATAAGTTTAAAAATGGCTCCCATATCAAGAAGGAATCCCATGAAAGTGTCAATAACACATTAATTAAGTCCACAAAATTATTAAATGAAAGTATTATTCTTCCCGGCGAGTTTTTAACGAACAAAAACTTGGATGATTATGACGTAACGATTGAAATTATGGATTTGCAAGACACATTATACTATAAATTACCAGGTACCATGGAGATTCCATGGAATGCTTATTTTGAGGTGAAATATTTTAATTGTAAAATATTCATGACTTGATTTCTTTATTACGTTTTATCTCTTTTATTAAATAGGTTTTCAGCAAACGCATTTGGATTTTCTTGATTATACTTATAGCTATTTCATCAATTCTATTTAGCGTAATTTTAGTATTACATAATGATAGAAGAGGATTTATTTTCAAACTGTCGGACAGTTTCTTAAACGTGTGGCGTATGTTCGTCCATCAGGAATTTACAGGTAAACTGTTTAAGATGGTTTATTCAAAAATGCAGCAAAGATGTTAAATTTATGTTATTTATACCATATCGTACAAGATTGTCATTATAAAGAACAATTATTCGGTAAAATTACATTTTACAAAGGTTGGGTTGTTTTAATTAAATAATAGAGTTGACTAGATCATCACTCTTGAAAAATGAAAATTTTCATATATACTTTTAGAAAATAATATACCCATGCGAAAATATACACGAATATGAGGTAATTAATGAAATGCTTACCATAAACCCATTCGATTTTATTATTAATTTTTTGATTACCATTATATTATTATTTATATTTTTATACTTTTTATTATAGCGATATTCTACATGTCATGATGCTTTCTTTCTTCATGATAATATATCCTAAATTAGTTTTTAGGTGCAACAAAATTATGGGAGTGCCTTATTACTTTGTCAGAGAACAATAAGAAGCCACTTAAAAATCATGTATTTTCAATATAAAACAAATTTAAAAAATAGTATATGGCTGATCTAAGTTGGTTACATAGTGATAGGTTGATGTACGTGTCTACCTCCTAAAGTTTTTGTAACTATTGATCGTTGATATACATAAGAGCCTAAAAATTATCTAAGACAGCTGTGCGTTGATTAACAATACCGTGGTTGCCAAGTTGCAGATTGTTATAAGTCTTTTTTTATCTTGAAGTACACGTTTTAAGGAAAAATTTGAGCCCAGCTGAGTTAAAAATAAATCAGCAATGGTTAAGTAACAAGTGGTCAGCTTTTTTACCTAAAATCTGTGGGGTTTGAGTACATATATCTCCATCAATTTTTGTTCAAAATATGTCAAAGAATCGGAATAAATTTAATGGTTACCAAAATTGAAAAATGTTCTCAGTTCATGTAATTTGTTTTATAACAATCAACAACAGAAAAATAATGACGAATTTCATGGTTTATCATCTTTGGGAGGTAAAAATACACAATATTTAAAAAATTTCGTGGACCCAAATGCCCTCATAAATCTCAATTCTATTTTAATAACTCTATAGATATAAAATACTAACCACCTGCAGGTGATCCATAACGTGAAGACAAATACTTTTTTTAAATAAGGAGTGTGCAAAGAAAGTTAGGAAAAATAAGATATAAAAAAAAAACTTTTTAAGGAGGTTTGGGAGTATCATTTAGAGAGGCGAGGAACGGGAAGGCCCCTCCCCACTAACGCATCTGGGCCCCCTTTACCGCAGCTGCTCTTGTCCTCTACAATTTTTAAACTGTACGACCTCTAACTGCTTATATTTTTTAAAAATGCCTGGCAAAGTTTGATTTTTTTTTTTATCGAGCATCTTTCTTTAGCACCAAGTTATCTATAAAAACGTTTTTTTTTAAACAACACATTTAGAATATACCTTAATTTCAATTAAAAGGCAAACCTAACCTTGCTCTCTCATAAGAAACCGTTTTAAACTGTCAATTTTTCATTTCTTATTTTCTCGAAAATTTCCGCTCATAAAAAATCTAGAAAAATTTGTGTGCACTCCTAAAATGCTCAAATATAACATACATTTTTTTGGCCTGCTTCTCCATTTTGAACTTTTCTTACAAACTTTCATAAATGGCAGAAGGAGGTGTTTTTTTCACTAACTTGGTAAAACAATTTTCCACAATTTCTGGAAACTTGAGTGTAAAAAATAAAAAAATCATAGATGATTATTCAAGTTTGCAAAATGTACGTCTTTGATCTTGTTAATCATCATATACTTTTAAATATAATTTAAGAACCCTAAAAATTTAGATACACTTATACAATGGAATTACCTGTCTATACCTATATTTTTTTTAAATTTACAGATGAACAATTCAATTCCATATCATCCAAGATGGCAAGACTATCGCTATATCTGACAGCATTCATTGTTATTTCAATGTACGCAGGCTGTTTTACAAGTTTTGCTACAGTTTCAAAACCACACATTCCATTTAGAAATGCGCGTGGATTTCTAGAGGACAAAACATATCAATTGATTATTGTAAGAAACACTGACTCATTAACGTTTTTCTCGGTAATTTTGTAAAGTTTTAATTGAATATATCAATTACATTGTACTTAAAAACTTTATCCAATGATATTTTATTAGAGCTCAAAGGACAATATAAATGACGAACTGAGATTGTTTTTGAAAGATGAGAATAGTCTACCTACAACCCTCCAAGAGGCTATACAGCAGGTAATGTAAAATATTTAACTTACGTTGATAATTTTTGAAGATACTAAACAATGCATCACCTTTTTCAATAGCATTTAAAAATTATCTTTAACACTTTTATTTGTAATGGTGGTAGGACAATTTGACAAAAGATAGTTGTTTTTTTATATTCTACCGTAGACAAAAGTTTTTGGCACTTAAGAAATTTGTGTAAATGTCATTAAGAATTATCTTTAACATTTCACTCGAAAAATAGTTATAGGGGTAATGGGTACAGTTTTTGACCCCCTGATAGTGATTGACCGCCACGTGCATTTTTAAATGGAGCCTTTATATATAGACATACAAATCATACAGGGGTCAATCACTACCTTAAGGTGTCAATAATTGTACCGCTTACCCCTACGAAGATATTATTAAACTTTATAATGTAATTTTTTACTTTTGGAGACGTTTATACAAATGATTCGTATCAATCTATGTTTGTGTGTCCGCGCGTGTGTGTGCAATAAATACGGTTCTAAACTAGTACACTTCAAACTAGGGCAATTCTGGAAAATTTTTGAAAAATGTACAAATTATATAAATTAAAATAGATTACTTTTTAGCGTGTTAATCTTAAAAATTTTTTTTTTAATGTAGGTATGCAACGAAAGGGTAGTTCTCTATAATATTGGTGAATTTCGGAGTCCAGTAACTTTCAAAAAACCTTGCAAAATCTTAGCTTTTCCACTAGGTAACTTTAGAAAAAAAGGTATAGTTTTGAACAAAGGAGATCCACTTCTTCAATTTTTAAATCATCAGTAAGTATTTTTAAATAAAAAATTTATGCCGGACAATTTTAATAATGTAAATTTTTTTCAGCATCCAAAAGTATAGAGAGAATGGAATAATTTCTCGGAGAAAAAACAAAAATCGGGCCAAATTCGGTATTAAAAAAGAAGTTTCATTTACATCACTAGGTCTTTCTGAAGTCACTCCACTGTTTGTGTTTTTATTAAGTGGATTTTCCCTAAGTCTAATCATATTTTTGTATGAGAAATGTCACAGACAGATTGTACAGTATCTTGTAAGAAAACCGTGTAGGAGAATCAAGAAACTTAGGAAACCAAAGAAAACCAACCGTTTGTACAATGATGGGAAGCCTTTTTCAGTTTACTCTCAGTACAGAGAGCCGCAGCCACGCCCTTTGTGGCCTTATACCCCATAAGAACCCCGATTCATGTATATTAGTTATTAACTTGCAAAACTCGTGTTTCTGCTTAATTATGCCAAAGATTTAACGCTCATGGTAAGAAAATTACTCCTAAATATAGATTTTGTACTGACCTGTACTAACTACATACATATTTCTTCACCACATTTTGCAATAATTCTAAGTTAATAAATTTAAAAATCATTGAAGCTAGACTCACTGAAATTTTAATTAATAAGTTTAATCGCAATTAATCTCATTGTTTTAGTTTTTCAAGCGATTCCAGTAAAATTTAATAGTATTTATTGATTTACAATTAACCATTAGTAAACAATAATAATCTCTCCACACGAATCTATATGTTTGACCGGAAATGTTTCTGATTTTATTTCTCGGAGACTAGGAAGTTGGGCCTCCTAAAATTTAAAGTTATTTATTAGTAGTAATCAAAGGAGTGCCATAGTTCTTGACGAATTTTTAAAAGAAACTGGATATCACGATATCATTCTTAAAAGTTATTCTTAAAATGCAGGGTTGTAACCTAAAAGTTCAAATGAAATAGCTATATTTAATCATTGTTATGTCATTTGGATTTGAACTGACCAGACATTGAGGATTAAGGGTGATTCCACCGTCAGATGTCAATAATGTGCCAGGTGCCTTCTGTAATCTGTAGACTGTAAATCACCTTGCAGAGGGCCAAGGCACAGTGTGGCAGGTGAGCCACCATGTTCAAGACTTTCTTTAGAAACTGTGTATACATGTATATTACTCACACAACATATACACATCGATGTGTCACTCAAACTTATGAAGCTTACAGACGTAAGATTCCGAGCTAGCGATTGGCTTATTAGGATTGTGTTTGTGTTGGTCCTGAGTACAGCAAACAGCAGAGTTGAGCAGAGCCCATCAAAAGAAGCTTCTGCATCTGACACACTGTGCCCTGACCCTCTGTAAGGTGCCTATAAGTGCATGTAGGAACATTTCAAAATTATTCATAATTTACATCATTAGTTGACTTATAAAGATTAAATAAAAAATGTAAAGAATCAATCATTTTGAAAAATAATTATTGTTCGCATATTTTTTATTCTACAATACAAGATGTGCAGTTAAAAATTTGCTAAGTCTTATATTTTTTCATTAAATGTTAATTATAAGTTAAATGTTTAATCAAAGTAAGTGTTAATAATACTTTCAATGTCATGCAGTAAATAAATTTGTAAATTTTTATAAAAGTGTTAAAATAAATATTCTAAGAAATCATTTGTTTGTATCTTTTTTATTTTGCCTCTATGTTTTATAAATTTAATTTTAGTTCTTTATCAAGGAAAATGGTAAATGAGTAAAAAGGTCAGTTACTTCTTTTTTTTGAAACACAAAGACAAAAAGTTAAACTTAAATTCGATGGAAAAATTACAGAAAATAATGTTTAATTGTTACAAGCACATGCTAATAAGATTAAAATTTTAACTCCTTTGTGAGTAATTTTTAGAAGTCATATATAATGTTTGCTCATTAAAAATGTATCGGTCAAAAAAATTCTTAGTAGTATACTGTATACATGTTAATATATTACTTATTGCACTAAAAAATTGTTGTGTTGAAAGAAAGACCGTCATTTTTAAAATTTTTTAATTACACTACTGTTTTTCTAAATTTGATTTTGAATTCTTTATTGTGTAGTATAATATCTCATATTTCACTAAATTGTATCGTATTTTAAATATTATATTTAAAAAAGTATTTTTTTGTCAGGTGCTTCGTTTTAGAAATAAAAATTTTTAATTCTTAGAAAAATTAAATCATAACATCAATGAGCTTATCTTACATCAACCTTAACGAGATACTTTTTATTGTTTGGCAGATGTTATTTAAAGGAGTTATATTGCAGAAAAATAAGTAACAAACTGGACAGTTTTTGTCACTATCAATTATATGTGGCAAGAGGCAAATTGAGGTGGCTGAAAAAAAAACTAAAATGATTCCTAAATAGTTATTACTTTAAATTTCTTTAAAAATATTTTTTATAGGCATTCTGGTTATTTATTTACATAAAAAATTTATTTATGACTTATAAAGATTTATCTTGTTAAAAAAACTAATAATCGTGTTAAATCTTGCATATAAATATTTTTTCTGGAGCTGTTGTTTGTAATAACGTTTTAGCCTTGTCAAATAACCCAAACCCTGTAAAATCTTTCATAACAACAATCATGAGAAAAATTTGTTAGATAACGTTTTAGCCATGTCAACTGACCCAAACCCTGTGAAATCATTCATAACAACAAAATCAAGAGAAAATTTTGTTAGAAATTATCCAACGGTACCTACTAGATTACAAAAATTTTTTCAGTAGACTTTTCAACTATAAGTATCTCGATTGAGTGTAGGATAAAAAAAATAGCACTTGATATTATTGAAAAGAAAATCGACAACTGTATAAATGTAATACTTAACTTATTTTATGAAGTGTTCAAATTTTAATTTTATTTTTTGTATTAATATGATAAAAACTATGAGATCTCAAAATATTTTAGATGACTATTTGTGAATAAAATAAATTAGACAGTATAATGACATTATTTATTATATATCTTTTTTATATTATCTCTTAGTTACTGTAACCATAAATCGACATTTATAAGGTTGATCACAGTCTACTTATGAATAGCTGGAGCATATAAATACAAGACATTGTCCGAGTCGAGCCACGCCTCAACCTTATCCGAATCATTCTTATCTGGAATCTTACATGTTAAGGTGGTTTCTCGGAAAGCGTTTTCGTTTTCACCTTCTTCAACTATCTTTATGCCTTTTACTAAAACGGATTTACCACTGACCTGAAAATTAAACATACTTTTCTCACTAACATATTTTATTGTCATAAAATAATTTTCATGCGTGTGAATAAAAAAGTATTTTAAAACATCCAACAGGTTTAAAGTTTTATTCATACCTATGAGCTCATCAAATTTATTGACAAAGTAAAATTAAAGACTAGTTGGCACATACTTTTTTTATTTTAGTCCAGCATTTAACACAAAAAAGATTTAATACATAAAAAGTAAACCTAGACAAAGACTTCGACAAAGAACTTTCGTACTTACGTTGACGTTAAGCGTATTCGGAACAAATGTAGTAGAATCTATTTTCTGTATATAGGTGCCCTGCAAATACGCCACTTTATTGAATTTTCGAGAAATGAAAAGAAAATGAGATATTCGTCTTTAATTGATCGTTTCCTCACCTTATCACTATCGGTGGCTGAGATGCGAGGATCATCCTTAGATATCGGCTCAATCTCCAACTGCCTCGTCTCTTGGGAAGTTTTGCTAGGAGATGTAATCTCGTGACCCGCTAACATTACTGAATCGGGATCTTCAAAATCTGATGGTATATTTAGACCCGGGTCGTCTTTATATGATTTATGTGTTCCATCAGACATTTTGATAAAAATACTATTGTGACGTGGCTTTTTCGATTGACAAAAAAATAAAGGCACGAATTGCGGTTAAAGTAACTTTATTGTAACCTCTTGAGACAAGTAGGGCGTGTCTCTAACGGCTCTAGATAATATACCCGACTTACCAAAGATTAGTAAGACTCGACTAACTTCGCTTTTCTTCTCTATTTTTCTAGCTTCTCTTTTCTACTTTCCCCACCTTTGAGAATCGAGGCCGAAAAGGCGCACAGGTATTGGAATAAGAGTTGGGGTACATATGAGGCAAATAAACAATACCTGCCGCCAATTACACAAAAGTCCAGCAACTTCACATTTGGAAGAGACACAAAAGTCGAACAACTTCACAACTGGTAAAGATACACAGTATATTTAGAATGTCGTCTTGCCATGACGAGTTATATCGGTAAAAAAAAAAAAATTGACATTCGCGACCTAGTTGACAAATAAAATAAAATAAAAATAATTTTAATGAATAGAATTTGTCTATTTTTAGCGTGTAAAAGTGGTTATAAATAGTATACCAACATACTACAATATTATGTTGATTATATATAAGTCAGTAAAAATGGGATCAATTGTTACTTCGTCGAAAATTACTTCCTTTCACAATATGGTCCACAATCTTCAAAGATTTAGTCAACTTGCTGTCAGACCCTACATAAATTATTTCTTACTGCTACAGTTTTGATCGTTTTATAATGAAGAGAAACTGTTTTGAGCTTTAATGATCAATTCTTTTTTTTTTTTTTTCTCCTCAAATCGACGCTTCTTTCAAATGCAACGAAACTACTATAAAGTAAAAAACGATTATCTTTAATTATGTGTTTGCACATCAGTTAGAAAAAAAAGTAAAATCCACTGAAAAAAATCGTTTTAGAAAAAGTCAATGTGATTAGCACGTAATATTAGTTATTTCACTTGAAAACCAGTTAAATATACTTCTTCTCCAAACGAAATCCTTATTTTAAGATAGCGGTCAACATCATACTTTAATTTTTTTTGTATTTCCTTTACACTACACTGGCATTAAATATTAAAAAAGCATCAACACCAACAAACAGCTGATTTGTGATTTTATACAAATACTCAAAAGAGAGTGTTCGATCAATAACGCGATTTACTTACAAATGGGTTAGTGCTTGATCCAATAAACATTTCATAGGGGAACAGAAACGTGAAACGAAAGCAGGTGCAGGACATATTATACAGACAATTACAAATATGTTGTGAGCAGAGCTGCGTAGTATAGAAGGTGGTAAATTTGAATTGTCATGCACATTAACGCGTCAGTACCGACACGCGATACTTGAGGGAATAAACTATTCTTCTTCGGCTTAACTCTATATATAGTGTCGCTACTTTGTTTTATGCTGGAAAGTATAGATAAAATATTAGAAATTTTTGACTTTGGTGGGGTAAGAGTTCGAGGAAGCGTTTTTAAGAGAATAGGGGCTGTTGTACTTGTATATGTCCTTATCCGCAGGAAAAAAGGGTGGGTACGTTAAGCAGAGGCCATGTTTACATATATGTAAGTAGAACAGAGCGCTATTATTGCATTTCGTAATGTTATTACGGACAAATGAGGAATAGCACTTTATCTTAATTGTACAGGTAAAAACAAAAGCTTAAAAAAAATTATGCAATGTTAAGGTAAAAGCAAAAAGGTACGTATAATATTTAAAGTGACTAACATACATGCTTTGCAGATAATAATTTTAGCTAACAAACACGTGATAATGTATACAACAACAAAAAATATGACTTCTAGCTGTTGTTCCATGCAGTACAAATTATCTGGTCTTCTTATAAAAAAAAATTAAACTGTAAATACAAACATAAAAAAATAATAAAATAAAAGAACCAATGATTCATTTTTTTCAAATAAAACCAACGAGCACATAAGTATCTTGAGCGTAAGAACACGACAGTCAAGTTATTTGTCAAATAACTTAGGACCTGTGAAATCTTTTATAACAACAAAATCAAGAGAAAATTTCGTTATAAATTATCCTACGGTACATACTAACTTACGAGTATTTTGCCAGTAGACTATTAGTACAACTACAAATATCTCTATTGAGTGTAGGATAAAGAGACGGCAGTTAATATTAGTGAGAAGAAAATCGATAAATAAATGAATATACTTCGTAACTTATGTTAAGAAGTATCTAAATTTTCATTTTCATCCTTGTACTAATATGATCAAAAGTAAAACGTGTCAAAATATTTTAGTTGACTAAGTATTCGTAAATAAAATAGATTAGATAGAAGAATGACATCATTTATTATTTCTCCTTTCACATTCTCTTTCGTAGATGATAATCGTATGTCAATCGATATTTTTAATGTTGATCACAGTCTTTGGACGACTGACTCATTTTTAAGACATTATTGTCCGATGGGAGCCAGCCTCAACCTTATCCAAATCATATTCATCTCGTATGTTATTTGTTACGGTGGTTTCTAAGGAATCGTATCCATCCTCGTCTTGTTTACTTATTTTGATACCCATAACTAGAATGAATCCACTACTGACCTAAAAATTAAACAAATTTTTTCAAATTAAACAAGCTTTATGTATAAAATATAAATAGCATTAAAAGAGATCCAACAAGTATGATTTTTATTCATACTTACTATCTGATCAAAATTCTTGACGAATCAGAGCATAAGACAATATAGAATTGAGCCCAAGAAGTGTGATAGTACCAATGCATACAACGTCCATGACAATACAGTTTCACCACCTGCTACGACGCAGCTCTACTTATAATTTATTTATGTCTGTTTGTATATGTCCTGCACGTGTTTTTGTTTTACGTTTATTTTTCCTATGATCTTTTTTTAGTACAAGCACTGACCCACTTGTAAGTAAATCATTTCATTGATCGAACGCTTTTTTTTGGGTGTTGGTCAAGCCAGTTCTGTGTTGGTGTGTGTCCTTTTTTTATATTTAATGCCAGTTAAGTGATTTGACAAGAACGTAGCTACTTCTCTGGCAAAGCAAGACCAAAAAAATCGAAGTATGTTGTTGACCGCAATTTTAAAATAAGCAATAAAACACCTTATATTTTTGTGCAGCACGCACTGCATAAAATTAAAGGAAATAAATTTACTTTGTTATAATTTTGATGTTTAAAAAAATGTTTACATATACATATATATATATATATATATATATATATATATATATATATATATATATGTAACGGGGTGTCCGTATTTACTTATGGCCTTGATAGCCACAAATTAATTCGAGGGATACTCTGACCGGGACTGTGTTTCCCGGGCACGTACGGAGACACACTCACGTTACAACGCGGACAGCGAGTCCGCTTTTTCTCGTTCACGTCTGCTTGCTGAGAGGCCAGCTCAGCTCTGGCTCAGCTCAGGACGCTCGCGCGTTGGTGTTTACGCGCGAGCCCGCGGAGGCGGCAGGATAAGGCCGATGCCCGGCTTACAGCTCCCTTCTGGACGCCAAGATTGCTATAGATAAAACCTGTAAGGAAAGAGTAGTCGGAAGGGCTTCATGCAAGGGAAGGCTCGCACAAAGCAAAACAAACATATAATGATCAAAAAAACGGAAACTATATTTGTCTGCACTAGTACAAAAGCATACGCGCGCGTGTGTGTGTGTGTATTTCGCTCGATCGCGTTGACGGCAAAGCCTGTACGGTCGAGGAAGGCTTTATCTCGGGGCCGACGGCCAGTGATAATTCGACCGGGCACAGAGAGAGATTACGCGGCTATTATGGTTCTTGCGCACGCACTGCGCTTACCTGGCTTTTCGCAGCCCCTTATTTGCACCTGCTCGCCTAGCAGTTGGTCTCTCAGCAGAAATATTCGACCTGGTGTCTAGTCGGTAAGCCTTCTCGTCGACGGTACGTGGGTGCAGAAGCGGGCGAGGCGATGGCGAGGTTGTCCTCTCGTGGCTTGACAAACGTAGCGGGCGAGAGACGCACACGTGTTTTTCCTACCTATACCTAATCCCGTCTGGCCTAATGGCCAAGAGCGTCCCTCGCTAATACTCATATCAAGACGCTTGTCTCTTCTTTCTCTCTTTCTTTCGCACGCATTATCGCGATCCCATCCCCTCTCGCTCTCTTTCTCTCTCTGGCCTTTCTTCCTCGCGCAGTCTAGATGAGTGTAAACGGCGTTTGAGTTTCAACCGCCCGTTACAATATATATATATATATACACATTTACTGTAGTTTTATTTATAATTCAACTTATACCTTTATAATAAAACAACAGCTCTTGTTAAAACATTTGTGTTTTCGATGGTACTAGATTTATTATTTTTTTTCCCCTTAAGATAGAAAAAATGATAATGCGATCCAGACGTGGGTTTTTAGGTCTGGACGATGTAAGATTTAAATAATTTAAAAAAAAAAAATTATTCAAGTGCAAGTGATTCAAGTCAATCCTTGTTATTTATTGTGAAAAACTTTAACAAAACATTCTATCGATTTAAGATTAAACAAATTTCTTATTTTTTAAGCGCTTTCAAAATAAAAAAAAATTCGTCGTAATTTTTCGTTCTCTACCTAAACTTTTTCATTGATTTACTGCGTACAACAATAAACATTCCATAAAATGAACCAACGTAGCTGCCAGGGGTTTAAAATATTAATACTTTGGTATGAACTAAATAATATATTGGGACATTTCCAACATCATGACTACCACCAACACACCTGGTCAATTCAACTTTGGAGCCCATTATTTCAACCAATCACAACCCTAGGCAGGACCACGTATCTACTCGTAGCAAATACGAGCTACTTTCACTCCTACCCTTTGAATATCACAGCCAATCTTTTTAAACTCAAGAGCTTTTTTCTCCCACCATACCTGCGTTAACGCAAGCTCGATCGAGTGCCTTTTTTCCCCCGCGACCGCAAGTTTTAGATATTTTCTCCTCTTTTTTATTATATTTATGAGTGTTCGAGCTATGTATTAATTTTTTTTTCACCGTTTGGAAATAAGGTTACTAAAAACAGATTTTTTTGTAGATAGTTTATACAAAATGATTAATATGTGAACACAAGCAGACAAACACGTCCTCTAATCTGATCCATTCCTGTTTGCGGTACTGGGTACTACTTCACGTGTTGTTAAAAATGAATGACGATTCTATTCAAATTTGCTAGTTTAATTTTATACCCACTGACATGTAGAGAAAAATTCTACAAGATAATTTTTATTTTAAACTAACCAAGGAACAAAAAGACAATATTTTACCAAAAAAAAGTTTCTATTTTCTAATTTGTAGCAAAATTTATTTATAACTATTCATTTGATAGTTATGAGACAGCCTCCTACAAATAATATCGTATGGCTAATGAAAATGCCTGAAAAAAAGTTAGGTAGAGTGATTAAAGTCAAAGGTGTACATTTTATTTTTAGATGTATGCAAACCATGGGTAGTATAGCAAGAAGCTCACTATTCAAAGCTTATCAATAAGAGACAAATTTTTTTACCAGTCTCAAATTTTTGTGTTTCTAAAGGAAAATAATTCAGAAATCTTTAACGCCTTGCAGAGTTGCAAAAAGTTTTTCAACGATCAAAATATTAACGGTTATAAATTGCATATTTCTAATTTTTTTAAAGTTTGACAATTTTTTTCTTAAAAAGTATGACGTGTAGAAAAAAATTTCATCAAACATTTTTTTTAGGAGTGTCAAAGAATAAGAATAAATTTTTTTTAACAAAATTTTATGATTTTTCAATTTGTTAATAAAATTTGTTAATTACTATTATTATGTGCATTCAAGACCAAGCCACAATTAAAAATCGTGTTTAACAGGTCATAATACATGAAAAAAAATTTGAGTGAGACCGTTTTAATGGAAAAGGCCACAGGGAAACACCGGGAAAAAACTGCCCATTGCTTCCTTAAATATCTTCTTCTTCCTATGTTCCATAAAAAGCTTCAGAACTTGTTATTTATTCACAAAACGTTTGAATATTAAGCCAGGAACTTACAAGTTAAAAAACTTTGTAAATTTGTGTACATTTTTATTTCATTTTCCTAACTATTATATAATTCAACAATAACTTTTAAAAATCTTTATTTCAATACTTCAAATTACAATATCGAGTTAAGAATTTTCTAATTAATTATGTAAAAATTTTCTGTTTCTTGTCATAACGGCGTTATTCACCAGCAGATAAATTCCTTTATTTAACAAAAATTAATCAACAATAAACTGGCTAATTACGTTTTTATTTTCTTCGCATCCTTACTCAATAGTTGATGACCAGAGCGCGCGGTGGCTCGGTCGGCTAGGTCGTGGATTGGCACGTAGGAGGCCGTGGTTCAATTCCCGGCCAGTGCGACTTTTATGGGCAAAGTACCTCTGTGTCTTTCACATGTGCTTTTTCACCACGCAATGCTCCTCGAGGAGGGTTTAGGCGACCTTCTCGCAGCAAATTTGCCTAATTCCCCCTACCCCCCTCCCAGTGATGAGGAGGCCTCCCATCCCTTTCCTTGTCCCTTTCCCAAGTGCTAAGTGCCCATAGTATTGCCCTTATTAAAAAGGAGCCGGACGTAGAGCACTATAATATAAAAAAAAAAAAAAAAAAAAAAGTTGATGACCAATGTATTAAAGATACAAATCTATTTAAGTTGCACGAGCTTTCTTGCATCAATTTTTTTTATACGATACAAAAACATAGTAGGGTACGTATAATAGATACTGAGTGATAAGAAGTCATATCTCATAAGAAGTGATGCACGTTTTTTTCGTATTTTTTAATAGTTTTATGACACTTACTAGGACATATTTAACGTAGAAAAAATTAATAAGGTAGTATACTTATTTATTGACATTGTTTCTCTTAAAACATGTCATTTTCACCATATTTGTAATACACGTTGTCTTAGTTGGTTGAGCATATATACTACGATCAGACTTGTACTTATATCAGTTGGACAAAATTACAACAGTAACTTGCGAGATAACTTATATCTTGTCATAGATTTGTTAAAACAAGTAATTTTATGGTATAATTGAGTTACGTCTTATTCGATAAGATTGAAATAAAATATTGTACTAACACAAAATTTACACACTGATATTTGTATAATGTCTCGAAATTCTATTGTTTCCTTGGATTTTTGGGCCCTTCCTTGCGGCGCAGTGTGTACCTGCAAGCACATTTCCGCGCGAATCGTCTGACGTATACTCGTTGTAATCCTTCCATGCTCAGCTAATGAACAAAACTATGTACGCCTTGTTCGGCAGCTTGGCCACGATAAGGCCCTCGAATCAGTGGTAAAACCAAACTCGCCTCGTAGCAGTTAGCAGTCGTAGCTCACGAACTGTTGTATATAATTGCAGTCACGTCATCAATATTCTAAGTTATCGGGGCAGGTTGGAAAGATTTGATTGGAACGCGAAAGTGAGATAATCAGACTCTCCAGACCAACCGACTCGTGTCACTATTCTCACAACTAAGAGGTTTTTGTTAAGTAACTTTAACCACAATTCGCACTTTTATTTTCAAACTAATCGAGTATTTCATGTTACACTGGAATTTGTTTTAAAATGTCTGAAGAGGATTCGACTTATCCACCTTTTGAGCCGCATCCCCCATTAATAGCAGGTCCTAAGAAAGCCACTTTGAATATAAGTTGGCGGGTCACCAAACTATATCTCCTAGCAACACTTTCCAAGAGACAAGGCAGTTGGCAATTGAATCGATATCTAAGGATGATCCTCGCATCTCAGCCGCCAATAATGATAAGGTGAGAAAACGATCAATCAAAGACGAATATCTCGATTTCTCTACGTTTCTCGAAAATTCAATAAATTGGTGCATTTCAAGTTAAAACGTCTGAGGGAAATAGATACTACAATATTTGTTTCCAATACGCTCAACGTCATCATAAGTATCAAAGTCTTTGTTTAAGTATTTGTCCGGTTTTACTTATTCATCATTAAGTTTTACTCGCGTTTAATTTTAAAATTAAATTGAATAAGTACCTGCCAACAAGTCTTATGCTCTACTTTGGCCAAAACTTTTATCATGCAAATAAAAGTCTCTAGCTATCAGATGTTTCAATACTATGCAATTAATACAAAGTAAGGTTCTTTTAATTGAAAAATGTGTTCATGGCTTAGGTCAGTGGTAAATCTATTGTAGTAACCGGCATCAAGGAAGTTGAAGATGACGAGAACGAAAACGCTTACTCAAAAACACCCCTGAAAGTTAACAATCTAGAACAATTTGATTCGGATAAAGTTGAGGCGTGGCTCGACTTAGACAATAACTTCTTAGATTTATATGCTCCTTCTAAAAATGAGCCAATGGCCAATGTATAGACTGTAATTAACAGTAAAAATATCGATTGACTCATGGTTTTTATCTACGAAAGAGAATGTATAATGAGAAATAATAAATGATGTCATTCCATTATTAAATATATTTTATTCACAAACAATTAACCAAAAAACTAAGAGATTTCATAGTTTTTATCATGTTTATCTGAAAATAAAAATAATAGTGTAAGCATTTTACAATATGGTAATTATTAAACTTGAACCATTCTCAACTTTCTTTCCACTTATACCAAGTACAATTTTGTCCTCAATATTTTAATTTAAAAAAAATTATTGTTTGCGAGGCTTTCTAAAAATACCCGTAACGATGTAGGCATAGTAGAATAAAAATCGTTGAATAAATACATTAAATATTTCATCTACTATGGCTAGAAATTAACTAAGTCAAAGAAAAAGCAGAATACTGTTACAAAAAATATATTAAATTAAAGTTTTAATATTTCTATTTAAGTTACCTATTGATGGAGCATTTTGGTATATTTTTTAGGTATAATTAGCAATCACGTAAGTTGTCTTTTGCCTTATATTTTTCTTCAGTTATACTTATTTTAACAATATTTATACAACTTTGAACAGTATTTCGTTAACGTCGATTTATGCTAAGCTTACTGATAATATGATAATTTAATTTTCCTGAAGTTGGGAATTACATACATTGCAATACATTTTTTTTTCTGCAATTAAGATCATATGTATGTCATTATAACAGCCTACACGCTTTTAAAAATGTTTTTATGAGCTTTTTCTTTTCGACATCGGAAACTTTCTACAGCTTCATCCGGCATAAATCAAAGAAGCGATACTATATAGAGTCGAGCCCAGAAAGCGTTACAGTACGAATACGTACAATAAGCATGACAATTGAATTTTACCATCCGCTACTATGCTGCTTTGCTTATAATATATTTATAATTGTTCCTATATGTCCCGCGCTTGTTTTTGTTTAACGTTTATTTTTTCTACCATCTGTTTTTGGAATCAAGCACTGACCCTTTTGTAAGTACATCATGTTATTGATCGAATACTCTCTTTTCGGTGTTTAAATAAAATCACAAGCCATTTATTTGTTGGTGTGGAGGATTTTTTATGTTTCGAGCCTATGTGGTAGTTTCGTAAGCACGTGGCTACTTCTCTGGCAAGAAAAAGCCAAAAAAATCAGAAGAAGATATTGACAGCTATGTAAAAATAAGCAATGAAGCACTAAATACGTTTGTGCAGCATGTACTAAATAAAGTTGAAGGAAATATTATTTTTTAATTTTTTCGAAATTTAAATTAATTATGATGCATGTATTACTGCTGTAATTACATTTTTGACTAAACTTCTTACATCTTAATTACTAGACAACAAAGTTTGTTTTTCATCGTACAAGATTTTTTACTTTTTTTTCCTAAGATAAAAACAACAATTCTACGATCCAAACAAGAATTCTTAGGTCTAGAAGATATGAGATTTAGATAATTGTAAAACCAAATGTTATGCAAGTGCAAGTGATTCAAGTGAGTCATTATTATTTATCATAAAAAACATTAACAAAGAATTCTATTTATTTTGAAATAAACGAATTCCTCACATTTTAAGAGTCTTTTTTAAATCAACGAAAATTTTCACAATTTTTTTTTTCTACCTTATTTTCTTTATTAGTTCTCTGCGTCCAACACAAAATATTCCATAAAATAAACCAACGTAGTTGCCAGAGATTTATATTATTAATACTTTGGTATGAAATGAATAATATATTGGGACATTTCCAACATCAGGACCACCATTACCACCCCTGGTTAATCGAACGTTGGAGCCCATTGTTTCAACCAATCGAAATTCTACGAAGGGCCACGTATTTACTTGTAGCAAATACGAACTCCTTTTACCCCTACTCTTTAAAAACTATAACCAATCTACTCAAACTTAAGAGTTTTTTCCTCCCACCACACCTGCGTTAACGCAAGCTCGATCGAGTGCCTTTTTAACCCTACGACCACAACTTTTGGATATTTTGTCCTCTTTTGTTATTATTTTCATGAGTATTCAAACTATGTATTCATTTTGTACTTTTTGTTTGTAAATAAGTTGACGAAGAACAGATATTTTTGAATATGGTTTATAAAAAATGATTTCTTTTCTATCTCAGCGCCACAAATCACAGGCTAACAAACACGACTTTTGATGCAATTTTTTTTTCTTGTTTTCCTTTCTTTTCTTATTCTTTTATCATTTTTTTTTTTCATTGTTCAATTTTCTAAGAATTGTATTATTGATTTATCAGTAAACAAACAGACCATCTAAATTATATAAATGATGATTGTTATCTTTTTTCTTACAAAGAAATTAATGAAATTTAAATTACTATTTTAAGAAAAATCACGCAGTCTCTCGACCTGCTGAGCGACCAAAATCGCCCGTCCATAATACAACTGCCAAGGACATCGTTGTCGCGGCCTCTACCGTATTACGTGCGATAACATATATTCATATAAGTAGACTGCATAGCTGCAGCCAAAATTGACGCCACTCCAATATCGAATATGTAATAGGTAAGGATAAAAATCGCTACCCATTAGATGTCCTAATACTATTAAATTTATTAGTACTAAGCTAATTCTATTGAGAAAAAAATTTGTGAATTAAAAAAATATGATTATTTTGGAATCACTACCACCTGTAAGTATACTATAGTATTTATACTGTACTAGTCCAGTAAAAATCGTTTGCGGGTAAAAGTGGGTAATTCCTCCCCAGCTGCTTTTCTCTATAGGAGAACTATACTATTAGTGGGTACGCGGTAGCCAAGGGCTTTAATAAATCATGTGCTAAGAGAGTCTTTTTGTTTGACGCGCTGATGGATGTATTATTCAGGTGCTACCTACCGATCGTGTCAAGGGGGTCGGAGAGCTACGAGACTTAATTAATAATTAGAGTGTAGTTGTGTCCTTGATCACTACATGCCCAGTTAGGTTGTCCGATAACTCTTTGGCTTGACTTTTTCAAAGTAGTCTATTGTCCTTTCCATGATTCTCACGGACTTTAAGGATCACATGAATTTTCGAGATTCTAATAAATGGGAAAAATATAAATTTCAACAAATAGTGTCTTGATTTTCTCAATTTGGCCGATCGCTTCAGATACAAGTCTGTTACAAAAAACCAGAAAGTCTTTCAGTAAAAACAGATACTGTATCGGGTAAAACTTGAAATTCCGAAACTTCTGCAAGACTGGCACAGTCACAATAACGAAAGTTAATTCATTTGATTTTTTTTTTTTTTTTTTTTTTTTTGTATTTATAATGGTTTTTTTATTTTAACTACATTTAGATGAGTGTTTGATACCCGAGAACATAATTTTAAATAAAATCTGCCTATGTCTGACCAAACTCGGACTCGTACTACTTGAAATTGGATGACTCGCAGTTTCCTTATTCCAGACAAATGACGAGCTTACTTCATACCTCATGCCTAGTACGAATCTCTGCAGTATTACCTTTGAGTTTGTACTTTGTTAGTGATTAAAGAGAAACTTTTAGAGTCAAACTCACCAAGTTGCTATTTAATAAGGTGGCAATATCGATTTGAGAGGTAACAAGTATTATTTATCGAAACTCGATAGTATTGATATACATTGTATTTATCTCCTAGGGTTTAAATTTAAGTTGAAAAATATTAGATTAAGTTGTCTACTATTTTAATTGCAAACTTTTCTTTCGCAGCTTAAGTACTACAATATCACAAACAACATCAGATCAAATTCTTTAACGCGTGGGTATATCTGCAACTATTTACAAATTGCTCTATTTTCATAAACCATCTTCGAATATATCTGTTCTTCGTCAACTTATTTACAAACGAAAACCACAAAATCAGTACATACCTTGAATACTTATGAAAATAGTAACAGAATAGGACAAAATATCCCAAAATTGCTGTCGCAGGGGAAAAAAGGCGCTTGATGGTCGCGAGTTTAAGAAGATTGGCCTCAATGTTTAAAGGGTTGGAGTGAAAGTAGCTCGGATTTGCTGTAGGAAGATACGTGGCCCTACCTAGGATTCTGATTGGTTGAAACAATGGGCTCCGAAATTCGATTAACACGGTGTGTTGGTGGTAGTCCTGATGTTGGAAATGGCTCAATATATTATTTATTCCATACTAAGGTATTATTATTTCAAATCCCTGCCAGCTACGTTGGTTTATTTTTTGGAATATTTTTCGTTCTACGCCGCGAACTCATAAAGAACATAAGGTAGAAAAGAAAAAATACGATGATTTTCTTTGGTTTTAGGGAGATACTTAAAAAAGTAAGAAATCGCTTATGGTACAATCGATAGGATGCCTAATTAAAATTTTTCATAATGAATAGTGAAGATCCACTTGAATCACTTGAACTCGCGTAAATTATTATTTTTAAATTATTTAAATCTTATTTCTTTCAAACCTTAAATTCAGGTTTGGTTCGTAGTATTATTGTTTTTATCTGAAAAAAAAAAAAGTAAAAAATCTTTTACCATAAAAAACAAAAGTGTTGTAAAAAAATTGTTGTTTGGTAATTAGAATGTAATGCAGTTGAAAATAGAACTACAGTAGTGATAAATGCATAAAAATTACTTTAAATTTAGAAAAAAAAACAAAAAATAATCTTTCCTTTCACTTTTTAGTATATGCTGCACAAAATGATTAGGTATTTTATTGCTTATTTTGAGCTTGTGGTCAATATCACACTTCAATTTCAGTTTTTTTTTTACTAGAGAAACGGCCACAGTAACATTAAATCGCCACACTGTCTTTTAATTTAAAAAAAAAAAACACAAAAATAAATGATTGGCTTGTGATTTTATACAAACACCCAAAAATAAGCGTTCGATCAATAACACGATTTACTTAGAAAAGGGTGAGTGCTTGATTCTAAAAACATATCATAGGAAAAATAAATGTGGAACAAAAGCAGGTGCAGGACCTACACGAAGAATTGTAAATATATTATGAGCAGAGCTGCGTAGTAGAAGGTAATAAAACTTAATTGTCATCCACATTAACGCGTCAGTACTGACACGGGATATTTAAGGGAATAAACTAATCTTCTTCGGCTCAATAATATATATAGTGTTGCTGCTTTGTTTTATGCTGGAAAATACAGATGAGATATTGAAAATTTAGGACGTTAAAAGGAGAAACGTTTGAAAAAGCGTAGCGGCCGTTAAAGTTATCTATGTTTTTAACTCCAAGAGAAGAAAGTAGGGGATTCAAGGGACGGTCCTGTATGTATTTAAACCATTTGTTAATATATCTACAGATGAGCATGTGTTAGCACATTTTCTTAATTTTACTTAGAGGTTGGAGCTTAAAAAAAATTTGCAGCATATACAATCGCACTCGGCGTATTTCAGTAAAGCATATCATTGGCGATATGAATGATGCATCAAATATTAATTTCACTTTTTATTAAACACTTATTTTAAAATAATTTTGCTTATTTGTTTACTTACAACAGATAAATGTAAATTTATGTAAAAAGTTCGTTATAACAGAGCGTTAACTTTAAAAAATTAGCATCAAAAAATCTCACTTGAAGGTACGAACCGAATACTTTATTGTGTACTAACTGTAAATCAACCTCGTAAACTTTTAAATCATTAAATTAACGAAAAATGGTAGATAATTTTGATTTCTTCTAAAGTATAAAAGTCTAAAGTCTTCACTGTTTATGACGTTAAAAATACTTATTGTTCTTTTAAGAAACAAAAAATTATTCTTTAATAGTACTACCTCAATTTAAAATAAATTTTCCTTAACGATAATCATTACAGCTTTACAGAACAAACAATACACAATTAATAAGCAAAAAAGCAGAAAATCTTAAAAAAATGCTTCAGACCTTTTTGCTTTGTATAAAAATACTTTCCACATACTTAAATCAGATATTAGCCAAAAAATTATATAATATAACAATAAAGGCTAATTACTTCTAGCCTTTTTTTTGCATTAAAAATTACCTGCCTTTTTTATACGAAAAGAGATCTTAAGTTATGATAAGTAATATAAAGTCAAAGCACCCATTCAAGTACAAACAGTACTTATTGAATTATAAAACATGTTTTGGTTGTGCAAAAATTCTATGATAGCACTGCTATTATAAGTAAAAATAATTATAAAAAAATAAACCTATTATTAATATCTTATATAAAAAAACTATTGAGCATATTAATACCTACAGCAGTAATTGAACACCAAATTTCTAAATTGGATTTCACTCATATTTGGATTTGGTACGCTAATGATACATCAAATTTTTTTTTAAATCAAAAACATAAACAAATTAACGTACAGCTGATTAACTGATGTGAATGAATTAGAAAATATTTCGATAAACAGCTACCGTTGCTAACTAATTTTTTGTGTTACTAAAAAATTTTAATAAATGAATATTTTAAAAATTGATAATATTCATTGCCGAAAAGTTTCTCGTTATATATAGTATATCTCTAAAAGAAAATATCTTTATGCCTACGATGCATTGCATTGAAATCTTGTAATGTATTGGTTTCTTTACGACCTGTCCTACGGCGATTGGCTTCTGTTTTGTTTGTTTTAGGAAATACAAATAAAAAGAGGGGAAGTTAGGAAGGGGTTGACTATGTCAATGGGCGTTCCTTTTCACCCACTTCATGGCCAGAAAATTTTGGTAGTGGGAGAGAAAATTCCAAGCCCTTCAAGGCAGAGCCCCAACACGTCACTGTCTCGCAGTGCGTCAACTAGACAACACCTCAACCCCAAGTGATCACTGTGTACTACGTTTCCGATACAGTTTGTCAAAGAAGTTTAGTACTCGAATATAGATATTCGTTTGTGAAAAGTGTCCTGTGAAACTCGAGAAGTCACAACTTCCAGCATCCAAAAGGTGGCCATCCCAGCCGTGCCCAGCTTCATCTAAGGAGTTCCCGGAAGTCATTGTCTGCGTTACGAGAATCAAGTTAACAAGTAAGTGCATCTTTAAATCCTCTCTCTGGCAGAAATAGATGCATCTAGCTCTCACCGAAATCATTTTGTTTTGTTTTAAGTAATGTACTTTCTTTGATACAAAATACGCAGAAAAATGCACTACATAAAACTAAAAGCTATCATTGATGTAGTATAAGAAAGTAAAAAATTTTTTTTATTCTCATCGTTTCTTTGCTTCTTTTTATCAATTTAAGTATGCTGTCTGAATAATAAGAATTTTACTTTTACTCTCTTCTTAAAAGCGCGTGCAAATAATATAATATTTGACGTAAGTTTTTACTATTAAAATGAAGTATTGGTAAAGAAAAGCTTAAATTTTGTTGTGCTAACACAATAAAAGCAATTCCTTACTCATTAAAGAAGTTAATTAAAAAAATTTTTTGGTTTAACATCGTTTCTTTTTTATTAATAAAACAAGTGCTAAACTTTTGCATAAACATCTGTAATTTTATTTGAAGTAACTCATCAAGCACAACCAAGCTTTCCTTCGTTAAGAAATTCTATAAAACTAGGTAAACAAAACTTTTAAGATAAACACTTAGTTGATGTTCAAGACGTCAGAAAAAATGGTGGACGAAACAAATAATGGTTAAAAACCGTTTAAAAAATACAAAGTCAATAAAATTCAAACAATTTAGCTGTGCTTCGTTTTGGGATTCTCTAACTACCAACTTACAATACTTATCAACTTTTTTAATGTCATTTAAGTAATGTATTTTTTTAATACAAAAAAAGCAGAGTTCTGCACCATATGTAACCGAAAGTTATTATTCAAGCTTCACATAGAATTAAATATCTACTTTTGTTGCCGTTATTTAAAAAAATAAAATTTTTTTTAAGGGGACTTATCAAAAACTTTGTTTAAATTGTCTCCATCTTTACTATAAATATGTGTCAAAAAAAAATATTTAAAATTAATTATCACTACTAAAATGACAATGGAAATAATTTTATGTACATTAAAGTAGTTAATTAACAGAAAAGTTTTTGTTGAACATAATTTTATTTTTACTATTAAAACTAGTGCTAAATTTTCGCAAAAAAAATACTAACTTAACTTGACGTAAATCAACTAGCGTAATTAAGTTATCCTTCAACGTTAGATTATACAGAACTTGAATACTTTTTAGAAAGTCACGGGAATTGTAGAAAGCACTTGATCATTTTTTTGCATTCTAAATATTAAATTTGAATAAATTTGATTTGGTTTTTCTACTTCTTCAATCATTGATTTACTATAAAAGTAAAAATTCAAAAGATAACATTTTACTTTAAACCTTAGTATAGAATATTATAAAAATTGGCTGTTTAAAAACCTAAAAATTCACTGTCTTATAAAAAACTAAATGAAGCTTTTTGTACAAACTAGAGTTTTGCATATCTGAAGTTAAAAGAAATTGCAGGCAAAAAAAATAACAGAAAAAATTGCTTAAAAATTAAAAGATTAAATAAAATCCGTATGCGTACGACTACTATTACACTGCATTTATCGACATTCTAAAAAAAAGTCAAACTTTTTGAATAATTTTGATTGTCTATTCAAATAACTTCTGACGACATACTAAGGCAAAAATATGGTTTAAAAGGTAGAAAAGGCTAAAACTTTTTTAAAGATTAAGTATGTAAATAAATAAAATCGTTGAAAAAGTTATGTGCCCTAACCTAAATCATACGATCAAAGCATGTTCCTGCTTCCTCACGATTTCTGCAACAATATGTACGTGTTTTCGTAAATGATTTTAATTTTATGAAGACTAAAAAAAGGAATGTTTCTCGAGTTTTTTTAAGTATAAAGTCTAACGCGATAATTCACTATTTTACAAAATGTTGAGTAAATTTTATAATTCACTCAAAAATGAAAAAAAGACAAATAAATGAACAATAACGTAACATATCTTTAAAAACAAGAATATAGTGTCAAGAAGTAGTACTGTTATACGAATATTTTGTGTATTAATTAAATTGAATCTTGGTTTAGCTATGTATTGGTAGTTGTACTTTCGTAAAATAGTCTCGCTTTTACTATCTCATATAAAGACGTATATAATGATTTATTTAATTTTGTGAGAAAACGTTTAAATTCTCTTCACATATTTTTAGCCAAAAATGATGAAGCTAACCAGCCTCGTTGTAATATTCGCCGTTGTTTTATTCATGCCATGTGATTCAGCTAAAAACATGGAAAGTCAAGTTCCTGTAATTTTGGATGTACAAAAGTTGTATGCGACCACCAGTATAGGAATTATTTACAGGAGCAACGAAGGTAAGCAAAAGCAAACCGATTTTTACAAAAGGTATAAATACTTAAATACAACAATTTTTCTCTTGAATCCACAGACATACATTCGGTGGTCAACATGGTTAAAGAATTCTCGCGTAAAATGGTATACTCTGTAGCTTCGACTATATCAGATATTCCAGAAAAGTATCCGAAACTAAGAAATTACTCAAAAACTCTTTTTGTGGTATTTTTAAATACTGACAATGATTTCGAAAAATTCACACAATTTTCGAGGCATCACAATCTTTCGCCTCACGTATGGCTCTTGTTATTCCGGCCTGACATCACTGAAGAGATCCATAGCACTTGCCAGTGTCCTAAAAAGAATTACCTCCACTTGAATATAAAAAGTGAAGTCTTAATAAAATGCGGAAACAATAAAAACATTCATGAATGGTTCGCTGTTGGACCTCAAAATAAATTACACGTTAATAAATTATTCGAGTGGAGCATCAAGGAAGGATTGACCGTAATAGACAAGCGTGCTTTGGTACAGAGACGAAAGAATTTAAGTGGTGCGTCGGCTACAATTACTGCTGAGGTATCGAATTGATTTAATACAAATTGTTTTATTTCAAAATATCACAATTATTGCATTCACAAAAACTTAATTATTTTCCTTCAATGCTCGTAGATTTCTACTTTTTATTCTGAAATAGTGGAAGATTTTGCATCTAACACAGGATTAGCATATAAGTTTAAAAATGGCTCCCATATCAAAAAGGAATCCCATGAAAGTGTCAATAACACATTAATTAAGTCCACAAAATTATTAAATGAAAGTATTATTCTTCCTGGCGAGTTTTTAACGAACAAAAACTTGGATGATTATGACGTAACGATTGAAATTATGGATTTGCAAGACACATTATACTATAAATTACCAGGTACCATGGAGATTCCATGGAATGCTTATTTTGAGGTGAAATATTTTAATTGTAAAATATTCATGACTTGATTTCTTTATTACGTTTTATCTCTTTTATTAAATAGGTTTTCAGCAAACGCATTTGGATTTTCTTGATTATACTTATAGCTATTTCATCAATTCTATTTAGCGTAATTTTAGTATTACATAATGATAGAAGAGGATTTATTTTCAAACTGTCGGACAGTTTCTTAAACGTGTGGCGTATGTTCGTCCATCAGGAATTTACAGGTAAACTGTTTAAGATGGTTTATTCAAAAATGCAGCAAAGATGTTAAATTTATGTTATTTATGCCATATCGTACAAGATTGTCATTATAAAGAACAATTATTCGGTAAAATTACATTTTACAAAGGTTGGGTTGTTTTAATTAAATAATAGAGTTGACTAGATCATCACTCTTGAAAAATGAAAATTTTCATATATACTTTTAGAAAATAATATACCCATGCGTAAATATACACGAATATGAGGTAATTAATGAAATGCTTACCATAAACCCATTCGATTTTATTATTAATTTTTTGATTACCATTATATTATTATTTATATTTTTATACTTTTTATTATAGCGATATTCTACATGTCATGATGCTTTCTTTCTTCATGATAATATATCCTAAATTAGTTTTTAGGTGCAACAAAATTATGGGAGTGCCTTATTACTTTGTCAGAGAACAAAAAGAAGCCACTTAAAAATCATGTATTTTCAATATAAAACAAATTTAAAAAATAGTATATGGGTGATCTAAGTTGGTTACATAGTGATATGTTGATGTACGTGTCTACCTCCTAAAGTTTTTGTAACTATTGATCGTTGATATACATAAGAGCCTAAAAATTATCTAAGACAGCTGTGCGTTGATTAACAATACCGTGGTTGCCAAGTTGCAGATTGTTATGAGTCTTTTTTTATCTTGAAGTACACGTTTTAAGGAAAAATTTGAGCCCAGCTGAGTTAAAAATAAATCAGCAATGGTTAAGTAACAAGTGGTCAGCTTTTTTACCTAAAATCTGTGGGGTTTGAGTACATATATCTCCATCAATTTTTGTTCAAAATATGTCAAAGAATCGGAATAAATTTTATGGTTACCAAAATTGAAAAATGTTCTCAGTTCATGTAATTTGTTTTATAACAATCAACAACAGAAAAATAATGACGAATTTCATGGTTTATCATCTTTGGGAGGTAAAAATACACAATATTTAAAAAATTTCGTGGACTCGAATGCCCTCATAAATCTCAATTCTATTTTAATAACTCTATAGATATAAAATACTAACCACCTGCAGGTGATCCATAACGTGAAGACAAATACTTTTTTTAAATAAGGAGTGTGCAAAGAAAGTTAGGAAAAATAAGATATAAAAAAAAAACTTTTTAAGGAGGTTTGGGAGTATCATTTAGAGAGGCGAGGAACGGGGAGGCCCCTCCCCACTAACGCATCTGGGCCCCCTCTACCGCAGCTGCTCTTGTCCTCTACAATTTTTAAACTGTACGACCTCTAACTGCTTATATTTTTTAAAAATGCCTGGCAAAGTTTGATTTTTTTTTTTATCGAGCATCTTTCTTTAGCACCAAGTTATCTATAAAAACGTTTTTTTTTAAACAACACATTTAGAATATACCTTAATTTCAATTAAAAGGCAAACCTAACCTTGCTCTCTCATAAGAAACCGTTTTAAACTGTCAATTTTTCATTTCTTATTTTCTCGAAAATTTCCGCTCATAAAAAATCTAGAAAAATTTGTGTGCACTCCTAAAATGCTCAAATATAACATACATTTTTTTGGCCCGCTTCTCCATTTTGAACTTCTCTTACAAACTTTCATAAATGGCAGAAGGAGGTGTTTTTTTCACTAACTTGGTAAAACAATTTTCCACAATTTCTAAAAACTTGAGTGTAAAAAATAAAAAAATCATAGATGATTATTCAAGTTTGCAAAATGTACGTCTTTGATCTTGTTAATCATCATATACTTTTAAATATAATTTAAGAACCCTAAAAATTTAGATACACTTATACAATGGAATTACCTGTCTATACCTACATTTTTTTTAAATTTACAGATGAACAATTCAATTCCATATCATCCAAGATGGCAAGACTATCGCTATATCTGACAGCATTCATTGTTATTTCAATGTACGCAGGCTGTTTTACAAGTTTTGCTACAGTTTCAAAACCACACATTCCATTTAGAAATGCGCGTGGATTTCTAGAGGACAAAACATATCAATTGATTATTGTAAAAAACACTGACTCATTAACGTTTTTCTCGGTAATTTTGTAAAGTTTTAATTGAATATATCAATTACATTGTACTTAAAAACTTTATCCAGTGATATTTTATTAGAGCTCAAAGGACAATATAAATGACGAACTGAGATTGTTTTTGAAAGATGAGAATAGTCTACCTACAACCTTCCAAGAGGCTATACAGCAGGTAATGTAAAATATTTAACTTACGTTGATAATTTTTGAAGATACTAAACAATGCATCACCTTTCTCAATAGCATTTGAAAATTATTTTTAACACTTTTATTTGTAATGGTGGTAGGACAATTTGACAAAAGATAGTTGTTTTTTTATATTCTACCGTAGACAAAAGTTTTTGGCACTTAAGAAATTTGTGTAAATGTCATTAAGAATTATCTTTAACATTTCACTCGAAAAATAGTTATAGGGGTAATGGGTACAGTTTTTGACCCCCTGATAGTGATTGACCGCCACGTGCATTTTTAAATGGAGCCTTTATATATAGACATACAAATCATACAGGGGTCAATCACTACCTTAAGGTGTCAATAATTGTACCGCTTACCCCTACGAAGATATTATTAAACTTTATAATGTAATTTTTTACTTTTGGAGACGTTTATACAAATGATTCGTATCAATCTATGTTTGTGTGTCCGCGCGTGTGTGTGCAATAAATACGGTTCTAAACTAGTACACTTCAAACTAGGGCAATTCTGGAAAATTTTTGAAAAATGTACAAATTATATAAATTAAAATAGATTACTTTTTAGCGTGTTAATCTTAAAAATTTTTTTTTTAATGTAGGTATGCAACGAAAGGGTAGTTCTCTATAATATTGGTGAATTTCGGAGTCCAGTAACTTTCAAAAAACCTTGCAAAATCTTAGCTTTTCCACTAGGTAACTTTAGAAAAAAAGGTATAGTTTTGAACAAAGGAGATCCACTTCTTCAATTTTTAAATCATCAGTAAGTATTTTTAAATAAAAAATTTATGCCGGACAATTTTAATAATGTAAATTTTTTTCAGCATCCAAAAGTATAGAGAGAATGGAATAATTTCTCGGAGAAAAAACAAAAATCGGGCCAAATTCGGTATTAAAAAAGAAGTTTCATTTACATCACTAGGTCTTTCTGAAGTCACTCCACTGTTTGTGTTTTTATTAAGTGGATTTTCCCTAAGTCTAATCATATTTTTGTATGAGAAATGTCACAGACAGATTGTACAGTATCTTGTAAGAAAACCGTGTAGGAGAATCAAGAAACTTAGGAAACCAAAGAAAACCAACCGTTTGTACAATGATGGGAAGCCTTTTTCAGTTTACTCTCAGTACAGAGAGCCGCAGCCACGCCCTTTGTGGCCTTATACCCCATAAGAACCCCGATTCATGTATATTAGTTATTAACTTGCAAAACTCGTGTTTCTGCTTAATTATGCCAAAGATTTAACGCTCATGGTAAGAAAATTACTCCTAAATATAGATTTTGTACTGACCTGTACTAACTACATACATATTTCTTCACCACATTTTGCAATAATTCTAAGTTAATAAATTTAAAAATCATTGAAGCTAGACTCACTGAAATTTTAATTAATAAGTTTAATCGCAATTAATCTCATTGTTTTAGTTTTTCAAGCGATTCCAGTAAAATTTAATAGTATTTATTGATTTACAATTAACCATTAGTAAACAATAATAATCTCTCCACACGAATCTATATGTTTGACCGGAAATGTTTCTGATTTTATTTCTCGGAGACTAGGAAGTTGGGCCTCCTAAAATTTAAAGTTATTTATTAGTAGTAATCAAAGGAGTGCCATAGTTCTTGACGAATTTTTAAAAGAAACTGGATATCACGATATCATTCTTAAAAGTTATTCTTAAAATGCAGGGTTGTAACCTAAAAGTTCAAATGAAATAGCTATATTTAATCATTGTTATGTCATTTGGATTTGAACTGACCAGACATTGAGGATTAAGGGTGATTCCACCGTCAGATGTCAATAATGTGCCAGGTGCCTTCTGTAATCTGTAGACTGTAAATCACCTTGCAGAGGGCCAAGGCACAGTGTGGCAGGTGAGCCACCATGTTCAAGACTTTCTTTAGAAACTGTGTATACATGTATATTACTCACACAACATATACACATCGATGTGTCACTCAAACTTATGAAGCTTACAGACGTAAGATTCCGAGCTAGCGATTGGCTTATTAGGATTGTGTTTGTGTTGGTCCTGAGTACAGCAAACAGCAGAGTTGAGCAGAGCCCATCAAAAGAAGCTTCTGCATCTGACACACTGTGCCCTGACCCTCTGTAAGGTGCCTATAAGTGCATGTAGGAACATTTCAAAATTATTCATAATTTACATCATTAGTTGACTTATAAAGATTAAATAAAAAATGTAAAGAATCAATCATTTTGAAAAATAATTATTGTTCGCATATTTTTTATTCTACAATACAAGATGTGCAGTTAAAAATTTGCTAAGTCTTATATTTTTTCATTAAATGTTAATTATAAGTTAAATGTTTAATCAAAGTAAGTGTTAATAATACTTTCAATGTCATGCAGTAAATAAATTTGTAAATTTTTATAAAAGTGTTAAAATAAATATTCTAAGAAATCATTTGTTTGTATCTTTTTTATTTTGCCTCTATATTTTATAAATTTAATTTTAGTTCTTTATCAAGGAAAATGGTAAATGAGTAAAAAGGTCAGTTACTTCTTTTTTTTGAAACACAAAGACAAAAAGTTAAACTTAAATTCGATGGAAAAATTACAGAAAATAATGTTTAATTGTTACAAGCACATGCTAATAAGATTAAAATTTTAACTCCTTTGTGAGTAATTTTTAGAAGTCATATATAATGTTTGCTCATTAAAAATGTATCGGTCAAAAAAATTCTTAGTAGTATACTGTATACATGTTAATATATTACTTATTGCACTAAAAAATTGTTGTGTTGAAAGAAAGACCGTCATTTTTAAAATTTTTTAATTACACTACTGTTTTTCTAAATTTGATTTTGAATTCTTTATTGTGTAGTATAATATCTCATATTTCACTAAATTGTATCGTATTTTAAATATTATATTTAAAAAAGTATTTTTTTGTCAGGTGCTTCGTTTTAGAAATAAAAATTTTTAATTCTTAGAAAAATTAAATCATAACATCAATGAGCTTATCTTACATCAACCTTAACGAGATACTTTTTATTGTTTGGCAGATGTTATTTAAAGGAGTTATATTGCAGAAAAATAAGTAACAAACTGGACAGTTTTTGTCACTATCTTACTAATATATAAAGCAAAGTCGCTAAAACCGTTGTAATCGCTAACCGCCAAAACTACTGAACCGATTTTGCTGAAATTTTGCACACTGATTCATGATACTTCCTAGATGGTTTTAGTATAGTTTTTATCCTAAAAAATTTAATAACAATAGCAATAAATGAGCTCAAAGTTTTGCAAAAATACGCCAGCTTTTCACTTTAGTTCAGTAAAATCCGCTAGGTGGCGTCGACATAAAATCGAAGCTACCTGAAACATAATTAAATAAGTGTGGTTATAATAGGCCGGAGCGTATCGATAGTGGTATAGACGAGCTTCGGCAGCTCAACAAGCTGTATAGAGAATGCTGGTGATAGTCCTGCAGCTGGGCATCCCGGTTACGGACGACACTCTTCTATAAAGGGGAAGTTACCTAGATGTCTCTTCACCCTGAATCTCGACGAGTGCGATCAAAAAAAAAAAAATTAATTCCAATCGATGCCGTCTTTGCCAGAATTACCAGGAGATATATCTAGCCAGAGCACAATCTGCATCAACTTTTCAGAATTGTGTGGCAATCCCACCTGGAGTAGTTAGAGAATTTTTCACTACAAATGTAAGCCAGGGAAAAACAGCTCTGGGTCCGTACCATATAACTTTTCTTCGCTTTGCGGGCCTATGTTAAAACATAGGCCCACGAAGCGGAAAGAGTTATATGGTACGGCTCCTGAGGGACACGGGCAAGCCACAACGGCTACCTTTTTTGTCGTCGCGCCCCCAACGCGCTTACCGCCAGCTCTTCATCATCAGGAATAATAATAAAGAATAGCCTGGAAGTTACACCACTGGCGCTTTTTAAGGCCATTGTAAGTATTTACGTTCCCTACTTAACCATCAATTTCATCGGTTTTTTTTAGGATCCATTTAAGTGTAAACTACCTTGCCAACAAATACATTTTTATTACCATTTCCGGAAGCGATTCGTCGACTAAAAGACTGTATTAACTAAAGACGGGCCCTATTAAACCAAGTCAGCCATTCACTAGCAGACGTCACCTGCGGAGTTGTTCTTCGCAAGGCTGGAAAACCCGGTGACCGACGACTCTATATTAACCTCTTGACTCTAAGCATTTAACCAGGAATCACTGATCCTCTCCAAGGTCTGCGTTGGGCAAACCTATAATAGCTATGAAGGAAAAAAAACTTGAGCCAACGGGACAGCCTCCACTGGACAAGTATCACTAATCAATCTCCCCATCTAAATTCACCAAAACAACTGAATCTGCAAATAAAAAAGGTGCTTTAGACACCAACGTCTTCAACGTTATACCGGGAGACGTTGGGAAAGAGCACTACAACTAGCCCCAAAGCTTCGGACTTTGTAATTTTTCTCCCAATCAGTCTGGGTCTTCAACAGTAAGCCAGAGAAGATCACCCTGAGGTATCCAGGCAGTCACAATTGCTGTTAACTGCAGTCAAGAAAGAGTTAACTTAAGAAGCTCACCGGTCTTTTTTAGAGCCATCGGACGTCGAACTACCTAGCCAACAAATGTATTAAATTTAACAAAGTTGACTGAAAATAGTCTTTAGGAGTCATAAAAGTCGTAAGCATGCCAATAGTCGCAAAAGGGTATATTGGAAAGAAAACTTCAAATGTATCTAATGAATACAATTTGAGGCGTCAAGAAACTGACGCAGAAAATTTATCGAGATTGAAACAGCAGCGTCAAAATCGACAACTAAAGAGTCCATTACGTGAGAGATCAGCTTTTCATTGTACCCTCACAGCAATCTCTGAAATCTTTAAAGATCCTACTTCAGATTTTTTAATGAGTAGAAAATGTATTTGTGTGTTTGTGGCAATAAAAATGTAGGGTTTAAGGTCCAGGACTTTGTTGCTCTGGTAATAAAGTTGTGAGATATGAGAGAAAAAATTTTTTTCTAATATAAATTTTTTGGGGGTTTAAAATCTTAACAGCTTTAAAAAATAGCCGTTTTCGTGAATTACACGGGAGAAACTGTAAATCAACGGCTTCTTATAGCCACCAATTATTTTATGGCATGAAGAACGCACGGTACTTTTCAGCATAATAATTTTTTTGAATTTTTACACCTCATTATTTAACCAAATAAACTATATGGATTCCGAAAAAATATGTTTTTAATAAGAAGATTTTTGTTCTGAGATGTATCAGGAATATGTGTAAAATTTCTAACTGAAAATGTTTCACATTACATGTCAATACACTACGGTGTTTTATTTAGTAAGTCTCGGGCGAAGCCGAGACGGGGGGCTGCTAGTCAATTATATGTGGCAAGAGGCAAATTGAGGTGGCTGAAAAAAAAACTAAAATGATTCCTAAATAGTTATTACTTTAAATTTCTTTAAAAATATTTTTTATAGGCATTCTGGTTATTTATTTACATAAAAAATTTATTTATGACTTATAAAGATTTATCTTGTTAAAAAAACTAATAATCGTGTTAAATCTTGCATATAAATATTTTTTCTGGAGCTGTTGTTTGTAATAACGTTTTAGCCTTGTCAAATAACCCAAACCCTGTAAAATCTTTCATAACAACAATCATGAGAAAAATTTGTTAGATAACGTTTTAGCCATGTCAACTGACCCAAACCCTGTGAAATCATTCATAACAACAAAATCAAGAGAAAATTTTGTTAGAAATTATCCAACGGTACCTACTAGATTACAAAAATTTTTTCAGTAGACTTTTCAACTATAAGTATCTCGATTGAGTGTAGGATAAAAAAAATAGCACTTGATATTATTGAAAAGAAAATCGACAACTGTATAAATGTAATACTTAACTTATTTTATGAAGTGTTCAAATTTTAATTTTATTTTTTGTATTAATATGATAAAAACTATGAGATCTCAAAATATTTTAGATGACTATTTGTGAATAAAATAAATTAGACAGTATAATGACATTATTTATTATATATCTTTTTTATATTATCTCTTAGTTACTGTAACCATAAATCGACATTTATAAGGTTGATCACAGTCTACTTATGAATAGCTGGAGCATATAAATACAAGACATTGTCCGAGTCGAGCCACGCCTCAACCTTATCCGAATCATTCTTATCTGGAATCTTACATGTTAAGGTGGTTTCTCGGAAAGCGTTTTCGTTTTCACCTTCTTCAACTATCTTTATGCCTTTTACTAAAACGGATTTACCACTGACCTGAAAATTAAACATACTTTTCTCACTAACATATTTTATTGTCATAAAATAATTTTCATGCGTGTGAATAAAAAAGTATTTTAAAACATCCAACAGGTTTAAAGTTTTATTCATACCTATGAGCTCATCAAATTTATTGACAAAGTAAAATTAAAGACTAGTTGGCACATACTTTTTTTATTTTAGTCCAGCATTTAACACAAAAAAGATTTAATACATAAAAAGTAAACCTAGACAAAGACTTCGACAAAGAACTTTCGTACTTACGTTGACGTTAAGCGTATTCGGAACAAATGTAGTAGAATCTATTTTCTGTATATAGGTGCCCTGCAAATACGCCACTTTATTGAATTTTCGAGAAATGAAAAGAAAATGAGATATTCGTCTTTAATTGATCGTTTCCTCACCTTATCACTATCGGTGGCTGAGATGCGAGGATCATCCTTAGATATCGGCTCAATCTCCAACTGCCTCGTCTCTTGGGAAGTTTTGCTAGGAGATGTAATCTCGTGACCCGCTAACATTACTGAATCGGGATCTTCAAAATCTGATGGTATATTTAGACCCGGGTCGTCTTTATATGATTTATGTGTTCCATCAGACATTTTGATAAAAATACTATTGTGACGTGGCTTTTTCGATTGACAAAAAAATAAAGGCACGAATTGCGGTTAAAGTAACTTTATTGTAACCTCTTGAGACAAGTAGGGCGTGTCTCTAACGGCTCTAGATAATATACCCGACTTACCGAAGATTAGTAAGACTCGACTAACTTCGCTTTTCTTCTCTATTTTTCTAGCTTCTCTTTTCTACTTTCCCCACCTTTGAGAATCGAGGCCGAAAAGGCGCACAGGTATTGGAATAAGAGTTGGGGTACATATGAGGCAAATAAACAATACCTGCCGCCAATTACACAAAAGTCCAGCAACTTCACATTTGGAAGAGACACAAAAGTCGAACAACTTCACAACTGGTAAAGATACACAGTATATTTGGGATGTCGTCTTGCCATGACGAGTTATATCGGTAAAAAAAAAAAAATTGACATTCGCGACCTAGTTGACAAATAAAATAAAATAAAAATAATTTTAATGAATAGAATTTGTCTATTTTTAGCGTGTAAAAGTGGTTATAAATAGTATACCAACATACTACAATATTATGTTGATTATATATAAGTCAGTAAAAATGGGATCAATTGTTACTTCGTCGAAAATTACTTCCTTTCACAATATGGTCCACAATCTTCAAAGATTTAGTCAACTTGCTGTCAGACCTTACATAAATTATTTCTTACTGCTACAGTTTTGATCGTTTTATTATGAAGAGAAACTGTTTTGAGCTTTAATGATCAATTCTTTTTTTTTTTTTTCTCCTCAAATCGACGCTTCTTTCAAATGCAACGAAACTACTATAAAGTAAAAAACGATTATCTTTAATTATGTGTTTGCACATCAGTTAGAAAAAAAAGTAAAATCCACTGAAAAAAATCGTTTTAGAAAAAGTCAATGTGATTAGCACGTAATATTAGTTATTTCACTTGAAAACCAGTTAAATATACTTCTTCTCCAAACGAAATCCTTATTTTAAGATAGCGGTCAACATCATACTTTAATTTTTTTTGTATTTCCTTTACACTACATTGGCATTAAATATTAAAAAAGCATCAACACCAACAAACAGCTGATTTGTGATTTTATACAAATACTCAAAAGAGAGTGTTCGATCAATAACGCGATTTACTTACAAATGGGTTAGTGCTTGATCCAATAAACATTTCATAGGGGAACAGAAACGTGAAACGAAAGCAGGTGCAGGACATATTATACAGACAATTACAAATATGTTGTGAGCAGAGCTGCGTAGTATAGAAGGTGGTAAATTTGAATTGTCATGCACATTAACGCGTCAGTACCGACACGCGATACTTGAGGGAATAAACTATTCTTCTTCGGCTTAACTCTATATATAGTGTCGCTACTTTGTTTTATGCTGGAAAGTATAGATAAAATATTAGAAATTTTTGACTTTGGTGGGGTAAGAGTTCGAGGAAGCGTTTTTAAGAGAATAGGGGCTGTTGTACTTGTATATGTCCTTATCCGCAGGAAAAAAGGGTGGGTACGTTAAGCAGAGGCCATGTTTACATATATGTAAGTAGAACAGAGCGCTATTATTGCATTTCGTAATGTTATTACGGACAAATGAGGAATAGCACTTTATCTTAATTGTACAGGTAAAAACAAAAGCTTAAAAAAAATTATGCAATGTTAAGGTAAAAGCAAAAAGGTACGTATAATATTCAAAGTGACTAACATACATGCTTTGCAGATAATAATTTTAGCTAACAAACACGTGATAATGTATACAACAACAAAAAATATGACTTCTAGCTGTTGTTCCATGCAGTACAAATTATCTGGTCTTCTTATAAAAAAAAATTAAACTGTAAATACAAACATAAAAAAATAATAAAATAAAAGAACCAATGATTCATTTTTTTTAAATAAAACCAACGAGCACATAAGTATCTTGAGCGTAAGAACACGACAGTCAAGTTATTTGTCAAATAACTTAGGACCTGTGAAATCTTTTATAACAACAAAATCAAGAGAAAATTTCGTTATAAATTATCCTACGGTACATACTAACTTACGAGTATTTTGCCAGTAGACTATTAGTACAACTACAAATATCTCTATTGAGTGTAGGATAAAGAGACGGCAGTTAATATTAGTGAGAAGAAAATCGATAAATAAATGAATATACTTCGTAACTTATGTTAAGAAGTATCTAAATTTTCATTTTCATCCTTGTACTAATATGATCAAAAGTAAAACGTGTCAAAATATTTTAGTTGACTAAGTATTCGTAAATAAAATAGATTAGATAGAAGAATGACATCATTTATTATTTCTCCTTTCACATTCTCTTTCGTAGATGATAATCGTATGTCAATCGATATTTTTAATGTTGATCACAGTCTTTGGACGACTGACTCATTTTTAAGACATTATTGTCCGATGGGAGCCAGCCTCAACCTTATCCAAATCATATTCATCTCGTATGTTATTTGTTACGGTGGTTTCTAAGGAATCGTATCCATCCTCGTCTTGTTTACTTATTTTGATACCCATAACTGGAATGAATCCACTACTGACCTAAAAATTAAACAAATTTTTTCAAATTAAACAAGCTTTATGTATAAAATATAAATAGCATTAAAAGAGATCCAACAAGTATGATTTTTATTCATACTTACTATCTGATCAAAATTCTTGACGAATCAGAGCATAAGACAATATAGAATTGAGCCCAAGAAGTGTGATAGTACCAATGCATACAACGTCCATGACAATACAGTTTCACCACCTGCTACGACGCAGCTCTACTTATAATTTATTTATGTCTGTTTGTATATGTCCTGCACGTGTTTTTGTTTTACGTTTATTTTTCCTATGATCTTTTTTTAGTACAAGCACTGACCCACTTGTAAGTAAATCATGTCATTGATCGAACGCTTTTTTTTGGGTGTTGGTCAAGCCAGTTCTGTGTTGGTGTGTGTCCTTTTTTTATATTTAATGCCAGTTAAGTGATTTGACAAGAACGTAGCTACTTCTCTGGCAAAGCAAGACCAAAAAAATCGAAGTATGTTGTTGACCGCAATTTTAAAATAAGCAATAAAACACCTTATATTTTTGTGCAGCACGCACTGCATAAAATTAAAGGAAATAAATTTACTTTGTTATAATTTTGATGTTTAAAAAAATGTTTACACATACATATATATATATATATATATATATATATATATATATATATATATATATATATATATATATATATATATATATATATATATATATATTGTAACGGGGTGTCCGTATTCACTCATGGCCTTGATAGCCACAAATTAATTCGAGGGATACTCTGACCGGGACTGTGTTTCCCGGGCACGTACGGAGATTCACTCACGTTACAACGCGGACAGCGAGTCCGCTTTTTCTCGTTCACGTCTGCTTGCTGAGAGGCCAGCTCAGCTCTGGCTCAGCTCAGGACGCTCGCGCGTTGGTGTTTACGCGCGAGCCCGCGGAGGCGGCAGGATAAGGCCGATGCCCGGCTTACAGCTCCCTTCTGGACGCCAAGATTGCTATAGATAAAACCTGTAAGGAAAGAGTAGTCGGAAGGGCTTCATGCAAGGGAAGGCTCGCACAAAGCAAAACAAACATATAATGATCAAAAAAACGGAAACTATATTTGTCTGCACTAGTACAAAAGCATACGCGCGCGTGTGTGTGTGTGTATTTCGCTCGATCGCGTTGACGGCAAAGCCTGTACGGTCGAGGAAGGCTTTATCTCGGGGCCGACGGCCAGTGATAATTCGACCGGGCACAGAGAGAGATTACGCGGCTATTATGGTTCTTGCGCACGCACTGCGCTTACCTGGCTTTTCGCAGCCCCTTATTTGCACCTGCTCGCCTAGCAGTTGGTCTCTCAGCAGAAATATTCGACCTGGTGTCTAGTCGGTAAGTCTTCTCGTCGACGGTGCGTGGGTGCAGAAGCGGGCGAGGCGATGGCGAGGTTGTCCTCTCGTGGCTTGACAAACGTAGCGGGCGAGAGACGCACACGTGTTTTTCCTACCTATACCTAATCCCGTCTGGCCTAATGGCCAAGAGCGTCCCTCGCTAATACTCATATCAAGACGCTTGTCTCTTCTTTCTCTCTTTCTTTCGCACGCATTATCGCGATCCCTTCCCCTCTCGCTCTCTCTCTCTCTCTGGCCTTTCTTCCTCGCGCAGTCTAGATGAGTGTAAACGGCGTTTGAGTTTCAACCGCCCGTTACAATATATATATATATATACACATTTACTGTAGTTTTATTTATAATTCAACTTTACCTTTATAATAAAACAACAGCTCTTGTTAAAACATTTGTGTTTTCGATGGTACTAGATTTATTATTTTTTCTCCCCTTAAGATAGAAAAAATGATAATGCGATCCAGACGTGGGTTTTTAGGTCTGGACGATGTAAGATTTAAATAATTTAAAAAAAAAAAATTATTCAAGTGCAAGTGATTCAAGTCAATCCTTGTTATTTATTGTGAAAAACTTTAACAAAACATTCTATCGATTTAAGATTAAACAAATTTCTTATTTTTTAAGCGCTTTCAAAATAAAAAAAAATTCGTCGTAATTTTTCGTTCTCTACCTAAACTTTTTCATTGATTTACTGCGTACAACAATAAACATTCCATAAAATGAACCAACGTAGCTGCCAGGGATTTAAAATATTAATACTTTGGTATGAACTAAATAATATATTGGGACATTTCCAACATCATGACTACCACCAACACACCTGGTCAATTCAACTTTGGAGCCCATTATTTCAACCAATCACAACCCTAGGCAGGACCACGTATCTACTCGTAGCAAGTACGAGCTACTTTCACTCCTACCCTTTGAATATCACAGCCAATCTTTTTAAACTCAAGAGCTTTTTTCTCCCACCATACCTGCGTTAACGCAAGCTCGATCGAGTGCCTTTTTTCCCCCGCGACCGCAAGTTTTAGATATTTTCTCCTCTTTTTTATTATATTTATGAGTGTTCGAGCTATGTATTAATTTTTTTTTCACCGTTTGGAAATAAGGTTACTAAAAACAGATTTTTTTGTAGATAGTTTATACAAAATGATTAATATGTGAACACAAGCAGACAAACACGTCCTCTAATCTGATCCATTCCTGTTTGCGGTACTGGGTACTACTTCACGTGTTGTTAAAAATGAATGACGATTCTATTCAAATTTGCTAGTTTAATTTTATACCCACTGACATTGTTTTTATCTTAGGAAAAAAAAGTAAAAAATCTTGTACGATGAAAAACAAACTTTGTTGTCTAGTAATTTAGATGTAAGAAGTTTAGTCAAAAATGTAATTACAGCAGTAATACATGCATCATCATTAATTTAAATTTCAAAAAAATTAAAAAATAATATTTCCTTCAACTTTATTTAGTACATGCTGCACAAAATTATTTAGTGCTTCATTGCTTATTTTTACATAGCTGTCAATATCTTCTTCTGATTTTTTTGGCTTTTTCTTGCCAGAGAAGTAGCCACGTGCTTACGAAACTACCACATAGGCTCGAAACATAAAAAATCCTCCACACCAACAAATAAATGGCTTGTGATTTTATTTAAACACCGAAAAGAGAGTATTCGATCAATAACATGATGTACTTACAAAAGGGTCAGTGCTTGATTCCAAAAACAGATGGTAGAAAAAATAAACGTTAAACAAAAACAAGCGCGGGACATATAGGAACAATTATAAATATATTATAAGCAAAGCAGCATAGTAGCGGATGGTAAAATTCAATTGTCATGCTTATTGTACGTATTCGTACTGTAACGCTTTCTGGGCTCGACTCTATATAGTATCGCTTCTTTGATTTATGCCGGATGAAGCTGTAGAAAGTTTCCGATGTCGAAAAGAAAAAGCTCATAAAAACATTTTTAAAAGCGTGTAGGCTGTTATAATGACATACATATGATCTTAATTGCAGAAAAAAAATGTATTGCAATGTATGTAATTCCCAACTTCAGGAAAATTAAATTATCATATTATCAGTAAGCTTAGCATAAATCGACGTTAACGAAATACTGTTCAAAGTTGTATAAATATTGTTAAAATAAGTATAACTGAAGAAAAATATAAGGCAAAAGACAACTTACGTGATTGCTAATTATACCTAAAAAATATACCAAAATGCTCCATCAATAGGTAACTTAAATAGAAATATTAAAACTTTAATTTAATATATTTTTTGTAACAGTATTCTGCTTTTTCTTTGACTTAGTTAATTTCTAGCCATAGTAGATGAAAAATTTAATGTATTTATTCAACGATTTTTATTCTACTATGCCTACATCGTTACGGGTATTTTTAGAAAGCCTCGCAAACAATAATTTTTTTTAAATTAAAATATTGAGGACAAAATTGTACTTGGTATAAGTGGAAAGAAAGTTGAGAATGGTTCAAGTTTAATAATTACCATATTGTAAAATGCTTACACTATTATTTTCATTTTCAGATAAACATGATAAAAACTATGAAATCTCTTAGTTTTTTGGTTAATTGTTTGTGAATAAAATATATTTAATAATGGAATGACATCATTTATTATTTCTCATTATACATTCTCTTTCGTAGATAAAAACCATGAGTCAATCGATATTTTTACTGTTAATTACAGTCTATACATTGGCCATTGGCTCATTTTTAGAAGGAGCATATAAATATAAGAAGTTATTGTCTAAGTCGAGCCACGCCTCAACTTTATCCGAATCAAATTGTTCTAGATTGTTAACTTTCAGGGGTGTTTTTGAGTAAGCGTTTTCGTTCTCGTCATCTTCAACTTCCTTGATGCCGGTTACTACAATAGATTTACCACTGACCTAAGCCATGAACACATTTTTCAATTAAAAGAACCTTACTTTGTATTAATTGCATAGTATTGAAACATCTGATAGCTAGAGACTTTTATTTGTATGATAAAAGTTTTGGCCAAAGTAGAGCATAAGACTTGTTGGCAGGTACTTATTCAATTTAATTTTAAAATTAAACGCGAGTAAAACTTAATGATGAATAAGTAAAACCGGACAAATACTTAAACAAAGACTTTGATACTTATGATGACGTTGAGCGTATTGGAAACAAATATTGTAGTATCTATTTCCCTCAGACGTTTTAACTTGAAATGCACCACTTTATTGAATTTTCGAGAAACGTAGAGAAATCGAGATATTCGTCTTTGATTGATCGTTTTCTCACCTTATCATTATTGGCGGCTGAGATGCGAGGATCATCCTTAGATATCGATTCAATTGCCAACTGCCTTGTCTCTTGGAAAGTGTTGCTAGGAGATATAGTTTGGTGACCCGCCAACTTATATTCAAAGTGGCTTTCTTAGGACCTGCTATTAATGGGGGATGCGGCTCAAAAGGTGGATAAGTCGAATCCTCTTCAGACATTTTAAAACAAATTCCAGTGTAACATGAAATACTCGATTAGTTTGAAAATAAAAGTGCGAATTGTGGTTAAAGTTACTTAACAAAAACCTCTTAGTTGTGAGAATAGTGACACGAGTCGGTTGGTCTGGAGAGTCTGATTATCTCACTTTCGCGTTCCAATCAAATCTTTCCAACCTGCCCCGATAACTTAGAATATTGATGACGTGACTGCAATTATATACAACAGTTCGTGAGCTACGACTGCTAACTGCTACGAGGCGAGTTTGGTTTTACCACTGATTCGAGGGCCTTATCGTGGCCAAGCTGCCGAACAAGGCGTACATAGTTTTGTTCATTAGCTGAGCATGGAAGGATTACAACGAGTATACGTCAGACGATTCGCGCGGAAATGTGCTTGCAGGTACACACTGCGCCGCAAGGAAGGGCCCAAAAATCCAAGGAAACAATAGAATTTCGAGACATTATACAAATATCAGTGTGTAAATTTTGTGTTAGTACAATATTTTATTTCAATCTTATCGAATAAGACGTAACTCAATTATACCATAAAATAACTTGTTTTAACAAATCTATGACAAGATATAAGTTATCTCGCAAGTTACTGTTGTAATTTTGTCCAACTGATATAAGTACAAGTCTGATCGTAGTATATATGCTCAACCAACTAAGACAACGTGTATTACAAATATGGTGAAAATGACATGTTTTAAGAGAAACAATGTCAATAAATAAGTATACTACCTTATTAATTTTTTCTACGTTAAATATGTCCTAGTAAGTGTCACAAAACTATTAAAAAATACGAAAAAAACGTGCATCACTTCTTATGAGATATGACTTCTTATCACTCAGTATCTATTATACGTACCCTACTATGTTTTTGTATCGTATAAAAAAAATTGATGCAAGAAAGCTCGTGCAACTTAAATAGATTTGTATCTTTAATACATTGGTCATCAACTTTTTTTTTTTTTTTTTTTTTTTATATTATAGTGCTCTACGTCCGGCTCCTTTTTAATAAGGGCAATACTATGGGCACTTAGCACTTGGGAAAGGGACAAGGAAAGGGATGGGAGGCCTCCTCATCACTGGGAGGGGGGTAGGGGGAATTAGGCAAATTTGCTGCGAGAAGGTCGCCTCAACCCTCCTCGAGGAGCATTGCGTGGTGAAAAAGCACATGTGAAAGACACAGAGGTACTTTGCCCATAAAAGTCGCACTGGCCGGGAATTGAACCACGGCCTCCCACGTGCCAATCCACGACCTAGCCGACCGAGCCACCGCGCGCTCTGGTCATCAACTATTGAGTAAGGATGCGAAGAAAATAAAAACGTAATTAGCCAGTTTATTGTTGATTAATTTTTGTTAAATAAAGGAATTTATCTGCTGGTGAATAACGCCGTTATGACAAGAAACAGAAAATTTTTACATAATTAATTAGAAAATTCTTAACTCGATATTGTAATTTGAAGTATTGAAATAAAGATTTTTAAAAGTTATTGTTGAATTATATAATAGTTAGGAAAATGAAATAAAAATGTACACAAATTTACAAAGTTTTTTAACTTGTAAGTTCCTGGCTTAATATTCAAACGTTTTGTGAATAAATAACAAGTTCTGAAGCTTTTTATGGAACATAGGAAGAAGAAGATATTTAAGGAAGCAATGGGCAGTTTTTTCCCGGTGTTTCCCTGTGGCCTTTTCCATTAAAACGGTCTCACTCAAATTTTTTTTCATGTATTATGACCTGTTAAACACGATTTTTAATTGTGGCTTGGTCTTGAATGCACATAATAATAGTAATTAACAAATTTTATTAACAAATTGAAAAATCATAAAATTTTGTTAAAAAAAATTTATTCTTATTCTTTGACACTCCTAAAAAAAATGTTTGATGAAATTTTTTTCTACACGTCATACTTTTTAAGAAAAAAATTGTCAAACTTTAAAAAAATTAGAAATATGCAATTTATAACCGTTAATATTTTGATCGTTGAAAAACTTTTTGCAACTCTGCAAGGCGTTAAAGATTTCTGAATTATTTTCCTTTAGAAACACAAAAATTTGAGACTGGTAAAAAAATTTGTCTCTTATTGATAAGCTTTGAATAGTGAGCTTCTTGCTATGCTACCCATGGTTTGCATACATCTAAAAATAAAATGTACACCTTTGACTTTAATCACTCTACCTAACTTTTTTTCAGGCATTTTCATTAGCCATACGATATTATTTGTAGGAGGCTGTCTCATAACTATCAAATGAATAGTTATAAATAAATTTTGCTACAAATTAGAAAATAGAAACTTTTTTTTGGTAAAATATTGTCTTTTTGTTCCTTGGTTAGTTTAAAATAAAAATTATCTTGTAGAATTTTTCTCTACATGTCAGTGGGTATAAAATTAAACTAGCAAATTTGAATAGAATCGTCATTCATTTTTAACAACACGTGAAGTAGTACCCAGTACCGCAAACAGGAATGGATCAGATTAGAGGACGTGTTTGTCTGCTTGTGTTCACATATTAATCATTTTGTATAAACTATCTACAAAAAAATCTGTTTTTAGTAACCTTATTTCCAAACGGTGAAAAAAAAATTAATACATAGCTCGAACACTCATAAATATAATAAAAAAGAGGAGAAAATATCTAAAACTTGCGGTCGCGGGGGAAAAAAGGCACTCGATCGAGCTTGCGTTAACGCAGGTATGGTGGGAGAAAAAAGCTCTTGAGTTTAAAAAGATTGGCTGTGATATTCAAAGGGTAGAAGTGAAAGTAGCTCGTATTTGCTACGAGTAGATACGTGGTCCTGCCTAGGGTTGTGATTGGTTGAAATAATGGGCTCCAAAGTTGAATTGACCAGGTGTGTTGGTGGTAGTCATGATGTTGGAAATGTCCCAATATATTATTTAGTTCATACCAAAGTATTAATATTTTAAATCCCTGGCAGCTACGTTGGTTCATTTTATGGAATGTTTATTGTTGTACGCAGTAAATCAATGAAAAAGTTTAGGTAGAGAACGAAAAATTACGACGAATTTTTTTTTATTTTGAAAGCGCTTAAAAAATAAGAAATTTGTTTAATCTTAAATCGATAGAATGTTTTGTTAAAGTTTTTCACAATAAATAACAAGGATTGACTTGAATCACTTGCACTTGAATAATTTTTTTTTTTTAAATTATTTAAATCTTACATCGTCCAGACCTAAAAACCCACGTCTGGATCGCATTATCATTTTTTCTATCTTAAGGGGAGAAAAAATAATAAATCTAGTACCATCGAAAACACAAATGTTTTAACAAGAGCTGTTGTTTTATTATAAAGGTAAAGTTGAATTATAAATAAAACTACAGTAAATGTGTATATATATATATATATTGTAACGGGCGGTTGAAACTCAAAAGCCGTTTACACTCATCTAGACTGCGCGAGGAAGAAAGGCCAGAGAGAGAGAGAGAGAGCGAGAGGGGAAGGGATCGCGATAATGCGTGCGAAAGAAAGAGAGAAAGAAGAGACAAGCGTCTTGATATGAGTATTAGCGAGGGACGCTCTTGGCCATTAGGCCAGACGGGATTAGGTATAGGTAGGAAAAACACGTGTGCGTCTCTCGCCCGCTACGTTTGTCAAGCCACGAGAGGACAACCTCGCCATCGCCTCGCCCGCTTCTGCACCCACGTACCGTCGACGAGAAGGCTTACCGACTAGACACCAGGTCGAATATTTCTGCTGAGAGACCAACTGCTAGGCGAGCAGGTGCAAATAAGGGGCTGCGAACAGCCAGGTAAGCGCAGTGCGTGCGCAAGAACCATAATAGCCGCGTAATCTCTCTCTGTGCCCGGTCGAATTATCACTGGCCGTCGGCCCCGAGATAAAGCCTTCCTCGACCGTACAGGCTTTGCCGTCAACGCGATCGAGCGAAATACACACACACACACGCGCGCGTATGCTTTTGTACTAGTGCAGACAAATATAGTTTCCGTTTTTTTGATCATTATATGTTTGTTTTGCTTTGTGCGAGCCTTCCCTTGCATGAAGCCCTTCCGACTACTCTTTCCTAACAGGTTTTATCTATAGCAATCTTGGCGTCCAGAAGGGAGCTGTAAGCCGGGCATCGGCCTTATCCTGCCGCCTCCGCGGGCTCGCGCGTAAACACCAACGCGCGAGCGTCCTGAGCTGAGCCAGAGCTGAGCTGGCCTCTCAGCAAGCAGACGTGAACGAGAAAAAGCGGACTCGCTGTCCGCGTTGTAACGTGAGTGTGTCTCCGTACGTGCCCGGGAAACACAGTCCCGGTCAGAGTATCCCTCGAATTAATTTGTGGCTATCAAGGCCATAAGTGAATACGGACACCCCGTTACAATATATATATATATGTATATGTAAACATTTTTTTAAACATCAAAATTATAACAAAGTAAATTTATTTCCTTTAATTTTATGCAGTGCGTGCTGCACAAAAATATAAGGTGTTTTATTGCTTATTTTAAAATTGCGGTCAACAACATACTTCGATTTTTTTGGTCTTGCTTTGCCAGAGAAGTAGCTACGTTCTTGTCAAATCACTTAACTGGCATTAAATATAAAAAAAGGACACACACCAACACAGAACTGGCTTGACCAACACCCAAAAAAAAGCGTTCGATCAATGACATGATTTACTTACAAGTGGGTCAGTGCTTGTACTAAAAAAAGATCATAGGAAAAATAAACGTAAAACAAAAACACGTGCAGGACATATACAAACAGACATAAATAAATTATAAGTAGAGCTGCGTCGTAGCAGGTGGTGAAACTGTATTGTCATGGACGTTGTATGCATTGGTACTATCACACTTCTTGGGCTCAATTCTATATTGTCTTATGCTCTGATTCGTCAAGAATTTTGATCAGATAGTAAGTATGAATAAAAATCATACTTGTTGGATCTCTTTTAATGCTATTTATATTTTATACATAAAGCTTGTTTAATTTGAAAAAATTTGTTTAATTTTTAGGTCAGTAGTGGATTCATTCTAGTTATGGGTATCAAAATAAGTAAACAAGACGAGGATGGATACGATTCCTTAGAAACCACCGTAACAAATAACATACGAGATGAATATGATTTGGATAAGGTTGAGGCTGGCTCCCATCGGACAATAATGTCTTAAAAATGAGTCAGTCGTCCAAAGACTGTGATCAACATTAAAAATATCGATTGACATACGATTATCATCTACGAAAGAGAATGTGAAAGGAGAAATAATAAATGATGTCATTCTTCTATCTAATCTATTTTATTTACGAATACTTAGTCAACTAAAATATTTTGACACGTTTTACTTTTGATCATATTAGTACAAGGATGAAAATGAAAATTTAGATACTTCTTAACATAAGTTACGAAGTATATTCATTTATTTATCGATTTTCTTCTCACTAATATTAACTGCCGTCTCTTTATCCTACACTCAATAGAGATATTTGTAGTTGTACTAATAGTCTACTGGCAAAATACTCGTAAGTTAGTATGTACCGTAGGATAATTTCTAACGAAATTTTCTCTTGATTTTGTTGTTATAAAAGATTTCACAGGTCCTAAGTTATTTGACAAATAACTTGACTGTCGTGTTCTTACGCTCAAGATACTTATGTGCTCGTTGGTTTTATTTAAAAAAAATGAATCATTGGTTCTTTTATTTTATTATTTTTTTATGTTTGTATTTACAGTTTAATTTTTTTTTATAAGAAGACCAGATAATTTGTACTGCATGGAACAACAGCTAGAAGTCATATTTTTTGTTGTTGTATACATTATCACGTGTTTGTTAGCTAAAATTATTATCTGCAAAGCATGTATGTTAGTCACTTTGAATATTATACGTACCTTTTTGCTTTTACCTTAACATTGCATAATTTTTTTTAAGCTTTTGTTTTTACCTGTACAATTAAGATAAAGTGCTATTCCTCATTTGTCCGTAATAACATTACGAAATGCAATAATAGCGCTCTGTTCTACTTACATATATGTAAACATGGCCTCTGCTTAACGTACCCACCCTTTTTTCCTGCGGATAAGGACATATACAAGTACAACAGCCCCTATTCTCTTAAAAACGCTTCCTCGAACTCTTACCCCACCAAAGTCAAAAATTTCTAATATTTTATCTATACTTTCCAGCATAAAACAAAGTAGCGACACTATATATAGAGTTAAGCCGAAGAAGAATAGTTTATTCCCTCAAGTATCGCGTGTCGGTACTGACGCGTTAATGTGCATGACAATTCAAATTTACCACCTTCTATACTACGCAGCTCTGCTCACAACATATTTGTAATTGTCTGTATAATATGTCCTGCACCTGCTTTCGTTTCACGTTTCTGTTCCCCTATGAAATGTTTATTGGATCAAGCACTAACCCATTTGTAAGTAAATCGCGTTATTGATCGAACACTCTCTTTTGAGTATTTGTATAAAATCACAAATCAGCTGTTTGTTGGTGTTGATGCTTTTTTAATATTTAATGCCAATGTAGTGTAAAGGAAATACAAAAAAAATTAAAGTATGATGTTGACCGCTATCTTAAAATAAGGATTTCGTTTGGAGAAGAAGTATATTTAACTGGTTTTCAAGTGAAATAACTAATATTACGTGCTAATCACATTGACTTTTTCTAAAACGATTTTTTTCAGTGGATTTTACTTTTTTTTCTAACTGATGTGCAAACACATAATTAAAGATAATCGTTTTTTACTTTATAGTAGTTTCGTTGCATTTGAAAGAAGCGTCGATTTGAGGAGAAAAAAAAAAAAAAAGAATTGATCATTAAAGCTCAAAACAGTTTCTCTTCATTATAAAACGATCAAAACTGTAGCAGTAAGAAATAATTTATGTAGGGTCTGACAGCAAGTTGACTAAATCTTTGAAGATTGTGGACCATATTGTGAAAGGAAGTAATTTTCGACGAAGTAACAATTGATCCCATTTTTACTGACTTATATATAATCAACATAATATTGTAGTATGTTGGTATACTATTTATAACCACTTTTACACGCTAAAAATAGACAAATTCTATTCATTAAAATTATTTTTATTTTATTTTATTTGTCAACTAGGTCGCGAATGTCAATTTTTTTTTTTTTACCGATATAACTCGTCATGGCAAGACGACATCCCAAATATACTGTGTATCTTTACCAGTTGTGAAGTTGTTCGACTTTTGTGTCTCTTCCAAATGTGAAGTTGCTGGACTTTTGTGTAATTGGCGGCAGGTATTGTTTATTTGCCTCATATGTACCCCAACTCTTATTCCAATACCAGTGCGCCTCTTCGGCCTCGATTCTCAAAGGTGGGGAAAGTAGAAAAGAGAAGCTAGAAAAATAGAGAAGAAAAGCGAAGTTAGTCGAGTCTTACTAATCTTTGGTAAGTCGGGTATATTATCTAGAGCCGTTAGAGACACGCCCTACTTGTCTCAAGAGGTTACAATAAAGTTACTTTAACCGCAATTCGTGCCTTTATTTTTTTGTCAATCGAAAAAGCCACGTCACAATAGTATTTTTATCAAAATGTCTGATGGAACACATAAATCATATAAAGACGACCCGGGTCTAAATATACCATCAGATTTTGAAGATCCCGATTCAGTAATGTTAGCGGGTCACGAGATTACATCTCCTAGCAAAACTTCCCAAGAGACGAGGCAGTTGGAGATTGAGCCGATATCTAAGGATGATCCTCGCATCTCAGCCACCGATAGTGATAAGGTGAGGAAACGATCAATTAAAGACGAATATCTCATTTTCTTTTCATTTCTCGAAAATTCAATAAAGTGGCGTATTTGCAGGGCACCTATATACAGAAAATAGATTCTACTACATTTGTTCCGAATACGCTTAACGTCAACGTAAGTACGAAAGTTCTTTGTCGAAGTCTTTGTCTAGGTTTACTTTTTATGTATTAAATCTTTTTTGTGTTAAATGCTGGACTAAAATAAAAAAAGTATGTGCCAACTAGTCTTTAATTTTACTTTGTCAATAAATTTGATGAGCTCATAGGTATGAATAAAACTTTAAACCTGTTGGATGTTTTAAAATACTTTTTTATTCACACGCATGAAAATTATTTTATGACAATAAAATATGTTAGTGAGAAAAGTATGTTTAATTTTCAGGTCAGTGGTAAATCCGTTTTAGTAAAAGGCATAAAGATAGTTGAAGAAGGTGAAAACGAAAACGCTTTCCGAGAAACCACCTTAACATGTAAGATTCCAGATAAGAATGATTCGGATAAGGTTGAGGCGTGGCTCGACTCGGACAATGTCTTGTATTTATATGCTCCAGCTATTCATAAGTAGACTGTGATCAACCTTATAAATGTCGATTTATGGTTACAGTAACTAAGAGATAATATAAAAAAGATATATAATAAATAATGTCATTATACTGTCTAATTTATTTTATTCACAAATAGTCATCTAAAATATTTTGAGATCTCATAGTTTTTATCATATTAATACAAAAAATAAAATTAAAATTTGAACACTTCATAAAATAAGTTAAGTATTACATTTATACAGTTGTCGATTTTCTTTTCAATAATATCAAGTGCTATTTTTTTTATCCTACACTCAATCGAGATACTTATAGTTGAAAAGTCTACTGAAAAAATTTTTGTAATCTAGTAGGTACCGTTGGATAATTTCTAACAAAATTTTCTCTTGATTTTGTTGTTATGAATGATTTCACAGGGTTTGGGTCAGTTGACATGGCTAAAACGTTATCTAACAAATTTTTCTCATGATTGTTGTTATGAAAGATTTTACAGGGTTTGGGTTATTTGACAAGGCTAAAACGTTATTACAAACAACAGCTCCAGAAAAAATATTTATATGCAAGATTTAACACGATTATTAGTTTTTTTAACAAGATAAATCTTTATAAGTCATAAATAAATTTTTTATGTAAATAAATAACCAGAATGCCTATAAAAAATATTTTTAAAGAAATTTAAAGTAATAACTATTTAGGAATCATTTTAGTTTTTTTTTCAGCCACCTCAATTTGCCTCTTGCCACATATAATTGATAGTGACAAAAACTGTCCAGTTTGTTACTTATTTTTCTGCAATATAACTCCTTTAAATAACATCTGCCAAACAATAAAAAGTATCTCGTTAAGGTTGATGTAAGATAAGCTCATTGATGTTATGATTTAATTTTTCTAAGAATTAAAAATTTTTATTTCTAAAACGAAGCACCTGACAAAAAAATACTTTTTTAAATATAATATTTAAAATACGATACAATTTAGTGAAATATGAGATATTATACTACACAATAAAGAATTCAAAATCAAATTTAGAAAAACAGTAGTGTAATTAAAAAATTTTAAAAATGACGGTCTTTCTTTCAACACAACAATTTTTTAGTGCAATAAGTAATATATTAACATGTATACAGTATACTACTAAGAATTTTTTTGACCGATACATTTTTAATGAGCAAACATTATATATGACTTCTAAAAATTACTCACAAAGGAGTTAAAATTTTAATCTTATTAGCATGTGCTTGTAACAATTAAACATTATTTTCTGTAATTTTTCCATCGAATTTAAGTTTAACTTTTTGTCTTTGTGTTTCAAAAAAAAGAAGTAACTGACCTTTTTACTCATTTACCATTTTCCTTGATAAAGAACTAAAATTAAATTTATAAAACATAGAGGCAAAATAAAAAAGATACAAACAAATGATTTCTTAGAATATTTATTTTAACACTTTTATAAAAATTTACAAATTTATTTACTGCATGACATTGAAAGTATTATTAACACTTACTTTGATTAAACATTTAACTTATAATTAACATTTAATGAAAAAATATAAGACTTAGCAAATTTTTAACTGCACATCTTGTATTGTAGAATAAAAAATATGCGAACAATAATTATTTTTCAAAATGATTGATTCTTTACATTTTTTATTTAATCTTTATAAGTCAACTAATGATGTAAATTATGAATAATTTTGAAATGTTCCTACATGCACTTATAGGCACCTTACAGAGGGTCAGGGCACAGTGTGTCAGATGCAGAAGCTTCTTTTGATGGGCTCTGCTCAACTCTGCTGTTTGCTGTACTCAGGACCAACACAAACACAATCCTAATAAGCCAATCGCTAGCTCGGAATCTTACGTCTGTAAGCTTCATAAGTTTGAGTGACACATCGATGTGTATATGTTGTGTGAGTAATATACATGTATACACAGTTTCTAAAGAAAGTCTTGAACATGGTGGCTCACCTGCCACACTGTGCCTTGGCCCTCTGCAAGGTGATTTACAGTCTACAGATTACAGAAGGCACCTGGCACATTATTGACATCTGACGGTGGAATCACCCTTAATCCTCAATGTCTGGTCAGTTCAAATCCAAATGACATAACAATGATTAAATATAGCTATTTCATTTGAACTTTTAGGTTACAACCCTGCATTTTAAGAATAACTTTTAAGAATGATATCGTGATATCCAGTTTCTTTTAAAAATTCGTCAAGAACTATGGCACTCCTTTGATTACTACTAATAAATAACTTTAAATTTTAGGAGGCCCAACTTCCTAGTCTCCGAGAAATAAAATCAGAAACATTTCCGGTCAAACATATAGATTCGTGTGGAGAGATTATTATTGTTTACTAATGGTTAATTGTAAATCAATAAATACTATTAAATTTTACTGGAATCGCTTGAAAAACTAAAACAATGAGATTAATTGCGATTAAACTTATTAATTAAAATTTCAGTGAGTCTAGCTTCAATGATTTTTAAATTTATTAACTTAGAATTATTGCAAAATGTGGTGAAGAAATATGTATGTAGTTAGTACAGGTCAGTACAAAATCTATATTTAGGAGTAATTTTCTTACCATGAGCGTTAAATCTTTGGCATAATTAAGCAGAAACACGAGTTTTGCAAGTTAATAACTAATATACATGAATCGGGGTTCTTATGGGGTATAAGGCCACAAAGGGCGTGGCTGCGGCTCTCTGTACTGAGAGTAAACTGAAAAAGGCTTCCCATCATTGTACAAACGGTTGGTTTTCTTTGGTTTCCTAAGTTTCTTGATTCTCCTACACGGTTTTCTTACAAGATACTGTACAATCTGTCTGTGACATTTCTCATACAAAAATATGATTAGACTTAGGGAAAATCCACTTAATAAAAACACAAACAGTGGAGTGACTTCAGAAAGACCTAGTGATGTAAATGAAACTTCTTTTTTAATACCGAATTTGGCCCGATTTTTGTTTTTTCTCCGAGAAATTATTCCATTCTCTCTATACTTTTGGATGCTGAAAAAAATTTACATTATTAAAATTGTCCGGCATAAATTTTTTATTTAAAAATACTTACTGATGATTTAAAAATTGAAGAAGTGGATCTCCTTTGTTCAAAACTATACCTTTTTTTCTAAAGTTACCTAGTGGAAAAGCTAAGATTTTGCAAGGTTTTTTGAAAGTTACTGGACTCCGAAATTCACCAATATTATAGAGAACTACCCTTTCGTTGCATACCTACATTAAAAAAAAAATTTTTAAGATTAACACGCTAAAAAGTAATCTATTTTAATTTATATAATTTGTACATTTTTCAAAAATTTTCCAGAATTGCCCTAGTTTGAAGTGTACTAGTTTAGAACCGTATTTATTGCACACACACGCGCGGACACACAAACATAGATTGATACGAATCATTTGTATAAACGTCTCCAAAAGTAAAAAATTACATTATAAAGTTTAATAATATCTTCGTAGGGGTAAGCGGTACAATTATTGACACCTTAAGGTAGTGATTGACCCCTGTATGATTTGTATGTCTATATATAAAGGCTCCATTTAAAAATGCACGTGGCGGTCAATCACTATCAGGGGGTCAAAAACTGTACCCATTACCCCTATAACTATTTTTCGAGTGAAATGTTAAAGATAATTCTTAATGACATTTACACAAATTTCTTAAGTGCCAAAAACTTTTGTCTACGGTAGAATATAAAAAAACAACTATCTTTTGTCAAATTGTCCTACCACCATTACAAATAAAAGTGTTAAAGATAATTTTTAAATGCTATTGAAAAAGGTGATGCATTGTTTAGTATCTTCAAAAATTATCAACGTAAGTTAAATATTTTACATTACCTGCTGTATAGCCTCTTGGAGGGTTGTAGGTAGACTATTCTCATCTTTCAAAAACAATCTCAGTTCGTCATTTATATTGTCCTTTGAGCTCTAATAAAATATCATTGGATAAAGTTTTTAAGTACAATGTAATTGATATATTCAATTAAAACTTTACAAAATTACCGAGAAAAACGTTAATGAGTCAGTGTTTCTTACAATAATCAATTGATATGTTTTGTCCTCTAGAAATCCACGCGCATTTCTAAATGGAATGTGTGGTTTTGAAACTGTAGCAAAACTTGTAAAACAGCCTGCGTACATTGAAATAACAATGAATGCTGTCAGATATAGCGATAGTCTTGCCATCTTGGATGATATGGAATTGAATTGTTCATCTGTAAATTTAAAAAAAATATAGGTATAGACAGGTAATTCCATTGTATAAGTGTATCTAAATTTTTAGGGTTCTTAAATTATATTTAAAAGTATATGATGATTAACAAGATCAAAGACGTACATTTTGCAAACTTGAATAATCATCTATGATTTTTTTATTTTTTACACTCAAGTTTCCAGAAATTGTGGAAAATTGTTTTACCAAGTTAGTGAAAAAAACACCTCCTTCTGCCATTTATGAAAGTTTGTAAGAAAAGTTCAAAATGGAGAAGCGGGCCAAAAAAATGTATGTTATATTTGAGCATTTTAGGAGTGCACACAAATTTTTCTAGATTTTTTATGAGCGGAAATTTTCGAGAAAATAAGAAATGAAAAATTGACAGTTTAAAACGGTTTCTTATGAGAGAGCAAGGTTAGGTTTGCCTTTTAATTGAAATTAAGGTATATTCTAAATGTGTTGTTTAAAAAAAAACGTTTTTATAGATAACTTGGTGCTAAAGAAAGATGCTCGATAAAAAAAAAAATCAAACTTTGCCAGGCATTTTTAAAAAATATAAGCAGTTAGAGGTCGTACAGTTTAAAAATTGTAGAGGACAAGAGCAGCTGCGGTAAAGGGGGCCCAGATGCGTTAGTGGGGAGGGGCCTTCCCGTTCCTCGCCTCTCTAAATGATACTCCCAAACCTCCTTAAAAAGTTTTTTTTTTATATCTTATTTTTCCTAACTTTCTTTGCACACTCCTTATTTAAAAAAAGTATTTGTCTTCACGTTATGGATCACCTGCAGGTGGTTAGTATTTTATATCTATAGAGTTATTAAAATAGAATTGAGATTTATGGGGGCATTTGGGTCCACGAAATTTTTTAAATATTGTGTATTTTTACCTCCCAAAGATGATAAACCATGAAATTCGTCATTATTTTTCTGTTGTTGATTGTTATAAAACAAATTACATGAACTGAGAACATTTTTCAATTTTGGTAACCATTAAATTTATTCCGATTCTTTGACATATTTTGAACAAAAATTGATGGAGATATATGTACTCAAACCCCACAGATTTTAGGTAAAAAAGCTGACCACTTGTTACTTAACCATTGCTGATTTATTTTTAACTCAGCTGGGCTCAAATTTTTCCTTAAAACGTGTACTTCAAGATAAAAAAAGACTTATAACAATCTGCAACTTGGCAACCACGGTATTGTTAATCAACGCACAGCTGTCTTAGATAATTTTTAGGCTCTTATGTATATCAACGATCAATAGTTACAAAAACTTTAGGAGGTAGACACGTACATCAACCTATCACTATGTAACCAACTTAGATCACCCATATACTATTTTTTAAATTTGTTTTATATTGAAAATACATGATTTTTAAGTGGCTTCTTATTGTTCTCTGACAAAGTAATAAGGCACTCCCATAATTTTGTTGCACCTAAAAACTAATTTAGGATATATTATCATGAAGAAAGAAAGCATCATGACATGTAGAATATCGCTATAATAAAAAGTATAAAAATATAAATAATAATATAATGGTAATCAAAAAATTAATAATAAAATCGAATGGGTTTATGGTAAGCATTTTATTAATTACCTCATATTCGTGTATATTTTCGCATGGGTATATTATTTTCTAAAAGTATATATGAAAATTTTCATTTTTCAAGAGTGATTATCTAGTCAACTCTATTATTTAATTAAAACAACCCAACCTTTGTAAAATGTAATTTTACCGAATAATTGTTCTTTATAATGACAATCTTGTACGATATGGTATAAATAACATAAATTTAACATCTTTGCTGCATTTTTGAATAAACCATCTTAAACAGTTTACCTGTAAATTCCTGATGGACGAACATACGCCACACGTTTAAGAAACTGTCCGACAGTTTGAAAATAAATCCTCTTCTATCATTATGTAATACTAAAATTACGCTAAATAGAATTGATGAAATAGCTATAAGTATAATCAAGAAAATCCAAATGCGTTTGCTGAAAACCTATTTAATAAAAGAGATAAAACGTAATAAAGAAATCAAGTCATGAATATTTTACAATTAAAATATTTCACCTCAAAATAAGCATTCCATGGAATCTCCATGGTACCTGGTAATTTATAGTATAATGTGTCTTGCAAATCCATAATTTCAATCGTTACGTCATAATCATCCAAGTTTTTGTTCGTTAAAAACTCGCCGGGAAGAATAATACTTTCATTTAATAATTTTGTGGACTTAATTAATGTGTTATTGACACTTTCATGGGATTCCTTCTTGATATGGGAGCCATTTTTAAACTTATATGCTAATTCTGTGTTAGATGCAAAATCTTCCACTATTTCAGAATAAAAAGTAGAAATCTACGAGCATTGAAGGAAAATAATTAAGTTTTTGTGAATGCAATAATTGTGATATTTTGAAATAAAACAATTTGTATTAAATCAATTCGATACCTCAGCAGTAATTGTAGCCGACGCACCACTTAAATTCTTTCGTCTCTGTACCAAAGCACGCTTGTCTATTACGGTCAATCCTTCCTTGATGCTCCACTCGAATAATTTATTAACGTGTAATTTATTTTGAGGTCCAACAGCGAACCATTCATGAATGTTTTTATTGTTTCCGCATTTTATTAAGACTTCACTTTTTATATTCAAGTGGAGGTAATTCTTTTTAGGACACTGGCAAGTGCTATGGATCTCTTCAGTGATGTCAGGCCGGAATAACAAGAGCCATACGTGAGGCGAAAGATTGTGATGCCTCGAAAATTGTGTGAATTTTTCGAAATCATTGTCAGTATTTAAAAATACCACAAAAAGAGTTTTTGAGTAATTTCTTAGTTTCGGATACTTTTCTGGAATATCTGATATAGTCGAAGCTACAGAGTATACCATTTTACGCGAGAATTCTTTAACCATGTTGACCACCGAATGTATGTCTGTGGATTCAAGAGAAAAATTGTTGTATTTAGGTATTTATACCTTTTGTAAAAATCGGTTTGCTTTTGCTTACCTTCGTTGCTCCTGTAAATAATTCCTATACTGGTGGTCGCATACAACTTTTGTACATCCAAAATTACAGGAACTTGACTTTCCATGTTTTTAGCTGAATCACATGGCATGAATAAAACAACGGCGAATATTACAACGAGGCTGGTTAGCTTCATCATTTTTGGCTAAAAATATGTGAAGAGAATTTAAACGTTTTCTCACAAAATTAAATAAATCATTATATACGTCTTTATATGAGATAGTAAAAGCGAGACTATTTTACGAAAGTACAACTACCAATACATAGCTAAACCAAGATTCAATTTAATTAATACACAAAATATTCGTATAACAGTACTACTTCTTGACACTATATTCTTGTTTTTAAAGATATGTTACGTTATTGTTCATTTATTTGTCTTTTTTTCATTTTTGAGTGAATTATAAAATTTACTCAACATTTTGTAAAATAGTGAATTATCGCGTTAGACTTTATACTTAAAAAAACTCGAGAAACATTCCTTTTTTTAGTCTTCATAAAATTAAAATCATTTACGAAAACACGTACATATTGTTGCAGAAATCGTGAGGAAGCAGGAACATGCTTTGATCGTATGATTTAGGTTAGGGCACATAACTTTTTCAACGATTTTATTTATTTACATACTTAATCTTTAAAAAAGTTTTAGCCTTTTCTACCTTTTAAACCATATTTTTGCCTTAGTATGTCGTCAGAAGTTATTTGAATAGACAATCAAAATTATTCAAAAAGTTTGACTTTTTTTTAGAATGTCGATAAATGCAGTGTAATAGTAGTCGTACGCATACGGATTTTATTTAATCTTTTAATTTTTAAGCAATTTTTTCTGTTATTTTTTTTGCCTGCAATTTCTTTTAACTTCAGATATGCAAAACTCTAGTTTGTACAAAAAGCTTCATTTAGTTTTTTATAAGACAGTGAATTTTTAGGTTTTTAAACAGCCAATTTTTATAATATTCTATACTAAGGTTTAAAGTAAAATGTTATCTTTTGAATTTTTACTTTTATAGTAAATCAATGATTGAAGAAGTAGAAAAACCAAATCAAATTTATTCAAATTTAATATTTAGAATGCAAAAAAATGATCAAGTGCTTTCTACAATTCCCGTGACTTTCTAAAAAGTATTCAAGTTCTGTATAATCTAACGTTGAAGGATAACTTAATTACGCCAGTTGATTTACGTCAAGTTAAGTTAGTATTTTTTTTGCGAAAATTTAGCACTAGTTTTAATAGTAAAAATAAAATTATGTTCATTAAAAACTTTTCTGTTAATTAACTACTTTAATGTACATAAAATTATTTCCATTGTCATTTTAGTAGTGAGAATTAATTTTAAATATTTTTTTTTGACACATATTTATAGTAAAGATGGAGACAATTTAAACAAAGTTTTTGATAAGTCCCCTTAAAAAAAATTTTATTTTTTTAAATAACGGCAACAAAAGTAGATATTTAATTCTATGTGGAGCTTGAATAATAACTTTCGGTTACATATGGTGCAGAACTCTGCTTTTTTTGTATTAAAAAAATACATTACTTAAATGACATTAAAAAAGTTGATAAGTATTGTAAGTTGGTAGTTAGAGACATCCCAAAACGAAGCACAGCTAAATTGTTTGAATTTTATTGACTTTGTACTTTTTAAACGGTTTTTAACCATTATTTGTTTCGTCCACCATTTTTTCTGACGTCTTGAACATCAACTAAGTGTTTATCTTAAAAGTTTTGTTTACCTAGTTTTATAGAATTTCTTAACGAAGGAAAGCTTGGTTGTGCTTGATGAGTTACTTCAAATAAAATTACAGATGTTTATGCAAAAGTTTAGCACTTGTTTTATTAATAAAAAAGAAACGATGTTAAACCAAAAAATTTTTTTAATTAACTTCTTTAATGAGTAAGGAATTGCTTTTATTGTGTTAGCACAACAAAATTTAAGCTTTTCTTTACCAATACTTCATTTTAATAGTAAAAACTTACGTCAAATATTATATTATTTGCACGCGCTTTTAAGAAGAGAGTAAAAGTAAAATTCTTATTATTCAGACAGCATACTTAAATTGATAAAAAGAAGCAAAGAAACGATGAGAATAAAAAAAATTTTTTACTTTCTTATACTACATCAATGATAGCTTTTAGTTTTATGTAGTGCATTTTTCTGCGTATTTTGTATCAAAGAAAGTACATTACTTAAAACAAAACAAAATGATTTCGGTGAGAGCTAGATGCATCTATTTCTGCCAGAGAGAGGATTTAAAGATGCACTTACTTGTTAACTTGATTCTCGTAACGCAGACAATGACTTCCGGGAACTCCTTAGATGAAGCTGGGCACGGCTGGGATGGCCACCTTTTGGATGCTGGAAGTTGTGACTTCTCGAGTTTCACAGGACACTTTTCACAAACGAATATCTATATTCGAGTACTAAACTTCTTTGACAAACTGTATCGGAAACGTAGTACACAGTGATCACTTGGGGTTGAGGTGTTGTCTAGTTGACGCACTGCGAGACAGTGACGTGTTGGGGCTCTGCCTTGAAGGGCTTGGAATTTTCTCTCCCACTACCAAAATTTTCTGGCCATGAAGTGGGTGAAAAGGAACGCCCATTGACATAGTCAACCCCTTCCTAACTTCCCCTCTTTTTATTTGTATTTCCTAAAACAAACAAAACAGAAGCCAATCGCCGTAGGACAGGTCGTAAAGAAACCAATACATTACAAGATTTCAATGCAATGCATCGTAGGCATAAAGATATTTTCTTTTAGAGATATACTATATATAACGAGAAACTTTTCGGCAATGAATATTATCAATTTTTAAAGTATTCATTTATTAAAATTTTTTAGTAACACAAAAAATTAGTTAGCAACGGTAGCTGTTTATCGAAATATTTTCTAATTCATTCACATCAGTTAATCAGCTGTACGTTAATTTGTTTATGTTTTTGATTTAAAAAAAAATTTGATGTATCATTAGCGTACCAAATCCAAATATGAGTGAAATCCAATTTAGAAATTTGGTGTTCAATTACTGCTGTAGGTATTAATATGCTCAATAGTTTTTTTATATAAGATATTAATAATAGGTTTATTTTTTTATAATTATTTTTACTTATAATAGCAGTGCTATCATAGAATTTTTGCACAACCAAAACATGTTTTATAATTCAATAAGTACTGTTTGTACTTGAATGGGTGCTTTGACTTTATATTACTTATCATAACTTAAGATCTCTTTTCGTATAAAAAAGGCAGGTAATTTTTAATGCAAAAAAAAGGCTAGAAGTAATTAGCCTTTATTGTTATATTATATAATTTTTTGGCTAATATCTGATTTAAGTATGTGGAAAGTATTTTTATACAAAGCAAAAAGGTCTGAAGCATTTTTTTAAGATTTTCTGCTTTTTTGCTTATTAATTGTGTATTGTTTGTTCTGTAAAGTTGTAATGATTATCGTTAAGAAAATTTTATTTTAAATTGAGGTAGTACTATTAAAGAATAATTTTTTGTTTCTTAAAAGAACAATAAGTATTTTTAACGTCATAAACAGTGAAGACTTTAGACTTTTATACTTTAGAAGAAATCAAAATTATCTACCATTTTTCGTTAATTTAATGATTTAAAAGTTTACGAGGTTGATTTACAGTTAGTACACAATAAAGTATTCGGTTCGTACCTTCAAGTGAGATTTTTTGATGCTAATTTTTTAAAGTTAACGCTCTGTTATAACGAACTTTTTACATAAATTTACATTTATCTGTTGTAAGTAAACAAATAAGCAAAATTATTTTAAAATAAGTGTTTAATAAAAAGTGAAATTAATATTTGATGCATCATTCATATCGCCAATGATATGCTTTACTAAAATACGCCGAGTGCGATTGTATATGCTGCAAATTTTTTTTAAGCTCCAACCTCTAAGTAAAATTAAGAAAATGTGCTAACACATGCTCATCTGTAGATATATTAACAAATGGTTTAAATACATACAGGACCGTCCCTTGAATCCCCTACTTTCTTCTCTTGGAGTTAAAAACATAGATAACTTTAACGGCCGCTACGCTTTTTCAAACGTTTCTCCTTTTAACGTCCTAAATTTTCAATATCTCATCTGTATTTTCCAGCATAAAACAAAGCAGCGACACTATATATATTATTGAGCCGAAGAAGATTAGTTTATTCCCTTAAATATCCCGTGTCAGTACTGACGCGTTAATGTGGATGACAATTAAGTTTTATTACCTTCTACTACGCAGCTCTGCTCATAATATATTTACAATTCTTCGTGTAGGTCCTGCACCTGCTTTTGTTCCACATTTATTTTTCCTATGATATGTTTTTAGAATCAAGCACTCACCCTTTTCTAAGTAAATCGTGTTATTGATCGAACGCTTATTTTTGGGTGTTTGTATAAAATCACAAGCCAATCATTTATTTTTGTGTTTTTTTTTTTTAAAATAAAAGACAGTGTGGCGATTTGATGTTACTGTGGCCGTTTCTCTAGTAAAAAAAAAACTGAAATTGAAGTGTGATATTGACCACAAGCTCAAAATAAGCAATAAAATACCTAATCATTTTGTGCAGCATATACTAAAAAGTGAAAGGAAAGATTATTTTTTGTTTTTTTTTCTAAATTTAAAGTAATTTTTATGCATTTATCACTACTGTAGTTCTATTTTCAACTGCATTACATTCTAATTACCAAACAACAATTTTGTTACAACACTTTTGTTTTTTTTGGTAAAAGATTTTTTACTTTTTTTTTTTTCAGATAAAAACAATAATACTACGAACCAAACCTGAATTTAAGGTTTGAAAGAAATAAGATTTAAATAATTTAAAAATAATAATTTACGCGAGTTCAAGTGATTCAAATGGATCTTCACTATTCATCATGAAAAATTTTAATTAGGCATCCTATCGATTGTACCATAAGCGATTTCTTTTTTTTTTAAGTATCTCTCTAAAACCAAAGAAAATCATCGTATTTTTTCTTTTCTACCTTATGTTCTTTATGAGTTCGCGGCGTAGAACGAAAAATATTCCAAAAAATAAACCAACGTAGCTGGCAGGGATTTGAAATAATAATACCTTAGTATGGAATAAATAATATATTGAGCCATTTCCAACATCAGGACTAACACCAACACACCGTGTTAATCGAATTTCGGAGCCCATTGTTTCAACCAATCAGAATCCTAGGTAGAGCCACGTATCTTCCTACAGCAAATCCGAGCTACTTTCACTCCAACCCTTTAAACATTGAGGCCAATCTTCTTAAACTCGCGACCATCAAGCGCCTTTTTTCCCCTGCGACAGCAATTTTGGGATATTTTGTCCTATTCTGTTACTATTTCCATAAGTATTCAAGGTATGTACTGATTTTGTGGTTTTCGTTTGTAAATAAGTTGACAAAGAACAGATATATTCGAAGATGGTTTATGAAAATAGAGCAATTTGTAAATAGTTGCAGATATACCCACGCGTTAAAGAATTTGATCTGATGTTGTTTGTGATATTGTAGTACTTAAGCTGCGAAAGAAAAGTTTGCAATTAAAATAGTAGACAACTTAATCTAATATTTTTTAACTTAAATTTAAACCCTAGGAGATAAATACAATGTATATCAATACTATCGAGTTTCGATAAATAATACTTGTTACCTCTCAAATCGATATTGCCACCTTATTAAATAGCAACTTGGTGAGTTTGACTCTAAAAGTTTCTCTTTAATCACTAACAAAGTACAAACTCAAAGGTAATACTGCAGAGATTCGTACTAGGCATGAGGTATGAAGTAAGCTCGTCATTTGTCTGGAATAAGGAAACTGCGAGTCATCCAATTTCAAGTAGTACGAGTCCGAGTTTGGTCAGACATAGGCAGATTTTATTTAAAATTATGTTCTCGGGTATCAAACACTCATCTAAATGTAGTTAAAATAAAAAAACCATTATAAATACAAAAAAAAAAAAAAAAAAAAAAAATTAAATGAATTAACTTTCGTTATTGTGACTGTGCCAGTCTTGCAGAAGTTTCAGGAATTTCAAGTTTTACCCGATACAGTATCTGTTTTTACTGAAAGACTTTCTGGTTTTTTGTAACAGACTTGTATCTGAAGCGATCGGCCAAATTGAGAAAATCAAGACACTATTTGTTGAAATTTATATTTTTCCCATTTATAAGAATCTCGAAAATTCATGTGATCCTTAAAGTCCGTGAGAATCATGGAAAGGACAATAGACTACTTTAAAAAAGTCAAGCCAAAGAGTTATCGGACAACCTAACTGGGCATGTAGTGATCAAGGACACAACTACACTCTAATTATTAATTAAGTCTCGTAGCTCTCCGACCCCCTTGACACGATCGGTAGGTAGCACCTGAATAATACATCCATCAGCGCGTCAAACAAAAAGACTCTCTTAGCACATGATTTATTAAAGCCCTTGGCTACCGCGTACCCACTAATAGTATAGTTCTCCTATAGAGAAAAGCAGCTGGGGAGGAATTACCCACTTTTACCCGCAAACGATTTTTACTGGACTAGTACAGTATAAATACTATAGTATACTTACAGGTGGTAGTGATTCCAAAATAATCATATTTTTTTAATTCACAAATTTTTTTCTCAATAGAATTAGCTTAGTACTAATAAATTTAATAGTATTAGGACATCTAATGGGTAGCGATTTTTATCCTTACCTATTACATATTCGATATTGGAGTGGCGTCAATTTTGGCTGCAGCTATGCAGTCTACTTATATGAATATATGTTATCGCACGTAATACGGTAGAGGCCGCGACAACGATGTCCTTGGCAGTTGTATTATGGACGGGCGATTTTGGTCGCTCAGCAGGTCGAGAGACTGCGTGATTTTTCTTGAAATAGTAATTTAAATGTCATTAATTTCTTTGTAAGAAAAAAGATAACAATCATCATTTATATAATTTAGATGGTCTGTTTGTTTACTGATAAATCAATAATACAATTTTTTAGAAAATTGAACAATGAAAAAAAAAAATGATAAAAGAATAAGAAAAGAAAGGAAAACAAGAAAAAAAAATTGCATCAAAAGTCGTGTTTGTTAGCCTGTGATTTGTGGCGCTGAGATAGAAAAGAAATCATTTTTTATAAACCATATTCAAAAATATCTGTTCTTCGTCAACTTATTTACAAACAAAAAGTACAAAATGAATACATAGTTTGAATACTCATGAAAATAATAACAGAAGAGGACAAAATATCCAAAAGTTGTGGTCGTAGGGTTAAAAAGGCACTCGATCGAGCTTGCGTTAACGCAGGTGTGGTGGGAGGAAAAAACTCTTGAGTTTGAGTAGATTGGTTATAGTTTTTAAAGAGTAGGGGTCAAAGGAGTTCGTATTTGCTACAAGTAAAAACGTGGCCCTTCGTAGAATTTCGATTGGTTAAAACAATGGGCTCCAACGTTCGATTAACCAGGGGTGGTAATGGTGGTCCTGATGTTGGAAATGTCCCAATATATTATTCATTTCATACCAAAGTATTAATAATATAAATCTCTGGCAACTACGTTGGTTTAATTTATGGAATATTTTTTGTTGGACGCAGAGAACTAATAAAGAAAATAAGGTAGAAAAAATAAATTGTGAAAATTTTCGTTGATTTAAAAAAGACTCTTAAAATGTGAGGAATTCGTTTATTTCAAAATAAATAGAATTCTTTGTTAATGTTTTTTATGATAAATAATAATGACTCACTTGAATCACTTGCACTTGCATAACATTTGGTTTTACAATCATCTAAATCTCATATCTTCTAGACCTAAGAATTCTTGTTTGGATCGTAGAATTGTTGTTTTTATCTTAGGAAAAAAAAGTAAAAAATCTTGTACGATGAAAAACAAACTTTGTTGTCTAGTAATTAAGATGTAAGAAGTTTAGTCAAAAATGTAATTACAGCAGTAATACATGCATCATAATTAATTTAAATTCCAAAAAAATTAAAAAATAATATTTCCTTCAACTTTATTTAGTACATGCTGCACAAAATTATTTAGTGCTTCATTGCTTATTTTTACATAGCTGTCAATATCTTCTTCTGATTTTTTTGGCTTTTTCTTGCCAGAGAAGTAGCCACGTGCTTACGAAACTACCACATAGGCTCGAAACATAAAAAATCCTCCACACCAACAAATAAATGGCTTGTGATTTTATTTAAACACCGAAAAGAGAGTATTCGATCAATAACATGATGTACTTACAAAAGGGTCAGTGCTTGATTCCAAAAACAGATGGTAGAAAAAATAAACGTTAAACAAAAACAAGCGCGGGACATATAGGAACAATTATAAATATATTATAAGCAAAGCAGCATAGTAGCGGATGGTAAAATTCAATTGTCATGCTTATTGTACGTATTCGTACTGTAACGCTTTCTGGGCTCGACTCTATATAGTATCGCTTCTTTGATTTATGCCGGATGAAGCTGTAGAAAGTTTCCGATGTCGAAAAGAAAAAGCTCATAAAAACATTTTTAAAAGCGTGTAGGCTGTTATAATGACATACATATGATCTTAATTGCAGAAAAAAAATGTATTGCAATGTATGTAATTCCCAACTTCAGAAAAATTAAATTATCATATTATCAGTAAGCTTAGCATAAATCGACGTTAACGAAATACTGTTCAAAGTTGTATAAATATTGTTAAAATAAGTATAACTGAAGAAAAATATAAGGCAAAAGACAACTTACGTGATTGCTAATTATACCTAAAAAATATACCAAAATGCTCCATCAATAGGTAACTTAAATAGAAATATTAAAACTTTAATTTAATATATTTTTTGTAACAGTATTCTGCTTTTTCTTTGAATTAGTTAATTTCTAGCCATAGTAGATAAAAAATTTAATGTATTTATTCAACGATTTTTATTCTACCATGCCTACATCGTTACGGGTATTTTTAGAAAGCCTCGCAAACAATAATTTTTTTTAAATTAAAATATTGAGGACAAAATTGTACTTGGTATAAGTGGAAAGAAAGTTGAGAATGGTTCAAGTTTAATAATTACCATATTGTAAAATGCTTACACTATTATTTTTATTTTCAGATAAACATGATAAAAACTATGAAATCTCTTAGTTTTTTGGTTAATTGTTTGTGAATAAAATATATTTAATAATGGAATGACATCATTTATTATTTCTCATTATACATTCTCTTTCGTAGATAAAAACCATGAGTCAATCGATATTTTTACTGTTAATTACAGTCTATACATTGGCCATTGGCTCATTTTTAGAAGGAGCATATAAATATAAGAAGTTATTGTCTAAGTCGAGCCACGCCTCAACTTTATCCGAATCAAATTGTTCTAGATTGTTAACTTTCAGGGGTGTTTTTGAGTAAGCGTTTTCGTTCTCGTCATCTTCAACTTCCTTGATGCCGGTTACTACAATAGATTTACCACTGACCTAAGCCATGAACACATTTTTCAATTAAAAGAACCTTACTTTGTATTAATTGCATAGTATTGAAACATCTGATAGCTAGAGACTTTTATTTGTATGATAAAAGTTTTGGCCAAAGTAGAGCATAAGACTTGTTGGCAGGTACTTATTTAATTTAATTTTAAAATTAAACGCGAGTAAAACTTAATGATGAATAAGTAAAACCGGACAAATACTTAAACAAAGACTTTGATACTTATGATGACGTTGAGCGTATTGGAAACAAATATTGTAGTATCTATTTCCCTCAGACGTTTTAACTTGAAATGCACCACTTTATTGAATTTTCGAGAAACGTAGAGAAATCGAGATATTCGTCTTTGATTGATCGTTTTCTCACCTTATCATTATTGGCGGCTGAGATGCGAGGATCATCCTTAGATATCGATTCAATTGCCAACTGCCTTGTCTCTTGGAAAGTGTTGCTAGGAGATATAGTTTGGTGACCCGCCAACTTATATTCAAAGTGGCTTTCTTAGGACCTGCTATTAATGGGGGATGCGGCTCAAAAGGTGGATAAGTCGAATCCTCTTCAGACATTTTAAAACAAATTCCAGTGTAACATGAAATACTCGATTAGTTTAAAAATAAAAGTGCGATTTGTGGTTAAAGTTACTTAACAAAAACCTCTTAGTTGTGAGAATAGTGACACGAGTCGGTTGGTCTGGAGAGTCTGATTATCTCACTTTCGCGTTCCAATCAAATCTTTCCAACCTGCCCCGATAACTTAGAATATTGATGACGTGACTGCAATTATATACAACAGTTCGTGAGCTACGACTGCTAACTGCTACGAGGCGAGTTTGGTTTTACCACTGATTCGAGGGCCTTATCGTGGCCAAGCTGCCGAACAAGGCGTACATAGTTTTGTTCATTAGCTGAGCATGGAAGGATTACAACGAGTATACGTCAGACGATTCGCGCGGAAATGTGCTTGCAGGTACACACTGCGCCGCAAGGAAGGGCCCAAAAATCCAAGGAAACAATAGAATTTCGAGACATTATACAAATATCAGTGTGTAAATTTTGTGTTAGTACAATATTTTATTTCAATCTTATCGAATAAGACGTAACTCAATTATACCATAAAATAACTTGTTTTAACAAATCTATGACAAGATATAAGTTATCTCGCAAGTTACTGTTGTAATTTTGTCCAACTGATATAAGTACAAGTCTGATCGTAGTATATATGCTCAACCAACTAAGACAACGTGTATTACAAATATGGTGAAAATGACAAGTTTTAAGAGAAACAATGTCAATAAATAAGTATACTACCTTATTAATTTTTTCTACGTTAAATATGTCCTAGTAAGTGTCATAAAACTATTAAAAAATACGAAAAAAACGTGCATCACTTCTTATGAGATATGACTTCTTATCACTCAGTATCTATTATACGTACCCTACTATGTTTTTGTATCGTATAAAAAAAATTGATGCAAGAAAGCTCGTGCAACTTAAATAGATTTGTATCTTTAATACATTGGTCATCAACTATTGAGTAAGGATGCGAAGAAAATAAAAACGTAATTAGCCAGTTTATTGTTGATAAATTTTTGTTAAATAAAGGAATTTATCTGCTGGTGAATAACGCCGTTATGACAAGAAACAGAAAATTTTTACATAATTAATTAGAAAATTCTTAACTCGATATTGTAATTTGAAGTATTGAAATAAAGATTTTTAAAAGTTATTGTTGAATTATATAATAGTTAGGAAAATGAAATAAAAATGTACACAAATTTACAAAGTTTTTTAACTCGTAAGTTCCTGGCTTAATATTCAAACGTTTTGTGAATAAATAACAAGTTCTGAAGCTTTTTATGGAACATAGGAAGAAGAAGATATTTAAGGAAGCAATGGGCAGTTTTTTCCCGGTGTTTCCCTGTGGCCTTTTCCATTAAAACGGTCTCACTCAAATTTTTTTTCATGTATTATGACCTGTTAAACACGATTTTTAATTGTTGCTTGGTCTTGAATGCACATAATAATAGTAATTAACAAATTTTATTAACAAATTGAAAAATCATAAAATTTTGTTAAAAAAAATTTATTCTTATTCTTTGACACTCCTAAAAAAAATGTTTGATAAAATTTTTTTCTACACGTCATACTTTTTAAGAAAAAAATTGTCAAACTTTAAAAAAATTAGAAATATGCAATTTATAACCGTTAATATTTTGATCGTTGAAAAACTTTTTGCAACTCTGCAAGGCGTTAAAGATTTCTGAATTATTTTCCTTTAGAAACACAAAAATTTGAGACTGGTAAAAAAATTTGTCTCTTATTGATAAGCTTTGAATAGTGAGCTTCTTGCTATGCTACCCATGGTTTGCATACATCTAAAAATAGAATGTACACCTTTGACTTTAATCACTCTACCTAACTTTTTTTCAGGCATTTTCATTAGCCATACGATATTATTTGTAGGAGGCTGTCTCATAACTATCAAATGAATAGTTATAAATAAATTTTGCTACAAATTAGAAAATAGAAATTTTTTTTTGGTAAAATATTGTCTTTTTGTTCCTTGGTTAGTTTAAAATAAAAATTATCTTGTAGAATTTTTCTCTACATGTCAGTGGGTATAAAATTAAACTAGCAAATTTGAATAGAATCGTCATTCATTTTTAACAACACGTGAAGTAGTACCCAGTACCGCAAACAGGAATGGATCAGATTAGAGGACGTGTTTGTCTGCTTGTGTTCACATATTAATCATTTTGTATAAACTATCTACAAAAAAATATGTTTTTAGTAACTTTATTTCCAAACGGTGAAAAAAAAATTAATACATAGCTCGAACACTCATAAATATAATAAAAAAGAGGAGAAAATATCTAAAACTTGCGGTCGCGGGGAAAAAAAGGCACTCGATCGAGCTTGCGTTAACGCAGGTATGGTGGGAGAAAAAAGCTCTTGAGTTTAAAAAGATTGGCTGTGATATTCAAAGGGTAGGAGTGAAAGTAGCTCGTATTTGCTACGAGTAGATACGTGGTCCTGCCTAGGGTTGTGATTGGTTGAAATAATGGGCTCCAAAGTTGAATTGACCAGGTGTGTTGGTGGTAGTCATGATGTTGGAAATGTCCCAATATATTATTTAGTTCATACCAAAGTATTAATATTTTAAATCCCTGGCAGCTACGTTGGTTCATTTTATGGAATGTTTATTGTTGTACGCAGTAAATCAATGAAAAAATTTAGGTAGAGAACGAAAAATTACGACGAATTTTTTTTTATTTTGAAAGCGCTTAAAAAATAAGAAATTTGTTTAATCTTAAATCGATAGAATGTTTTGTTAAAGTTTTTCACAATAAATAACAAGGATTGACTTGAATCACTTGCACTTGAATAATTTTTTTTTTTTAAATTATTTAAATCTTACATCGTCCAGACCTAAAAACCCACGTCTGGATCGCATTATCATTTTTTCTATCTTAAGGGGAGAAAAAATAATAAATCTAGTACCATCGAAAACACAAATGTTTTAACAAGAGCTGTTGTTTTATTATAAAGGTAAAGTTGAATTATAAATAAAACTACAGTAAATGTATATATATATATATATATATTGTAACGAGCGGTTGAAACTCAAACGCCGTTTACACTCATCTAGACTGCGCGAGGAAGAAAGGCCAGAGAGAGAGAGAGAGAGCGAGAGGGGAAGGGATCGCGATAATGCGTGCGAAAGAAAGAGAGAAAGAAGAGACAAGCGTCTTGATATGAGTATTAGCGAGGGACGCTCTTGGCCATTAGGCCAGACGGGATTAGGTATAGGTAGGAAAAACACGTGTGCGTCTCTCGCCCGCTACGTTTGTCAAGCCACGAGAGGACAACCTCGCCATCGCCTCGCCCGCTTCTGCACCCACGTACCGTCGACGAGAAGGCTTACCGACTAGACACCAGGTCGAATATTTCTGCTGAGAGACCAACTGCTAGGCGAGCAGGTGCAAATAAGGGGCTGCGAAAAGCCAGGTAAGCGCAGTGCGTGCGCAAGAACCATAATAGCCGCGTAATCTCTCTCTGTGCCCGGTCGAATTATCACTGGCCGTCGGCCCCGAGATAAAGCCTTCCTCGACCGTACAGGCTTTGCCGTCAACGCGATCGAGCGAAATACACACACACACACGCGCGCGTATGCTTTTGTACTAGTGCAGACAAATATAGTTTCCGTTTTTTTGATCATTATATGTTTGTTTTGCTTTGTGCGAGCCTTTCCTTGCATGAAGCCCTTCCGACTACTCTTTCCTAACAGGTTTTATCTATAGCAATCTTGGCGTCCAGAAGGGAGCTGTAAGCCGGGCATCGGCCTTATCCTGCCGCCTCCGCGGGCTCGCGCGTAAACACCAACGCGCGAGCGTCCTGAGCTGAGCCAGAGCTGAGCTGGCCTCTCAGCAAGCAGACGTGAACGAGAAAAAGCGGACTCGCTGTCCGCGTTGTAACGTGAGTGTGTCTCCGTACGTGCCCGGGAAACACAGTCCCGGTCAGAGTATCCCTCGAATTAATTTGTGGCTATCAAGGCCATAAGTGAATACGGACACCCCGTTACAATATATATATATATATATATATATATATATATATATATATATATATATATATATATATATATATATATATGTATGTGTAAACATTTTTTTAAACATCAAAATTATAACAAAGTAAATTTATTTCCTTTAATTTTATGCAGTGCGTGCTGCACAAAAATATAAGGTGTTTTATTGCTTATTTTAAAATTGCGGTCAACAACATACTTCGATTTTTTTGGTCTTGCTTTGCCAGAGAAGTAGCTACGTTCTTGTCAAATCACTTAACTGGCATTAAATATAAAAAAAGGACACACACCAACACAGAACTGGCTTGACCAACACCCAAAAAAAAGCGTTCGATCAATGACATGATTTACTTACAAGTGGGTCAGTGCTTGTACTAAAAAAAGATCATAGGAAAAATAAACGTAAAACAAAAACACGTGCAGGACATATACAAACAGACATAAATAAATTATAAGTAGAGCTGCGTCGTAGCAGGTGGTGAAACTGTATTGTCATGGACGTTGTATGCATTGGTACTATCACACTTCTTGGGCTCAATTCTATATTGTCTTATGCTCTGATTCGTCAAGAATTTTGATCAGATAGTAAGTATGAATAAAAATCATACTTGTTGGATCTCTTTTAATGCTATTTATATTTTATACATAAAGCTTGTTTAATTTGAAAAAATTTGTTTAATTTTTAGGTCAGTAGTGGATTCATTCTAGTTATGGGTATCAAAATAAGTAAACAAGACGAGGATGGATACGATTCCTTAGAAACCACCGTAACAAATAACATACGAGATGAATATGATTTGGATAAGGTTGAGGCTGGCTCCCATCGGACAATAATGTCTTAAAAATGAGTCAGTCGTCCAAAGACTGTGATCAACATTAAAAATATCGATTGACATACGATTATCATCTACGAAAGAGAATGTGAAAGGAGAAATAATAAATGATGTCATTCTTCTATCTAATCTATTTTATTTACGAATACTTAGTCAACTAAAATATTTTGACACGTTTTACTTTTGATCATATTAGTACAAGGATGAAAATGAAAATTTAGATACTTCTTAACATAAGTTACGAAGTATATTCATTTATTTATCGATTTTCTTCTCACTAATATTAACTGCCGTCTCTTTATCCTACACTCAATAGAGATATTTGTAGTTGTACTAATAGTCTACTGGCAAAATACTCGTAAGTTAGTATGTACCGTAGGATAATTTCTAACGAAATTTTCTCTTGATTTTGTTGTTATAAAAGATTTCACAGGTCCTAAGTTATTTGACAAATAACTTGACTGTCGTGTTCTTACGCTCAAGATACTTATGTGCTCGTTGGTTTTATTTAAAAAAAATGAATCATTGGTTCTTTTATTTTATTATTTTTTTATGTTTGTATTTACAGTTTAATTTTTTTTTATAAGAAGACCAGATAATTTGTACTGCATGGAACAACAGCTAGAAGTCATATTTTTTGTTGTTGTATACATTATCACGTGTTTGTTAGCTAAAATTATTATCTGCAAAGCATGTATGTTAGTCACTTTGAATATTATACGTACCTTTTTGCTTTTACCTTAACATTGCATAATTTTTTTTAAGCTTTTGTTTTTACCTGTACAATTAAGATAAAGTGCTATTCCTCATTTGTCCGTAATAACATTACGAAATGCAATAATAGCGCTATGTTCTACTTACATATATGTAAACATGGCCTCTGCTTAACGTACCCACCCTTTTTTCCTGCGGATAAGGACATATACAAGTACAACAGCCCCTATTCTCTTAAAAACGCTTCCTCGAACTCTTACCCCACCAAAGTCAAAAATTTCTAATATTTTATCTATACTTTCCAGCATAAAACAAAGTAGCGACACTATATATAGAGTTAAGCCGAAGAAGAATAGTTTATTCCCTCAAGTATCGCGTGTCGGTACTGACGCGTTAATGTGCATGACAATTCAAATTTACCACCTTCTATACTACGCAGCTCTGCTCACAACATATTTGTAATTGTCTGTATAATATGTCCTGCACCTGCTTTCGTTTCACGTTTCTGTTCCCCTATGAAATGTTTATTGGATCAAGCACTAACCCATTTGTAAGTAAATCGCGTTATTGATCGAACACTCTCTTTTGAGTATTTGTATAAAATCACAAATCAGCTGTTTGTTGGTGTTGATGCTTTTTTAATATTTAATGCCAATGTAGTGTAAAGGAAATACAAAAAAAATTAAAGTATGATGTTGACCGCTATCTTAAAATAAGGATTTCGTTTGAAAAAGAAGTATATTTAACTGGTTTTCAAGTGAAATAACTAATATTACGTGCTAATCACAATGACTTTTTCTAAAACGATTTTTTTCAGTGGATTTTACTTTTTTTTCTAACTGATGTGCAAACACATAATTAAAGATAATCGTTTTTTACTTTATAGTAGTTTCGTTGCATTTGAAAGAAGCGTCGATTTGAGGAGAAAAAAAAAAAAAAAGAATTGATCATTAAAGCTCAAAACAGTTTCTCTTCATAATAAAACGATCAAAACTGTAGCAGTAAGAAATAATTTATGTAAGGTCTGACAGCAAGTTGACTAAATCTTTGAAGATTGTGGACCATATTGTGAAAGGAAGTAATTTTCGACGAAGTAACAATTGATCCCATTTTTACTGACTTATATATAATCAACATAATATTGTAGTATGTTGGTATACTATTTATAACCACTTTTACACGCTAAAAATAGACAAATTCTATTCATTAAAATTATTTTTATTTTATTTTATTTGTCAACTAGGTCGCGAATGTCAATTTTTTTTTTTTTACCGATATAACTCGTCATGGCAAGACGACATCCCAAATATACTGTGTATCTTTACCAGTTGTGAAGTTGTTCGACTTTTGTGTCTCTTCCAAATGTGAAGTTGCTGGACTTTTGTGTAATTGGCGGCAGGTATTGTTTATTTGCCTCATATGTACCCCAACTCTTATTCCAATACCTGTGCGCCTTTTCGGCCTCGATTCTCAAAGGTGGGGAAAGTAGAAAAGAGAAGCTAGAAAAATAGAGAAGAAAAGCGAAGTTAGTCGAGTCTTACTAATCTTCGGTAAGTCGGGTATATTATCTAGAGCCGTTAGAGACACGCCCTACTTGTCTCAAGAGGTTACAATAAAGTTACTTTAACCGCAATTCGTGCCTTTATTTTTTTGTCAATTGAAAAAGCCACGTCACAATAGTATTTTTATCAAAATGTCTGATGGAACACATAAATCATATAAAGACGACCCGGGTCTAAATATACCATCAGATTTTGAAGATCCCGATTCAGTAATGTTAGTGGGTCACGAGATTACATCTCCTAGCAAAACTTCCCAAGAGACGAGGCAGTTGGAGATTGAGCCGATATCTAAGGATGATCCTCGCATCTCAGCCACCGATAGTGATAAGGTGAGGAAACGATCAATTAAAGACGAATATCTCATTTTCTTTTCATTTCTCGAAAATTCAATAAAGTGGCGTATTTGCAGGGCACCTATATACAGAAAATAGATTCTACTACATTTGTTCCGAATACGCTTAACGTCAACGTAAGTACGAAAGTTCTTTGTCGAAGTCTTTGTCTAGGTTTACTTTTTATGTATTAAATCTTTTTTGTGTTAAATGCTGGACTAAAATAAAAAAAGTATGTGCCAACTAGTCTTTAATTTTACTTTGTCAATAAATTTGATGAGCTCATAGGTATGAATAAAACTTTAAACCTGTTGGATGTTTTAAAATACTTTTTTATTCACACGCATGAAAATTATTTTATGACAATAAAATATGTTAGTGAGAAAAGTATGTTTAATTTTCAGGTCAGTGGTAAATCCGTTTTAGTAAAAGGCATAAAGATAGTTGAAGAAGGTGAAAACGAAAACGCTTTCCGAGAAACCACCTTAACATGTAAGATTCCAGATAAGAATGATTCGGATAAGGTTGAGGCGTGGCTCGACTCGGACAATGTCTTGTATTTATATGCTCCAGCTATTCATAAGTAGACTGTGATCAACCTTATAAATGTCGATTTATGGTTACAGTAACTAAGAGATAATATAAAAAAGATATATAATAAATAATGTCATTATACTGTCTAATTTATTTTATTCACAAATAGTCATCTAAAATATTTTGAGATCTCATAGTTTTTATCATATTAATACAAAAAATAAAATTAAAATTTGAACACTTCATAAAATAAGTTAAGTATTACATTTATACAGTTGTCGATTTTCTTTTCAATAATATCAAGTGCTATTTTTTTTATCCTACACTCAATCGAGATACTTATAGTTGAAAAGTCTACTGAAAAAATTTTTGTAATCTAGTAGGTACCGTTGGATAATTTCTAACAAAATTTTCTCTTGATTTTGTTGTTATGAATGATTTTACAGGGTTTGGGTCAGTTGACATGGCTAAAACGTTATCTAACAAATTTTTCTCATGATTGTTGTTATGAAAGATTTTACAGGGTTTGGGTTATTTGACAAGGCTAAAACGTTATTACAAACAACAGCTCCAGAAAAAATATTTATATGCAAGATTTAACACGATTATTAGTTTTTTTAACAAGATAAATCTTTATAAGTCATAAATAAATTTTTTATGTAAATAAATAACCAGAATGCCTATAAAAAATATTTTTAAAGAAATTTAAAGTAATAACTATTTAGGAATCATTTTAGTTTTTTTTTCAGCCACCTCAATTTGCCTCTTGCCACATATAATTGATAGTGACAAAAACTGTCCAGTTTGTTACTTATTTTTCTGCAATATAACTCCTTTAAATAACATCTGCCAAACAATAAAAAGTATCTCGTTAAGGTTGATGTAAGATAAGCTCATTGATGTTATGATTTAATTTTTCTAAGAATTAAAAATTTTTATTTCTAAAACGAAGCACCTGACAAAAAAATACTTTTTTAAATATAATATTTAAAATACGATACAATTTAGTGAAATATGAGATATTATACTACACAATAAAGAATTCAAAATCAAATTTAGAAAAACAGTAGTGTAATTAAAAAATTTTAAAAATGACGGTCTTTCTTTCAACACAACAATTTTTTAGTGCAATAAGTAATATATTAACATGTATACAGTATACTACTAAGAATTTTTTTGACCGATACATTTTTAATGAGCAAACATTATATATGACTTCTAAAAATTACTCACAAAGGAGTTAAAATTTTAATCTTATTAGCATGTGCTTGTAACAATTAAACATTATTTTCTGTAATTTTTCCATCGAATTTAAGTTTAACTTTTTGTCTTTGTGTTTCAAAAAAAAGAAGTAACTGACCTTTTTACTCATTTACCATTTTCCTTGATAAAGAACTAAAATTAAATTTATAAAATATAGAGGCAAAATAAAAAAGATACAAACAAATGATTTCTTAGAATATTTATTTTAACACTTTTATAAAAATTTACAAATTTATTTACTGCATGACATTGAAAGTATTATTAACACTTACTTTGATTAAACATTTAACTTATAATTAACATTTAATGAAAAAATATAAGACTTAGCAAATTTTTAACTGCACATCTTGTATTGTAGAATAAAAAATATGCGAACAATAATTATTTTTCAAAATGATTGATTCTTTACATTTTTTATTTAATCTTTATAAGTCAACTAATGATGTAAATTATGAATAATTTTGAAATGTTCCTACATGCACTTATAGGCACCTTACAGAGGGTCAGGGCACAGTGTGTCAGATGCAGAAGCTTCTTTTGATGGGCTCTGCTCAACTCTGCTGTTTGCTGTACTCAGGACCAACACAAACACAATCCTAATAAGCCAATCGCTAGCTCGGAATCTTACGTCTGTAAGCTTCATAAGTTTGAGTGACACATCGATGTGTATATGTTGTGTGAGTAATATACATGTATACACAGTTTCTAAAGAAAGTCTTGAACATGGTGGCTCACCTGCCACACTGTGCCTTGGCCCTCTGCAAGGTGATTTACAGTCTACAGATTACAGAAGGCACCTGGCACATTATTGACATCTGACGGTGGAATCACCCTTAATCCTCAATGTCTGGTCAGTTCAAATCCAAATGACATAACAATGATTAAATATAGCTATTTCATTTGAACTTTTAGGTTACAACCCTGCATTTTAAGAATAACTTTTAAGAATGATATCGTGATATCCAGTTTCTTTTAAAAATTCGTCAAGAACTATGGCACTCCTTTGATTACTACTAATAAATAACTTTAAATTTTAGGAGGCCCAACTTCCTAGTCTCCGAGAAATAAAATCAGAAACATTTCCGGTCAAACATATAGATTCGTGTGGAGAGATTATTATTGTTTACTAATGGTTAATTGTAAATCAATAAATACTATTAAATTTTACTGGAATCGCTTGAAAAACTAAAACAATGAGATTAATTGCGATTAAACTTATTAATTGAAATTTCAGTGAGTCTAGCTTCAATGATTTTTAAATTTATTAACTTAGAATTATTGCAAAATGTGGTGAAGAAATATGTATGTAGTTAGTACAGGTCAGTACAAAATCTATATTTAGGAGTAATTTTCTTACCATGAGCGTTAAATCTTTGGCATAATTAAGCAGAAACACGAGTTTTGCAAGTTAATAACTAATATACATGAATCGGGGTTCTTATGGGGTATAAGGCCACAAAGGGCGTGGCTGCGGCTCTCTGTACTGAGAGTAAACTGAAAAAGGCTTCCCATCATTGTACAAACGGTTGGTTTTCTTTGGTTTCCTAAGTTTCTTGATTCTCCTACACGGTTTTCTTACAAGATACTGTACAATCTGTCTGTGACATTTCTCATACAAAAATATGATTAGACTTAGGGAAAATCCACTTAATAAAAACACAAACAGTGGAGTGACTTCAGAAAGACCTAGTGATGTAAATGAAACTTCTTTTTTAATACCGAATTTGGCCCGATTTTTGTTTTTTCTCCGAGAAATTATTCCATTCTCTCTATACTTTTGGATGCTGAAAAAAATTTACATTATTAAAATTGTCCGGCATAAATTTTTTATTTAAAAATACTTACTGATGATTTAAAAATTGAAGAAGTGGATCTCCTTTGTTCAAAACTATACCTTTTTTTCTAAAGTTACCTAGTGGAAAAGCTAAGATTTTGCAAGGTTTTTTGAAAGTTACTGGACTCCGAAATTCACCAATATTATAGAGAACTACCCTTTCGTTGCATACCTACATTAAAAAAAATTTTTAAGATTAACACGCTAAAAAGTAATCTATTTTAATTTATATAATTTGTACATTTTTCAAAAATTTTCCAGAATTGCCCTAGTTTGAAGTGTACTAGTTTAGAACCGTATTTATTGCACACACACGCGCGGACACACAAACATAGATTGATACGAATCATTTGTATAAACGTCTCCAAAAGTAAAAAATTACATTATAAAGTTTAATAATATCTTTGTAGGGGTAAGCGGTACAATTATTGACACCTTAAGGTAGTGATTGACCCCTGTATGATTTGTATGTCTATATATAAAGGCTCCATTTATAAATGCACGTGGCGGTCAATCACTATTAGGGGGTCAAAAACTGTACCCATTACCCCTATAACTATTTTTCGAGTGAAATGTTAAAGATAATTCTTAATGACATTTACACAAATTTCTTAAGTGCCAAAAACTTTTGTCTACGGTAGAATATAAAAAAACAACTATCTTTTGTCAAATTGTCCTACCACCATTACAAATAAAAGTGTTAAAAATAATTTTTAAATGCTATTGAGAAAGGTGATGCATTGTTTAGTATCTTCAAAAATTATCAACGTAAGTTAAATATTTTACATTACCTGCTGTATAGCCTCTTGGAAGGTTGTAGGTAGACTATTCTCATCTTTCAAAAACAATCTCAGTTCGTCATTTATATTGTCCTTTGAGCTCTAATAAAATATCATTGGATAAAGTTTTTAAGTACAATGTAATTGATATATTCAATTAAAACTTTACAAAATTACCGAGAAAAACGTTAATGAGTCAGTGTTTTTTACAATAATCAATTGATATGTTTTGTCCTCTAGAAATCCACGCGCATTTCTAAATGGAATGTGTGGTTTTGAAACTGTAGCAAAACTTGTAAAACAGCCTGCGTACATTGAAATAACAATGAATGCTGTCAGATATAGCGATAGTCTTGCCATCTTGGATGATATGGAATTGAATTGTTCATCTGTAAATTTAAAAAAAATGTAGGTATAGACAGGTAGTTCCATTGTATAAGTGTATCTAAATTTTTAGGGTTCTTAAATTATATTTAAAAGTATATGATGATTAACAAGATCAAAGACGTACATTTTGCAAACTTGAATAATCATCTATGATTTTTTTATTTTTTACACTCAAGTTTCCAGAAATTGTGGAAAATTGTTTTACCAAGTTAGTGAAAAAAACACCTCCTTCTGCCATTTATGAAAGTTTGTAAGAGAAGTTCAAAATGGAGAAGCGGGCCAAAAAAATGTATGTTATATTTGAGCATTTTAGGAGTGCACACAAATTTTTCTAAATTTTTTATGAGCGGAAATTTTCGAGAAAATAAGAAATGAAAAATTGACAGTTTAAAACGGTTTCTTATGAGAGAGCAAGGTTAGGTTTGCCTTTTAATTGAAATTAAGGTATATTCTAAATATGTTGTTTAAAAAAAAACGTTTTTATAGATAACTTGGTGCTAAAGAAAGATGCTCGATAAAAAAAAAAATCAAACTTTGCCAGGCATTTTTAAAAAATATAAGCAGTTAGAGGTCGTACAGTTTAAAAATTGTAGAGGACAAGAGCAGCTGCGGTAAAGGGGGCCCAGATGCGTTAGTGGGGAGAGGCCTCCCCGTTCCTCGCCTCTCTAAATGATACTCCCAAACCTCCTTAAAAAGTTTTTTTTTTATATCTTATTTTTCCTAACTTTCTTTGCACACTCCTTATTTAAAAAAAGTATTTGTCTTCACGTTATGGATCACCTGCAGGTAGTTAGTATTTTATATCTATAGAGTTATTAAAATAGAATTGAGATTTATGAGGGCATTCGAGTCCACGAAATTTTTTAAATATTGTGTATTTTTACCTCCCAAAGATGATAAACCATGAAATTCGTCATTATTTTTCTGTTGTTGATTGTTATAAAACAAATTACATGAACTAAGAACATTTTTCAATTTTGGTAACCATAAAATTTATTCCGATTCTTTGACATATTTTGAACAAAAATTGATGGAGATATATGTACTCAAACCCCACAGATTTTAGGTAAAAAAGCTGACCACTTGTTACTTAACCATTGCTGATTTATTTTTAACTCAGCTGGGCTCAAATTTTTCCTTAAAACGTGTACTTCAAGATAAAAAAAGACTTATAACAATCTGCAACTTGGCAACCACGGTATTGTTAATCAACGCACAGCTGTCTTAGATAATTTTTAGGCTCTTATGTATATCAACGATCAATAGTTACAAAAACTTTAGGAGGTAGACACGTACATCAACATATCACTATGTAACCAACTTAGATCACCCATATACTATTTTTTAAATTTGTTTTATATTGAAAATACATGATTTTTAAGTGGCTTCTTTTTGTTCTCTGACAAAGTAATAAGGCACTCCCATAATTTTGTTGCACCTAAAAACTAATTTAGGATATATTATCATGAAGAAAGAAAGCATCATGACATGTAGAATATCGCTATAATAAAAAGTATAAAAATATAAATAATAATATAATGGTAATCAAAAAATTAATAATAAAATCGAATGGGTTTATGGTAAGCATTTCATTAATTACCTCATATTCGTGTATATTTACGCATGGGTATATTATTTTCTAAAAGTATATATGAAAATTTTCATTTTTCAAGAGTGATGATCTAGTCAACTCTATTATTTAATTAAAACAACCCAACCTTTGGAAAATGTAATTTTACCGAATAATTGTTCTTTATAATGACAATCTTGTACGATATGGTATAAATAACATAAATTTAACATCTTTGCTGCATTTTTGAATAAACCATCTTAAACAGTTTACCTGTAAATTCCTGATGGACGAACATACGCCACACGTTTAAGAAACTGTCCGACAGTTTGAAAATAAATCCTCTTCTATCATTATGTAATACTAAAATTACGCTAAATAGAATTGATGAAATAGCTATAAGTATAATCAAGAAAATCCAAATGCGTTTGCTGAAAACCTATTTAATAAAAGAGATAAAACGTAATAAAGAAATCAAGTCATGAATATTTTACAATTAAAATATTTCACCTCAAAATAAGCATTCCATGGAATCTCCATGGTACCTGGTAATTTATAGTATAATGTGTCTTGCAAATCCATAATTTCAATCGTTACGTCATAATCATCCAAGTTTTTGTTCGTTAAAAACTCGCCGGGAAGAATAATACTTTCATTTAATAATTTTGTGGACTTAATTAATGTGTTATTGACACTTTCATGGGATTCCTTCTTGATATGGGAGCCATTTTTAAACTTATATGCTAATCCTGTGTTAGATGCAAAATCTTCCACTATTTCAGAATAAAAAGTAGAAATCTACGAGCATTGAAGGAAAATAATTGAGTTTTTGTGAATGCAATAATTGTGATATTTTGAAATAAAACAATTTGTATTAAATCAATTCGATACCTCAGCAGTAATTGTAGCCGACGCACCACTTAAATTCTTTCGTCTCTGTACCAAAGCACGCTTGTCTATTACGGTCAATCCTTCCTTGATGCTCCACTCGAATAATTTATTAACGTGTAATTTATTTTGAGGTCCAACAGCGAACCATTCATGAATGTTTTTATTGTTTCCGCATTTTATTAAGACTTCACTTTTTATATTCAAGTGGAGGTAATTCTTTTTAGGACACTGGCAAGTGCTATGGATCTCTTCAGTGATGTCAGGCCGGAATAACAAGAGCCATACGTGAGGCGAAAGATTGTGATGCCTCGAAAATTGTGTGAATTTTTCGAAATCATTGTCAGTATTTAAAAATACCACAAAAAGAGTTTTTGAGTAATTTCTTAGTTTCGGATACTTTTCTGGAATATCTGATATAGTCGAAGCTACAGAGTATACCATTTTACGCGAGAATTCTTTAACCATGTTGACCACCGAATGTATGTCTGTGGATTCAAGAGAAAAATTGTTGTATTTAAGTATTTATACCTTTTGTAAAAATCGGTTTGCTTTTGCTTACCTTCGTTGCTCCTGTAAATAATTCCTATACTGGTGGTCGCATACAACTTTTGTACATCCAAAATTACAGGAACTTGACTTTCCATGTTTTTAGCTGAATCACATGGCATGAATAAAACAACGGCGAATATTACAACGAGGCTGGTTAGCTTCATCATTTTTGGCTAAAAATATGTGAAGAGAATTTAAACGTTTTCTCACAAAATTAAATAAATCATTATATACGTCTTTATATGAGATAGTAAAAGCGAGACTATTTTACGAAAGTACAACTACCAATACATAGCTAAACCAAGATTCAATTTAATTAATACACAAAATATTCGTATAACAGTACTACTTCTTGACACTATATTCTTGTTTTTAAAGATATGTTACGTTATTGTTCATTTATTTGTCTTTTTTTCATTTTTGAGTGAATTATAAAATTTACTCAACATTTTGTAGAATAGTGAATTATCGCGTTAGACTTTATACTTAAAAAAACTCGAGAAACATTCCTTTTTTTAGTCTTCATAAAATTAAAATCATTTACGAAAACACGTACATATTGTTGCAGAAATCGTGAGGAAGCAGGAACATGCTTTGATCGTATGATTTAGGTTAGGGCACATAACTTTTTCAACGATTTTATTTATTTACATACTTAATCTTTAAAAAAGTTTTAGCCTTTTCTACCTTTTAAACCATATTTTTGCCTTAGTATGTCGTCAGAAGTTATTTGAATAGACAATCAAAATTATTCAAAAAGTTTGACTTTTTTTTAGAATGTCGATAAATGCAGTGTAATAGTAGTCGTACGCATACGGATTTCATTTAATCTTTTAATTTTTAAGCAATTTTTTCTGTTATTTTTTTTGCCTGCAATTTCTTTTAACTTCAGATATGCAAAACTCTAGTTTGTACAAAAAGCTTCATTTAGTTTTTTATAAGACAGTGAATTTTTAGGTTTTTAAACAGCCAATTTTTATAATATTCTATACTAAGGTTTAAAGTAAAATGTTATCTTTTGAATTTTTACTTTTATAGTAAATCAATGATTGAAGAAGTAGAAAAACCAAATCAAATTTATTCAAATTTAATATTTAGAATGCAAAAAAATGATCAAGTGCTTTCTACAATTCCCGTGACTTTCTAAAAAGTATTCAAGTTCTGTATAATCTAACGTTAAAGGATAACTTAATTACGCTAGTTGATTTACGTCAAGTTAAGTTAGTATTTTTTTTGCGAAAATTTAGCACTAGTTTTAATAGTAAAAATAAAATTATGTTCAACAAAAACTTTTCTGTTAATTAACTACTTTAATGTACATAAAATTATTTCCATTGTCATTTTAGTAGTGAGAATTAATTTTAAATATTTTTTTTTGACACATATTTATAGTAAAGATGGAGACAATTTATACAAAGTTTTTGATAAGTCCCCTTAAAAAAAATTTTATTTTTTTAAATAACGGCAACAAAAGTAGATATTTAATTCTATGTGAAGCTTGAATAATAACTTTCGGTTACATATGGTGCAGAACTCTGCTTTTTTTGTATTAAAAAAAAACATTACTTAAATGACATTAAAAAAGTTGATAAGTATTGTAAGTTGGTAGTTAGAGACATCCCAAAACGAAGCACAGCTAAATTGTTTGAATTTTATTGACTTTGTACTTTTTAAACGGTTTTTTACCATTATTTGTTTCGTCCACCATTTTTTCTGACGTCTTGAACATCAACTAAGTGTTTATCTTAAAAGTTTTGTTTACCTAGTTTTATAGAATTTCTTAACGAAGGAAAGCTTGGTTGTGCTTGATGAGTTACTTCAAATAAAATTACAGATGTTTATGCAAAAGTTTAGCACTTGTTTTATTAATAAAAAAGAAACGATGTTAAACCAAAAAATTTTTTTAATTAACTTCTTTAATGAGTAAGGAATTGCTTTTATTGTGTTAGCACAACAAAATTTAAGCTTTTCTTTACCAATACTTCATTTTAATAGTAAAAACTTACGTCAAATATTATATTATTTGCACGCGCTTTTAAGAAGTGAGTAAAAGTAAAATTCTTATTATTCAGACAGCATACTTAAATTGATAAAAAGAAGCAAAGAAACGATGAGAATAAAAAAAGTTTTTTACTTTCTTATACTACATCAATGATAGCTTTTAGTTTTATGTAGTGCATTTTTCTGCGTATTTTGTATCAAAGAAAGTACATTACTTAAAACAAAACAAAATGATTTCGATGAGAGCTAAATGCATCTATTTCTGCCAGAGAGAGGATTTAAAGATGCACTTACTTGTTAACTTGATTCTCGTAACGCAGACAATGACTTCCGGGAACTCCTTAGATGAAGCTGGGCACGGCTGGGATGGCCACCTTTTGGATGCTGGAAGTTGTGACTTCTCGAGTTTCACAGGACACTTTTCACAAACGAATATCTATATTCGAGTACTAAACTTCTTTGACAAACTGTATCGGAAACGTAGTACACAGTGATCACTTGGGGTTGAGGTGTTGTCTAGTTGACGCACTGCGAGACAGTGACGTGTTGGGGCTCTGCCTTGAAGGGCTTGGAATTTTCTCTCCCACTACCAAAATTTTCTGGCCATGAAGTGGGTGAAAAGGAACGCCCATTGACATAGTCAACCCCTTCCTAACTTCCCCTCTTTTTATTTGTATTTCCTAAAACAAACAAAACAGAAGCCAATCGCCGTAGGACAGGTCGTAAAGAAACCAATACATTACAAGATTTCAATGCAATGCATCGTAGGCATAAAGATATTTTCTTTTAGAGATATACTATATATAACGAGAAACTTTTCGGCAATGAATATTATCAATTTTTAAAATATTCATTTATTAAAATTTTTTAGTAACACAAAAAATTAGTTAGCAACGGTAGCCGTTTATCGAAATATTTTCTAATTCATTCACATCAGTTAATCAGCTGTACGTTAATTTGTTTATGTTTTTGATTTAAAAAAAAATTTGATGTATCATTAGCGTACCAAATCCAAATATGAGTGAAATCCAATTTAGAAATTTGGTGTTCAATTACTGCTGTAGGTATTAATATGCTCAATAGTTTTTTTATATAAGATATTAATAATAGGTTTATTTTTTTATAATTATTTTTACTTATAATAGCAGTGCTATCATAGAATTTTTGCACAACCAAAACATGTTTTATAATTCAAAAAGTACTGTTTGTACTTGAATGGGTGCTTTGACTTTATATTACTTATCATAACTTAAGATCTCTTTTCGTATAAAAAAGGCAGGTAATTTTTAATGCAAAAAAAAGGCTAGAAGTAATTAGCCTTTATTGTTATATTATATAATTTTTTGGCTAATATCTGATTTAAGTATGTGGAAAGTATTTTTATACAAAGCAAAAAGGTCTGAAGCATTTTTTTAAGATTTTCTGCTTTTTTGCTTATTAATTGTGTATTGTTTGTTCTGTAAAGCTGTAATGATTATCGTTAAGGAAAATTTATTTTAAATTGAGGTAGTACTATTAAAGAATAATTTTTTGTTTCTTAAAAGAACAATAAGTATTTTTAACGTCATAAACAGTGAAGACTTTAGACATTTATACTTTAGAAGAAATCAAAATTATCTACCATTTTTCGTTAATTTAATGATTTAAAAGTTTACGAGGTTGATTTACAGTTAGTACACAATAAAGTATTCGGTTCGTACCTTCAAGTGAGATTTTTTGATGCTAATTTTTTAAAGTTAACGCTCTGTTATAACGAACTTTTTACATAAATTTACATTTATCTGTTGTAAGTAAACAAATAAGCAAAATTATTTTAAAATAAGTGTTTAATAAAAAGTGAAATTAATATTTGATGCATCATTCATATCGCCAATGATATGCTTTACTAAAATACGCCGAGTGCGATTGTATATGCTGCAAATTTTTTTTAAGCTCCAACCTCTAAGTAAAATTAAGAAAATGTGCTAACACATGCTCATCTGTAGATATATTAACAAATGGTTTAAATACATATAGGACCGTCCCTTGAATCCCCTACTTTCTTCTCTTGGAGTTAAAAACATAGATAACTTTAACGGCCGCTACGCTTTTTCAAACGTTTCTCCTCTTAACGTCCTAAATTTTCAATATCTCATCTGTATTTTCCAGCATAAAACAAAGCAGCGACACTATATATATTATTGAGCCGAAGAAGATTAGTTTATTCCCTTAAATATCCCGTGTCAGTACTGACGCGTTATTGTGGATGACAATTAAGTTTTATCACCTTCTACTACGCAGCTTTGCTCATAATATATTTACAATTCTTCGTGTAGGTCCTGCACCTGCTTTTGTTCCACATTTATTTTTCCTATGATATGTTTTTAGAATCAAGCACTCACCCTTTTCTAAGTAAATCGTGTTATTGATCGAACGCTTATTTTTGGGTGTTTGTATAAAATCACAAGCCAATCATTTATTTTTGTGTTTTTTTTTTTTAAATTAAAAGACAGTGTGGCGATTTGATGTTACTGTGGCCGTTTCTCTAGTAAAAAAAAACTGAAATTAAAGTGTGATATTGACCACAAGCTCAAAATAAGCAATAAAATACCTAATCATTTTGTGCAGCATATACTAAAAAGTGAAAGGAAAGATTATTTTTTGTTTTTTTTTCTAAATTTAAAGTAATTTTTATGCATTTATCACTACTGTAGTTCTATTTTCAACTGCATTACATTCTAATTACCAAACAACAATTTTTTTACAACACTTTTGTTTTTTATGGTAAAAGATTTTTTACTTTTTTTTTTTTCAGATAAAAACAATAATACTACGAACCAAACCTGAATTTAAGGTTTGAAAGAAATAAGATTTAAATAATTTAAAAATAATAATTTACGCGAGTTCAAGTGATTCAAGTGGATCTTCACTATTCATTATGAAAAATTTTAATTAGGCATCCTATCGATTGTACCATAAGCGATTTCTTACTTTTTTAAGTATCTCCCTAAAACCAAAGAAAATCATCGTATTTTTTCTTTTCTACCTTATGTTCTTTATGAGTTCGCGGCGTAGAACGAAAAATATTCCAAAAAATAAACCAACGTAGCTGGCAGGGATTTGAAATAATAATACCTTAGTATGGAATAAATAATATATTGAGCCATTTCCAACATCAGGACTACCACCAACACACCGTGTTAATCGAATTTCGGAGCCCATTGTTTCAACCAATCAGAATCCTAGGTAGAGCCACGTATCTTCCTACAGCAAATCCGAGCTACTTTCACTCCAACCCTTTAAACATTGAGGCCAATCTTCTTAAACTCGCGACCATCAAGCGCCTTTTTTCCCCTGCGACAGCAATTTTGGGATATTTTGTCCTATTCTGTTACTATTTCCATAAGTATTCAAGGTATGTACTGATTTTGTGGTTTTCGTTTGTAAATAAGTTGACGAAGAACAGATATATTCGAAGATGGTTTATGAAAATAGAGCAATTTGTAAATAGTTGCAGATATACCCACGCGTTAAAGAATTTGATCTGATGTTGTTTGTGATATTGTAGTACTTAAGCTGCGAAAGAAAAGTTTGCAATTAAAATAGTAGACAACTTAATCTAATATTTTTCAACTTTAATTTAAACCCTAGGAGATAAATACAATGTATATCAATACTATCGAGTTTCGATAAATAATACTTGTTACCTCTCAAATCGATATTGCCACCTTATTAAATAGCAACTTGGTGAGTTTGACTCTAAAAGTTTCTCTTTAATCACTAACAAAGTACAAACTCAAAGGTAATACTGCAGAGATTCGTACTAGGCATGAGGTATGAAGTAAGCTCGTCATTTGTCTGGAATAAGGAAACTGCGAGTCATCCAATTTCAAGTAGTACGAGTCCGAGTTTGGTCAGACATAGGCAGATTTTATTTAAAATTATGTTCTCGGGTATCAAACACTCATCTAAATGTAGTTAAAATAAAAAAACCATTATAAATACAAAAAAAAAAAAAAAAAAAAAAAATCAAATGAATTAACTTTCGTTATTGTGACTGTGCCAGTCTTGCAGAAGTTTCAGGAATTTCAAGTTTTACCCGATACAGTATCTGTTTTTACCGAAAGACTTTCTGGTTTTTTGTAACAGACTTGTATCTGAAGCGATCGGCCAAATTGAGAAAATCAAGACACTATTTGTTGAAATTTATATTTTTCCCATTTATAAGAATCTCGAAAATTCATGTGATCCTTAAAGTCCGTGAGAATCATGGAAAGAACAATAGACTACTTTAAAAAAGTCAAGCCAAAGAGTTATCGGACAACCTAACTGGGCATGTAGTGATCAAGGACACAACTACACTCTAATTATTAATTAAGTCTCGTAGCTCTCCGACCCCCTTGACACGATCGGTAGGTAGCACCTGAATAATACATCCATCAGCGCGTCAAACAAAAAGACTCTCTTAGCACATGATTTATTAAAGCCCTTGGCTACCGCGTACCCACTAATAGTATAGTTCTCCTATAGAGAAAAGCAGCTGGGGAGGAATTACCCACTTTTACCCGCAAACGATTTTTACTGGACAAGTACAGTATAAATACTATAGTATACTTACAGGTGGTAATGATTCCAAAATAATCATATTTTTTTAATTCACAAATTTTTTTCTCAATAAAATTAGCTTAGTTTTGATAAATTTAATAGTATTAGGACATCTAATGGGTAGCGATTTTTATCCTTACCTATTACATATTCGATATTGGAGTGGCGTCAATTTTGGCTGCAGCTATGCAGTCTACATATATGAATATATGTTATCGCACGTAATACGGTAGAGGCCGCGACAACGATGTCCTTGGCAGTTGTATTATGGACGGGCGATTTTGGTCGCTCAGCAGGTCGAGAGACTGCGTGATTTTTCTTGAAATAGTAATTTAAATTTCATTAATTTCTTTGTAAGAAAAAAGATAACAATCATCATATATATAATTTAGATGGTCTGTTTGTTTACTGATAAATCAATAATACAATTTTTTAGAAAATTGAACAATGAAAAAAAAAAATGATAAAAGAATAAGAAAAGAAAGGAAAACAAGAAAAAAAAATTGCATCAAAAGTCGTGTTTGTTAGCCTGTGATTTGTGGCGCTGAGATAGAAAAGAAATCATTTTTTATAAACCATATTCAAAAATATCTGTTCTTCGTCAACTTATTTACAAACAAAAAGTACAAAATGAATACATAGTTTGAATACTCATGAAAATAATAACAGAAGAGGACAAAATATCCAAAAGTTGTGGTCGTAGGGTTAAAAAGGCACTCGATCGAGCTTGCGTTAACGCAGGTGTGGTGGGAGGAAAAAACTCTTGAGTTTGAGTAGATTGGTTATAGTTTTTAAAGAGTAGGGGTAAAAGGAGTTCGTATTTGCTACAAGTAAATACGTGGCCCTTCGTAGAATTTCGATTGGTTGAAACAATGGGCTCCAACGTTCGATTAACCAGGGGTGGTAATGGTGGTCCTGATGTTGGAAATGTCCCAATATATTATTCATTTCATACCAAAGTATTAATAATATAAATCTCTGGCAACTACGTTGGTTTATTTTATGGAATATTTTTTGTTGGACGCAGAGAACTAATAAAGAAAATAAGGTAGAAAAAAAAAATTGTGAAAATTTTCGTTGATTTAAAAAAGACTCTTAAAATGTGAGGAATTCGTTTATTTCAAAATAAATAGAATTCTTTGTTAATGTTTTTTATGATAAATAATAATGACTCACTTGAATCACTTGCACTTGCATAACATTTGGTTTTACAATCATCTAAATCTCATATCTTCTAGACCTAAGAATTCTTGTTTGGATCGTAGAATTGTTGTTTTTATCTTAGGAGAAAAAAGTAAAAAATCTTGTACGATGAAAAACAAACTTTGTTGTCTAGTAATTTAGATGTAAGAAGTTTAGTCAAAAATGTAATTACAGCAGTAATACATGCATCATAATTAATTTAAATTTCAAAAAAATTAAAAAATAATATTTCCTTCAACTTTATTTAGTACATGCTGCACAAAATTATTTAGTGCTTCATTGCTTATTTTTACATAGCTGTCAATATCTTCTTCTGATTTTTTTGGCTTTTTCTTGCCAGAGAAGTAGCCACGTGCTTACGAAACTACCACATAGGCTCGAAACATAAAAAATCCTCCACACCAACAAATAAATGGCTTGTGATTTTATTTAAACACCGAAAAGAGAGTATTCGATCAATAACATGATGTACTTACAAAAGGGTCAGTGCTTGATTCCAAAAACAGATGGTAGAAAAAATAAACGTTAAACAAAAACAAGCGCGGGACATATAGGAACAATTATAAATATATTATAAGCAAAGCAGCATAGTAGCGGATGGTAAAATTCAATTGTCATGCTTATTGTACGTATTCGTACTGTAACGCTTTCTGGGCTCGACTCTATATAGTGTCGCTTCTTTGATTTATGCCGGATGAAGCTGTAGAAAGTTTCCGATGTCGAAAAGAAAAAGCTCATAAAAACATTTTTAAAAGCGTGTAGGCTGTTATAATGACATACATATGATCTTAATTGCAGAAAAAAAATGTATTGCAATGTATGTAATTCCCAACTTCAGGAAAATTAAATTATCATATTATCAGTAAGCTTAGCATAAATCGACGTTAACGAAATACTGTTCAAAGTTGTATAAATATTGTTAAAATAAGTATAACTGAAGAAAAATATAAGGCAAAAGACAACTTACATGATTGCTAATTATACCTAAAAAATATACCAAAATGCTCCATCAATAGGTAACTTAAATAGAAATATTAAAACTTTAATTTAATATATTTTTTGTAACAGTATTCTGCTTTTTCTTTGACTTAGTTAATTTCTAGCCATAGTAGATGAAAAATTTAATGTATTTATTCAACGATTTTTATTCTACTATGCCTACATCGTTACGGGTATTTTTAGAAAGCCTCGCAAACAATAATTTTTTTTAAATTAAAATATTGAGGACAAAATTGTACTTGGTATAAGTGGAAAGAAAGTTGAGAATGGTTCAAGTTTAATAATTACCATATTGTAAAATGCTTACACTATTATTTTTATTTTCAGATAAACATGATAAAAACTATGAAATCTCTTAGTTTTTTGGTTAATTGTTTGTGAATAAAATATATTTAATAATGGAATGACATCATTTATTATTTCTCATTATACATTCTCTTTCGTAGATAAAAACCATGAGTCAATCGATATTTTTACTGTTAATTACAGTCTATACATTGGCCATTGGCTCATTTTTAGAAGGAGCATATAAATATAAGAAGTTATTGTCTAAGTCGAGCCACGCCTCAACTTTATCCGAATCAAATTGTTCTAGATTGTTAACTTTCAGGGGTGTTTTTGAGTAAGCGTTTTCGTTCTCGTCATCTTCAACTTCCTTGATGCCGGTTACTACAATAGATTTACCACTGACCTAAGCCATGAACACATTTTTCAATTAAAAGAACCTTACTTTGTATTAATTGCATAGTATTGAAACATCTGATAGCTAGAGACTTTTATTTGTATGATAAAAGTTTTGGCCAAAGTAGAGCATAAGACTTGTTGGCAGGTACTTATTCAATTTAATTTTAAAATTAAACGCGAGTAAAACTTAATGATGAATAAGTAAAACCGGACAAATACTTAAACAAAGACTTTGATACTTATGATGACGTTGAGCGTATTGGAAACAAATATTGTAGTATCTATTTCCCTCAGACGTTTTAACTTGAAATGCACCACTTTATTGAATTTTCGAGAAACGTAGAGAAATCGAGATATTCGTCTTTGATTGATCGTTTTCTCACCTTATCATTATTGGCGGCTGAGATGCGAGGATCATCCTTAGATATCGATTCAATTGCCAACTGCCTTGTCTCTTGGAAAGTGTTGCTAGGAGATATAGTTTGGTGACCCGCCAACTTATATTCAAAGTGGCTTTCTTAGGACCTGCTATTAATGGGGGATGCGGCTCAAAAGGTGGATAAGTCGAATCCTCTTCAGACATTTTAAAACAAATTCCAGTGTAACATGAAATACTCGATTAGTTTGAAAATAAAAGTGCGAATTGTGGTTAAAGTTACTTAACAAAAACCTCTTAGTTGTGAGAATAGTGACACGAGTCGGTTGGTCTGGAGAGTCTGATTATCTCACTTTCGCGTTCCAATCAAATCTTTCCAACCTGCCCCGATAACTTAGAATATTGATGACGTGACTGCAATTATATACAACAGTTCGTGAGCTACGACTGCTAACTGCTACGAGGCGAGTTTGGTTTTACCACTGATTCGAGGGCCTTATCGTGGCCAAGCTGCCGAACAAGGCGTACATAGTTTTGTTCATTAGCTGAGCATGGAAGGATTACAACGAGTATACGTCAGACGATTCGCGCGGAAATGTGCTTGCAGGTACACACTGCGCCGCAAGGAAGGGCCCAAAAATCCAAGGAAACAATAGAATTTCGAGACATTATACAAATATCAGTGTGTAAATTTTGTGTTAGTACAATATTTTATTTCAATCTTATCGAATAAGACGTAACTCAATTATACCATAAAATAACTTGTTTTAACAAATCTATGACAAGATATAAGTTATCTCGCAAGTTACTGTTGTAATTTTGTCCAACTGATATAAGTACAAGTCTGATCGTAGTATATATGCTCAACCAACTAAGACAACGTGTATTACAAATATGGTGAAAATGACATGTTTTAAGAGAAACAATGTCAATAAATAAGTATACTACCTTATTAATTTTTTCTACGTTAAATATGTCCTAGTAAGTGTCATAAAACTATTAAAAAATACGAAAAAAACGTGCATCACTTCTTATGAGATATGACTTCTTATCACTCAGTATCTATTATACGTACCCTACTATGTTTTTGTATCGTATAAAAAAAATTGATGCAAGAAAGCTCGTGCAACTTAAATAGATTTGTATCTTTAATATATTGGTCATCAACTTTTTTTTTTTTTTTTTTTTATATTATAGTGCTCTACGTCCGGCTCCTTTTTAATAAGGGCAATACTATGGGCACTTAGCACTTGGGAAAGGGACAAGGAAAGGGATGGGAGGCCTCCTCATCACTGGGAGGGGGGTAGGGGGAATTAGGCAAATTTGCTGCGAGAAGGTCGCCTAAACCCTCCTCGAGGAGCATTGCGTGGTGAAAAAGCACATGTGAAAGACACAGAGGTACTTTGCCCATAAAAGTCGCACTGGCCGGGAATTGAACCACGGCCTCCCACGTGCCAATCCACGACCTAGCCGACCGAGCCACCGCGCGCTCTGGTCATCAACTATTGAGTAAGGATGCGAAGAAAATAAAAACGTAATTAGCCAGTTTATTGTTGATTAATTTTTGTTAAATAAAGGAATTTATCTGCTGGTGAATAACGCCGTTATGACAAGAAACAGAAAATTTTTACATAATTAATTAAAAAATTCTTAACTCGATATTGTAATTTGAAGTATTGAAATAAAGATTTTTAAAAGTTATTGTTGAATTATATAATAGTTAGGAAAATGAAATAAAAATGTACACAAATTTACAAAGTTTTTTAACTTGTAAGTTCCTGGCTTAATATTCAAACGTTTTGTGAATAAATAACAAGTTCTGAAGCTTTTTATGGAACATAGGAAGAAGAAGATATTTAAGGAAGCAATGGGCAGTTTTTTCCCGGTGTTTCCCTGTGGCCTTTTCCATTAAAACGGTCTCACTCAAATTTTTTTTCATGTATTATGACCTGTTAAACACGATTTTTAATTGTGGCTTGGTCTTGAATGCACATAATAATAGTAATTAACAAATTTTATTAACAAATTGAAAAATCATAAAATTTTGTTAAAAAAAATTTATTCTTATTCTTTGACACTCCTAAAAAAAATGTTTGATGAAATTTTTTTCTACACGTCATACTTTTTAAGAAAAAAATTGTCAAACTTTAAAAAAATTAGAAATATGCAATTTATAACCGTTAATATTTTGATCGTTGAAAAACTTTTTGCAACTCTGCAAGGCGTTAAAGATTTCTGAATTATTTTCCTTTAGAAACACAAAAATTTGGGACTGGTAAAAAAATTTGTCTCTTATTGATAAGCTTTGAATAGTGAGCTTCTTGCTATGCTACCCATGGTTTGCATACATCTAAAAATAAAATGTACACCTTTGACTTTAATCACTCTACCTAACTTTTTTTCAGGCATTTTCATTAGCCATACGATATTATTTGTAGGAGGCTGTCTCATAACTATCAAATGAATAGTTATAAATAAATTTTGCTACAAATTAGAAAATAGAAACTTTTTTTTGGTAAAATATTGTCTTTTTGTTCCTTGGTTAGTTTAAAATAAAAATTATCTTGTAGAATTTTTCTCTACATGTCAGTGGGTATAAAATTAAACTAGCAAATTTGAATAGAATCGTCATTCATTTTTAACAACACGTGAAGTAGTACCCAGTACCGCAAACAGGAATGGATCAGATTAGAGGACGTGTTTGTCTGCTTGTGTTCACATATTAATCATTTTGTATAAACTATCTACAAAAAAATCTGTTTTTAGTAACCTTATTTCCAAACGGTGAAAAAAAAATTAATACATAGCTCGAACACTCATAAATATAATAAAAAAGAGGAGAAAATATCTAAAACTTGCGGTCGCGGGGGAAAAAAGGCACTCGATCGAGCTTGCGTTAACGCAGGTATGGTGGGAGAAAAAAGCTCTTGAGTTTAAAAAGATTGGCTGTGATATTCAAAGGGTAGGAGTGAAAGTAGCTCGTATTTGCTACGAGTAGATACGTGGTCCTGCCTAGGGTTGTGATTGGTTGAAATAATGGGCTCCAAAGTTGAATTGACCAGGTGTGTTGGTGGTAGTCATGATGTTGGAAATGTCCCAATATATTATTTAGTTCATACCCAAGTATTAATATTTTAAATCCCTGGCAGCTACGTTGGTTCATTTTATGGAATGTTTATTGTTGTACGCAGTAAATCAATGAAAAAGTTTAGGTAGAGAACGAAAAATTACGACGAATTTTTTTTTATTTTGAAAGCGCTTAAAAAATAAGAAATTTGTTTAATCTTAAATCGATAGAATGTTTTGTTAAAGTTTTTCACAATAAATAACAAGGATTGACTTGAATCACTTGCACTTGAATAATTTTTTTTTTTTAAATTATTTAAATCTTACATCGTCCAGACCTAAAAACCCACGTCTGGATCGCATTATCATTTTTTCTATCTTAAGGGGAGAAAAAATAATAAATCTAGTACCATCGAAAACACAAATGTTTTAACAAGAGCTGTTGTTTTATTATAAAGGTAAAGTTGAATTATAAATAAAACTACAGTAAATGTGTATATATATATATATTGTAACGGGCGGTTAAAACTCAAACGCCGTTTACACTCATCTAGACTGCGCGAGGAAGAAAGGCCAGAGAGAGAGAGAGCGAGAGGGGAAGGGATCGCGATAATGCGTGCGAAAGAAAGAGAGAAAGAAGAGACAAGCGTCTTGATATGAGTATTAGCGAGGGACGCTCTTGGCCATTAGGCCAGACGGGATTAGGTATAGGTAGGAAAAACACGTGTGCGTCTCTCGCCCGCTACGTTTGTCAAGCCACGAGAGGACAACCTCGCCATCGCCTCGCCCGCTTCTGCACCCACGTACCGTCGACGAGAAGGCTTACCGACTAGACACCAGGTCGAATATCTCTGCTGAGAGACCAACTGCTAGGCGAGCAGGTGCAAATAAGGGGCTGCGAAAAGCCAGGTAAGCGCAGTGCGTGCGCAAGAACCATAATAGTTGCGTAATCTCTCTCTGTGCCCGGTCGAATTATCACTGGCCGTCGGCCCCGAGATAAAGCCTTCCTCGACCGTACAGGCTTTGCCGTCAACGCGATCGAGCGAAATACACACACACACACGCGCGCGTATGCTTTTGTACTAGTGCAGACAAATATAGTTTCCGTTTTTTTGATCATTATATGTTTGTTTTGCTTTGTGCGAGCCTTCCCTTGCATGAAGCCCTTCCGACTACTCTTTCCTTACAGGTTTTATCTATAGCAATCTTGGCGTCCAGAAGGGAGCTGTAAGCCGGGCATCGGCCTTATCCTGCCGCCTCCGCGGGCTCGCGCGTAAACACCAACGCGCGAGCGTCCTGAGCTGAGCCAGAGCTGAGCTGGCCTCTCAGCAAGCAGACGTGAACGAGAAAAAGCGGACTCGCTGTCCGCGTTGTAACGTGAGTGTGTCTCCGTACGTGCCCGGGAAACACAGTCCCGGTCAGAGTATCCCTCGAATTAATTTGTGGCTATCAAGGCCATAAGTGAATACGGACACCCCGTTACAATATATATATATATATATATATATATATATATATATATATATATATATATGTATGTGTAAACATTTTTTTAAACATCAAAATTATAACAAAGTAAATTTATTTCCTTTAATTTTATGCAGTGCGTGCTGCACAAAAATATAAGGTGTTTTATTGCTTATTTTAAAATTGCGGTCAACAACATACTTCGATTTTTTTGGTCTTGCTTTGCCAGAGAAGTAGCTACGTTCTTGTCAAATCACTTAACTGGCATTAAATATAAAAAAAGGACACACACCAACACAGAACTGGCTTGACCAACACCCAAAAAAAAGCGTTCGATCAATGACATGATTTACTTACAAGTGGGTCAGTGCTTGTACTAAAAAAAGATCATAGGAAAAATAAACGTAAAACAAAAACACGTGCAGGACATATACAAACAGACATAAATAAATTATAAGTAGAGCTGCGTCGTAGCAGGTGGTGAAACTGTATTGTCATGGACGTTGTATGCATTGGTACTATCACACTTCTTGGGCTCAATTCTATATTGTCTTATGCTCTGATTCGTCAAGAATTTTGATCAGATAGTAAGTATGAATAAAAATCATACTTGTTGGATCTCTTTTAATGCTATTTATATTTAATACATAAAGCTTGTTTAATTTGAAAAAATTTGTTTAATTTTTAGGTCAGTAGTGGATTCATTCTAGTTATGGGTATCAAATTAAGTAAACAAGACGAGGATGGATACGATTCCTTAGAAACCACCGTAACAAATAACATACGAGATGAATATGATTTGGATAAGGTTGAGGCTGGCTCCCATCGGACAATAATGTCTTAAAAATGAGTCAGTCGTCCAAAGACTGTGATCAACATTAAAAATATCGATTGACATACGATTATCATCTACGAAAGAGAATGTGAAAGGAGAAATAATAAATGATGTCATTCTTCTATCTAATCTATTTTATTTACGAATACTTAGTCAACTAAAATATTTTGACACGTTTTACTTTTGATCATATTAGTACAAGGATGAAAATGAAAATTTAGATACTTCTTAACATAAGTTACGAAGTATATTCATTTATTTATCGATTTTCTTCTCACTAATATTAACTGCCGTCTCTTTATCCTACACTCAATAGAGATATTTGTAGTTGTACTAATAGTCTACTGGCAAAATACTCGTAAGTTAGTATGTACCGTAGGATAATTTCTAACGAAATTTTCTCTTGATTTTGTTGTTATAAAAGATTTCACAGGTCCTAAGTTATTTGACAAATAACTTGACTGTCGTGTTCTTACGCTCAAGATACTTATGTGCTCGTTGGTTTTATTTAAAAAAAATGAATCATTGGTTCTTTTATTTTATTATTTTTTTATGTTTGTATTTACAGTTTAATTTTTTTTTATAAGAAGACCAGATAATTTGTACTGCATGGAACAACAGCTAGAAGTCATATTTTTTGTTGTTGTATACATTATCACGTGTTTGTTAGCTAAAATTATTATCTGCAAAGCATGTATGTTAGTCACTTTGAATATTATACGTACCTTTTTGCTTTTACCTTAACATTGCATAATTTTTTTTAAACTTTTGTTTTTACCTGTACAATTAAGATAAAGTGCTATTCCTCATTTGTCCGTAATAACATTACGAAATGCAATAATAGCGCTCTGTTCTACTTACATATATGTAAACATGGCCTCTGCTTAACGTACCCACCCTTTTTTCCTGCGGATAAGGACATATACAAGTACAACAGCCCCTATTCTCTTAAAAACGCTTCCTCGAACTCTTACCCCACCAAAGTCAAAAATTTCTAATATTTTATCTATACTTTCCAGCATAAAACAAAGTAGCGACACTATATATAGAGTTAAGCCGAAGAAGAATAGTTTATTCCCTCAAGTATCGCGTGTCGGTACTGACGCGTTAATGTGCATGACAATTCAAATTTACCACCTTCTATACTACGCAGCTCTGCTCACAACATATTTGTAATTGTCTGTATAATATGTCCTGCACCTGCTTTCGTTTCACGTTTCTGTTCCCCTATGAAATGTTTATTGGATCAAGCACTAACCCATTTGTAAGTAAATCGCGTTATTGATCGAACACTCTCTTTTGAGTATTTGTATAAAATCACAAATCAGCTGTTTGTTGGTGTTGATGCTTTTTTAATATTTAATGCCAATGTAGTGTAAAGGAAATACAAAAAAAATTAAAGTATGATGTTGACCGCTATCTTAAAATAAGGATTTCGTTTGGAGAAGAAGTATATTTAACTGGTTTTCAAGTGAAATAACTAATATTACGTGCTAATCACATTGACTTTTTCTAAAACGAATTTTTTTAGTGGATTTTACTTTTTTTTCTAACTGATGTGCAAACACATAATTAAAGATAATCGTTTTTTACTTTATAGTAGTTTCGTTGCATTTGAAAGAAGCGTCGATTTGAGGAGAAAAAAAAAAAAAAAGAATTGATCATTAAAGCTCAAAACAGTTTCTCTTCATAATAAAACGATCAAAACTGTAGCAGTAAGAAATAATTTATGTAAGGTCTGACAGCAAGTTGACTAAATCTTTGAAGATTGTGGACCATATTGTGAAAGGAAGTAATTTTCGACGAAGTAACAATTGATCCCATTTTTACTGACTTATATATAATCAACATAATATTGTAGTATGTTGGTATACTATTTATAACCACTTTTACACGCTAAAAATAGACAAATTTTATTCATTAAAATTATTTTTATTTTATTTTATTTGTCAACTAGGTCGCGAATGTCAATTTTTTTTTTTTTACCGATATAACTCGTCATGGCAAGACGACATCCCAAATATACTGTGTATCTTTACCAGTTGTGAAGTTGTTCGACTTTTGTGTCTCTTCCAAATGTGAAGTTGCTGGACTTTTGTGTAATTGGCGGCAGGTATTGTTTATTTGCCTCATATGTACCCCAACTCTTATTCCAATACCTGTGCGCCTTTTCGGCCTCGATTCTCAAAGGTGGGGAAAGTAGAAAAGAGAAGCTAGAAAAATAGAGAAGAAAAGCGAAGTTAGTCGAGTCTTACTAATCTTCGGTAAGTCGAGTATATTATCTAGAGCCGTTAGAGACACGCCCTACTTGTCTCAAGAGGTTACAATAAAGTTACTTTAACCGCAATTCGTGCCTTTATTTTTTTGTCAATCGAAAAAGCCACGTCACAATAGTATTTTTATCAAAATGTCTGATGGAACACATAAATCATATAAAGACGACCCGGGTCTAAATATACCATCAGATTTTGAAGATCCCGATTCAGTAATGTTAGCGGGTCACGAGATTACATCTCCTAGCAAAACTTCCCAAGAGACGAGGCAGTTGGAGATTGAGCCGATATCTAAGGATGATCCTCGCATCTTAGCCACCGATAGTGATAAGGTGAGGAAACGATCAATTAAAGACGAATATCTCATTTTCTTTTCATTTCTCGAAAATTCAATAAAGTGGCGTATTTGCAGGGCACCTATATACAGAAAATAGATTCTACTACATTTGTTCCGAATACGCTTAACGTCAACGTAAGTACGAAAGTTCTTTGTCGAAGTCTTTGTCTAGGTTTACTTTTTATGTATTAAATCTTTTTTGTGTTAAATGCTGGACTAAAATAAAAAAAGTATGTGCCAACTAGTCTTTAATTTTACTTTGTCAATAAATTTGATGAGCTCATAGGTATGAATAAAACTTTAAACCTGTTGGATGTTTTAAAATACTTTTTTATTCACACGCATGAAAATTATTTTATGACAATAAAATATGTTAGTGAGAAAAGTATGTTTAATTTTCAGGTCAGTGGTAAATCCGTTTTAGTAAAAGGCATAAAGATAGTTGAAGAAAGTGAAAACGAAAACGCTTTCCGAGAAACCACTTTAACATGTAAGATTCCAGATAAGAATGATTCGGATAAGGTTGAGGCGTGGCTCGACTCGGACAATGTCTTGTATTTATATGCTCCAGCTATTCATAAGTAGACTGTGATCAACCTTATAAATGTCGATTTATGGTTACAGTAACTAAGAGATAATATAAAAAAGATATATAATAAATAATGTCATTATACTGTCTAATTTATTTTATTCACAAATAGTCATCTAAAATATTTTGAGATCTCATAGTTTTTATCATATTAATACAAAAAATAAAATTAAAATTTGAACACTTCATAAAATAAGTTAAGTATTACATTTATACAGTTGTCGATTTTCTTTTCAATAATATCAAGTGCTATTTTTTTTATCCTACACTCAATCGAGATACTTATAGTTGAAAAGTCTACTGAAAAAATTTTTGTAATCTAGTAGGTACCGTTGGATAATTTCTAACAAAATTTTCTCTTGATTTTGTTGTTATGAATGATTTCACAGGGTTTGGGTCAGTTGACATGGCTAAAACGTTATCTAACAAATTTTTCTCATGATTGTTGTTATGAAAGATTTTACAGTGTTTGGGTTATTTGACAAGGCTAAAACGTTATTACAAACAACAGCTCCAGAAAAAATATTTATATGCAAGATTTAACACGATTATTAGTTTTTTTAACAAGATAAATCTTTATAAGTCATAAATAAATTTTTTATGTAAATAAATAACCAGAATGCCTATAAAAAATATTTTTAAAGAAATTTAAAGTAATAACTATTTAGGAATCATTTTAGTTTTTTTTTCAGCCACCTCAATTTGCCTCTTGCCACATATAATTGATAGTGACAAAAACTGTCCAGTTTGTTACTTATTTTTCTGCAATATAACTCCTTTAAATAACATCTGCCAAACAATAAAAAGTATCTCGTTAAGGTTGATGTAAGATAAGCTCATTGATGTTATGATTTAATTTTTCTAAGAATTAAAAATTTTTATTTCTAAAACGAAGCACCTGACAAAAAAATACTTTTTTAAATATAATATTTAAAATACGATACAATTTAGTGAAATATGAGATATTATACTACACAATAAAGAATTTAAAATTAAATTTAGAAAAACAGTAGTGTAATTAAAAAATTTTAAAAATGACGGTCTTTCTTTCAACACAACAATTTTTTAGTGCAATAAGTAATATATTAACATGTATACAGTATACTACTAAGAATTTTTTTGACCGATACATTTTTAATGAGCAAACATTATATATGACTTCTAAAAATTACTCACAAAGGAGTTAAAATTTTAATCTTATTAGCATGTGCTTGTAACAATTAAACATTATTTTCTGTAATTTTTCCATCGAATTTAAGTTTAACTTTTTGTCTTTGTGTTTCAAAAAAAAGAAGTAACTGACCTTTTTACTCATTTACCATTTTCCTTGATAAAGGACTAAAATTAAATTTATAAAATATAGAGGCAAAATAAAAAAGATACAAACAAATGATTTCTTAGAATATTTATTTTAACACTTTTATAAAAATTTACAAATTTATTTACTGCATGACATTTAAAGTATTATTAACACTTACTTTGATTAAACATTTAACTTTTAATTAACATTTAACGAAAAAATATAAGACTTAGCAAATTTTTAACTGCACATCTTGTATTGTAGAATAAAAAATATGCAAACAATAATTATTTTTCAAAATGATTGATTCTTTACATTTTTTATTTAATCTTTATAAGTCAACTAATGATGTAAATTATGAATAATTTTGAAATGTTCCTACATGCACTTATAGGCACCTTACAGAGGGTCAGGGCACAGTGTGTCAGATGCAGAAGCTTCTTTTGATGGGCTCTGCTCAACTCTGCTGTTTGCTGTACTCAGGACCAACACAAACACAATCCTAATAAGCCAATCGCTAGCTCGGAATCTTACGTCTGTAAGCTTCATAAGTTTGAGTGACACATCGATGTGTATATGTTGTGTGAGTAATATACATGTATACACAGTTTCTAAAGAAAGTCTTGAACATGGTGGCTCACCTGCCACACTGTGCCTTGGCCCTCTGCAAGGTGATTTACAGTCTACAGATTACAGAAGGCACCTGGCACATTATTGACATCTGACGGTGGAATCACCCTTAATCCTCAATGTCTGGTCAGTTCAAATCCAAATGACATAACAATGATTAAATATAGCTATTTCATTTGAACTTTTAGGTTACAACCCTGCATTTTAAGAATAACTTTTAAGAATGATATCGTGATATCCAGTTTCTTTTAAAAATTCGTCAAGAACTATGGCACTCCTTTGATTACTACTAATAAATAACTTTAAATTTTAGGAGGCCCAACTTCCTAGTCTCCGAGAAATAAAATCAGAAACATTTCCGGTCAAACATATAGATTCGTGTGGAGAGATTATTATTGTTTACTAATGGTTAATTGTAAATCAATAAATACTATTAAATTTTACTGGAATCGCTTGAAAAACTAAAACAATGAGATTAATTGCGATTAAACTTATTAATTAAAATTTCAGTGAGTCTAGCTTCAATGATTTTTAAATTTATTAACTTAGAATTATTGCAAAATGTGGTGAAGAAATATGTATGTAGTTAGTACAGGTCAGTACAAAATCTATATTTAGGAGTAATTTTCTTACCATGAGCGTTAAATCTTTGGCATAATTAAGCAGAAACACGAGTTTTGCAAGTTAATAACTAATATACATGAATCGGGGTTCTTATGGGGTATAAGGCCACAAAGGGCGTGGCTGCGGCTCTCTGTACTGAGAGTAAACTGAAAAAGGCTTCCCATCATTGTACAAACGGTTGGTTTTCTTTGGTTTCCTAAGTTTCTTGATTCTCCTACACGGTTTTCTTACAAGATACTGTACAATCTGTCTGTGACATTTCTCATACAAAAATATGATTAGACTTAGGGAAAATCCACTTAATAAAAACACAAACAGTGGAGTGACTTCAGAAAGACCTAGTGATGTAAATGAAACTTCTTTTTTAATACCGAATTTGGCCCGATTTTTGTTTTTTCTCCGAGAAATTATTCCATTCTCTCTATACTTTTGGATGCTGAAAAAAATTTACATTATTAAAATTGTCCGGCATAAATTTTTTATTTAAAAATACTTACTGATGATTTAAAAATTGAAGAAGTGGATCTCCTTTGTTCAAAACTATACCTTTTTTTCTAAAGTTACCTAGTGGAAAAGCTAAGATTTTGCAAGGTTTTTTGAAAGTTACTGGACTCCGAAATTCACCAATATTATAGAGAACTACCCTTTCGTTGCATACCTACATTAAAAAAAAAATTTTTAAGATTAACACGCTAAAAAGTAATCTATTTTAATTTATATAATTTGTACATTTTTCAAAAATTTTCCAGAATTGCCCTAGTTTGAAGTGTACTAGTTTAGAACCGTATTTATTGCACACACGCGCGGACACACAAACATAGATTGATACGAATCATTTGTATAAACGTCTCCAAAAGTAAAAAATTACATTATAAAGTTTAATAATATCTTCGTAGGGGTAAGCGGTACAATTATTGACACCTTAAGGTAGTGATTGACCCCTGTATGATTTGTATGTCTATATATAAAGGCTCTATTTAAAAATGCACGTGGCGGTCAATCACTATCAGGGGGTCAAAAACTGTACCCATTACCCCTATAACTATTTTTCGAGTGAAATGTTAAAGATAATTCTTAATGACATTTACACAAATTTCTTAAGTGCCAAAAACTTTTGTCTACGGTAGAATATAAAAAAACAACTATCTTTTGTCAAATTGTCCTACCACCATTACAAATAAAAGTGTTAAAGATAATTTTTAAATGCTATTGAGAAAGGTGATGCATTGTTTAGTATCTTCAAAAATTATCAACGTAAGTTAAATATTTTACATTACCTGCTGTATAGCCTCTTGGAAGGTTGTAGGTAGACTATTCTCATCTTTCAAAAACAATCTCAGTTCGTCATTTATATTGTCCTTTGAGCTCTAATAAAATATCATTGGATAAAGTTTTTAAGTACAATGTAATTAATATATACAATTAAAACTTTACAAAATTACCGAGAAAAACGTTAATGAGTCAGTGTTTTTTACAATAATCAATTGATATGTTTTGTCCTCTAGAAATCCACGCGCATTTCTAAATGGAATGTGTGGTTTTGAAACTGTAGCAAAACTTGTAAAACAGCCTGCGTACATTGAAATAACAATAAATGCTGTCAGATATAGCGATAGTCTTGCCATCTTGGATGATATGGAATTGAATTGTTCATCTGTAAATTTAAAAAAAATGTAGGTATAGACAGGTAATTCCATTGTATAAGTGTATCTAAATTTTTAGGGTTCTCAAATTATATTTAAAAGTATATGATGATTAACAAGATCAAAGACGTACATTTTGCAAACTTGAATAATCATCTATGATTTTTTTATTTTTTACACTCAAGTTTCCAGAAATTGTGGAAAATTGTTTTACCAAGTTAGTGAAAAAAACACCTCCTTCTGCCATTTATGAAAGTTTGTAAGAGAAGTTCAAAATGGAGAAGCGGGCCAAAAAAATGTATGTTATATTTGAGCATTTTAGGAGTGCACACAAATTTTTCTAGATTTTTTATGAGCGGAAATTTTCGAGAAAATAAGAGAAGAAAAATTGACAGTTTAAAACGGTTTCTTATGAGAGAGCAAGGTAAGGTTTGCCTTTTAATTAAAATTAAGGTATATTCTAAATGTGTTGTTTAAAAAAAAACGTTTTTATAGATAACTTGGTGCTAAAGAAAGATGCTCGATAAAAAAAAAAATCAAACTTTGCCAGGCATTTTTAAAAAATATAAGCAGTTAGAGGTCGTACAGTTTAAAAATTGTAGAGGACAAGAGCAGCTGCGGTAAAGGGGGCCCAGATGCGTTAGTGGGGAGGGGCCTCCCCGTTCCTCGCCTCTCTAAATGATACTCCCAAACCTCCTTAAAAAGTTTTTTTTTTATATCTTATTTTTCCTAACTTTCTTTGCACACTCCTTATTTAAAAAAAGTATTTGTCTTCACGTTATGGATCACCTGCAGGTGGTTAGTATTTTTTATCTATAGAGTTATTAAAATAGAATTGAGATTTATGAGGGCATTCGAGTCCACGAAATTTTTTAAATATTGTGTATTTTTACCTCCCAAAGATGATAAACCATGAAATTCGTCATTATTTTTCTGTTGTTGATTGTTATAAAACAAATTACATAAACTGAGAACATTTTTCAATTTTGGTAACCATAAAATTTATTCCGATTCTTTGACATATTTTGAACAAAAATTGATGGAGATATATGTACTCAAACCCCACAGATTTTAGGTAAAAAAGCTGACCACTTGTTACTTAACCATTGCTGATTTATTTTTAACTCAGCTGGGCTCAAATTTTTCCTTAAAACGTGTACTTCAAGATAAAAAAAGACTCATAACAATCTGCAACTTGGCAACCACGGTATTGTTAATCAACGCACAGCTGTCTTAGATAATTTTTAGGCTCTTATGTATATCAACGATCAATAGTTACAAAAACTGTAGGAGGTAGACACGTACATCAACATATCACTATGTAACCAACTTAGATCACCCATATACTATTTTTTAAATTTGTTTTATATTGAAAATACATGATTTTTAAGTGGCTTCTTTTTGTTCTCTGACGAAGTAATAAGGCACTCCCATAATTTTGTTGCACCTAAAAACTAATTTAGGATATATTATCATGAAGAAAGAAAGCATCATGACATGTAGAATATCGCTATAATAAAAAGTATAAAAATATAAATAATAATATAATGGTAATCAAAGAATTAATAATAAAATCGAATGGGTTTATGGTAAGCATTTCATTAATTACCTCATATTCGTGTATATTTACGCATGGGTATATTATTTTCTAAAAGTATATATGAAAATTTTCATTTTTCAAGAGTGATGATCTAGTCAACTCTATTATTTAATTAAAACAACCCAACCTTTGTAAAATGTAATTTTACCGAATAATTGTTCTTTGTAATGACAATCTTGTACGATATGGTATAAATAACATAAATTTAACATCTTTGCTGCATTTTTGAATAAACCATCTTAAACAGTTTACCTGTAAATTCCTGATGGACGAACATACGCCACACGTTTAAGAAACTGTCCGACAGTTTGAAAATAAATCCTCTTCTATCATTATGTAATACTAAAATTACGCTAAATAGAATTGATGAAATAGCTATAAGTATAATCAAGAAAATCCAAATGCGTTTGCTGAAAACCTATTTAATAAAAGAGATAAAACATAATAAAGAAATCAAGTCATGAATATTTCACAATTAAAATATTTCACCTCAAAATAAGCATTCCATGGAATCTCCATGGTACCTGGTAATTTATAGTATAATGTGTCTTGCAAATCCATAATTTCAATCGTTACGTCATAATCATCCAAGTTTTTGTTCGTTAAAAACTCGCCGGGAAGAATAATACTTTTATTTAATAATTTTGTGGACTTAATTAATGTGTTATTGACACTTTCATGGGATTCCTTCTTGATATGGGAGCCATTTTTAAACTTATATGCTAATCCTGTGTTAGATGCAAAATCTTCCACTATTTCAGAATAAAAAGTAGAAATCTACGAGCATTGAAGGAAAATAATTAAGTTTTTGTGAATGCAATAATTGTGACATTTTGAAATAAAACAATTTGTATTAAATCAATTCGATACCTCAGCAGTAATTGTAGCCGACGCACCACTTAAATTCTTTCGTCTCTGTACCAAAGCACGCTTGTCTATTACTATCAATCCTTCCTTGATGCTCCACTCGAATAATTTATTAACGTGTAATTTATTTTGAGGTCCAACAGCGAACCATTCATGAATGTTTTTATTGTTTCCGCATTTTATTAAGACTTCACTTTTTATATTCAAGTGGAGGTAATTCTTTTTAGGACACTGGCAAGTGCTATGGATCTCTTCAGTGATGTCAGGCCAGAATAACAAGAGCCATACGTGAGGCGAAAGATTGTGATGCCTCGAAAATTGTGTGAATTTTTCGAAATCATTGTCAGTATTTAAAAATACCACAAAAAGAGTTTTTGAGTAATTTCTTAGTTTCGGATACTTTTCTGGAATATCTGATATAGTCGAAGCTACAGAGTATACCATTTTACGCGAGAATTCTTTAACCATGTTGACCACCGAATGTATGTCTGTGGATTCAAGAGAAAAATTGTTGTATTTAAGTATTTATACCTTTTGTAAAAATCGGTTTGCTTTTGCTTACCTTCGTTGCTCCTGTAAATAATTCCTATACTGGTGGTCGCATACAACTTTTGTACATCCAAAATTACAGGAACTTGACTTTCCATGTTTTTAGCTGAATCACATGGCATGAATAAAACAACGGCGAATATTACAACGAGGCTGGTTAGCTTCATCATTTTTGGCTAAAAATATGTGAAGAGAATTTAAACGTTTTCTCACAAAATTAAATAAATCATTATATACGTCTTTATATGAGATAGTAAAAGCGAGACTATTTTACGAAAGTACAACTACCAATACATAGCTAAACCAAGATTCAATTTAATTAATACACAAAATATTCGTATAACAGTACTACTTCTTGACACTATATTCTTGTTTTTAAAGATATGTTACGTTATTGTTCATTTATTTGTCTTTTTTTCATTTTTGAGTGAATTATAAAATTTACTCAACATTTTGTAAAATAGTGAATTATCGCGTTAGACTTTATACTTAAAAAAACTCGAGAAACATTCCTTTTTTTAGTCTTCATAAAATTAAAATCATTTACGAAAACACGTACATATTGTTGCAGAAATCGTGAGGAAGCAGGAACATGCTTTGATCGTATGATTTAGGTTAGGGCACATAACTTTTTCAACGATTTTATTTATTTACATACTTAATCTTGAAAAAAGTTTTAGCCTTTTCTACCTTTTAATTCATATTTTTGCCTTAGTATGTCGTCAGAAGTTATTTGAATAGACAATCAAAATTATTCAAAAAGTTTGACTTTTTTTTATAATGTCGATAAATGCAGTGTAATAGTAGTCGTACGCATACGGATTTTATTTAATCTTTTAATTTTTAAGCAATTTTTTCTGTTATTTTTTTTGCCTGCAATTTCTTTTAACTTCAGATATGCAAAACTCTAGTTTGTACAAAAAGCTTCATTTAGTTTTTTATAAGACAGTGAATTTTTAGGTTTTTAAACAGCCAATTTTTATAATATTCTATACTAAGGTTTAAAGTAAAATGTTATCTTTTAAATTTTTACTTTTATAGTAAATCAATGATTGAAGAAGTAGAAAAACCAAATCAAATTTATTCAAATTTAATATTTAGAATGCAAAAAAATGATCAAGTGCTTTCTACAATTCCCGTGACTTTCTAAAAAGTATTCAAGTTCTGTATAATCTAACGTTGAAGGATAACTTAATTACGCTAGTTGATTTACGTCAAGTTAAGTTAGTATTTTTTTTGCGAAAATTTAGCACTAGTTTTAATAGTAAAAATAAAATTATGTTCAACAAAAACTTTTCTGTTAATTAACTACTTTAATGTACATAAAATTATTTCCATTGTCATTTTAGTAGTGAGAATTAATTTTAAATATTTTTTTTTGACACATATTTATAGTAAAGATGGAGACAATTTAAACAAAGTTTTTGATAAGTCCCCTTAAAAAAAATTTTATTTTTTTAAATAACGGCAACAAAAGTAGATATTTAATTCTATGTGGAGCTTGAATAATAACTTTCGGTTACATATGGTGCAGAACTCTGCTTTTTTTGTATTAAAAAAATACATTACTTAAATGACATTAAAAAAGTTGATAAGTATTGTAAGTTGGTAGTTAGAGACATCCCAAAACGAAGCACAGCTAAATTGTTTGAATTTTATTGACTTTGTACTTTTTAAACGGTTTTTAACCATTATTTGTTTCGTCCACCATTTTTTCTGACGTCTTGAACATCAACTAAGTGTTTATCTTAAAAGTTTTGTTTACCTAGTTTTATAGAATTTCTTAACGAAGGAAAGCTTGGTTGTGCTTGATGAGTTACTTCAAATAAAATTACAGATGTTTATGCAAAAGTTTAGCACTTGTTTTATTAATAAAAAAGAAACGATGTTAAACCAAAAAATTTTTTTAATTAACTTCTTTAATGAGTAAGGAATTGCTTTTATTGTGTTAGCACAACAAAATTTAAGCTTTTCTTTACCAATACTTCATTTTAATAGTAAAAACTTACGTCAAATATTATATTATTTGCACGCGCTTTTAAGAAGAGAGTAAAAGTAAAATTCTTATTATTCAGACAGCATACTTAAATTGATAAAAAGAAGCAAAGAAACGATGAGAATAAAAAAAATTTTTTACTTTCTTATACTACATCAATGATAGCTTTTAGTTTTATGTAGTGCATTTTTCTGCGTATTTTGTATCAAAGAAAGTACATTACTTAAAACAAAACAAAATGATTTCGGTGAGAGCTAGATGCATCTATTTCTGCCAGAGAGAGGATTTAAAGATGCACTTACTTGTTAACTTGATTCTCGTAACGCAGACAATGACTTCCGGGAACTCCTTAGATGAAGCTGGGCACGGCTGGGATGGCCACCTTTTGGATGCTGGAAGTTGTGACTTCTCGAGTTTCACAGGACACTTTTCACAAACGAATATCTATATTCGAGTACTAAACTTCTTTGACAAACTGTATCGGAAACGTAGTACACAGTGATCACTTGGGGTTGAGGTGTTGTCTAGTTGACGCACTGCGAGACAGTGACGTGTTGGGGCTCTGCCTTGAAGGGCTTGGAATTTTCTCTCCCACTACCAAAATTTTCTGGCCATGAAGTGGGTGAAAAGGAACGCCCATTGACATAGTCAACCCCTTCCTAACTTCCCCTCTTTTTATTTGTATTTCCTAAAACAAACAAAACAGAAGCCAATCGCCGTAGGACAGGTCGTAAAGAAACCAATACATTACAAGATTTCAATGCAATGCATCGTAGGCATAAAGATATTTTCTTTTAGAGATATACTATATATAACGAGAAACTTTTCGGCAATGAATATTATCAATTTTTAAAATATTCATTTATTAAAATTTTTTAGTAACACAAAAAATTAGTTAGCAACGGTAGCTGTTTATCGAAATATTTTCTAATTCATTCACATCAGTTAATCAGCTGTACGTTAATTTGTTTATGTTTTTGATTTAAAAAAAAATTTGATGTATCATTAGCGTACCAAATCCAAATATGAGTAAAATCCAATTTAGAAATTTGGTGTTCAATTACTGCTGTAGGTATTAATATGCTCAATAGTTTTTTTATATAAGATATTAATAATAGGTTTATTTTTTTATAATTATTTTTACTTATAATAGCAGTGCTATCATAGAATTTTTGCACAACCAAAACATGTTTTATAATTCAATAAGTACTGTTTGTACTTGAATGGGTGCTTTGACTTTATATTACTTATCATAACTTAAGATCTCTTTCCGTATAAAAAAGGCAGGTAATTTTTAATGCAAAAAAAAGGCTAGAAGTAATTAGCCTTTATTGTTATATTATATAATTTTTTGGCTAATATCTGATTTAAGTATGTGGAAAGTATTTTTATACAAAGCAAAAAGGTCTGAAGCATTTTTTTAAGATTTTCTGCTTTTTTGCTTATTAATTGTGTATTGTTTGTTCTGTAAAGCTGTAATGATTATCGTTAAGGAAAATTTATTTTAAATTGAGGTAGTACTATTAAAGAATAATTTTTTGTTTCTTAAAAGAACAATAAGTATTTTTAACGTCATAAACAGTGAAGACTTTAGACTTTTATACTTTAGAAGAAATCAAAATTATCTACCATTTTTCGTTAATTTAATGATTTAAAAGTTTACGAGGTTGATTTACAGTTAGTACACAATAAAGTATTCGGTTCGTACCTTCAAGTGAGATTTTTTGATGCTAATTTTTTAAAGTTAACGCTCTGTTATAACGAACTTTTTACATAAATTTACATTTATCTGTTGTAAGTAAACAAATAAGCAAAATTATTTTAAAATAAGTGTTTAATAAAAAGTGAAATTAATATTTGATGCATCATTCATATCGCCAATGATATGCTTTACTGAAATACGCCGAGTGCGATTGTATATGCTGCAAATTTTTTTTAAGCTCCAACCTCTAAGTAAAATTAAGAAAATGTGCTAACACATGCTCATCTGTAGATATATTAACAAATGGTTTAAATACATACAGGACCGTCCCTTGAAACCCCTACTTTCTTCTCTTGGAGTTAAAAACATAGATAACTTTAACGGCCGCTACGCTTTTTCAAACGTTTCTTCTTTTAACGTCCTAAATTTTCAATATCTCATCTGTATTTTCCAGCATAAAACAAAGCAGCGACACTATATATATTATTGAGCCGAAGAAGATTAGTTTATTCCCTTAAATATCCCGTGTCAGTACTGACGCGTTAATGTGGATGACAATTAAGTTTTATTACCTTCTACTACGCAGCTCTGCTCATAATATATTTACAATTCTTCGTGTAGGTCCTGCACCTGCTTTTGTTCCACATTTATTTTTCCTATGATATGTTTTTAGAATCAAGCACTCACCCTTTTCTAAGTAAATCGTGTTATTGATCGAACGCTTATTTTTGGGTGTTTGTATAAAATCACAAGCCAATCATTTATTTTTGTGTTTTTTTTTTTTAAATTAAAAGACAGTGTGGCGATTTGATGTTACTGTGGCCGTTTCTCTAGTAAAAAAAAAACTGAAATTGAAGTGTGATATTGACCACAAGCTCAAAATAAGCAATAAAATACCTAATCATTTTGTGCAGCATATACTAAAAAGTGAAAGGAAAGATTATTTTTTGTTTTTTTTTCTAAATTTAAAGTAATTTTTATGCATTTATCACTACTGTAGTTCTATTTTCAACTGCATTACATTCTAATTACCAAACAACAATTTTTTTACAACACTTTTGTTTTTTATGGTAAAAGATTTTTTACTTTTTTTTTTTCAGATAAAAACAATAATACTACGAACCAAACCTGAATTTAAGGTTTGAAAGAAATAAGATTTAAATAATTTAAAAATAATAATTTACGCGAGTTCAAGTGATTCAAGTGGATCTTCACTATTCATTATGAAAAATTTTAATTAGGCATCCTATCGATTGTACCATAAGCGATTTCTTACTTTTTTAAGTATCTCCCTAAAACCAAAGAAAATCATCGTATTTTTTCTTTTCTACCTTATGTTCTTTATGAGTTCGCGGCGTAGAACGAAAAATATTCCAAAAAATAAACCAACGTAGCTGGCAGGGATTTGAAATAATAATACCTTAGTATGGAATAAATAATATATTGAGCCATTTCCAACATCAGGACTACCACCAACACACCGTGTTAATCAAATTTCGGAGCCCATTGTTTCAACCAATCAGAATCCTAGGTAGGGCCACGTATCTTCCTACAGCAAATCCGAGCTACTTTCACTCCAACCCTTTAAACATTGAGGCCAATCTTCTTAAACTCGCGACCATCAAGCGCCTTTTTTCCCCTGCGACAGCAATTTTGGGATATTTTGTCCTATTCTGTTACTATTTCCATAAGTATTCAAGGTATGTACTGATTTTGTGGTTTTCGTTTGTAAATAAGTTGACGAAGAACAGATATATTCGAAGATGGTTTATGAAAATAGAGCAATTTGTAAATAGTTGCAGATATACCCACGCGTTAAAGAATTTGATCTGATGTTGTTTGTGATATTGTAGTACTTAAGCTGCGAAAGAAAAGTTTGCAATTAAAATAGTAGACAACTTAATCTAATATTTTTCAACTTTAATTTAAACCCTAGGAGATAAATACAATGTATATCAATACTATCGAGTTTCGATAAATAATACTTGTTACCTCTCAAATCGATATTGCCACCTTATTAAATAGCAACTTGGTGAGTTTGACTCTAATAGTTTCTCTTTAATCACTAACAAAGTACAAACTCAAAGGTAATACTGCAGAGATTCGTACTAGGCATGAGGTATGAAGTAAGCTCGTCATTTGTCTGGAATAAGGAAACTGCGAGTCATCCAATTTCAAGTAGTACGAGTCCGAGTTTGGTCAGACATAGGCAGATTTTATTTAAAATTATGTTCTCGGGTATCAAACACTCATCTAAATGTAGTTAAAATAAAAAAACCATTATAAATACAAAAAAAAAAAAAAAAAAAAAAAATCAAATGAATTAACTTTCGTTATTGTGACTGTGCCAGTCTTGCAGAAGTTTCAGGAATTTCAAGTTTTACCCGATACAGTATCTGTTTTTACCGAAAGACTTTCTGGTTTTTTGTAACAGACTTGTATCTGAAGCGATCGGCCAAATTGAGAAAATCAAGACACTATTTGTTGAAATTTATATTTTTCCCATTTATAAGAATCTCGAAAATTCATGTGATCCTTAAAGTCCGTGAGAATCATGGAAAGGACAATAGACTACTTTAAAAAAGTCAAGCCAAAGAGTTATCGGACAACCTAACTGGGCATGTAATGATCAAGGACACAACTACACTCTAATTATTAATTAAGTCTCGTAGCTCTCCGACCCCCTTGACACGATCGGTAGGTAGCACCTGAATAATACATCCATCAGCGCGTCAAACAAAAAGACTCTCTTAGCACATGATTTATTAAAGCCCTTGGCTACCGCGTACCCACTAATAGTATAGTTCTCCTATAGAGAAAAGCAGCTGGGGAGGAATTACCCACTTTTACCCGCAAACGATTTTTACTGGACTAGTACAGTATAAATACTATAGTATACTTACAGGTGGTAGTGATTCCAAAATAATCATATTTTTTTAATTCACAAATTTTTTTCTCAATAGAATTAGCTTAGTACTAATAAATTTTATAGTATTAGGACATCTAATGGGTAGCGATTTTTATCCTTACCTATTACATATTCGATATTGGAGTGGCGTCAATTTTGGCTGCAGCTATGCAGTCTACTTATATGAATATATGTTATCGCACGTAATACGGTAGAGGCCGCGACAACGATGTCCTTGGCAGTTGTATTATGGACGGGCGATTTTGGTCGCTCAGCAGGTCGAGAGACTGCGTGATTTTTCTTAAAATAGTAATTTAAATTTCATTAATTTCTTTGTAAGAAAAAAGATAACAATCATCATTTATATAATTTAGATGGTCTGTTTGTTTACTGATAAATCAATAATACAATTTTTTAGAAAATTGAACAATGAAAAAAAAAAATGATAAAAGAATAAGAAAAGAGAGGAAAACAAGAAAAAAAAATTGCATCAAAAGTCGTGTTTGTTAGCCTGTGATTTGTGGCGCTGAGATAGAAAAGAAATCATTTTTTATAAACCATATTCAAAAATATCTGTTCTTCGTCAACTTATTTACAAACAAAAAGTACAAAATGAATACATAGTTTGAATACTCATGAAAATAATAACAGAAGAGGACAAAATATCCAAAAGTTGTGGTCGTAGGGTTAAAAAGGCACTCGATCGAGCTTGCGTTAACGCAGGTGTGGTGGGAGGAAAAAACTCTTGAGTTTGAGTAGATTGGTTATAGTTTTTAAAGAGTAGGGGTAAAAGGAGTTCGTATTTGCTACAAGTAAATACGTGGCCCTTCGTAGAATTTCGATTGGTTGAAACAATGGGCTCCAACGTTCGATTAACCAGGGGTGGTAATGGTGGTCCTGATGTTGGAAATGTCCCAATATATTATTCATTTCATACCAAAGTATTAATAATATAAATCTCTGGCAACTACGTTGGTTTATTTTATGGAATATTTTTTGTTGGACGCAGAGAACTAATAAAGGAAATAAGGTAGAAAAAAAAAATTGTGAAAATTTTCGTTGATTTAAAAAAGACTCTTAAAATGTGAGGAATTCGTTTATTTCAAAATAAATAGAATTCTTTGTTAATGTTTTTTATGATAAATAATAATGACTCACTTGAATCACTTGCACTTGCATAACATTTGGTTTTACAATTATCTAAATCTCATATCTTCTAGACCTAAGAATTCTTGTTTGGATCGTAGAATTGTTGTTTTTATCTTAGGAAAAAAAAGTAAAAAATCTTGTACGATGAAAAACAAACTTTGTTGTCTAGTAATTTAGATGTAAGAAGTTTAGTCAAAAATGTAATTACAGCAGTAATACATGCATCATAATTAATTTAAATTTCAAAAAAATTAAAAAATAATATTTCCTTCAACTTTATTTAGTACATGCTGCACAAAATTATTTAGTGCTTCATTGCTTATTTTTACATAGCTGTCAATATCTTCTTCTGATTTTTTTGGCTTTTTCTTGCCAGAGAAGTAGCCACGTGCTTACGAAACTACCACATAGGCTCGAAACATAAAAAATCCTCCACACCAACAAATAAATGGCTTGTGATTTTATTTAAACACCAAAAAGAGAGTATTCGATCAATAACATGATGTACTTACAAAAGGGTCAGTGCTTGATTCCAAAAACAGATGGTAGAAAAAATAAACGTTAAACAAAAACAAGCGCGGGACATATAGGAACAATTATAAATATATTATAAGCAAAGCAGCATAGTAGCGGATGGTAAAATTCAATTGTCATGCTTATTGTACGTATTCGTACTGTAACGCTTTCTGGGCTCGACTCTATATAGTATCGCTTCTTTGATTTATGCCGGATGAAGCTGTAGAAAGTTTCCGATGTCGAAAAGAAAAAGCTCATAAAAACATTTTTAAAAGCGTGTAGGCTGTTATAATGACATACATATGATCTTAATTGCAGAAAAAAAATGTATTGCAATGTATGTAATTCCCAACTTCAGAAAAATTAAATTATCATATTATCAGTAAGCTTAGCATAAATCGACGTTAACGAAATACTGTTCAAAGTTGTATAAATATTGTTAAAATAAGTATAACTGAAGAAAAATATAAGGCAAAAGACAACTTACGTGATTGCTAATTATACCTAAAAAATATACCAAAATGCTCCATCAATAGGTAACTTAAATAGAAATATTAAAACTTTAATTAAATATATTTTTTGTAACAGTATTCTGCTTTTTCTTTGACTTAGTTAATTTCTAGCCATAGTAGATGAAAAATTTAATGTATTTATTCAACGATTTTTATTCTACTATGCCTACATCGTTACGGGTATTTTTAGAAAGCCTCGCAAACAATAATTTTTTTTAAATTAAAATATTGAGGACAAAATTGTACTTGGTATAAGTGGAAAGAAAGTTGAGAATGGTTCAAGTTTAATAATTACCATATTGTGAAATGCTTACACTATTATTTTTATTTTCAGATAAACATGATAAAAACTATGAAATCTCTTAGTTTTTTGGTTAATTGTTTGTGAATAAAATATATTTAATAATGGAATGACATCATTTATTATTTCTCATTATACATTCTCTTTCGTAGATAAAAACCATGAGTCAATCGATATTTTTACTGTTAATTACAGTCTATACATTGGCCATTGGCTCATTTTTAGAAGGAGCATATAAATATAAGAAGTTATTGTCTAAGTCGAGCCAGGCCTCAACTTTATCCGAATCAAATTGTTCTAGATTGTTAACTTTCAGGGGTGTTTTTGAGTAAGCGTTTTCGTTCTCGTCATCTTCAACTTCCTTGATGCCGGTTACTACAATAGATTTACCACTGACCTAAGCCATGAACACATTTTTCAATTAAAAGAACCTTACTTTGTATTAATTGCATAGTATTGAAACATCTGATAGCTAGAGACTTTTATTTGTATGATAAAAGTTTTGGCCAAAGTAGAGCATAAGACTTGTTGGCAGGTACTTATTCAATTTAATTTTAAAATTAAACGCGAGTAAAACTTAATGATGAATAAGTAAAACCGGACAAATACTTATACAAAGACTTTGATACTTATGATGACGTTGAGCGTATTGGAAACAAATATTGTAGTATCTATTTCCCTCAGACGTTTTAACTTGAAATGCACCACTTTATTGAATTTTCGAGAAACGTAGAGAAATCGAGATATTCGTCTTTGATTGATCGTTTTCTCACCTTATCATTATTGGCGGCTGAGATGCGAGGATCATCCTTAGATATCGATTCAATTGCCAACTGCCTTGTCTCTTGGAAAGTGTTGCTAGGAGATATAGTTTGGTGACCCGCCAACTTATATTCAAAGTGGCTTTCTTAGGACCTGCTATTAATGGGGGATGCGGCTCAAAAGGTGGATAAGTCGAATCCTCTTCAGACATTTTAAAACAAATTCCAGTGTAACATGAAATACTCGATTAGTTTGAAAATAAAAGTGCGAATTGTGGTTAAAGTTACTTAACAAAAACCTCTTAGTTGTGAGAATAGTGACACGAGTCGGTTGGTCTGGAGAGTCTGATTATCTCACTTTCGCGTTCCAATCAAATCTTTCCAACCTGCCCCGATAACTTAGAATATTGATGACGTGACTGCAATTATATACAACAGTTCGTGAGCTACGACTGCTAACTGCTACGAGGCGAGTTTGGTTTTACCACTGATTCGAGGGCCTTATCGTGGCCAAGCTGCCGAACAAGGCGTACATAGTTTTGTTCATTAGCTGAGCATGAAAGGATTACAACGAGTATACGTCAGACGATTCGCGCGGAAATGTGCTTGCAGGTACACACTGCGCCGCAAGGAAGGGCCCAAAAATCCAAGGAAACAATAGAATTTCGAGACATTATACAAATATCAGTGTGTAAATTTTGTGTTAGTACAATATTTTATTTCAATCTTATCGAATAAGACGTAACTCAATTATACCATAAAATAACTTGTTTTAACAAATCTATGACAAGATATAAGTTATCTCGCAAGTTACTGTTGTAATTTTGTCCAACTGATATAAGTACAAGTCTGATCGTAGTATATATGCTCAACCAACTAAGACAACGTGTATTACAAATATGGTGAAAATGACATGTTTTAAGAGAAACAATGTCAATAAATAAGTATACTACCTTATTAATTTTTTCTACGTTAAATATGTCCTAGTAAGTGTCATAAAACTATTAAAAAATACGAAAAAAACGTGCATCACTTCTTATGAGATATGACTTCTTATCACTCAGTATCTATTATACGTACCCTACTATGTTTTTGTATCGTATAAAAAAAATTGATGCAAGAAAGCTCGTGCAACTTAAATAGATTTGTATCTTTAATACATTGGTCATCAACTATTGAGTAAGGATGCGAAGAAAATAAAAACGTAATTAGCCAGTTTATTGTTGATTAATTTTTGTTAAATAAAGGAATTTATCTGCTGGTGAATAACGCCGTTATGACAAGAAACAGAAAATTTTTACATAATTAATTAGAAAATTCTTAACTCGATATTGTAATTTGAAGTATTGAAATAAAGATTTTTAAAAGTTATTGTTGAATTATATAATAGTTAGGAAAATGAAATAAAAATGTACACAAATTTACAAAGTTTTTTAACTTGTAAGTTCCTGGCTTAATATTCAAACGTTTTGTGAATAAATAACAAGTTCTGAAGCTTTTTATGAAACATAGGAAGAAGAAGATATTTAAGGAAGCAATGGGCAGTTTTTTCCCGGTGTTTCCCTGTGGCCTTTTCCATTAAAACGGTCTCACTCAAATTTTTTTTCATGTATTATGACCTGTTAAACACGATTTTTAATTGTGGCTTGGTCTTGAATGCACATAATAATAGTAATTAACAAATTTTATTAACAAATTGAAAAATCATAAAATTTTGTTAAAAAAAATTTATTCTTATTCTTTGACACTCCTAAAAAAAATGTTTGATGAAATTTTTTTCTACACGTCATACTTTTTAAGAAAAAAATTGTCAAACTTTAAAAAAATTAGAAATATGCAATTTATAACCGTTAATATTTTGATCGTTGAAAAACTTTTTGCAACTCTGCAAGGCGTTAAAGATTTCTGAATTATTTTCCTTTAGAAACACAAAAATTTGAGACTGGTAAAAAAATTTGTCTCTTATTGATAAGCTTTGAATAGTGAGCTTCTTGCTATGCTACCCATGGTTTGCATACATCTAAAAATAAAATGTACACCTTTGACTTTAATCACTCTACCTAACTTTTTTTCAGGCATTTTCATTAGCCATACGATATTATTTGTAGGAGGTTGTCTCATAACTATCAAATGAATAGTTATAAATAAATTTTGCTACAAATTAGAAAATAGAAATTTTTTTTTTGGTAAAATATTGTCTTTTTGTTCCTTGGTTAGTTTAAAATAAAAATTATCTTGTAGAATTTTTCTCTACATGTCAGTGGGTATAAAATTAAACTAGCAAATTTGAATAGAATCGTCATTCATTTTTAACAACACGTGAAGTAGTACCCAGTACCGCAAACAGGAATGGATCAGATTAGAGGACGTGTTTGTCTGCTTGTGTTCACATATTAATCATTTTGTATAAACTATCTACAAAAAAATCTGTTTTTAGTAACCTTATTTCCAAACGGTGAAAAAAAAATTAATACATAGCTCGAACACTCATAAATATAATAAAAAAGAGGAGAAAATATCTAAAACTTGCGGTCGCGGGGGAAAAAAGGCACTCGATCGAGCTTGCGTTAACGCAGGTATGATGGGAGAAAAAAGCTCTTGAGTTTAAAAAGATTGGCTGTGATATTCAAAGGGTAGGAGTTAAAGTAGCTCGTATTTGCTACGAGTAGATACGTGGTCCTGCCTAGGGTTGTGATTGGTTGAAATAATGGGCTCCAAAGTTGAATTGACCAGGTGTGTTGGTGGTAGTCATGATGTTGGAAATGTCCCAATATATTATTTAGTTCATACCAAAGTATTAATATTTTAAATCCCTGGCAGCTACGTTGGTTCATTTTATGGAATGTTTATTGTTGTACGCAGTAAATCAATGAAAAAGTTTAGGTAGAGAACGAAAAATTACGACGAATTTTTTTTTATTTTAAAAGCGCTTAAAAAATAAGAAATTTGTTTAATCTTAAATCGATAGAATGTTTTGTTGAAGTTTTTCACAATAAATAACAAGGATTGACTTGAATCACTTGCACTTGAATAATTTTTTTTTTTTAAATTATTTAAATCTTACATCGTCCAGACCTAAAAACCCACGTCTGGATCGCATTATCATTTTTTCTATCTTAAGGGGAGAAAAAATAATAAATCTAGTACCATCGAAAACACAAATGTTTTAACAAGAGCTGTTGTTTTATTATAAAGGTAAAGTTGAATTATAAATAAAACTACAGTAAATGTGTATATATATATATATATTGTAACGGGCGGTTGAAACTCAAACGCCGTTTACACTCATCTAGACTGCGCGAGGAAGAAAGGCCAGAGAGAGAGAGAGCGAGAGGGGAAGGGATCGCGATAATGCGTGCGAAAGAAAGAGAGAAAGAAGAGACAAGCGTCTTGATATGAGTATTAGCGAGGGACGCTCTTGGCCATTAGGCCAGACGGGATTAGGTATAGGTAGGAAAAACACGTGTGCGTCTCTCGCCCGCTACGTTTGTCAAGCCACGAGAGGACAACCTCGCCATCGCCTCGCCCGCTTCTGAACCCACGTACCGTCGACGAGAAGGCTTACCGACTAGACACCAGGTCAAATATTTCTGCTGAGAGACCAACTGCTAGGCGAGCAGGTGCAAATAAGGGGCTGCGAAAAGCCAGGTAAGCGCAGTGCGTGCGCAAGAACCATAATAGCCGCGTAATCTCTCTCTGTGCCCGGTCGAATTATCACTGGCCGTCGGCCCCGAGATAAAGCCTTCCTCGACCGTACAGGCTTTGCCGCCAACGCGATCGAGCGAAATACACACACACACACGCGCGCGTATGCTTTTGTACTAGTGCAGACAAATATAGTTTCCGTTTTTTTGATCATTATATGTTTGTTTTGCTTTGTGCGAGCCTTCCCTTGCATGAAGCCCTTCCGACTACTCTTTCCTTACAGGTTTTATCTATAGCAATCTTGGCGTCCAGAAGGGAGCTGTAAGCCGGGCATCGGCCTTATCCTGCCACCTCCGCGGGCTCGCGCGTAAACACCAACGCGCGAGCGTCCTGAGCTGAGCCAGAGCTGAGCTGGCCTCTCAGCAAGCAGACGTGAACGAGAAAAAGCGGACTCGCTGTCCGCGTTGTAACGTGAGTGTGTCTCCGTACGTGCCCGGGAAACACAGTCCCGGTCAGAGTATCCCTCGAATTCATTTGTGGCTATCAAGGCCATAAGTGAATACGGACACCCCGTTACAATATATATATATATATATATATATATATATATATATATATATATGTGTAAACATTTTTTTAAACATCAAAATTATAACAAAGTAAGTTTATTTCCTTTAATTTTATGCAGTGCGTGCTGCACAAAAATATAAGGTGTTTTATTGCTTATTTTAAAATTGCGGTCAACAACATACTTCGATTTTTTTGGTCTTGCTTTGCCAGAGAAGTAGCTACGTTCTTGTCAAATCACTTAACTGGCATTAAATATAAAAAAAGGACACACACCAACACAGAACTGGCTTGACCAACACCCAAAAAAAAGCGTTCGATCAATGACATGATTTACTTACAAGTGGGTCAGTGCTTGTACTAAAAAAAGATCATAGGAAAAATAAACGTAAAACAAAAACACGTGCAGGACATATACAAACAGACATAAATAAATTATAAGTAGAGCTGCGTCGTAGCAGGTGGTGAAACTGTATTGTCATGGACGTTGTATGCATTGGTACTATCACACTTCTTGGGCTCAATTCTATATTGTCTTATGCTCTGATTCGTCAAGAATTTTGATCAGATAGTAAGTATGAATAAAAATCATACTTGTTGGATCTCTTTTAATGCTATTTATATTTTATACATAAAGCTTGTTTAATTTGAAAAAATTTGTTTAATTTTTAGGTCAGTAGTGGATTCATTCTAGTTATGGGTATCAAAATAAGTAAACAAGACGAGGATGGATACGATTACTTAGAAACCACCGTAACAAATAACATACGAGATGAATATGATTTGGATAAGGTTGAGGCTGGCTCCCATCGGACAATAATGTCTTAAAAATGAGTCAGTCGTCCAAAGACTGTGATCAACATTAAAAATATCGATTGACATACGATTATCATCTACGAAAGAGAATGTGAAAGGAGAAATAATAAATGATGTCATTCTTCTATCTAATCTATTTTATTTACGAATACTTAGTCAACTAAAATATTTTGACTCGTTTTACTTTTGATCATATTAGTACAAGGATGAAAATGAAAATTTAGATACTTCTTAACATAAGTTACGAAGTATATTCATTTATTTATCGATTTTCTTCTCACTAATATTAACTGCCGTCTCTTTATCCTACACTCAATAGAGATATTTGTAGTTGTACTAATAGTCTACTGGCAAAATACTCGTAAGTTAGTATGTACCGTAGGATAATTTATAACGAAATTTTCTCTTGATTTTGTTGTTATAAAAGATTTCACAGGTCCTAAGTTATTTGACAAATAACTTGACTGTCGTGTTCTTACGCTCAAGATACTTATGTGCTCGTTGGTTTTATTTAAAAAAAATGAATCATTGGTTCTTTTATTTTATTATTTTTTTATTTTTGTATTTACAGTTTAATTTTTTTTTATAAGAAGACCAGATAATTTGTACTGCATGGAACAACAGCTAGAAGTCATATTTTTTGTTGTTGTATACATTATCACGTGTTTGTTAGCTAAAATTATTATCTGCAAAGCATGTATGTTAGTCACTTTGAATATTATACGTACCTTTTTGCTTTTACCTTAACATTGCATAATTTTTTTTAAGCTTTTGTTTTTACCTGTACAATTAAGATAAAGTGCTATTCCTCATTTGTCCGTAATAACATTACGAAATGCAATAATAGCGCTCTGTTCTACTTACATATATGTAAACATGGCCTCTGCTTAACGTACCCACCCTTTTTTCCTGCGGATAAGGACATATACAAGTACAACAGCCCCTATTCTCTTAAAAACGCTTCCTCGAACTCTTACCCCACCGAAGTCAAAAATTTCTAATATTTTATCTATACTTTCCAGCATAAACCAAAGTAGCGACACTATATATAGAGTTAAGCCGAAGAAGAATAGTTTATTCCCTCAAGTATCGCGTGTCGGTACTGACGCGTTAATGTGCATGACAATTCAAATTTACCACCTTCTATACTACGCAGCTCTGCTCACAACATATTTGTTATTGTCTGTATAATATGTCCTGCACCTGCTTTCGTTTCACGTTTCTGTTCCCCTATGAAATGTTTATTGGATCAAGCACTAACCCATTTGTAAGTAAATCGCGTTATTGATCGAACACTCTCTTTTGAGTATTTGTATAAAATCACAAATCAGCTGTTTGTTGGTGTTGATGCTTTTTTAATATTTAATGCCAATGTAGTGTAAAGGAAATACAAAAAAAATTAAAGTATGATGTTGACCGCTATCTTAAAATAAGGATTTCGTTTGGAGAAGAAGTATATTTAACTGGTTTTCAAGTGAAATAACTAATATTACGTGCTAATCACATTGACTTTTTCTAAAACGATTTTTTTCAGTGGATTTTACTTTTTTTTCTAACTGATGTGCAAACACATAATTAAAGATAATCGTTTTTTACTTTATAGTAGTTTCGTTGCATTTGAAAGAAGCGTCGATTTGAGGAGAAAAAAAAAAAAAAAGAATTGATCATTAAAGCTCAAAAAGGTTTCTCTTCATTATAAAACGATCAAAACTGTAGCAGTAAGAAATAATTTATGTAAGGTCTGACAGCAAGTTGACTAAATCTTTGAAGATTGTGGACCATATTGTGAAAGGAAGTAATTTTCGACGAAGTAACAATTGATCCCATTTTTACTGACTTATATATAATCAACATAATATTGTAGTATGTTGGTATACTATTTATAACCACTTTTACACGCTAAAAATAGACAAATTCTATTCATTAAAATTATTTTTATTTTATTTTATTTGTCAACTAGGTCGCGAATGTCAATTTTTTTTTTTTTACCGATATAACTCGTCATGGCAAGACGACATCCCAAATATACTGTGTATCTTTACCAGTTGTGAAGTTGTTCGACTTTTGTGTCTCTTCCAAATGTGAAGTTGCTGGACTTTTGTGTAATTGGCGGCAGGTATTGTTTATTTGCCTCATATGTACCCCAACTCTTATTCCAATACCTGTGCGCCTTTTCGGCCTCGATTCTCAAAGGTGGGGAAAGTAGAAAAGAGAAGCTAGAAAAATAGAGAAGAAAAGCGAAGTTAGTCGAGTCTTACTAATCTTCGGTAAGTCGAGTATATTATCTAGAGCCGTTAGAGACACGCCCTACTTGTCTCAAGAGGTTACAATAAAGTTACTTTAACCGCAATTCGTGCCTTTATTTTTTTGTCAATCGAAAAAGCCACGTCACAATAGTATTTTTATCAAAATGTCTGATGGAACACATAAATCATATAAAGACGACCCGGGTCTAAATATACCATCAGATTTTGAAGATCCCGATTCAGTAATGTTAGCGGGTCACGAGATTACATCTCCTAGCAAAACTTCCCAAGAGACGAGGCAGTTGGAGATTGAGCCGATATCTAAGGATGATCCTCGCATCTTAGCCACCGATAGTGATAAGGTGAGGAAACGATCAATTAAAGACGAATATCTCATTTTCTTTTCATTTCTCGAAAATTCAATAAAGTGGCGTATTTGCAGGGCACCTATATACAGAAAATAGATTCTACTACATTTGTTCCGAATACGCTTAACGTCAACGTAAGTACGAAAGTTCTTTGTCGAAGTCTTTGTCTAGGTTTACTTTTTATGTATTAAATCTTTTTTGTGTTAAATGCTGGACTAAAATAAAAAAAGTATGTGCCAACTAGTCTTTAATTTTACTTTGTCAATAAATTTGATGAGCTCATAGGTATGAATAAAACTTTAAACCTGTTGGATGTTTTAAAATACTTTTTTATTCACACGCATGAAAATTATTTTATGACAATAAAATATGTTAGTGAGAAAAGTATGTTTAATTTTCAGGTCAGTGGTAAATCCGTTTTAGTAAAAGGCATAAAGATAGTTGAAGAAGGTGAAAACGAAAACGCTTTCCGAGAAACCACCTTAACATGTCAGATTCCAGATAAGAATGATTCGGATAAGGTTGAGGCGTGGCTCGACTCGGACAATGTCTTGTATTTATATGCTCCAGCTATTCATAAGTAGACTGTGATCAACCTTATAAATGTCGATTTATGGTTACAGTAACTAAGAGATAATATAAAAAAGATATATAATAAATAATGTCATTATACTGTCTAATTTATTTTATTCACAAATAGTCATCTAAAATATTTTGAGATCTCATAGTTTTTATCATATTAATACAAAAAATAAAATTAAAATTTGAACACTTCATAAAATAAGTTAAGTATTACATTTATACAGTTGTCGATTTTCTTTTCAATAATATCAAGTGCTATTTTTTTTATCCTACACTCAATCGAGATACTTATAGTTGAAAAGTCTACTGAAAAAATTTTTGTAATCTAGTAGGTACCGTTGGATAATTTCTAACAAAATTTTCTCTTGATTTTGTTGTTATGAATGATTTCACAGGGTTTGGGTCAGTTGACATGGCTAAAACGTTATCTAACAAATTTTTCTCATGATTGTTGTTATGAAAGATTTTACAGGGTTTGGGTTATTTGACAAGGCTAAAACGTTATTACAAACAACAGCTCCAGAAAAAATATTTATATGCAAGATTTAACACGATTATTAGTTTTTTTAACAAGATAAATCTTTATAAGTCATAAATAAATTTTTTATGTAAATAAATAACCAGAATGCCTATAAAAAATATTTTTAAAGAAATTTAAAGTAATAACTATTTAGGAATCATTTTAGTTTTTTTTTCAGCCACCTCAATTTGCCTCTTGCCACATATAATTGATAGTGACAAAAACTGTCCAGTTTGTTACTTATTTTTCTGCAATATAACTCCTTTAAATAACATCTGCCAAACAATAAAAAGTATCTCGTTAAGGTTGATGTAAGATAAGCTCATTGATGTTATGATTTAATTTTTCTAAGAATTAAAAATTTTTATTTCTAAAACGAAGCACCTGACAAAAAAATACTTTTTTAAATATAATATTTAAAATACGATACAATTTAGTGAAATATGAGATATTATACTACACAATAAAGAATTCAAAATCAAATTTAGAAAAACAGTAGTGTAATTAAAAAATTTTAAAAATGACGGTCTTTCTTTCAACACAACAATTTTTTAGTGCAATAAGTAATATATTAACATGTATACAGTATACTACTAAGAATTTTTTTGACCGATACATTTTTAATGAGCAAACATTATATATGACTTCTAAAAATTACTCACAAAGGAGTTAAAATTTTAATCTTATTAGCATGTGCTTGTAACAATTAAACATTATTTTCTGTAATTTTTCCATCGAATTTAAGTTTAACTTTTTGTCTTTGTGTTTCAAAAAAAAGAAGTAACTGACCTTTTTACTCATTTACCATTTTCCTTGATAAAGAACTAAAATTAAATTTATAAAATATAGAGGCAAAATAAAAAAGATACAAACAAATGATTTCTTAGAATATTTATTTTAACACTTTTATAAAAATTTACAAATTTATTTACTGCATGACATTGAAAGTATTATTAACACTTACTTTGATTAAACATTTAACTTATAATTAACATTTAATGAAAAAATATAAGACTTAGCAAATTTTTAACTGCACATCTTGTATTGTAGAATAAAAAATATGCGAACAATAATTATTTTTCAAAATGATTGATTCTTTACATTTTTTATTTAATCTTTATAAGTCAACTAATGATGTAAATTATGAATAATTTTGAAATGTTCCTACATGCACTTATAGGCACCTTACAGAGGGTCAGGGCACAGTGTGTCAGATGCAGAAGCTTCTTTTGATGGGCTCTGCTCAACTCTGCTGTTTGCTGTACTCAGGACCAACACAAACACAATCCTAATAAGCCAATCGCTAGCTCGGAATCTTACGTCTGTAAGCTTCATAAGTTTGAGTGACACATCGATGTGTATATGTTGTGTGAGTAATATACATGTATACACAGTTTCTAAAGAAAGTCTTGAACATGGTGGCTCACCTGCCACACTGTGCCTTGGCCCTCTGCAAGGTGATTTACAGTCTACAGATTACAGAAGGCACCTGGCACATTATTGACATCTGACGGTGGAATCACCCTTAATCCTCAATGTCTGGTCAGTTCAAATCCAAATGACATAACAATGATTAAATATAGCTATTTCATTTGAACTTTTAGGTTACAACCCTGCATTTTAAGAATAACTTTTAAGAATGATATCGTGATATCCAGTTTCTTTTAAAAATTCGTCAAGAACTATGGCACTCCTTTGATTACTACTAATAAATAACTTTAAATTTTAGGAGGCCCAACTTCCTAGTCTCCGAGAAATAAAATCAGAAACATTTCCGGTCAAACATATAGATTCGTGTGGAGAGATTATTATTGTTTACTAATGGTTAATTGTAAATCAATAAATACTATTAAATTTTATTGGAATCGCTTGAAAAACTAAAACAATGAGATTAATTGCGATTAAACTTATTAATTAAAATTTCAGTGAGTCTAGCTTCAATGATTTTTAAATTTATTAACTTAGAATTATTGCAAAATGTGGTGAAGAAATATGTATGTAGTTAGTACAGGTCAGTACAAAATCTATATTTAGGAGTAATTTTCTTACCATGAGCGTTAAATCTTTGGCATAATTAAGCAGAAACACGAGTTTTGCAAGTTAATAACTAATATACATGAATCGGGGTTCTTATGGGGTATAAGGCCACAAAGGGCGTGGCTGCGGCTCTCTGTACTGAGAGTAAACTGAAAAAGGCTTCCCATCATTGTACAAACGGTTGGTTTTCTTTGGTTTCCTAAGTTTCTTGATTCTCCTACACGGTTTTCTTACAAGATACTGTACAATCTGTCTGTGACATTTCTCATACAAAAATATGATTAGACTTAGGGAAAATCCACTTAATAAAAACACAAACAGTGGAGTGACTTCAGAAAGACCTAGTGATGTAAATGAAACTTCTTTTTTAATACCGAATTTGGCCCGATTTTTGTTTTTTCTCCGAGAAATTATTCCATTCTCTCTATACTTTTGGATGCTGAAAAAAATTTACATTATTAAAATTGTCCGGCATAAATTTTTTATTTAAAAATACTTACTGATGATTTAAAAATTGAAGAAGTGGATCTCCTTTGTTCAAAACTATACCTTTTTTTCTAAAGTTACCTAGTGGAAAAGCTAAGATTTTGCAAGGTTTTTTGAAAGTTACTGGACTCCGAAATTCACCAATATTATAGAGAACTACCCTTTCGTTGCATACCTACATTAAAAAAAAAATTTTTAAGATTAACACGCTAAAAAGTAATCTATTTTAATTTATATAATTTGTACATTTTTCAAAAATTTTCCAGAATTGCCCTAGTTTGAAGTGTACTAGTTTAGAACCGTATTTATTGCACACACACGCGCGGACACACAAACATAGATTGATACGAATCATTTGTATAAACGTCTCCAAAAGTAAAAAATTACATTATAAAGTTTAATAATATCTTCGTAGGGGTAAGCGGTACAATTATTGACACCTTAAGGTAGTGATTGACCCCTGTATGATTTGTATGTCTATATATAAAGGCTCCATTTAAAAATGCACGTGGCGGTCAATCACTATCAGGGGGTCAAAAACTGTACCCATTACCCCTATAACTATTTTTCGAGTGAAATGTTAAAGATCATTCTTAATGACATTTACACAAATTTCTTAAGTGCCAAAAACTTTTGTCTACGGTAGAATATAAAAAAACAACTATCTTTTGTCAAATTGTCCTACCACCATTACAAATAAAAGTGTTAAAAATAATTTTTAAATGCTATTGAGAAAGGTGATGCATTGTTTAGTATCTTCAAAAATTATCAACGTAAGTTAAATATTTTACATTACCTGCTGTATAGCCTCTTGGAAGGTTGTAGGTAGACTATTCTCATCTTTCAAAAACAATCTCAGTTCGTCATTTATATTGTCCTTTGAGCTCTAATAAAATATCATTGGATAAAGTTTTTAAGTACAATGTAATTGATATATTCAATTAAAACTTTACAAAATTACCGAGAAAAACGTTAATGAGTCAGTGTTTTTTACAATAATCAATTGATATGTTTTGTCCTCTAGAAATCCACGCGCATTTCTAAATGGAATGTGTGGTTTTGAAACTGTAGCAAAACTTGTAAAACAGCCTGCGTACATTGAAATAACAATGAATGCTGTCAGATATAGCGATAGTCTTGCCATCTTGGATGATATGGAATTGAATTGTTCATCTGTAAATTTAAAAAAAATGTAGGTATAGACAGGTAATTCCATTGTATAAGTGTATCTAAATTTTTAGGGTTCTTAAATTATATTTAAAAGTATATGATGATTAACAAGATCAAAGACGTACATTTTGCAAACTTGAATAATCATCTATGATTTTTTTATTTTTTACACTCAAGTTTCCAGAAATTGTGGAAAATTGTTTTACCAAGTTAGTGAAAAAAACACCTCCTTCTGCCATTTATGAAAGTTTGTAAGAGAAGTTCAAAATGGAGAAGCGGGCCAAAAAAATGTATTTTATATTTGAGCATTTTAGGAGTGCACACAAATTTTTCTAGATTTTTTATGAGCGGAAATTTTCGAGAAAATAAGAGAAGAAAAATTGACAGTTTAAAACGGTTTCTTATGAGAGAGCAAGGTAAGGTTTGCCTTTTAATTAAAATTAAGGTATATTCTAAATGTGTTGTTTAAAAAAAAACGTTTTTATAGATAACTTGGTGCTAAAGAAAGATGCTCGATAAAAAAAAAAATCAAACTTTGCCAGGCATTTTTAAAAAATATAAGCAGTTAGAGGTCGTACAGTTTAAAAATTGTAGAGGACAAGAGCAGCTGCGGTAAAGGGGGCCCAGATGCGTTAGTGGGGAGGGGCCTCCCCGTTCCTCGCCTCTCTAAATGATACTCCCAAACCTCCTTAAAAAGTTTTTTTTTTATATCTTATTTTTCCTAACTTTCTTTGCACACTCCTTATTTAAAAAAAGTATTTGTCTTTACGTTATGGATCACCTGCAGGTGGTTAGTATTTTATATCTATAGAGTTATTAAAATAGAATTGAGATTTATGAGGGCATTCGAGTCCACGAAATTTTTTAAATATTGTGTATTTTTACCTTCCAAAGATGATAAACCATGAAATTCGTCATTATTTTTCTGTTGTTGATTGTTATAAAACAAATTACATGAACTGAGAACATTTTTCAATTTTGGTAACCATAAAATTTATTCCGATTCTTTGACATATTTTGAACAAAAATTGATGGAGATATATGTACTCAAACCCCACAGATTTTAGGTAAAAAAGCTGACCACTTGTTACTTAACCATTGCTGATTTATTTTTAACTCAGCTGGGCTCAAATTTTTCCTTAAAACGTGTACTTCAAGATAAAAAAAGACTCATAACAATCTGCAACTTGGCAACCACGGTATTGTTAATCAACGCACAGCTGTCTTAGATAATTTTTAGGCTCTTATGTATATCAACGATCAATAGTTACAAAAACTTTAGGAGGTAGACACGTACATCAACATATCACTATGTAACCAACTTAGATCACCCATATACTATTTTTTAAATTTGTTTTATATTGAAAATACATGATTTTTAAGTGGCTTCTTTTTGTTCTCTGACAAAGTAATAAGGCACTCCCATAATTTTGTTGCACCTAAAAACTAATTTAGGATATATTATCATGAAGAAAGAAAGCATCATGACATGTAGAATATCGCTATAATAAAAAGTATAAAAATATAAATAATAATATAATGGTAATCAAAAAATTAATAATAAAATCGAATGGGTTTATGGTAAGCATTTCATTAATTACCTCATATTCGTGTATATTTTCGCATGGGTATATTATTTTCTAAAAGTATATATGAAAATTTTCATTTTTCAAGAGTGATGATCTAGTCAACTCTATTATTTAATTAAAACAACCCAACCTTTGTAAAATGTAATTTTACCGAATAATTGTTCTTTATAATGACAATCTTGTACGATATGGTATAAATAACATAAATTTAACATCTTTGCTGCATTTTTGAATAAACCATCTTAAACAGTTTACCTGTAAATTCCTGATGGACGAACATACGCCACACGTTTAAGAAACTGTCCGACAGTTTGAAAATAAATCCTCTTCTATCATTATGTAATACTAAAATTACGCTAAACAGAATTGATGAAATAGCTATAAGTATAATCAAGAAAATCCAAATGCGTTTGCTGAAAACCTATTTAATAAAAGAGATAAAACGTAATAAAGAAATCAAGTCATGAATATTTTACAATTAAAATATTTCACCTCAAAATAAGCATTCCATGGAATCTCCATGGTACCTGGTAATTTATAGTATAATGTGTCTTGCAAATCCATAATTTCAATCGTTACGTCATAATCATCCAAGTTTTTGTTCGTTAAAAACTCGCCGGGAAGAATAATACTTTCATTTAATAATTTTGTGGACTTAATTAATGTGTTATTGACACTTTCATGGGATTCCTTCTTGATATGGGAGCCATTTTTAAACTTATATGCTAATCCTGTGTTAGATGCAAAATCTTCCACTATTTCAGAATAAAAAGAATAAATCTACGAGCATTGAAGGAAAATAATTAAGTTTTTGTGAATGCAATAATTGTGATATTTTGAAATAAAACAATTTGTATTAAATCAATTCGATACCTCAGCAGTAATTGTAGCCGACGCACCACTTAAATTCTTTCGTCTCTGTACCAAAGCACGCTTGTCTATTACGGTCAATCCTTCCTTGATGCTCCACTCGAATAATTTATTAACGTGTAATTTATTTTAAGGTCCAACAGCGAACCATTCATGAATGTTTTTATTGTTTCCGCATTTTATTAAGACTTCACTTTTTATATTCAAGTGGAGGTAATTCTTTTTAGGACACTGGCAAGTGCTATGGATCTCTTCAGTGATGTCAGGCCGGAATAACAAGAGCCATACGTGAGGCGAAAGATTGTGATGCCTCGAAAATTGTGTGAATTTTTCGAAATCATTGTCAGTATTTAAAAATACCACAAAAAGAGTTTTTGAGTAATTTCTTAGTTTCGGATACTTTTCTGGAATATCTGATATAGTCGAAGCTACAGAGTATACCATTTTACGCGAGAATTCTTTAACCATGTTGACCACCGAATGTATGTCTGTGGATTCAAGAGAAAAATTGTTGTATTTAAGTATTTATACCTTTTGTAAAAATCGGTTTGCTTTTGCTTACCTTCGTTGCTCCTGTAAATAATTCCTATACTGGTGGTCGCATACAACTTTTGTACATCCAAAATTACAGGAACTTGACTTTCCATGTTTTTAGCTGAATCACATGGCATGAATAAAACAACGGCGAATATTACAACGAGGCTGGTTAGCTTCATCATTTTTGGCTAAAAATATGTGAAGAGAATTTAAACGTTTTCTCACAAAATTAAATAAATGATTATATACGTCTTTATATGAGATAGTAAAAGCGAGACTATTTTACGAAAGTACAACTACCAATACATAGCTAAGCCAAGATTCAATTTAATTAATACACAAAATATTCGTATAACAGTACTACTTCTTGACACTATATTCTTGTTTTTAAAGATATGTTACGTTATTGTTCATTTATTTGTCTTTTTTTCATTTTTGAGTGAATTATAAAATTTACTCAACATTTTGTAAAATAGTGAATTATCGCGTTAGACTTTATACTTAAAAAAACTCGAGAAACATTCCTTTTTTTAGTCTTCATAAAATTAAAATCATTTACGAAAACACGTACATATTGTTGCAGAAATCGTGAGGAAGCAGGAACATGCTTTGATCGTATGATTTAGGTTAGGGCACATAACTTTTTCAACGATTTTATTTATTTACATACTTAATCTTTAAAAAAGTTTTAGCCTTTTCTACCTTTTAAACCATATTTTTGCCTTAGTATGTCGTCAGAAGTTATTTGAATAGACAATCAAAATTATTCAAAAAGTTTGACTTTTTTTTAGAATGTCGATAAATGCAGTGTAATAGTAGTCGTACGCATACGGATTTTATTTAATCTTTTAATTTTTAAGCAATTTTTTCTGTTATTTTTTTTGCCTGCAATTTCTTTTAACTTCAGATATGCAAAACTCTAGTTTGTACAAAAAGCTTCATTTAGTTTTTTATAAGACAGTGAATTTTTAGGTTTTTAAACAGCCAATTTTTATAATATTCTATACTAAGGTTTAAAGTAAAATGTTATCTTTTGAATTTTTACTTTTATAGTAAATCAATGATTGAAGAAGTAGAAAAACCAAATCAAATTTATTCAAATTTAATATTTAGAATGCAAAAAAATGATCAAGTGCTTTCTACAATTCCCGTGACTTTCTAAAAAGTATTCAAGTTCTGTATAATCTAACGTTGAAGGATAACTTAATTACGCTAGTTGATTTACGTCAAGTTAAGTTAGTATTTTTTTTGCGAAAATTTAGCACTAGTTTTAATAGTAAAAATAAAATTATGTTCAACAAAAACTTTTCTGTTAATTAACTACTTTAATGTACATAAAATTATTTCCATTGTCATTTTAGTAGTGAGAATTAATTTTAAATATTTTTTTTTGACACATATTTATAGTAAAGATGGAGACAATTTAAACAAAGTTTTTGATAAGTCCCCTTAAAAAAAATTTTATTTTTTTAAATAACGGCAACAAAAGTAGATATTTAATTCTATGTGGAGCTTGAATAATAACTTTCGGTTACATATGGTGCAGAACTCTGCTTTTTTTGTATTAAAAAAATACATTACTTAAATGACATTAAAAAAGTTGATAAGTATTGTAAGTTGGTAGTTAGAGACATCCCAAAACGAAGCACAGCTAAATTGTTTGAATTTTATTGACTTTGTACTTTTTAAACGGTTTTTAACCATTATTTGTTTCGTCCACCATTTTTTCTGACGTCTTGAACATCAACTAAGTGTTTATCTTAAAAGTTTTGTTTACCTAGTTTTATAGAATTTCTTAACGAAGGAAAGCTTGGTTGTGCTTGATGAGTTACTTCAAATAAAATTACAGATGTTTATGCAAAAGTTTAGCACTTGTTTTATTAATAAAAAAGAAACGATGTTAAACCAAAAAATTTTTTTAATTAACTTCTTTAATGAGTAAGGAATTGCTTTTATTGTGTTAGCACAACAAAATTTAAGCTTTTCTTTACCAATACTTCATTTTAATAGTAAAAACTTACGTCAAATATTATATTATTTGCACGCGCTTTTAAGAAGAGAGTAAAAGTAAAATTCTTATTATTCAGACAGCATACTTAAATTGATAAAAAGAAGCAAAGAAACGATGAGAATAAAAAAAATTTTTTACTTTCTTATACTACATCAATGATAGCTTTTAGTTTTATGTAGTGCATTTTTCTGCGTATTTTGTATCAAAGAAAGTACATTACTTAAAACAAAACAAAATGATTTCGATGAGAGCTAAATGCATCTATTTCTGCCAGAGAGAGGATTTAAAGATGCACTTACTTGTTAACTTGATTCTCGTAACGCAGACAATGACTTCCGGGAACTCCTTAGATGAAGCTGGGCACGGCTGGGATGGCCACCTTTTGGATGCTGAAAGTTGTGACTTCTCGAGTTTCACAGGACACTTTTCACAAACGAATATCTATATTCGAGTACTAAACTTCTTTGACAAACTGTATCGGAAACGTAGTACACAGTGATCACTTGGGGTTGAGGTGTTGTCTAGTTGACGCACTGCGAGACAGTGACGTGTTGGGGCTCTGCCTTGAAGGGCTTGGAATTTTCTCTCCCACTACCAAAATTTTCTGGCCATGAAGTGGGTGAAAAGGAACGCCCATTGACATAGTCAACCCCTTCCTAACTTCCCCTCTTTTTATTTGTATTTCCTAAAACAAACAAAACAGAAGCCAATCGCCGTAGGACAGGTCGTAAAGAAACCAATACATTACAAGATTTCAATGCAATGCATCGTAGGCATAAAGATATTTTCTTTTAGAGATATACTATATATAACGAGAAACTTTTCGGCAATGAATATTATCAATTTTTAAAATATTCATTTATTAAAATTTTTTAGTAACACAAAAAATTAGTTAGCAACGGTAGCTGTTTATCGAAATATTTTCTAATTCATTCACATCAGTTAATCAGCTGTACGTTAATTTGTTTATGTTTTTGATTTAAAAAAAAATTTGATGTATCATTAGCGTACCAAATCCAAATATGAGTGAAATCCAATTTAGAAATTTGGTGTTCAATTACTGCTGTAGGTATTAATATGCTCAATAGTTTTTTTATATAAGATATTAATAATAGGTTTATTTTTTTATAATTATTTTTACTTATAATAGCAGTGCTATCATAGAATTTTTGCACAACCAAAACATGTTTTATAATTCAATAAGTACTGTTTGTACTTGAATGGGTGCTTTGACTTTATATTACTTATCATAACTTAAGATCTCTTTTCGTATAAAAAAGGCAGGTAATTTTTAATGCAAAAAAAAGGCTAGAAGTAATTAGCCTTTATTGTTATATTATATAATTTTTTGGCTAATATCTGATTTAAGTATGTGGAAAGTATTTTTATACAAAGCAAAAAGGTCTGAAGCATTTTTTTAAGATTTTCTGCTTTTTTGCTTATTAATTGTGTATTGTTTGTTCTGTAAAGCTGTAATGATTATCGTTAAGGAAAATTTATTTTAAATTGAGGTAGTACTATTAAAGAATAATTTTTTGTTTCTTAAAAGAACAATAAGTATTTTTAACGTCATAAACAGTGAAGACTTTAGACTTTTATACTTTAGAAGAAATCAAAATTATCTACCATTTTTCGTTAATTTAATGATTTAAAAGTTTACGAGGTTGATTTACAGTTAGTACACAATAAAGTATTCGGTTCGTACCTTCAAGTGAGATTTTTTGATGCTAATTTTTTAAAGTTAACGCTCTGTTATAACAAACTTTTTACATAAATTTACATTTATCTGTTGTAAGTAAACAAATAAGCAAAATTATTTTAAAATAAGTGTTTAATAAAAAGTGAAATTAATATTTGATGCATCATTCATATCGCCAATGATATGCTTTACTGAAATACGCCGTGTGCGATTGTATATGCTGCAAATTTTTTTTAAGCTCCAACCTCTAAGTAAAATTAAGAAAATGTGCTAACACATGCTCATCTGTAGATATATTAACAAATGGTTTAAATACATACAGGACCGTCCCTTTAATCCCCTACTTTCTTCTCTTGGAGTTAAAAACATAGATAACTTTAACGGCCGCTACGCTTTTTCAAACGTTTCTCCTTTTAACGTCCTAAATTTTCAATATCTCATCTGTATTTTCCAGCATAAAACAAAGCAGCGACACTATATATATTATTGAGCCGAAGAAGATTAGTTTATTCCCTTAAATATCCCGTGTCAGTACTGACGCATTAATGTGGATGACAATTAAGTTTTATTACCTTCTACTACGCAGCTCTGCTCATAATATATTTACAATTCTTCGTGTAGGTCCTGCACCTGCTTTTGTTCCACATTTATTTTTCCTATGATATGTTTTTAGAATCAAGCACTCACCCTTTTCTAAGTAAATCGTGTTATTGATCGAACGCTTATTTTTGGGTGTTTGTATAAAATCACAAGCCAATCATTTATTTTTGTGTTTTTTTTTTTTAAATTAAAAGACAGTGTGGCGATTTGATGTTACTGTGGCCGTTTCTCTAGTAAAAAAAAAACTGAAATTGAAGTGTGATATTGACCACAAGCTCAAAATAAGCAATAAAATACCTAATCATTTTGTGCAGCATATACTAAAAAGTGAAAGGAAAGATTATTTTTTGTTTTTTTTTCTAAATTTAAAGTAATTTTTATGCATTTATCACTACTGTAGTTCTATTTTCAACTGCATTACATTCTAATTACCAAACAACAATTTTTTTACAACACTTTTGTTTTTTATGGTAAAAGATTTTTTACTTTTTTTTTTTTCAGATAAAAACAATAATACTACGAACCAAACCTGAATTTAAGGTTTTAAAGAAATAAGATTTAAATAATTTAAAAATAATAATTTACGCGAGTTCAAGTGATTCAAGTGGATCTTCACTATTCATTATGAAAAATTTTAATTAGGCATCCTATCGATTGTACCATAAGCGATTTCTTACTTTTTTAAGTATCTCCCTAAAACCAAAGAAAATCATCGTATTTTTTCTTTTCTACCTTATGTTCTTTATGAGTTCGCGGCGTAGAACGAAAAATATTCCAAAAAAAAAACCAACGTAGCTGGCAGGGATTTGAAATAATAATACCTTAGTATGGAATAAATAATATATTGAGCCATTTCCAACATCAGGACTACCACCAACACACCGTGTTAATCAAATTTCGGAGCCCATTGTTTCAACCAATCAGAATCCTAGGTAGGGCCACGTATCTTCCTACAGCAAATCCGAGCTACTTTCACTCCAACCCTTGAAACATTGAGGCCAATCTTCTCAAACTCGCGACCATCAAGCGCCTTTTTTCCCCTGCGACAGCAATTTTGGGATATTTTGTCCTATTCTGTTACTATTTCCATAAGTATTCAAGGTATGTACTGATTTTGTGGTTTTCGTTTGTAAATAAGTTGACGAAGAACAGATATATTCGAAGATGGTTTATGAAAATAGAGCAATTTGTAAATAGTTGCAGATATACCCACGCGTTAAAGAATTTGATCTGATGTTGTTTGTGATATTGTAGTACTTAAGCTGCAAAAGAAAAGTTTGCAATTAAAATAGTAGACAACTTAATTTAATATTTTTCAACTTAAATTTAAACCCTAGGAGATAAATACAATGTATATCAATACTATCGAGTTTCGATAAATAATACTTGTTACCTCTCAAATCGATATTGCCACCTTATTAAATAGCAACTTGGTGAGTTTGACTCTAAAAGTTTCTCTTTAATCACTAACAAAGTACAAACTCAAAGGTAATACTGCAGAGATTCGTACTAGGCATGAGGTATGAAGTAAGCTCGTCATTTGTCTGGAATAAGGAAACTGCGAGTCATCCAATTTCAAGTAGTACGAGTCCGAGTTTGGTCAGACATAGGCAGATTTTATTTAAAATTATGTTCTCGGGTATCAAACACTCATCTAAATGTAGTTAAAATAAAAAAACCATTATAAATACAAAAAAAAAAAAAAAAAAAAAAATCAAATGAATTAACTTTCGTTATTGTGACTGTGCCAGTCTTGCAGAAGTTTCAGGAATTTCAAGTTTTACCCGATACAGTATCTGTTTTTACCGAAAGACTTTCTGGTTTTTTGGAACAGACTTGTATCTGAAGCGATCGGCCAAATTGAGAAAATCAAGACACTATTTGTTGAAATTTATATTTTTCCCATTTATAAGAATTTCGAAAATTCATGTGATCCTTAAAGTCCGTGAGAATCATGGAAAGGACAATAGACTACTTTAAAAAAGTCAAGCCAAAGAGTTATCGGACAACCTAACTGGGCATGTAGTGATCAAGAACACAACTACACTCTAATTATTAATTAAGTCTCGTAGCTCTCCGACCCCCTTGACACGATCGGTAGGTAGCACCTGAATAATACATCCATCAGCGCGTCAAACAAAAAGACTCTCTTAGCACATGATTTATTAAAGCCCTTGGCTACTGCGTACCCACTAATAGTATAGTTCTCCTATAGAGAAAAGCAGCTGGGGAGGAATTACCCACTTTTACCCGCAAACGATTTTTACTGGACTAGTACAGTATAAATACTATAGTATACTTACAGGTGGTAGTGATTCCAAAATAATCATATTTTTTTAATTCACAAATTTTTTTCTCAATAGAATTAGCTTAGTACTAATAAATTTAATAGTATTAGGACATCTAATGGGTAGCGATTTTTATCCTTACCTATTACATATTCGATATTGGAGTGGCGTCAATTTTGGCTGCAGCTATGCAGTCTACTTATATGAATATATGTTATCGCACGTAATACGGTAGAGGCCGCGACAACGATGTCCTTGGCAGTTGTATTATGGACGGGCGATTTTGGTCGCTCAGCAGGTCGAGAGACTGCGTGATTTTTCTTGAAATAGTAATTTAAATTTCATTAATTTCTTTGTAAGAAAAAAGATAACAATCATCATTTATATAATTTAGATGGTCTGTTTGTTTACTGATAAATCAATAATACAATTTTTTAGAAAATTGAACAATGAAAATAAAAAATGATAAAAGAATAAGAAAAGAAAGGAAAACAAGAAAAAAAAATTGCATCAAAAGTCGTGTTTGTTAGCCTGTGATTTGTGGCGCTGAGATAGAAAAGAAATCATTTTTTATAAACCATATTCAAAAATATCTGTTCTTCGTCAACTTATTTACAAACAAAAAGTACAAAATGAATACATAGTTTGAATACTCATGAAAATAATAACAGAAGAGGACAAAATATCCAAAAGTTGTGGTCGTAGGGTTAAAAAGGCACTCGATCGAGCTTGCGTTAACGCAGGTGTGGTGGGAGGAAAAAACTCTTGAGTTTGAGTAGATTGGTTATAGTTTTTAAAGAGTAGGGGTAAAAGGAGTTCGTATTTGCTACAAGTAAATACGTGGCCCTTCGTAGAATTTCGATTGGTTGAAACAATGGGCTCCAACGTTCGATTAACCAGGGGTGGTAATGGTGGTCCTGATGTTGGAAATGTCCCAATATATTATTCATTTCATACCAAAGTATTAATAATATAAATCTCTGGCAACTACGTTGGTTTATTTTATGGAATATTTTTTGTTGGACGCAGAGAACTAATAAAGAAAATAAGGTAGAAAAAAAAAATTGTGAAAATTTTCGTTGATTTAAAAAAGACTCTTAAAATGTGAGGAATTCGTTTATTTCAAAATAAATAGAATTCTTTGTTAATGTTTTTTATGATAAATAATAATGACTCACTTGAATCACTTGCACTTGCATAACATTTGGTTTTACAATTATCTAAATCTCATATCTTCTAGACCTAAGAATTCTTGTTTGGATCGTAGAATTGTTGTTTTTATCTTAGGAAAAAAAAGTAAAAAATCTTGCACGATGAAAAACAAACTTTGTTGTCTAGTAATTTAGATGTAAGAAGTTTAGTCAAAAATGTAATTACAGCAGTAATACATGCATCATAATTAATTTAAATTTCAAAAAAATTAAAAAATAATATTTCCTTCAACTTTATTTAGTACATGCTGCACAAAATTATTTAGTGCTTCATTGCTTATTTTTACATAGCTGTCAATATCTTCTTCTGATTTTTTTGGCTTTTTCTTGCCAGAGAAGTAGCCACGTGCTTACGAAACTACCACATAGGCTCGAAACATAAAAAATCCTCCACACCAACAAATAAATGGCTTGTGATTTTATTTAAACACCGAAAAGAGAGTATTCGATCAATAACATGATGTACTTACAAAAGGGTCAGTGCTTGATTCCAAAAACAGATGGTAGAAAAAATAAACGTTAAACAAAAACAAGCGCGGGACATATAGGAACAATTATAAATATATTATAAGCAAAGCAGCATAGTAGCAGATGGTAAAATTCAATTGTCATGCTTATTGTACGTATTCGTACTGTAACGCTTTCTGGGCTCGACTCTATATAGTATCGCTTCTTTGATTTATGCCGGATGAAGCTGTAGAAAGTTTCCGATGTCGAAAAGAAAAAGCTCATAAAAACATTTTTAAAAGCGTGTAGGCTGTTATAATGACATACATATGATCTTAATTGCAGAAAAAAAATGTATTGCAATGTATGTAATTCCCAACTTCAGGAAAATTAAATTATCATATTATCAGTAAGCTTAGCATAAATCGACGTTAACGAAATACTGTTCAAAGTTGTATAAATATTGTTAAAATAAGTATAACTGAAGAAAAATATAAGGCAAAAGACAACTTACGTGATTGCTAATTATACCTAAAAAATATACCAAAATGCTCCATCAATAGGTAACTTAAATAGAAATATTAAAACTTTAATTTAATATATTTTTTGTAACAGTATTCTGCTTTTTCTTTGACTTAGTTAATTTCTAGCCATAGTAGATGAAAAATTTAATGTATTTATTCAACGATTTTTATTCTACTATGCCTACATCGTTACGGGTATTTTTAGAAAGCCTCGCAAACAATAATTTTTTTTAAATTAAAATATTGAGGACAAAATTGTACTTGGTATAAGTGGAAAGAAAGTTGAGAATGGTTCAAGTTTAATAATTACCATATTGTAAAATGCTTACACTATTATTTTTATTTTCAGATAAACATGATAAAAACTATGAAATCTCTTAGTTTTTTGGTTAATTGTTTGTGAATAAAATATATTTAATAATGGAATGGCATCATTTATTATTTCTCATTATACATTCTCTTTCGTAGATAAAAACCATGAGTCAATCGATATTTTTACTGTTAATTACAGTCTATACATTGGCCATTGGCTCATTTTTAGAAGGAGCATATAAATATAAGAAGTTATTGTCTAAGTCGAGCCAGGCCTCAACTTTATCCGAATCAAATTGTTCTAGATTGTTAACTTTCAGGGGTGTTTTTGAGTAAGCGTTTTCGTTCTCGTCATCTTCAACTTCCTTGATGCCGGTTACTACAATAGATTTACCACTGACCTAAGCCATGAACACATTTTTCAATTAAAAGAACCTTACTTTGTATTAATTGCATAGTATTGAAACATCTGATAGCTAGAGACTTTTATTTGTATGATAAAAGTTTTGGCCAAAGTAGAGCATAAGACTTGTTGGCAGGTACTTATTCAATTTAATTTTAAAATTAAACGCGAGTGAAACTTAATGATGAATAAGTAAAACCGGACAAATACTTAAACAAAGACTTTGATACTTATGATGACGTTGAGCGTATTGGAAACAAATATTGTAGTATCTATTTCCCTCAGACGTTTTAACTTGAAATGCACCACTTTATTGAATTTTCGAGAAACGTAGAGAAATCGAGATATTCGTCTTTGATTGATCGTTTTCTCACCTTATCATTATTTGCGGCTGATATGCGAGGATCATCCTTAGATATCGATTCAATTGCCAACTGCCTTGTCTCTTGGAAAGTGTTGCTAGGAGATATAGTTTGGTGACCCGCCAACTTATATTCAAAGTGGCTATCTTAGGACCTGCTATTAATGGGGGATGCGGCTCAAAAGGTGAATAAGTCGAATCCTCTTCAGACATTTTAAAACAAATTCCAGTGTAACATGAAATACTCGATTAGTTTGAAAATAAAAGTGCGAATTGTGGTTAAAGTTACTTAACAAAAACCTCTTAGTTGTGAGAATAGTGACACGAGTCGGTTGGTCTGGAGAGTCTGATTATCTCACTTTCGCGTTCCAATCAAATCTTTCCAACCTGCCCCGATAACTTAGAATATTGATGACGTGACTGCAATTATATACAACAGTTCGTGAGCAACGACTGCTAACTGCTACGAGGCGAGTTTGGTTTTACCACTGATTCGAGGGCCTTATCGTGGCCAAGCTGCCGAACAAGGCGTACATAGTTTTGTTCATTAGCTGAGCATGGAAGGATTACAACGAGTATACGTCAGACGATTCGCGCGGAAATGTGCTTGCAGGTACACACTGCGCCGCAAGGAAGGGCCCAAAAATCCAAGGAAACAATAGAATTTCGAGACATTATACAAATATCAGTGTGTAAATTTTGTGTTAGTACAATATTTTATTTCAATCTTATCGAATAAGACGTAACTCAATTATACCATAAAATAACTTGTTTTAACAAATCTATGACAAGATATAAGTTATCTCGCAAGTTACTGTTGTAATTTTGTCCAACTGATATAAGTACAAGTCTGATCGTATTATATATGCTCAACCAACTAAGACAACGTGTATTACAAATATGGTGAAAATGACATGTTTTAAGAGAAACAATGTCAATAAATAAGTATACTACCTTATTAATTTTTTCTACGTTAAATATGTCCTAGTAAGTGTCATAAAACTATTAAAAAATACGAAAAAAACGTGCATCACTTCTTATGAGATATGACTTCTTATCACTCAGTATCTATTATACGTACCCTACTATGTTTTTGTATCGTATAAAAAAAATTGATGCAAGAAAGCTCGTGCAACTTAAATAGATTTGTATCTTTAATACATTGGTCATCAACTATTGAGTAAGGATGCGAAGAAAATAAAAACGTAATTAGCCAGTTTATTGTTGATTAATTTTTGTTAAATAAAGGAATTTATCTGCTGGTGAATAACGCCGTTATGACAAGAAACAGAAAATTTTTACATAATTAATTAGAAAATTCTTAACTCGATATTGTAATTTGAAGTATTGAAATAAAGATTTTTAAAAGTTATTGTTGAATTATATAATAGTTAGGAAAATGAAATAAAAATGTACACAAATTTACAAAGTTTTTTAACTTGTAAGTTCCTGGCTTAATATTCAAACGTTTTGTGAATAAATAACAAGTTCTGAAGCTTTTTATGGAACATAGGAAGAAGAAGATATTTAAGGAAGCAATGGGCAGTTTTTTCCCGGTGTTTCCCTGTGGCCTTTTCCATTAAAACGGTCTCACTCAAATTTTTTTTCATGTATTATGACCTGTTAAACACGATTTTTAATTGTGGCTTGGTCTTGAATGCACATAATAATAGTAATTAACAAATTTTATTAACAAATTGAAAAATCATAAAATTTTGTTAAAAAAAATTTATTCTTATTCTTTGACACTCCTAAAAAAAATGTTTGATGAAATTTTTTTCTACACGTCATACTTTTTAAGAAAAAAATTGTCAAACTTTAAAAAAATTAGAAATATGCAATTTATAACCGTTAATATTTTGATCGTTGAAAAACTTTTTGCAACTCTGCAAGGCGTTAAAGATTTCTGAATTATTTTCCTTTAGAAACACATAAATTTGAGACTGGTAAAAAAATTTGTCTCTTATTGATAAGCTTTGAATAGTGAGCTTCTTGCTATGCTACCCATGGTTTGCATACATCTAAAAATAAAATGTACACCTTTGACTTTAATCACTCTACCTAACTTTTTTTCAGGCATTTTCATTAGCCATACGATATTATTTGTAGGAGGTTGTCTCATAACTATCAAATGAATAGTTATAAATAAATTTTGCTACAAATTAGAAAATAGAAATTTTTTTTTGGTAAAATATTGTCTTTTTGTTCCTTGGTTAGTTTAAAATAAAAATTATCTTGTAGAATTTTTCTCTACATGTCAGTGGGTATAAAATTAAACTAGCAAATTTGAATAGAATCGTCATTCATTTTTAACAACACGTGAAGTAGTACCCAGTACCGCAAACAGGAATGGATCAGATTAGAGGACGTGTTTGTCTGCTTGTGTTCACATATTAATCATTTTGTATAAACTATCTACAAAAAAATCTGTTTTTAGTAACCTTATTTCCAAACGGTGAAAAGAAAATTAATACATAGCTCGAACACTCATAAATATAATAAAAAAGAGGAGAAAATATCTAAAACTTGCGGTCGCGGGGGAAAAAAGGCACTCGATCGAGCTTGCGTTAACGCAGGTATGGTGGGAGAAAAAAGCTCTTGAGTTTAAAAAGATTGGCTGTGATATTCAAAGGGTAGGAGTGAAAGTAGCTCGTATTTGCTACGAGTAGATACGTGGTCCTGCCTAGGGTTGTGATTGGTTGAAATAATGGGCTCCAAAGTTGAATTGACCAGGTGTGTTGGTGGTAGTCATGATGTTGGAAATGTCCCAATATATTATTTAGTTCATACCAAAGTATTAATATTTTAAATCCCTGGCAGCAACGTTGGTTCATTTTATGGAATGTTTATTGTTGTACGCAGTAAATCAATGAAAAAGTTTAGGTAGAGAACGAAAAATTACGACGAATTTTTTTTTATTTTGAAAGCGCTTAAAAAATAAGAAATTTGTTTAATCTTAAATCGATAGAATGTTTTGTTAAAGTTTTTCACAATAAATAACAAGGATTGACTTGAATCACTTGCACTTGAATAATTTTTTTTTTTTAAATTATTTAAATCTTACATCGTCCAGACCTAAAAACCCACGTCTGGATCGCATTATCATTTTTTCTATCTTAAGGGGAGAAAAAATAATAAATCTAGTACCATCGAAAACACAAATGTTTTAACAAGAGCTGTTGTTTTATTATAAAGGTAAAGTTGAATTATAAATGAAACTACAGTAAATGTGTATATATATATATATATATTGTAACGGGCGGTTGAAACTCAAACGCCGTTTACACTCATCTAGACTGCGCGAGGAAGAAAGGCCAGAGAGAGAGAGAGCGAGAGGGGAAGGGATCGCGATAATGCGTGCGAAAGAAAGAGAGAAAGAAGAGACAAGCGTCTTGATATGAGTATTAGCGAGGGACGCTCTTGGCCATTAGGCCAGACGGGATTAGGTATAGGTAGGAAAAACACGTGTGCGTCTCTCGCCCGCTACGTTTGTCAAGCCACGAGAGGACAACCTCGCCATCGCCTCGCCCACTTCTGCACCCACGTACCGTCGACGAGAAGGCTTACCGACTAGACACCAGGTCGAATATTTCTGCTGAGAGACCAACTGCTAGGCGAGCAGGTGCAAATAAGGGGCTGCGAAAAGCCAGGTAAGCGCAGTGCGTGCGCAAGAACCATAATAGCCGCGTAATCTCTCTCTGTGCCCGGTCGAATTATCACTGGCCGTCGGCCCCGAGATAAAGCCTTCCTCGACCGTACAGGCTTTGCCGTCAACGCGATCGAGCGAAATACACACACACACACGCGCGCGTATGCTTTTGTACTAGTGCAGACAAATATAGTTTCCGTTTTTTTGATCATTATATGTTTGTTTTGCTTTGTGCAGGCCTTCCCTTGCATGAAGCCCTTCCGACTACTCTTTTCTTACAGGTTTTATCTATAGCAATCTTGGCGTTCAGAAGGGAGCTGTAAGCCGGGCATCGGCCTTATTCTGCCACCTCCGCGGGCTCGCGCGTAAACACCAACGCGCGAGCGTCCTGAGCTGAGCCAGAGCTGAGCTGGCCTCTCAGCAAGCAGACGTGAACGAGAAAAAGCGGACTCGCTGTCCGCGTTGTAACGTGAGTGTGTCTCCGTACGTGCCCGGGAAACACAGTCCCGGTCAGAGTATCCCTCGAATTAATTTGTGGCTATCAAGGCCATAAGTGAATACGGACACCCCGTTACAATATATATATATATATATATATATATATATATATATATATATATATATATATATATATATGTATGTGTAAACATTTTTTTAAACATCAAAATTATAACAAAGTAAATTTATTTCCTTTAATTTTATGCAGTGCGTGCTGCACAAAAATATAAGGTGTTTTATTGCTTATTTTAAAATTGCGGTCAACAACATACTTCGATTTTTTTGGTCTTGCTTTGCCAGAGAAGTAGCTACGTTCCTGTCAAATCACTTAACTGGCATTAAATATAAAAAAAGGACACACACCAACACAGAACTGGCTTGACCAACACCCAAAAAAAAGCGTTCGATCAATGACATGATTTACTTACAAGTGGGTCAGTGCTTGTACTAAAAAAAGATCATAGGAAAAATAAACGTAAAACAAAAACACGTGCAGGACATATACAAACAGACATAAATAAATTATAAGTAGAGCTGCGTCGTAGCAGGTGGTGAAACTGTATTGTCATGGACGTTGTATGCATTGGTACTATCACACTTCTTGGGCTCAATTCTATATTGTCTTATGCTCTGATTCGTCAAGAATTTTGATCAGATAGTAAGTATGAATAAAAATCATACTTGTTGGATCTCTTTTAATGCTATTTATATTTTATACATAAAGCTTGTTTAATTTGAAAAAATTTGTTTAATTTTTAGGTCAGTAGTGGATTCATTCTAGTTATGGGTATCAAAATAAGTAAACAAGACGAGGATGGATACGATTCCTTAGAAACCACCGTAACAAATAACATACGAGATGAATATGATTTGGATAAGGTTGAGGCTGGCTCCCATCGGACAATAATGTCTTAAAAATGAGTCAGTCGTCCAAAGACTGTGATCAACATTAAAAATATCGATTGACATACGATTATCATCTACGAAAGAGAATGTGAAAGGAGAAATAATAAATGATGTCATTCTTCTATCTAATCTATTTTATTTACGAATACTTAGTCAACTAAAATATTTTGACACGTTTTACTTTTGATCATATTAGTACAAGGATGAAAATGAAAATTTAGATACTTCTTAACATAAGTTACGAAGTATATTCATTTATTTATCGATTTTCTTCTCACTAATATTAACTGCCGTCTCTTTATCCTACACTCAATAGAGATATTTGTAGTTGTACTAATAGTCTACTGGCAAAATACTCGTAAGTTAGTATGTACCGTAGGATAATTTCTAACGAAATTTTCTCTTGATTTTGTTGTTATAAAAGATTTCACAGGTCCTAAGTTATTTGACAAATAACTTGACTGTCGTGTTCTTACGCTCAAGATACTTATGTGCTCGTTGGTTTTATTTAAAAAAAATGAATCATTGGTTCTTTTATTTTATTATTTTTTTATGTTTGTATTTACAGTTTAATTTTTTTTTATAAGAAGACCAGATAATTTGTACTGCATGGAACAACAGCTAGAAGTCATATTTTTTGTTGTTGTATACATTATCACGTGTTTGTTAGCTAAAATTATTATCTGCAAAGCATGTATGTTAGTCACTTTGAATATTATACGTACCTTTTTGCTTTTACCTTAACATTGCATGATTTTTTTTAAGCTTTTGTTTTTACCTGTACAATTAAGATAAAGTGCTATTCCTCATTTGTCCGTAATAACATTACGAAATGCAATAATAGCGCTCTGTTCTACTTACATATATGTAAACATGGCCTCTGCTTAACGTACCCACACTTTTTTCCTGCGGATAAGGACATATACAAGTACAACAGCCCCTATTCTCTTAAAAACGCTTCCTCGAACTCTTACCCCACCAAAGTCAAAAATTTCTAATATTTTATCTATACTTTCCAGCATAAAACAAAGTAGCGACACTATATATAGAGTTAAGCCGAAGAAGAATAGTTTATTCCCTCAAGTATCGCGTGTCGGTACTGACGCGTTAATGTGCATGACAATTCAAATTTACCACCTTCTATACTACGCAGCTCTGCTCACAACATATTTGTAATTGTCTGTATAATATGTCCTGCACCTGCTTTCGTTTCACGTTTCTGTTCCCCTATGAAATGTTTATTGGATCAAGCACTAACCCATTTGTAAGTAAATCGCGTTATTGATCGAACACTCTCTTTTGAGTATTTGTATAAAATCACAAATCAGCTGTTTGTTGGTGTTGATGCTTTTTTAATATTTAATGCCAATGTAGTGTAAAGGAAATACAAAAAAAATTAAAGTATGATGTTGACCGCTATCTTAAAATAAGGATTTCGTTTGGAGAAGAAGTATATTTAACTGGTTTTCAAGTGAAATAACTAATATTACGTGCTAATCACATTGACTTTTTCTAAAACGATTTTTTTCAGTGGATTTTACTTTTTTTTCTAACTGATGTGCAAACACATAATTAAAGATAATCGTTTTTTACTTTATAGTAGTTTCGTTGCATTTGAAAGAAGCGTCGATTTGAGGAGAAAAAAAAAAAAAAAGAATTGATCATTAAAGCTCAAAACAGTTTCTCTTCATTATAAAACGATCAAAACTGTAGCAGTAAGAAATAATTTATGTAAGGTCTGACAGCAAGTTGACTAAATCTTTGAAGATTGTGGACCATATTGTGAAAGGAAGTAATTTTCGACGAAGTAACAATTGATCCCATTTTTACTGACTTATATATAATCAACATAATATTGTAGTATGTTGGTATACTATTTATAACCACTTTTACACGCTAAAAATAGACAAATTCTATTCATTAAAATTATTTTTATTTTATTTTATTTGTCAACTAGGTCGCGAATGTCAATTTTTTTTTTTTTACCGATATAACTCGTCATGGCAAGACGACATCCCAAATATACTGTGTATCTTTACCAGTTGTGAAGTTGTTCGACTTTTGTGTCTCTTCCAAATGTGAAGTTGCTGGACTTTTGTGTAGTTGGCGGCAGGTATTGTTTATTTGCCTCATATGTACCCCAACTCTTATTCCAATACCTGTGCGCCTTTTCGGCCTCGATTCTCAAAGGTGGGGAAAGTAGAAAAGAGAAGCTAGAAAAATAGAGAAGAAAAGCGAAGTTAGTCGAGTCTTACTAATCTTCGGTAAGTCGGGTATATTATCTAGAGCCGTTAGAGACACGCCCTACTTGTCTCAAGAGGTTACAATAAAGTTACTTTAACCGCAATTCGTGCCTTTATTTTTTTGTCAATCGAAAAAGCCACGTCACAATAGTATTTTTATCAAAATGTCTGATGGAACACATAAATTATATAAAGACGACCCGGGTCTAAATATACCATCAGATTTTGAAGATCCCGATTCAGTAATGTTAGCGGGTCACGAGATTACATCTCCTAGCAAAACTTCCCAAGAGACGAGGCAGTTGGAGATTGAGCCGATATCTAAGGATGATCCTCGCATCTCAGCCACCGATAGTGATAAGGTGAGGAAACGATCAATTAAAGACGAATATCTCATTTTCTTTTCATTTCTCGAAAATTCAATAAAGTGGCGTATTTGCAGGGCACCTATATACAGAAAATAGATTCTACTACATTTGTTTCGAATACGCTTAACGTCAACGTAAGTACGAAAGTTCTTTGTCGAAGTCTTTGTCTAGGTTTACTTTTTATGTATTAAATCTTTTTTGTGTTAAATGCTGGACTAAAATAAAAAAAGTATGTGCCAACTAGTCTTTAATTTTACTTTGTCAATAAATTTGATGAGCTCATAGGTATGAATAAAACTTTAAACCTGTTGGATGTTTTAAAATACTTTTTTATTCACACGCATGAAAATTATTTTATGACAATAAAATATGTTAGTGAGAAAAGTATGTTTAATTTTCAGGTCAGTGGTAAATCCGTTTTAGTAAAAGGCATAAAGATAGTTGAAGAAGGTGAAAACGAAAACGCTTTCCGAGAAACCACCTTAACATGTAAGATTCCAGATAAGAATGATTCGGATAAGGTTGAGGCGTGGCTCGACTCGGACAATGTCTTGTATTTATATGCTCCAGCTATTCATAAGTAGACTGTGATCAACCTTATAAATGTCGATTTATGGTTACAGTAACTAAGAGATAATATAAAAAAGATATATAATAAATAATGTCATTATACTGTCTAATTTATTTTATTCACAAATAGTCATCTAAAATATTTTGAGATCTCATAGTTTTTATCATATTAATACAAAAAATAAAATTAAAATTTGAACACTTCATAAAATAAGTTAAGTATTACATTTATACAGTTGTCGATTTTCTTTTCAATAATATCAAGTGCTATTTTTTTTATCCTACACTCAATCGAGATACTTATAGTTGAAAAGTCTACTGAAAAAATTTTTGTAATCTAGTAGGTACCGTTGGATAATTTCTAACAAAATTTTCTCTTGATTTTGTTGTTATGAATGATTTCACAGGGTTTGGGTCAGTTGACATGGCTAAAACGTTATCTAACAAATTTTTCTCATGATTGTTGTTATGAAAGATTTTACAGGGTTTGGGTTATTTGACAAGGCTAAAACGTTATTACAAACAACAGCTCCAGAAAAAATATTTATATGCAAGATTTAACACGATTATTAGTTTTTTTAACAAGATAAATCTTTATAAGTCATAAATAAATTTTTTATGTAAATAAATAACCAGAATGCCTATAAAAAATATTTTTAAAGAAATTTAAAGTAATAACTATTTAGGAATCATTTTAGTTTTTTTTTCAGCCACCTCAATTTGCCTCTTGCCACATATAATTGATAGTGACAAAAACTGTCCAGTTTGTTACTTATTTTTCTGCAATATAACTCCTTTAAATAACATCTGCCAAACAATAAAAAGTATCTCGTTAAGGTTGATGTAAGATAAGCTCATTGATGTTATGATTTAATTTTTCTAAGAATTAAAAATTTTTATTTCTAAAACGAAGCACCTGACAAAAAAATACTTTTTTAAATATAATATTTAAAATACGATACAATTTAGTGAAATATGAGATATTATACTACACAATAAAGAATTCAAAATCAAATTTAGAAAAACAGTAGTGTAATTAAAAAATTTTAAAAATGACGGTCTTTCTTTCAACACAACAATTTTTTAGTGCAATAAGTAATATATTAACATGTATACAGTATACTACTAAGAATTTTTTTGACCGATACATTTTTAATGAGCAAACATTATATATGACTTCTAAAAATTACTCACAAAGGAGTTAAAATTTTAATCTTATTAGCATGTGCTTGTAACAATTAAACATTATTTTCTGTAATTTTTCCATCGAATTTAAGTTAAACTTTTTGTCTTTGTGTTTCAAAAAAAAGAAGTAACTGACCTTTTTACTCATTTACCATTTTCCTTGATAAAGAACTAAAATTAAATTTATAAAATATAGAGGCAAAATAAAAAAGATACAAACAAATGATTTCTTAGAATATTTATTTTAACACTTTTATAAAAATTTACAAATTTATTTACTGCATGACATTGAAAGTATTATTAACACTTACTTTGATTAAACATTTAACTTATAATTAACATTTAATGAAAAAATATAAGACTTAGCAAATTTTTAACTGCACATCTTGTATTGTAGAATAAAAAATATGCGAACAATAATTATTTTTCAAAATGATTGATTCTTTACATTTTTTATTTAATCTTTATAAGTCAACTAATGATGTAAATTATGAATAATTTTGAAATGTTCCTACATGCACTTATAGGCACCTTACAGAGGGTCAGGGCACAGTGTGTCAGATGCAGAAGCTTCTTTTGATGGGCTCTGCTCAACTCTGCTGTTTGCTGTACTCAGGACCAACACAAACACAATCCTAATAAGCCAATCGCTAGCTCGGAATCTTACGTCTGTAAGCTTCATAAGTTTGAGTGACACATCGATGTGTATATGTTGTGTGAGTAATATACATGTATACACAGTTTCTAAAGAAAGTCTTGAACATGGTGGCTCACCTGCCACACTGTGCCTTGGCCCTCTGCAAGGTGATTTACAGTCTACAGATTACAGAAGGCACCTGGCACATTATTGACATCTGACGGTGGAATCACCCTTAATCCTCAATGTCTGGTCAGTTCAAATCCAAATGACATAACAATGATTAAATATAGCTATTTCATTTGAACTTTTAGGTTACAACCCTGCATTTTAAGAATAACTTTTAAGAATGATATCGTGATATCCAGTTTCTTTTAAAAATTCGTCAAGAACTATGGCACTCCTTTGATTACTACTAATAAATAACTTTAAATTTTAGGAGGCCCAACTTCCTAGTCTCCGAGAAATAAAATCAGAAACATTTCCGGTCAAACATATAGATTCGTGTGGAGAGATTATTATTGTTTACTAATGGTTAATTGTAAATCAATAAATACTATTAAATTTTACTGGAATCGCTTGAAAAACTAAAACAATGAGATTAATTGCGATTAAACTTATTAATTAAAATTTCAGTGAGTCTAGCTTCAATGATTTTTAAATTTATTAACTTAGAATTATTGCAAAATGTGGTGAAGAAATATGTATGTAGTTAGTACAGGTCAGTACAAAATCTATATTTAGGAGTAATTTTCTTACCATGAGCGTTAAATCTTTGGCATAATTAAGCAGAAACACGAGTTTTGCAAGTTAATAACTAATATACATGAATCGGGGTTCTTATGGGGTATAAGGCCACAAAGGGCGTGGCTGCGGCTCTCTGTACTGAGAGTAAACTGAAAAAGGCTTCCCATCATTGTACAAACGGTTGGTTTTCTTTGGTTTCCTAAGTTTCTTGATTCTCCTACACGGTTTTCTTACAAGATACTGTACAATCTGTCTGTGACATTTCTCATACAAAAATATGATTAGACTTAGGGAAAATCCACTTAATAAAAACACAAACAGTGGAGTGACTTCAGAAAGACCTAGTGATGTAAATGAAACTTCTTTTTTAATACCGAATTTGGCCCGATTTTTGTTTTTTCTCCGAGAAATTATTCCATTCTCTCTATACTTTTGGATGCTGAAAAAAATTTACATTATTAAAATTGTCCGGCATAAATTTTTTATTTAAAAATACTTACTGATGATTTAAAAATTGAAGAAGTGGATCTCCTTTGTTCAAAACTATACCTTTTTTTCTAAAGTTACCTAGTGGAAAAGCTAAGATTTTGCAAGGTTTTTTGAAAGTTACTGGACTCCGAAATTCACCAATATTATAGAGAACTACCCTTTCGTTGCATACCTACATTAAAAAAAAAATTTTTAAGATTAACACGCTAAAAAGTAATCTATTTTAATTTATATAATTTGTACATTTTTCAAAAATTTTCCAGAATTGCCCTAGTTTGAAGTGTACTAGTTTAGAACCGTATTTATTGCACACACACGCGCGGACACACAAACATAGATTGATACGAATCATTTGTATAAACGTCTCCAAAAGTAAAAAATTACATTATAAAGTTTAATAATATCTTCGTAGGGGTAAGCGGTACAATTATTGACACCTTAAGGTAGTGATTGACCCCTGTATGATTTGTATGTCTATATATAAAGGCTCCATTTAAAAATGCACGTGGCGGTCAATCACTATCAGGGGGTCAAAAACTGTACCCATTACCCCTATAACTATTTTTCGAGTGAAATGTTAAAGATAATTCTTAATGACATTTACACAAATTTCTTAAGTGCCAAAAACTTTTGTCTACGGTAGAATATAAAAAAACAACTATCTTTTGTCAAATTGTCCTACCACCATTACAAATAAAAGTGTTAAAAATAATTTTCAAATGCTATTGAGAAAGGTGATGCATTGTTTAGTATCTTCAAAAATTATCAACGTAAGTTAAATATTTTACATTACCTGCTGTATAGCCTCTTGGAAGGTTGTAGGTAGACTATTCTCATCTTTCAAAAACAATCTCAGTTCGTCATTTATATTGTCCTTTGAGCTCTAATAAAATATCACTGGATAAAGTTTTTAAGTACAATGTAATTGATATATTCAATTAAAACTTTACAAAATTACCGAGAAAAACGTTAATGAGTCAGTGTTTTTTACAATAATCAATTGATATGTTTTGTCCTCTAGAAATCCACGCGCATTTCTAAATGGAATGTGTGGTTTTGAAACTGTAGCAAAACTTGTAAAACAGCCTGCGTACATTGAAATAACAATGAATGCTGTCAGATATAGCGATAGTCTTGCCATCTTGGATGATATGGAATTGAATTGTTCATCTGTAAATTTAAAAAAAATGTAGGTATAGACAGGTAATTCCATTGTATAAGTGTATCTAAATTTTTAGGGTTCTTAAATTATATTTAAAAGTATATGATGATTAACAAGATCAAAGACGTACATTTTGCAAACTTGAATAATCATCTATGATTTTTTTATTTTTTACACTCAAGTTTTTAGAAATTGTGGAAAATTGTTTTACCAAGTTAGTGAAAAAAACACCTCCTTCTGCCATTTATGAAAGTTTGTAAGAGAAGTTCAAAATGGAGAAGCGGGCCAAAAAAATGTATGTTATATTTGAGCATTTTAGGAGTGCACACAAATTTTTCTAGATTTTTTATGAGCGGAAATTTTCGAGAAAATAAGAAATGAAAAATTGACAGTTTAAAACGGTTTCTTATGAGAGAGCAAGGTTAGGTTTGCCTTTTAATTGAAATTAAGGTATATTCTAAATGTGTTGTTTAAAAAAAAACGTTTTTATAGATAACTTGGTGCTAAAGAAAGATGCTCGATAAAAAAAAAAATCAAACTTTGCCAGGCATTTTTAAAAAATATAAGCAGTTAGAGGTCGTACAGTTTAAAAATTGTAGAGGACAAGAGCAGCTGCGGTAAAGGGGGCCCAGATGCGTTAGTGGGGAGGGGCCTCCCCGTTCCTCGCCTCTCTAAATGATACTCCCAAACCTCCTTAAAAAGTTTTTTTTTTATATCTTATTTTTCCTAACTTTCTTTGCACACTCCTTATTTAATAAAAGTATTTGTCTTCACGTTATGGATCACCTGCAGGTGGTTAGTATTTTATATCTATAGAGTTATTAAAATAGAATTGAGATTTATGAGGGCATTCGAGTCCACGAAATTTTTTAAATATTGTGTATTTTTACCTCCCAAAGATGATAAACCATGAAATTCGTCATTATTTTTCTGTTGTTGATTGTTATAAAACAAATTACATGAACTGAGAACATTTTTCAATTTTGGTAACCATAAAATTTATTCCGATTCTTTGACATATTTTGAACAAAAATTGATGGAGATATATGTACTCAAACCCCACAGATTTTAGGTAAAAAAGCTGACCACTTGTTACTTAACCATTGCTGATTTATTTTTAACTCAGCTGGGCTCAAATTTTTCCTTAAAACGTGTACTTCAAGATAAAAAAAGACTCATAACAATCTGCAACTTGGCAACCACGGTATTGTTAATCAACGCACAGCTGTCTTAGATAATTTTTAGGCTCTTATGTATATCAACGATCAATAGTTACAAAAACTTTAGGAGGTAGACACGTACATCAACATATCACTATGTAACCAACTTAGATCACCCATATACTATTTTTTAAATTTGTTTTATATTGAAAATACATGATTTTTAAGTGGCTTCTTTTTGTTCTCTGACAAAGTAATAAGGCACTCCCATAATTTTGTTGCACCTAAAAACTAATTTAGGATATATTATCATGAAGAAAGAAAGCATCATGACATGTAGAATATCGCTATAATAAAAAGTATAAAAATATAAATAATAATATAATGGTAATCAAAAAATTAATAATAAAATCGAATGGGTTTATGGTAAGCATTTCATTAATTACCTCATATTCGTGTATATTTACGCATGGGTATATTATTTTCTAAAAGTATATATGAAAATTTTCATTTTTCAAGAGTGATGATCTAGTCAACTCTATTATTTAATTAAAACAACCCAACCTTTGTAAAATGTAATTTTACCGAATAATTGTTCTTTATAATGACAATCTTGTACGATATGGCATAAATAACATAAATTTAACATCTTTGCTGCATTTTTGAATAAACCATCTTAAACAGTTTACCTGTAAATTCCTGATGGACGAACATACGCCACACGTTTAAGAAACTGTCCGACAGTTTGAAAATAAATCCTCTTCTATCATTATGTAATACTAAAATTACGCTAAATAGAATTGATGAAATAGCTATAAGTATAATCAAGAAAATCCAAATGCGTTTGCTGAAAACCTATTTAATAAAAGAGATAAAACGTAATAAAGAAATCAAGTCATGAATATTTTACAATTAAAATATTTCACCTCAAAATAAGCATTCCATGGAATCTCCATGGTACCTGGTAATTTATAGTATAATGTGTCTTGCAAATCCATAATTTCAATCGTTACGTCATAATCATCCAAGTTTTTGTTCGTTAAAAACTCGCCAGGAAGAATAATACTTTCATTTAATAATTTTGTGGACTTAATTAATGTGTTATTGACACTTTCATGGGATTCCTTCTTGATATGGGAGCCATTTTTAAACTTATATGCTAATCCTGTGTTAGATGCAAAATCTTCCACTATTTCAGAATAAAAAGTAGAAATCTACGAGCATTGAAGGAAAATAATTAAGTTTTTGTGAATGCAATAATTGTGATATTTTGAAATAAAACAATTTGTATTAAATCAATTCGATACCTCAGCAGTAATTGTAGCCGACGCACCACTTAAATTCTTTCGTCTCTGTACCAAAGCACGCTTGTCTATTACGGTCAATCCTTCCTTGATGCTCCACTCGAATAATTTATTAACGTGTAATTTATTTTGAGGTCCAACAGCGAACCATTCATGAATGTTTTTATTGTTTCCGCATTTTATTAAGACTTCACTTTTTATATTCAAGTGGAGGTAATTCTTTTTAGGACACTGGCAAGTGCTATGGATCTCTTCAGTGATGTCAGGCCGGAATAACAAGAGCCATACGTGAGGCGAAAGATTGTGATGCCTCGAAAATTGTGTGAATTTTTCGAAATCATTGTCAGTATTTAAAAATACCACAAAAAGAGTTTTTGAGTAATTTCTTAGTTTCGGATACTTTTCTGGAATATCTGATATAGTCGAAGCTACAGAGTATACCATTTTACGCGAGAATTCTTTAACCATGTTGACCACCGAATGTATGTCTGTGGATTCAAGAGAAAAATTGTTGTATTTAAGTATTTATACCTTTTGTAAAAATCGGTTTGCTTTTGCTTACCTTCGTTGCTCCTGTAAATAATTCCTATACTGGTGGTCGCATACAACTTTTGTACATCCAAAATTACAGGAACTTGACTTTCCATGTTTTTAGCTGAATCACATGGCATGAATAAAACAACGGCGAATATTACAACGAGGCTGGTTAGCTTCATCATTTTTGGCTAAAAATATGTGAAGAGAATTTAAACGTTTTCTAACAAAATTAAATAAATCATTATATACGTCTTTATATGAGATAGTAAAAGCGAGACTATTTTACGAAAGTACAACTACCAATACATAGCTAAACCAAGATTCAATTTAATTAATACACAAAATATTCGTATAACAGTACTACTTCTTGACACTATATTCTTGTTTTTAAAGATATGTTACGTTATTGTTCATTTATTTGTCTTTTTTTCATTTTTGAGTGAATTATAAAATTTACTCAACATTTTGTAAAATAGTGAATTATCGCGTTAGACTTTATACTTAAAAAAACTCGAGAAACATTCCTTTTTTTAGTCTTCATAAAATTAAAATCATTTACGAAAACACGTACATATTGTTGCAGAAATCGTGAGGAAGCAGGAACATGCTTTGATCGTATGATTTAGGTTAGGGCACATAACTTTTTCAACGATTTTATTTATTTACATACTTAATCTTGAAAAAAGTTTTAGCCTTTTCTACCTTTTAAACCATATTTTTGCCTTAGTATGTCGTCAGAAGTTATTTGAATAGACAATCAAAATTATTCAAAAAGTTTGACTTTTTTTTAGAATGTCGATAAATGCAGTGTAATAGTAGTCGTACGCATACGGATTTTATTTAATCTTTTAATTTTTAAGCAATTTTTTCTGTTATTTTTTTTGCCTGCAATTTCTTTTAACTTCAGATATGCAAAACTCTAGTTTGTACAAAAAGCTTCATTTAGTTTTTTATAAGACAGTGAATTTTTAGGTTTTTAAACAGCCAATTTTTATAATATTCTATACTAAGGTTTAAAGTAAAATGTTATCTTTTGAATTTTTACTTTTATAGTAAATCAATGATTGAAGAAGTAGAAAAACCAAATCAAATTTATTCAAATTTAATATTAAGAATGCAAAAAAATGATCAAGTGCTTTCTACAATTCCCGTGACTTTCTAAAAAGTATTCAAGTTCTGTATAATCTAACGTTGAAGGATAACTTAATTACGCTAGTTGATTTACGTCAAGTTAAGTTAGTATTTTTTTTGCGAAAATTTAGCACTAGTTTTAATAGTAAAAATAAAATTATGTTCAACAAAAACTTTTCTGTTAATTAACTACTTTAATGTACATAAAATTATTTCCATTGTCATTTTAGTAGTGAGAATTAATTTTAAATATTTTTTTTTGACACATATTTATAGTAAAGATGGAGACAATTTAAACAAAGTTTTTGATAAGTCCCCTTAAAAAAAATTTTATTTTTTTAAATAACGGCAACAAAAGTAGATATTTAATTCTATGTGAAGCTTGAATAATAACTTTCGGTTACATATGGTGCAGAACTCTGCTTTTTTTGTATTAAAAAAATACATTACTTAAATGACATTAAAAAAGTTGATAAGTATTGTAAGTTGGTAGTTAGAGAATCCCAAAACGAAGCACAGCTAAATTGTTTGAATTTTATTGACTTTGTATTTTTTAAACGGTTTTTAACCATTATTTGTTTCGTCCACCATTTTTTCTGACGTCTTGAACATCAACTAAGTGTTTATCTTAAAAGTTTTGTTTACCTAGTTTTATAGAATTTCTTAACGAAGGAAAGCTTGGTTGTGCTTGATGAGTTACTTCAAATAAAATTACAGATGTTTATGCAAAAGTTTAGCACTTGTTTTATTAATAAAAAAGAAACGATGTTAAACCAAAAAATTTTTTTAATTAACTTCTTTAATGAGTAAGGAATTGCTTTTATTGTGTTAGCACAACAAAATTTAAGCTTTTCTTTACCAATACTTCATTTTAATAGTAAAAACTTACGTCAAATATTATATTATTTGCACGCGCTTTTAAGAAGAGAGTAAAAGTAAAATTCTTATTATTCAGACAGCATACTTAAATTGATAAAAAGAAGCAAAGAAACGATGAGAATAAAAAAAATTTTTTACTTTCTTATACTACATCAATGATAGCTTTTAGTTTTATGTAGTGCATTTTTCTGCGTCTTTTGTATCAAAGAAAGTACATTACTTAAAACAAAACAAAATGATTTCGGTGAGAGCTAGATGCATCTATTTCTGCCAGAGAGAGGATTTAAAGATGCACTTACTTGTTAACTTGATTCTCGTAACGCAGACAATGACTTCCGGGAACTCCTTAGATGAAGCTGGGCACGGCTGGGATGGCCACCTTTTGGATGCTGGAAGTTGTGACTTCTCGAGTTTCACAGGACACTTTTCACAAACGAATATCTATATTCGAGTACTAAACTTCTTTGACAAACTGTATCGGAAACGTAGTACACAGTGATCACTTGGGGTTGAGGTGTTGTCTAGTTGACGCACTGCGAGACAGTGACGTGTTGGGGCTCTGCCTTGAAGGGCTTGGAATTTTCTCTCCCACTACCAAAATTTTCTGGCCATGAAGTGGGTGAAAAGGAACGCCCATTGACATAGTCAACCCCTTCCTAACTTCCCCTCTTTTTATTTGTATTTCCTAAAACAAACAAAACAGAAGCCAATCGCCGTAGGACAGGTCGTAAAGAAACCAATACATTACAAGATTTCAATGCAATGCATCGTAGGCATAAAGATAATTTCTTTTAGAGATATACTATATATAACGAGAAACTTTTCGGCAATGAATATTATCAATTTTTAAAATATTCATTTATTAAAATTTTTTAGTAACACAAAAAATTAGTTAGCAACGGTAGCTGTTTATCGAAATATTTTCTAATTCATTCACATCAGTTAATCAGCTGTACGTTAATTTGTTTATGTTTTTGATTTAAAAAAAAATTTGATGTATCATTAGCGTACCAAATCCAAATATGAGTGAAATCCAATTTAGAAATTTGGTGTTCAATTACTGCTGTAGGTATTAATATGCTCAATAGTTTTTTTATATAAGATATTAATAATAGGTTTATTTTTTTATAATTATTTTTACTTATAATAGCAGTGCTATCATAGAATTTTTGCACAACCAAAACATGTTTTATAATTCAATAAGTACTGTTTGTACTTAAATGGGTGCTTTGACTTTATATTACTTATCATAACTTAAGATCTCTTTTCGTATAAAAAAGGCAGGTAATTTTTAATGCAAAAAAAAGGCTAGAAGTAATTAGCCTTTATTGTTATATTATATAATTTTTTGGCTAATATCTGATTTAAGTATGTGGAAAGTATTTTTATACAAAGCAAAAAGGTCTGAAGCATTTTTTTAAGATTTTCTGCTTTTTTGCTTATTAATTGTGTATTGTTTGTTCTGTAAAGCTGTAATGATTATCGTTAAGGAAAATTTATTTTAAATTGAGGTAGTACTATTAAAGAATAATTTTTTGTTTCTTAAAAGAACAATAAGTATTTTTAACGTCATAAACAGTGAAGACTTTAGACTTTTATACTTTAGAAGAAATCAAAATTATCTACCATTTTTCGTTAATTTAATGATTTAAAAGTTTACGAGGTTGATTTACAGTTAGTACACAATAAAGTATTCGGTTCGTACCTTCAAGTGAGATTTTTTGATGCTAATTTTTTAAAGTTAACGCTCTGTTATAACGAACTTTTTACATAAATTTACATTTATCTGTTGTAAGTAAACAAATAAGCAAAATTATTTTAAAATAAGTGTTTAATAAAAAGTGAAATTAATATTTGATGCATCATTCATATCGCCAATGATATGCTTTACTGAAATACGCCGAGTGCGATTGTATATGCTGCAAATTTTTTTTAAGCTCCAACCTCTAAGTAAAATTAAGAAAATGTGCTAACACATGCTCATCTGTAGATATATTAACAAATGGTTTAAATACATACAGGACCGTCCCTTGAATCCCCTACTTTCTTCTCTTGGAGTTAAAAACATAGATAACTTTAACGGCCGCTACGCTTTTTCAAACGTTTCTCCTTTTAACGTCCTAAATTTTCAATATCTCATCTGTATTTTCCAGCATAAAACAAAGCAGCAACACTATATATATTATTGAGCCGAAGAAGATTAGTTTATTCCCTTAAATATCCCGTGTCAGTACTGACGCGTTAATGTGGATGACAATTAAGTTTTATTACCTTCTACTACGCAGCTCTGCTCATAATATATTTACAATTCTTCGTGTAGGTCCTGCACCTGCTTTTGTTCCACATTTATTTTTCCTATGATATGTTTTTAGAATCAAGCACTCACCCTTTTCTAAGTAAATCGTGTTATTGATCGAACGCTTATTTTTGGGTGTTTGTATAAAATCACAAGCCAATCATTTATTTTTGTGTTTTTTTTTTTTAAATTAAAAGACAGTGTGGCGATTTAATGTTACTGTGGCCGTTTCTCTAGTAAAAAAAAAACTGAAATTGAAGTGTGATATTGACCACAAGCTCAAAATAAGCAATAAAATACCTAATCATTTTGTGCAGCATATACTAAAAAGTGAAAGGAAAGATTATTTTTTGTTTTTTTTTCTAAATTTAAAGTAATTTTTATGCATTTATCACTACTGTAGTTCTATTTTCAACTGCATTACATTCTAATTACCAAACAACAATTTTTTTACAACACTTTTGTTTTTTATGGTAAAAGATTTTTTACTTTTTTTTTTTTCAGATAAAAACAATAATACTACGAACCAAACCTGAATTTAAGGTTTGAAAGAAATAAGATTTAAATAATTTAAAAATAATAATTTACGCGAGTTCAAGTGATTCAAGTGGATCTTCACTATTCATTATGAAAAATTTTAATTAGGCATCCTATCGATTGTACCATAAGCGATTTCTTACTTTTTTAAGTATCTCCCTAAAACCAAAGAAAATCATCGTATTTTTTCTTTTCTACCTTATGTTCTTTATGAGTTTGCGGCGTAGAACGAAAAATATTCCAAAAAATAAACCAACGTAGCTGGCAGGGATTTGAAATAATAATACCTTAGTATGGAATAAATAATATATTGAGCCATTTCCAACATCAGGACTACCACCAACACACCGTGTTAATCGAATTTCGGAGCCCATTGTTTCAACCAATCAGAATCCTAGGTAGGGCCACGTATCTTCCTACAGCAAATCCGAGCTACTTTCACTCCAACCCTTTAAACATTGAGGCCAATCTTCTTAAACTCGCGACCATCAAGCGCCTTTTTTCCCCTGCGACAGCAATTTTGGGATATTTTGTCCTATTCTGTTACTATTTTCATAAGTATTCAAGGTATGTACTGATTTTGTGGTTTTCGTTTGTAAATAAGTTGACGAAGAACAAATATATTCGAAGATGGTTTATGAAAATAGAGCAATTTGTAAATAGTTGCAGATATACCCACGCGTTAAAGAATTTGATCTGATGTTGTTTGTGATATTGTAGTACTTAAGCTGCGAAAGAAAAGTTTGCAATTAAAATAGTAGACAACTTAATCTAATATTTTTCAACTTAAATTTAAACCCTAGGAGATAAATACAATGTATATCAATACTATCGAGTTTCGATAAATAATACTTGTTACCTCTCAAATCGATATTGCCACCTTATTAAATAGCAACTTGGTGAGTTTGACTCTAAAAGTTTCTCTTTAATCACTAACAAAGTACAAACTCAAAGGTAATACTGCAGAGATTCGTACTAGGCATGAGGTATGAAGTAAGCTCGTCATTTGTCTGGAATAAGGAAACTGCGAGTCATCCAATTTCAAGTAGTACGAGTCCGAGTTTGGTCAGACATAGGCAGATTTTATTTAAAATTATGTTCTCGGGTATCAAACACTCATCTAAATGTAGTTAAAATAAAAAAACCATTATAAATACAAAAAAAAAAAAAAAAAAAAAAAAATCAAATGAATTAACTTTCGTTATTGTGACTGTGCCAGTCTTGCAGAAGTTTCGGAATTTCAAGTTTTACCCGATACAGTATCTGTTTTTACTGAAAGACTTTCTGGTTTTTTGTAACAGACTTGTATCTGAAGCGATCGGCCAAATTGAGAAAATCAAGACACTATTTGTTGAAATTTATATTTTTCCCATTTATTAGAATCTCGAAAATTCATGTGATCCTTAAAGTCCGTGAGAATCATGGAAAGGACAATAGACTACTTTGAAAAAGTCAAGCCAAAGAGTTATCGGACAACCTAACTGGGCATGTAGTGATCAAGGACACAACTACACTCTAATTATTAATTAAGTCTCGTAGCTCTCCGACCCCCTTGACACGATCGGTAGGTAGCACCTGAATAATACATCCATCAGCGCGTCAAACAAAAAGACTCTCTTAGCACATGATTTATTAAAGCCCTTGGCTACCGCGTACCCACTAATAGTATAGTTCTCCTATAGAGAAAAGCAGCTGGGGAGGAATTACCCACTTTTACCCGCAAACGATTTTTACTGGACTAGTACAGTATAAATACTATAGTATACTTACAGGTGGTAGTGATTCCAAAATAATCATATTTTTTTAATTCACAAATTTTTTTCTCAATAGAATTAGCTTAGTACTAATAAATTTAATAGTATTAGGACATCTAATGGGTAGCAATTTTTATCCTTACCTATTACATTTTCGATATTGGAGTGGCGTCAATTTTGGCTGCAGCTATGCAGTCTACTTATATTAATATATGTTATCGCACGTAATACGGTAGAGGCCGCGACAACGATGTCCTTGGCAGTTGTATTATGGACGGGCGATTTTGGTCGCTCAGCAGGTCGAGAGACTGCGTGATTTTTCTTAAAATAGTAATTTAAATTTCATTAATTTCTTTGTAAGAAAAAAGATAACAATCATCATTTATATAATTTAGATGGTCTGTTTGTTTACTGATAAATCAATAATACAATTTTTTAGAAAATTGAACAATGAAAAAAAAAAATGATAAAAAAATAAGAAAAGAAAGGAAAACAAGAAAAAAAAATTGCATCAAAAGTCGTGTTTGTTAGCCTGTGATTTGTGGCGCTGAGATAAAAAAGAAATCATTTTTTATAAACCATATTCAAAAATATCTGTTCTTCGTCAACTTATTTACAAACAAAAAGTACAAAATGAATACATAGTTTGAATACTCATGAAAATAATAACAGAAGAGGACAAAATATCCAAAAGTTGTGGTCGTAGGGTTAAAAAGGCACTCTATCGAGCTTGCGTTAACGCAGGTGTGGTGGGAGGAAAAAACTCTTAAGTTTGAGTAGATTGGTTATAGTTTTTAAAGAGTAGGGGTAAAAGGAGTTCGTATTTGCTACAAGTAAATACGTGGCCCTTCGTAGAATTTCGATTGGTTGAAACAATGGGCTCCAACGTTCGATTAACCAGGGGTGGTAATGGTGGTCCTGATGTTGGAAATGTCCCAATATATTATTCATTTCATACCAAAGTATTAATAATATAAATCTCTGGCAACTACGTTGGTTTATTTTATGGAATATTTTGTGTTGGACGCAGAGAACTAATAAAGAAAATAAGGTAGAAAAAAAAAATTGTGAAAATTTTCGTTGATTTAAAAAAGACTCTTAAAATGTGAGGAATTCGTTTATTTCAAAATAAATAGAATTCTTTGTTAATGTTTTTTATGATAAATAATAATGACTCACTTGAATCACTTGCACTTGCATAACATTTGGTTTTACAATTATCTAAATCTCATATCTTCTAGACCTAAGAATTCTTGTTTGGATCGTAGAATTGTTGTTTTTATCTTAGGAAAAAAAAGTAAAAAATCTTGTACGATGAAAAACAAACTTTGTTGTCTAGTAATTAAGATGTAAGAAGTTTAGTCAAAAATGTAATTACAGCAGTAATACATGCATCATAATTAATTTAAATTTCGAAAAAATTAAAAAATAATATTTCCTTCAACTTTATTTAGTACATGCTGCACAAACGTATTTAGTGCTTCATTGCTTATTTTTACATAGCTGTCAATATCTTCTTCTGATTTTTTTGGCTTTTTCTTGCCAGAGAAGTAGCCACGTGCTTACGAAACTACCACATAGGCTCGAAACATAAAAAATCCTCCACACCAACAAATAAATGGCTTGTGATTTTATTTAAACACCGAAAAGAGAGTATTCGATCAATAACATGATGTACTTACAAAAGGGTCAGTGCTTGATTCCAAAAACAGATGGTAGAAAAAATAAACGTTAAACAAAAACAAGCGCGGGACATATAGGAACAATTATAAATATATTATAAGCAAAGCAGCATAGTAGCGGATGGTAAAATTCAATTGTCATGCTTATTGTACGTATTCGTACTGTAACGCTTTCTGGGCTCGACTCTATATAGTATCGCTTCTTTGATTTATGCCGGATGAAGCTGTAGAAAGTTTCCGATGTCGAAAAGAAAAAGCTCATAAAAACATTTTTAAAAGCGTGTAGGCTGTTATAATGACATACATATGATCTTAATTGCAGAAAAAAAATGTATTGCAATGTATGTAATTCCCAACTTCAGGAAAATTAAATTATCATATTATCAGTAAGCTTAGCATAAATCGACGTTAACGAAATACTGTTCAAAGTTGTATAAATATTGTTAAAATAAGTATAACTGAAGAAAAATATAAGGCAAAAGACAACTTACGTGATTGCTAATTATACCTAAAAAATATACCAAAATGCTCCATCAATAGGTAACTTAAATAGAAATATTAAAACTTTAATTTAATATATTTTTTGTAACAGTATTCTGCTTTTTCTTTGACTTAGTTAATTTCTAGCCATAGTGGATGAAAAATTTAATGTATTTATTCAACGATTTTTATTCTACTATGCCTACATCGTTACGGGTATTTTTAGAAAGCCTCGCAAACAATAATTTTTTTTAAATTAAAATATTGAGGACAAAATTGTACTTGGTATAAGTGGAAAGAAAGTTGAGAATGGTTCAAGTTTAATAATTACCATATTGTAAAATGCTTACACTATTATTTTTATTTTCAGATAAACATGATAAAAACTATGAAATCTCTTAGTTTTTTGGTTAATTGTTTGTGAATAAAATATATTTAATAATGGAATGACATCATTTATTATTTCTCATTATACATTCTCTTTCGTAGATAAAAACCATGAGTCAATCGATATTTTTACTGTTAATTACAGTCTATACATTGGCCATTGGCTCATTTTTAGAAGGAGCATATAAATATAAGAAGTTATTGTCTAAGTCGAGCCACGCCTCAACTTTATCCGAATCAAATTGTTCTAGATTGTTAACTTTCAGGGGTGTTTTTGAGTAAGCGTTTTCGTTCTCGTCATCTTCAACTTCCTTGATGCCGGTTACTACAATAGATTTACCACTGACCTAAGCCATGAACACATTTTTCAATTAAAAGAACCTTACTTTGTATTAATTGCATAGTATTGAAACATCTGATAGCTAGAGACTTTTATTTGCATGATAAAAGTTTTGGCCAAAGTAGAGCATAAGACTTGTTGGCAGGTACTTATTCAATTTAATTTTAAAATTAAACGCGAGTAAAACTTAATGATGAATAAGTAAAACCGGACAAATACTTAAACAAAGACTTTGATACTTATGATGACGTTGAGCGTATTGGAAACAAATATTGTAGTATCTATTTCCCTCAGACGTTTTAACTTGAAATGCACCAATTTATTGAATTTTCGAGAAACGTAGAGAAATCGAGATATTCGTCTTTGATTGATCGTTTTCTCACCTTATCATTATTGGCGGCTGAGATGCGAGGATCATCCTTAGATATCGATTCAATTGCCAACTGCCTTGTCTCTTGGAAAGTGTTGCTAGGAGATATAGTTTGGTGACCCGCCAACTTATATTCAAAGTGGCTTTCTTAGGACCTGCTATTAATGGGGGATGCGGCTCAAAAGGTGGATAAGTCGAATCCTCTTCAGACATTTTAAAACAAATTCCAGTGTAACATGAAATACTCGATTAGTTTGAAAATAAAAGTGCGAATTGTGGTTAAAGTTACTTAACAAAAACCTCTTAGTTGTGAGAATAGTGACACGAGTCGGTTGGTCTGGAGAGTCTGATTATCTCACTTTCGCGTTCCAATCAAATCTTTCCAACCTGCCCCGATAACTTAGAATATTGATGACGTGACTGCAATTATATACAACAGTTCGTGAGCTACGACTGCTAACTGCTACGAGGCGAGTTTGGTTTTACCACTGATTCGAGGGCCTTATCGTGGCCAAGCTGCCGAACAAGGCGTACATAGTTTTGTTCATTAGCTGAGCATGGAAGGATTACAACGAGTATACGTCAGACGATTCGCGCGGAAATGTGCTTGCAGGTACACACTGCGCCGCAAGGAAGGGCCCAAAAATCCAAGGAAACAATAGAATTTCGAGACATTATACAAATATCAGTGTGTAAATTTTGTGTTAGTACAATATTTTATTTCAATCTTATCGAATAAGACGTAACTCAATTATACCATAAAATTACTTGTTTTAACAAATCTATGACAAGATATAAGTTATCTCGCAAGTTACTGTTGTAATTTTGTCCAACTGATATAAGTACAAGTCTGATCGTAGTATATATGCTCAACCAACTAAGACAACGTGTATTACAAATATGGTGAAAATGTTATGTTTTAAGAGAAACAATGTCAATAAATAAGTATACTACCTTATTAATTTTTTCTACGTTAAATATGTCCTAGTAAGTGTCATAAAACTATTAAAAAATACGAAAAAAACGTGCATCACTTCTTATGAGATATGACTTCTTATCACTCAGTATCTATTATACGTACCCTACTATGTTTTTGTATCGTATAAAAAAAATTGATGCAAGAAAGCTCGTGCAACTTAAATAGATTTGTATCTTTAATACATTGGTCATCAACTTTTTTTTTTTTTTTTTTTTTTATATTATAGTGCTCTACGTCCGGCTCCTTTTTAATAAGGGCAATACTATGGGCACTTAGCACTTGGGAAAGGGACAAGGAAAGGGATGGGAGGCCTCCTCATCACTGGGAGGGAGGTAGGGGGAATTAGGCAAATTTGCTGCGAGAAGGTCGCCTAAACCCTCCTCGAGAAGCATTGCGTGGTGAAAAAGCACATGTGAAAGACACAGAGGTACTTTGCCCATAAAAGTCGCACTGGCCGGGAATTGAACCACGGCCTCCTACGTGCCAATCCACGACCTAGCCGACCGAGCCACCGCGCGCTCTGGTCATCAACTATTGAGTAAGGATGCGAAGAAAATAAAAACGTAATTAGCCAGTTTATTGTTGATTAATTTTTGTTAAATAAAGGAATTTATCTGCTGGTGAATAACGCCGTTATGACAAGAAACAGAAAATTTTTACATAATTAATTAGAAAATTCTTAACTCGATATTGTAATTTGAAGTATTGAAATAAAGATTTTTAAAAGTTATTGTTGAATTATATAATAGTTAGGAAAATGAAATAAAAATGTACACAAATTTACAAAGTTTTTCAACTTGTAAGTTCCTGGCTTAATATTCAAACGTTTTGTGAATAAATAACAAGTTCTGAAGCTTTTTATGGAACATAGGAAGAAGAAGATATTTAAGGAAGCAATGGGCAGTTTTTTCCCGGTGTTTCCCTGTGGCCTTTTCCATTAAAACGGTCTCACTCAAATTTTTTTTCATGTATTATGACCTGTTAAACACGATTTTTAATTGTGGCTTGGTCTTGAATGCACATAATAATAGTAATTAACAAATTTTATTAACAAATTGAAAAATCATAAAATTTTGTTAAAAAAAATTTATTCTTATTCTTTGACACTCCTAAAAAAAATGTTTGATGAAATTTTTTTCTACACGTCATACTTTTTAAGAAAAAAATTGTCAAACTTTAAAAAAATTAGAAATATGCAATTTATAACCGTTAATATTTTGATCGTTGAAAAACTTTTTGCAACTCTGCAAGGCGTTAAAGATTTCTGAATTATTTTCCTTTAGAAACACAAAAATTTGAGACTGGTAAAAAAATTTGTCTCTTATTGATAAGCTTTGAATAGTGAGCTTCTTGCTATACTACCCATGGTTTGCATACATCTAAAAATAAAATGTACACCTTTGACTTTAATCACTCTACCTAACTTTTTTTCAGGCATTTTCATTAGCCATACGATATTATTTGTAGGAGGCTGTCTCATAACTATCAAATGAATAGTTATAAATAAATTTTGCTACAAATTAGAAAATAGAAACTTTTTTTTGGTAAAATATTGTCTTTTTGTTCCTTGGTTAGTTTAAAATAAAAATTATCTTGTAGAATTTTTCTCTACATGTCAGTGGGTATAAAATTAAACTAGCAAATTTGAATAGAATCGTCATTCATTTTTAACAACACGTGAAGTAGTACCCAGTACCGCAAACAGGAATGGATCAGATTAGAGGACGTGTTTGTCTGCTTGTGTTCACATATTAATCATTTTGTATAAACTATCTACAAAAAAATCTGTTTTTAGTAACCTTATTTCCAAACGGTGAAAAAAAAATTAATACATAGCTCGAACACTCATAAATATAATAAAAAAGAGGAGAAAATATCTAAAACTTGCGGTCGCGGGGGAAAAAAGGCACTCGATCGAGCTTGCGTTAACGCAGGTATGGTGGGAGAAAAAAGCTCTTGAGTTTAAAAAGATTGGCTGTGATATTCAAAGGGTAGGAGTGAAAGTAGCTCGTATTTGCTACGAGTAGATACGTGGTCCTGCCTAGGGTTGTGATTGGTTGAAATAATGGGCTCCAAAGTTGAATTGACCAGGTGTGTTGGTGGTAGTCATGATGTTGGAAATGTCCCAATATATTATTTAGTTCATACCAAAGTATTAATATTTTAAACCCCTGGCAGCTACGTTGGTTCATTTTATGGAATGTTTATTGTTGTACGCAGTAAATCAATGAAAAAGTTTAGGTAGAGAACGAAAAATTACGACGAATTTTTTTTTATTTTGAAAGCGCTTAAAAAATAAGAAATTTGTTTAATCTTAAATCGATAGAATGTTTTGTTAAAGTTTTTCACAATAAATAACAAGGATTGACTTGAATCACTTGCACTTGAATAATTTTTTTTTTTTAAATTATTTAAATCTTACATCGTCCAGACCTAAAAACCCACGTCTGGATCGCATTATTATTTTTTCTATCTTAAGGGGAAAAAAAATAATAAATCTAGTACCATCGAAAACACAAATGTTTTAACAAGAGCTGTTGTTTTATTATAAAGGTATAAGTTGAATTATAAATAAAACTACAGTAAATGTGTATATATATATATATATTGTAACGGGCGGTTGAAACTCAAACGCCGTTTACACTCATCTAGACTGCGCGAGGAAGAAAGGCCAGAGAGAGAAAGAGAGCGAGAGGGGATGGGATCGCGATAATGCGTGCGAAAGAAAGAGAGAAAGAAGAGACAAGCGTCTTGATATGAGTATTAGCGAGGGACGCTCTTGGCCATTAGGCCAGACGGGATTAGGTATAGGTAGGGAAAACACGTGTGCGTCTCTCGCCCGCTACGTTTGTCAAGCCACGAGAGGACAACCTCGCCATCGCCTCGCCCGCTTCTGCACCCACGTACCGTCGACGAGAAGGCTTACCGACTAGACACCAGGTCGAATATTTCTGCTGAGAGACCAACTGCTAGGCGAGCAGGTGCAAATAAGGGGCTGCGAAAAGCCAGGTAAGCGCAGTGCGTGCGCAAGAACCATAATAGCCGCGTCATCTCTCTCTGTGCCCGGTCGAATTATCACTGGCCGTCGGCCCCAAGATAAAGCCTTCCTCGACCGTACAGGCTTTGCCGTCAACGCGATCGAGCGAAATACACACACACACACGCGCGCGTATGCTTTTGTACTAGTGCAGACAAATATAGTTTCCGTTTTTTTGATCATTATATGTTTGTTTTGCTTTGTGCGAGCCTTCCCTTGCATGAAGCCCTTCCGACTACTCTTTCCTTACAGGTTTTATCTATAGCAATCTTGGCGTCCAGAAGGGAGCTGTAAGCCGGGCATCGGCCTTATCCTGCCGCCTCCGCGGGCTCGCGCGTAAACACCAACGCGCGAGCGTCCTGAGCTGAGCCAGAGCTGAGCTGGCCTCTCAGCAAGCAGACGTGAACGAGAAAAAGCGGACTCGCTGTCCGCGTTGTAACGTGAGTGTGTCTCCGTACGTGCCCGGGAAACACAGTCCCGGTCAGAGTATCCCTCGAATTAATTTGTGGCTATCAAGGCCATAAGTAAATACGGACACCCCGTTACAATATATATATATATATATATATATATATATATATATATATATATATATATATATATGTATATGTAAACATTTTTTTAAACATCAAAATTATAACAAAGTAAATTTATTTCCTTTAATTTTATGCAGTGCGTGCTGCACAAAAATATAAGGTGTTTTATTGCTTATTTTAAAATTGCGGTCAACAACATACTTCGATTTTTTTGGTCTTGCTTTGCCAGAGAAGTAGCTACGTTCTTGTCAAATCACTTAACTGGCATTAAATATAAAAAAAGGACACACACCAACACAGAACTGGCTTGACCAACACCCAAAAAAAAGCGTTCGATCAATGAAATGATTTACTTACAAGTGGGTCAGTGCTTGTACTAAAAAAAGATCATAGGAAAAATAAACGTAAAACAAAAACACGTGCAGGACATATACAAACAGACATAAATAAATTATAAGTAGAGCTGCGTCGTAGCAGGTGGTGAAACTGTATTGTCATGGACGTTGTATGCATTGGTACTATCACACTTCTTGGGCTCAATTCTATATTGTCTTATGCTCTGATTCGTCAAGAATTTCGATCAGATAGTAAGTATGAATAAAAATCATACTTGTTGGATCTCTTTTAATGCTATTTATATTTTATACATAAAGCTTGTTTAATTTGAAAAAATTTGTTTAATTTTTAGGTCAGTAGTGGATTCATTCTAGTTATGGGTATCAAAATAAGTAAACAAGACGAGGATGGATACGATTCCTTAGAAACCACCGTAACAAATAACATACGAGATGAATATGATTTGGATAAGGTTGAGGCTGGCTCCCATCGGACAATAATGTCTTAAAAATGAGTCAGTCGTCCAAAGACTGTGATCAACATTAAAAATATCGATTGACATACGATTATCATCTACGAAAGAGAATGTGAAAGGAGAAATAATAAATGATGTCATTCTTCTATCTAATCTATTTTATTTACGAATACTTAGTCAACTAAAATATTTTGACACGTTTTACTTTTGATCATATTAGTACAAGGATGAAAATGAAAATTTAGATACTTCTTAACATAAGTTACGAAGTATATTCATTTATTTATCGATTTTCTTCTCACTAATATTAACTGCCGTCTTTTTATCCTACACTCAATAGAGATATTTGTAGTTGTACTAATAGTCTACTGGCAAAATACTCGTAAGTTAGTATGTACCGTAGGATAATTTATAACGAAATTTTCTCTTGATTTTGTTGTTATAAAAGATTTCACAGGTCCTAAGTTATTTGACAAATAACTTGACTGTCGTGTTCTTACGCTCAAGATACTTATGTGCTCGTTGGTTTTATTTGAAAAAAATGAATCATTGGTTCTTTTTTTTTATTATTTTTTTATGTTTGTATTTACAGTTTAATTTTTTTTTATAAGAAGACCAGATAATTTGTACTGCATGGAACAACAGCTAGAAGTCATATTTTTTGTTGTTGTATACATTATCACGTGTTTGTTAGCTAAAATTATTATCTGCAAAGCATGTATGTTAGTCACTTTAAATATTATACGTACCTTTTTGCTTTTACCTTAACATTGCATAATTTTTTTTAAGCTTTTGTTTTTACCTGTACAATTAAGATAAAGTGCTATTCCTCATTTGTCCGTAATAACATTACGAAATGCAATAATAGCGCTCTGTTCTACTTACATATATGTAAACATGGCCTCTGCTTAACGTACCCACCCTTTTTTCCTGCGGATAAGGACATATACAAGTACAACAGCCCCTATTCTCTTAAAAACGCTTCCTCGAACTCTTACCCCACCAAAGTCAAAAATTTCTAATATTTTATCTATACTTTCCAGCATAAAACAAAGTAGCGACACTATATATAGAGTTAAGCCGAAGAAGAATAGTTTATTCCCTCAAGTATCGCGTGTCGGTACTGACGCGTTAATGTGCATGACAATTCAAATTTACCACCTTCTATACTACGCAGCTCTGCTCACAACATATTTGTAATTGTCTGTATAATATGTCCTGCACCTGCTTTCGTTTCACGTTTCTGTTCCCCTATGAAATGTTTATTGGATCAAGCACTAACCCATTTGTAAGTAAATCGCGTTATTGATCGAACACTCTCTTTTGAGTATTTGTATAAAATCACAAATCAGCTGTTTGTTGGTGTTGATGCTTTTTTAATATTTAATGCCAGTGTAGTGTAAAGGAAATACAAAAAAAATTAAAGTATGATGTTGACCGCTATCTTAAAATAAGGATTTCGTTTGGAGAAGAAGTATATTTAACTGGTTTTCAAGTGAAATAACTAATATTACGTGCTAATCACATTGACTTTTTCTAAAACGATTTTTTTCAGTGGATTTTACTTTTTTTTCTAACTGATGTGCAAACACATAATTAAAGATAATCGTTTTTTACTTTATAGTAGTTTCGTTGCATTTGAAAGAAGCGTCGATTTGAGGAGAAAAAAAAAAAAAAAGAATTGATCATTAAAGCTCAAAACAGTTTCTCTTCATTATAAAACGATCAAAACTGTAGCAGTAAGAAATAATTTATGTAGGGTCTGACAGCAAGTTGACTAAATCTTTGAAGATTGTGGACCATATTGTGAAAGGAAGTAATTTTCGACGAAGTAACAATTGATCCCATTTTTACTGACTTATATATAATCAACATAATATTGTAGTATGTTGGTATACTATTTATAACCACTTTTACACGCTAAAAATAGACAAATTCTATTCATTAAAATTATTTTTATTTTATTTTATTTGTCAACTAGGTCGCGAATGTCAATTTTTTTTTTTTTACCGATATAACTCGTCATGGCAAGACGACATTCCAAATATACTGTGTATCTTTACCAGTTGTGAAGTTGTTCGACTTTTGTGTCTCTTCCAAATGTGAAGTTGCTGGACTTTTGTGTAATTGGCGGCAGGTATTGTTTATTTGCCTCATATGTACCCCAACTCTTATTCCAATACCTGTGCGCCTTTTCGGCCTCGATTCTCAAAGGTGGGGAAAGTAGAAAAGAGAAGCTAGAAAAATAGAGAAGAAAAGCGAAGTTAGTCGAGTCTTACTAATCTTTGGTAAGTCGGGTATATTATCTAGAGCCGTTAGAGACACGCCCTACTTGTCTCAAGAGGTTACAATAAAGTTACTTTAACCGCAATTCGTGCCTTTATTTTTTTGTCAATCGAAAAAGCCACGTCACAATAGTATTTTTATCAAAATGTCTGATGGAACACATAAATCATATAAAGACGACCCGGGTCTAAATATACCATCAGATTTTGAAGATCCCGATTCAGTAATGTTAGCGGGTCACGAGATTACATCTCCTAGCAAAACTTCCCAAGAGACGAGGCAGTTGATCCTCGCATCTCAGCCACCGATAGTGATAAGGTGAGGAAACGATCAATTAAAGACGAATATCTCATTTTCTTTTCATTTCTCGAAAATTCAATAAAGTGGCGTATTTGCAGGGCACCTATATACAGAAAATAGATTCTACTACATTTGTTCCGAATACGCTCAACGTCAACGTAAGTACGAAAGTTCTTTGTCGAAGTCTTTGTCTAGGTTTACTTTTTATGTATTAAATCTTTTTTGTGTTAAATGCTGGACTAAAATAAAAAAAGTATGTGCCAACTAGTCTTTAATTTTACTTTGTCAATAAATTTGATGAGCTCATAGGTATGAATAAAACTTTAAACCTGTTGGATGTTTTAAAATACTTTTTTATTCACACGCATGAAAATTATTTTATGACAATAAAATATGTTAGTGAGAAAAGTATGTTTAATTTTCAGGTCAGTGGTAAATCCGTTTTAGTAAAAGGCATAAAGATAGTTGAAGAAGGTGAAAACGAAAACGCTTTCCGAGAAACCACCTTAACATGTAAGATTCCAGATAAGAATGATTCGGATAAGGTTGAGGCGTGGCTCGACTCGGACAATGTCTTGTATTTATATGCTCCAGCTATTCATAAGTAGACTGTGATCAACCTTATAAATGTCGATTTATGGTTACAGTAACTAAGAGATAATATAAAAAAGATATATAATAAATAATGTCATTATACTGTCTAATTTATTTTATTCACAAATAGTCATCTAAAATATTTTGAGATCTCATAGTTTTTATCATATTAATACAAAAAATAAAATTAAAATTTGAACACTTCATAAAATAAGTTAAGTATTACATTTATACAGTTGTCGATTTTCTTTTCAATAATATCAAGTGCTATTTTTTTTATCCTACACTCAATCGAGATACTTATAGTTGAAAAGTCTACTGAAAAAATTTTTGTAATCTAGTAGGTACCGTTGGATAATTTCTAACAAAATTTTCTCTTGATTTTGTTGTTATGAATGATTTCACAGGGTTTGGGTCAGTTGACATGGCTAAAACGTTATCTAACAAATTTTTCTCATGATTGTTGTTATGAAAGATTTTACAGGGTTTGGGTTATTTGACAAGGCTAAAACGTTATTACAAACAACAGCTCCAGAAAAAATATTTATATGCAAGATTTAACACGATTATTAGTTTTTTTAACAAGATAAATCTTTATAAGTCATAAATAAATTTTTTATGTAAATAAATAACCAGAATGCCTATAAAAAATATTTTTAAAGAAATTTAAAGTAATAACTATTTAGGAATCATTTTAGTTTTTTTTTCAGCCACCTCAATTTGCCTCTTGCCACATATAATTGATAGTGACAAAAACTGTCCAGTTTGTTACTTATTTTTCTGCAATATAACTCCTTTAAATAACATCTGCCAAACAATAAAAAGTATCTCGTTAAGGTTGATGTAAGATAAGCTCATTGATGTTATGATTTAATTTTTCTAAGAATTAAAAATTTTTATTTCTAAAACGAAGCACCTGACAAAAAAATACTTTTTTAAATATAATATTTAAAATACGATACAATTTAGTGAAATATGAGATATTATACTACACAATAAAGAATTCAAAATCAAATTTAGAAAAACAGTAGTGTAATTAAAAAATTTTAAAAATGACGGTCTTTCTTTCAACACAACAATTTTTTAGTGCAATAAGTAATATATTAACATGTATACAGTATACTACTAAGAATTTTTTTGACCGATACATTTTTAATGAGCAAACATTATATATGACTTCTAAAAATTACTCACAAAGGAGTTAAAATTTTAATCTTATTAGCATGTGCTTGTAACAATTAAACATTATTTTCTGTAATTTTTCCATCGAATTTAAGTTTAACTTTTTGTCTTTGTGTTTCAAAAAAAAGAAGTAACTGACCTTTTTACTCATTTACCATTTTCCTTGATAAAGAACTAAAATTAAATTTATAAAACATAGAGGCAAAATAAAAAAGATACAAACAAATGATTTCTTAGAATATTTATTTTAACACTTTTATAAAAATTTACAAATTTATTTACTGCATGACATTGAAAGTATTATTAACACTTACTTTGATTAAACATTTAACTTATAATTAACATTTAATGAAAAAATATAAGACTTAGCAAATTTTTAACTGCACATCTTGTATTGTAGAATAAAAAATATGCGAACAATAATTATTTTTCAAAATGATTGATTCTTTACATTTTTTATTTAATCTTTATAAGTCAACTAATGATGTAAATTATGAATAATTTTGAAATGTTCCTACATGCACTTATAGGCACCTTACAGAGGGTCAGGGCACAGTGTGTCAGATGCAGAAGCTTCTTTTGATGGGCTCTGCTCAACTCTGCTGTTTGCTGTACTCAGGACCAACACAAACACAATCCTAATAAGCCAATCGCTAGCTCGGAATCTTACGTCTGTAAGCTTCATAAGTTTGAGTGACACATCGATGTGTATATGTTGTGTGAGTAATATACATGTATACACAGTTTCTAAAGAAAGTCTTGAACATGGTGGCTCACCTGCCACACTGTGCCTTGGCCCTCTGCAAGGTGATTTACAGTCTACAGATTACAGAAGGCACCTGGCACATTATTGACATCTGACGGTGGAATCACCCTTAATCCTCAATGTCTGGTCAGTTCAAATCCAAATGACATAACAATGATTAAATATAGCTATTTCATTTGAACTTTTAGGTTACAACCCTGCATTTTAAGAATAACTTTTAAGAATGATATCGTGATATCCAGTTTCTTTTAAAAATTCGTCAAGAACTATGGCACTCCTTTGATTACTACTAATAAATAACTTTAAATTTTAGGAGGCCCAACTTCCTAGTCTCCGAGAAATAAAATCAGAAACATTTCCGGTCAAACATATAGATTCGTGTGGAGAGATTATTATTGTTTACTAATGGTTAATTGTAAATCAATAAATACTATTAAATTTTACTGGAATCGCTTGAAAAACTAAAACAATGAGATTAATTGCGATTAAACTTATTAATTAAAATTTCAGTGAGTCTAGCTTCAATGATTTTTAAATTTATTAACTTAGAATTATTGCAAAATGTGGTGAAGAAATATGTATGTAGTTAGTACAGGTCAGTACAAAATCTATATTTAGGAGTAATTTTCTTACCATGAGCGTTAAATCTTTGGCATAATTAAGCAGAAACACGAGTTTTGCAAGTTAATAACTAATATACATGAATCGGGGTTCTTATGGGGTATAAGGCCACAAAGGGCGTGGCTGCGGCTCTCTGTACTGAGAGTAAACTGAAAAAGGCTTCCCATCATTGTACAAACGGTTGGTTTTCTTTGGTTTCCTAAGTTTCTTGATTCTCCTACACGGTTTTCTTACAAGATACTGTACAATCTGTCTGTGACATTTCTCATACAAAAATATGATTAGACTTAGGGAAAATCCACTTAATAAAAACACAAACAGTGGAGTGACTTCAGAAAGACCTAGTGATGTAAATGAAACTTCTTTTTTAATACCGAATTTGGCCCGATTTTTGTTTTTTCTCCGAGAAATTATTCCATTCTCTCTATACTTTTGGATGCTGAAAAAAATTTACATTATTAAAATTGTCCGGCATAAATTTTTTATTTAAAAATACTTACTGATGATTTAAAAATTGAAGAAGTGGATCTCCTTTGTTCAAAACTATACCTTTTTTTCTAAAGTTACCTAGTGGAAAAGCTAAGATTTTGCAAGGTTTTTTGAAAGTTACTGGACTCCGAAATTCACCAATATTATAGAGAACTACCCTTTCGTTGCATACCTACATTAAAAAAAAAATTTTTAAGATTAACACGCTAAAAAGTAATCTATTTTAATTTATATAATTTGTACATTTTTCAAAAATTTTCCAGAATTGCCCTAGTTTGAAGTGTACTAGTTTAGAACCGTATTTATTGCACACACACGCGCGGACACACAAACATAGATTGATACGAATCATTTGTATAAACGTCTCCAAAAGTAAAAAATTACATTATAAAGTTTAATAATATCTTCGTAGGGGTAAGCGGTACAATTATTGACACCTTAAGGTAGTGATTGACCCCTGTATGATTTGTATGTCTATATATAAAGGCTCCATTTAAAAATGCACGTGGCGGTCAATCACTATCAGGGGGTCAAAAACTGTACCCATTACCCCTATAACTATTTTTCGAGTGAAATGTTAAAGATAATTCTTAATGACATTTACACAAATTTCTTAAGTGCCAAAAACTTTTGTCTACGGTAGAATATAAAAAAACAACTATCTTTTGTCAAATTGTCCTACCACCATTACAAATAAAAGTGTTAAAGATAATTTTTAAATGCTATTGAAAAAGGTGATGCATTGTTTAGTATCTTCAAAAATTATCAACGTAAGTTAAATATTTTACATTACCTGCTGTATAGCCTCTTGGAGGGTTGTAGGTAGACTATTCTCATCTTTCAAAAACAATCTCAGTTCGTCATTTATATTGTCCTTTGAGCTCTAATAAAATATCATTGGATAAAGTTTTTAAGTACAATGTAATTGATATATTCAATTAAAACTTTACAAAATTACCGAGAAAAACGTTAATGAGTCAGTGTTTCTTACAATAATCAATTGATATGTTTTGTCCTCTAGAAATCCACGCGCATTTCTAAATGGAATGTGTGGTTTTGAAACTGTAGCAAAACTTGTAAAACAGCCTGCGTACATTGAAATAACAATGAATGCTGTCAGATATAGCGATAGTCTTGCCATCTTGGATGATATGGAATTGAATTGTTCATCTGTAAATTTAAAAAAAATATAGGTATAGACAGGTAATTCCATTGTATAAGTGTATCTAAATTTTTAGGGTTCTTAAATTATATTTAAAAGTATATGATGATTAACAAGATCAAAGACGTACATTTTGCAAACTTGAATAATCATCTATGATTTTTTTATTTTTTACACTCAAGTTTCCAGAAATTGTGGAAAATTGTTTTACCAAGTTAGTGAAAAAAACACCTCCTTCTGCCATTTATGAAAGTTTGTAAGAAAAGTTCAAAATGGAGAAGCGGGCCAAAAAAATGTATGTTATATTTGAGCATTTTAGGAGTGCACACAAATTTTTCTAGATTTTTTATGAGCGGAAATTTTCGAGAAAATAAGAAATGAAAAATTGACAGTTTAAAACGGTTTCTTATGAGAGAGCAAGGTTAGGTTTGCCTTTTAATTGAAATTAAGGTATATTCTAAATGTGTTGTTTAAAAAAAAACGTTTTTATAGATAACTTGGTGCTAAAGAAAGATGCTCGATAAAAAAAAAAATCAAACTTTGCCAGGCATTTTTAAAAAATATAAGCAGTTAGAGGTCGTACAGTTTAAAAATTGTAGAGGACAAGAGCAGCTGCGGTAAAGGGGGCCCAGATGCGTTAGTGGGGAGGGGCCTTCCCGTTCCTCGCCTCTCTAAATGATACTCCCAAACCTCCTTAAAAAGTTTTTTTTTTATATCTTATTTTTCCTAACTTTCTTTGCACACTCCTTATTTAAAAAAAGTATTTGTCTTCACGTTATGGATCACCTGCAGGTGGTTAGTATTTTATATCTATAGAGTTATTAAAATAGAATTGAGATTTATGAGGGCATTTGGGTCCACGAAATTTTTTAAATATTGTGTATTTTTACCTCCCAAAGATGATAAACCATGAAATTCGTCATTATTTTTCTGTTGTTGATTGTTATAAAACAAATTACATGAACTGAGAACATTTTTCAATTTTGGTAACCATTAAATTTATTCCGATTCTTTGACATATTTTGAACAAAAATTGATGGAGATATATGTACTCAAACCCCACAGATTTTAGGTAAAAAAGCTGACCACTTGTTACTTAACCATTGCTGATTTATTTTTAACTCAGCTGGGCTCAAATTTTTCCTTAAAACGTGTACTTCAAGATAAAAAAAGACTTATAACAATCTGCAACTTGGCAACCACGGTATTGTTAATCAACGCACAGCTGTCTTAGATAATTTTTAGGCTCTTATGTATATCAACGATCAATAGTTACAAAAACTTTAGGAGGTAGACACGTACATCAACCTATCACTATGTAACCAACTTAGATCACCCATATACTATTTTTTAAATTTGTTTTATATTGAAAATACATGATTTTTAAGTGGCTTCTTATTGTTCTCTGACAAAGTAATAAGGCACTCCCATAATTTTGTTGCACCTAAAAACTAATTTAGGATATATTATCATGAAGAAAGAAAGCATCATGACATGTAGAATATCGCTATAATAAAAAGTATAAAAATATAAATAATAATATAATGGTAATCAAAAAATTAATAATAAAATCGAATGGGTTTATGGTAAGCATTTCATTAATTACCTCATATTCGTGTATATTTTCGCATGGGTATATTATTTTCTAAAAGTATATATGAAAATTTTCATTTTTCAAGAGTGATTATCTAGTCAACTCTATTATTTAATTAAAACAACCCAACCTTTGTAAAATGTAATTTTACCGAATAATTGTTCTTTATAATGACAATCTTGTACGATATGGTATAAATAACATAAATTTAACATCTTTGCTGCATTTTTGAATAAACCATCTTAAACAGTTTACCTGTAAATTCCTGATGGACGAACATACGCCACACGTTTAAGAAACTGTCCGACAGTTTGAAAATAAATCCTCTTCTATCATTATGTAATACTAAAATTACGCTAAATAGAATTGATGAAATAGCTATAAGTATAATCAAGAAAATCCAAATGCGTTTGCTGAAAACCTATTTAATAAAAGAGATAAAACGTAATAAAGAAATCAAGTCATGAATATTTTACAATTAAAATATTTCACCTCAAAATAAGCATTCCATGGAATCTCCATGGTACCTGGTAATTTATAGTATAATGTGTCTTGCAAATCCATAATTTCAATCGTTACGTCATAATCATCCAAGTTTTTGTTCGTTAAAAACTCGCCGGGAAGAATAATACTTTCATTTAATAATTTTGTGGACTTAATTAATGTGTTATTGACACTTTTATGGGATTCCTTCTTGATATGGGAGCCATTTTTAAACTTATATGCTAATTCTGTGTTAGATGCAAAATCTTCCACTATTTCAGAATAAAAAGTAGAAATCTACGAGCATTGAAGGAAAATAATTAAGTTTTTGTGAATGCAATAATTGTGATATTTTGAAATAAAACAATTTGTATTAAATCAATTCGATACCTCAGCAGTAATTGTAGCCGACGCACCACTTAAATTCTTTCGTCTCTGTACCAAAGCACGCTTGTCTATTACGGTCAATCCTTCCTTGATGCTCCACTCGAATAATTTATTAACGTGTAATTTATTTTGAGGTCCAACAGCGAACCATTCATGAATGTTTTTATTGTTTCCGCATTTTATTAAGACTTCACTTTTTATATTCAAGTGGAGGTAATTCTTTTTAGGACACTGGCAAGTGCTATGGATCTCTTCAGTGATGTCAGGCCGGAATAACAAGAGCCATACGTGAGGCGAAAGATTGTGATGCCTCGAAAATTGTGTGAATTTTTCGAAATCATTGTCAGTATTTAAAAATACCACAAAAAGAGTTTTTGAGTAATTTCTTAGTTTCGGATACTTTTCTGGAATATCTGATATAGTCGAAGCTACAGAGTATACCATTTTACGCGAGAATTCTTTAACCATGTTGACCACCGAATGTATGTCTGTGGATTCAAGAGAAAAATTGTTGTATTTAGGTATTTATACCTTTTGTAAAAATCGGTTTGCTTTTGCTTACCTTCGTTGCTCCTGTAAATAATTCCTATACTGGTGGTCGCATACAACTTTTGTACATCCAAAATTACAGGAACTTGACTTTCCATGTTTTTAGCTGAATCACATGGCATGAATAAAACAACGGCGAATATTACAACGAGGCTGGTTAGCTTCATCATTTTTGGCTAAAAATATGTGAAGAGAATTTAAACGTTTTCTCACAAAATTAAATAAATCATTATATACGTCTTTATATGAGATAGTAAAAGCGAGACTATTTTACGAAAGTACAACTACCAATACATAGCTAAACCAAGATTCAATTTAATTAATACACAAAATATTCGTATAACAGTACTACTTCTTGACACTATATTCTTGTTTTTAAAGATATGTTACGTTATTGTTCATTGATTTGTCTTTTTTTCATTTTTGAGTGAATTATAAAATTTACTCAACATTTTGTAAAATAGTGAATTATCGCGTTAGACTTTATACTTAAAAAAACTCGAGAAACATTCCTTTTTTTAGTCTTCATAAAATTAAAATCATTTACGAAAACACGTACATATTGTTGCAGAAATCGTGAGGAAGCAGGAACATGCTTTGATCGTATGATTTAGGTTAGGGCACATAACTTTTTCAACGATTTTATTTATTTACATACTTAATCTTGAAAAAAGTTTTAGCCTTTTCTACCTTTTAAACCATATTTTTGCCTTAGTATGTCGTCAGAAGTTATTTGAATAGACAATCAAAATTATTCAAAAAGTTTGACTTTTTTTTAGAATGTCGATAAATGCAGTGTAATAGTAGTCGTACGCATACGGATTTTATTTAATCTTTTAATTTTTAAGCAATTTTTTCTGTTATTTTTTTTGCCTGCAATTTCTTTTAACTTCAGATATGCAAAACTCTAGTTTGTACAAAAAGCTTCATTTAGTTTTTTATAAGACAGTGAATTTTTAGGTTTTTAAACAGCCAATTTTTATAATATTCTATACTAAGGTTTAAAGTAAAATGTTATCTTTTGAATTTTTACTTTTATAGTAAATCAATGATTGAAGAAGTAGAAAAACCAAATCAAATTTATTCAAATTTAATATTAAGAATGCAAAAAAATGATCAAGTGCTTTCTACAATTCCCGTGACTTTCTAAAAAGTATTCAAGTTCTGTATAATCTAACGTTGAAGGATAACTTAATTACGCTAGTTGATTTACGTCAAGTTAAGTTAGTATTTTTTTTGCGAAAATTTAGCACTAGTTTTAATAGTAAAAATAAAATTATGTTCAACAAAAACTTTTCTGTTAATTAACTACTTTAATGTACATAAAATTATTTCCATTGTCATTTTAGTAGTGAGAATTAATTTTAAATATTTTTTTTTGACACATATTTATAGTAAAGATGGAGACAATTTAAACAAAGTTTTTGATAAGTCCCCTTAAAAAAAATTTTATTTTTTTAAATAACGGCAACAAAAGTAGATATTTAATTCTATGTGAAGCTTGAATAATAACTTTCGGTTACATATGGTGCAGAACTCTGCTTTTTTTGTATTAAAAAAATACATTACTTAAATGACATTAAAAAAGTTGATAAGTATTGTAAGTTGGTAGTTAGAGAATCCCAAAACGAAGCACAGCTAAATTGTTTGAATTTTATTGACTTTGTATTTTTTAAACGGTTTTTAACCATTATTTGTTTCGTCCACCATTTTTTCTGACGTCTTGAACATCAACTAAGTGTTTATCTTAAAAGTTTTGTTTACCTAGTTTTATAGAATTTCTTAACGAAGGAAAGCTTGGTTGTGCTTGATGAGTTACTTCAAATAAAATTACAGATGTTTATGCAAAAGTTTAGCACTTGTTTTATTAATAAAAAAGAAACGATGTTAAACCAAAAAATTTTTTTAATTAACTTCTTTAATGAGTAAGGAATTGCTTTTATTGTGTTAGCACAACAAAATTTAAGCTTTTCTTTACCAATACTTCATTTTAATAGTAAAAACTTACGTCAAATATTATATTATTTGCACGCGCTTTTAAGAAGAGAGTAAAAGTAAAATTCTTATTATTCAGACAGCATACTTAAATTGATAAAAAGAAGCAAAGAAACGATGAGAATAAAAAAAATTTTTTACTTTCTTATACTACATCAATGATAGCTTTTAGTTTTATGTAGTGCATTTTTCTGCGTATTTTGTATCAAAGAAAGTACATTACTTAAAACAAAACAAAATGATTTCGGTGAGAGCTAGATGCATCTATTTCTGCCAGAGAGAGGATTTAAAGATGCACTTACTTGTTAACTTGATTCTCGTAACGCAGACAATGACTTCCGGGAACTCCTTAGATGAAGCTGGGCACGGCTGGGATGGCCACCTTTTGGATGCTGGAAGTTGTGACTTCTCGAGTTTCACAGGACACTTTTCACAAACGAATATCTATATTCGAGTACTAAACTTCTTTGACAAACTGTATCGGAAACGTAGTACACAGTGATCACTTGGGGTTGAGGTGTTGTCTAGTTGACGCACTGCGAGACAGTGACGTGTTGGGGCTCTGCCTTGAAGGGCTTGGAATTTTCTCTCCCACTACCAAAATTTTCTGGCCATGAAGTGGGTGAAAAGGAACGCCCATTGACATAGTCAACCCCTTCCTAACTTCCCCTCTTTTTATTTGTATTTCCTAAAACAAACAAAACAGAAGCCAATCGCCGTAGGACAGGTCGTAAAGAAACCAATACATTACAAGATTTCAATGCAATGCATCGTAGGCATAAAGATATTTTCTTTTAGAGATATACTATATATAACGAGAAACTTTTCGGCAATGAATATTATCAATTTTTAAAATATTCATTTATTAAAATTTTTTAGTAACACAAAAAATTAGTTAGCAACGGTAGCTGTTTATCGAAATATTTTCTAATTCATTCACATCAGTTAATCAGCTGTACGTTAATTTGTTTATGTTTTTGATTTAAAAAAAAATTTGATGTATCATTAGCGTACCAAATCCAAATATGAGTGAAATCCAATTTAGAAATTTGGTGTTCAATTACTGCTGTAGGTATTAATATGCTCAATAGTTTTTTTATATAAGATATTAATAATAGGTTTATTTTTTTATAATTATTTTTACTTATAATAGCAGTGCTATCATAGAATTTTTGCACAACCAAAACATGTTTTATAATTCAATAAGTACTGTTTGTACTTGAATGGGTGCTTTGACTTTATATTACTTATCATAACTTAAGATCTCTTTTCGTATAAAAAAGGCAGGTAATTTTTAATGCAAAAAAAAGGCTAGAAGTAATTAGCCTTTATTGTTATATTATATAATTTTTTGGCTAATATCTGATTTAAGTATGTGGAAAGTATTTTTATACAAAGCAAAAAGGTCTGAAGCATTTTTTTAAGATTTTCTGCTTTTTTGCTTATTAATTGTGTATTGTTTGTTCTGTAAAGCTGTAATGATTATCGTTAAGGAAAATTTATTTTAAATTGAGGTAGTACTATTAAAGAATAATTTTTTGTTTCTTAAAAGAACAATAAGTATTTTTAACGTCATAAACAGTGAAGACTTTAGACTTTTATACTTTAGAAGAAATCAAAATTATCTACCATTTTTCGTTAATTTAATGATTTAAAAGTTTACGAGGTTGATTTACAGTTAGTACACAATAAAGTATTCGGTTCGTACCTTCAAGTGAGATTTTTTGATGCTAATTTTTTAAAGTTAACGCTCTGTTATAACGAACTTTTTACATAAATTTACATTTATCTGTTGTAAGTAAACAAATAAGCAAAATTATTTTAAAATAAGTGTTTAATAAAAAGTGAAGTTAATATTTGATGCATCATTCATATCGCCAATGATATGCTTTACTGAAATACGCCGAGTGCGATTGTATATGCTGCAAATTTTTTTTAAGCTCCAACCTCTAAGTAAAATTAAGAAAATGTGCTAACACATGCTCATCTGTAGATATATTAACAAATGGTTTAAATACATACAGGACCGTCCCTTGAAACCCCTACTTTCTTCTCTTGGAGTTAAAAACATAGATAACTTTAACGGCCGCTACGCTTTTTCAAACGTTTCTCCTTTTAACGTCCTAAATTTTCAATATCTCATCTGTATTTTCCAGCATAAAACAAAGCAGCGACACTATATATATTATTAAGCCGAAGAAGATTAGTTTATTCCCTTAAATATCCCGTGTCAGTACTGACGCGTTAATGTGGATGACAATTAAGTTTTATTACCTTCTACTACGCAGCTCTGCTCATAATATATTTACAATTCTTCGTGTAGGTCCTGCACCTGCTTTTGTTCCACATTTATTTTTCCTATGATATGTTTTTAGAATCAAGCACTCACCCTTTTCTAAGTAAATCGTGTTATTGATCGAACGCTTATTTTTGGGTGTTTGTATAAAATCACAAGCCAATCATTTATTTTTGTGTTTTTTTTTTTTAAATTAAAAGACAGTGTGGCGATTTGATGTTACTGTGGCCGTTTCTCTAGTAAAAAAAAAACTGAAATTGAAGTGTGATATTGACCACAAGCTCAAAATAAGCAATAAAATACCTAATCATTTTGTGCAGCATATACTAAAAAGTGAAAGGAAAGATTATTTTTTGTTTTTTTTTCTAAATTTAAAGTAATTTTTATGCATTTATCACTACTGTAGTTCTATTTTCAACTGCATTACATTCTAATTACCAAACAACAATTTTTTTACAACACTTTTGTTTTTTATGGTAAAAGATTTTTTACTTTTTTTTTTTTCAGATAAAAACAATAATACTACGAACCAAACCTGAATTTAAGGTTTGAAAGAAATAAGATTTAAATAATTTAAAAATAATAATTTACGCGAGTTCAAGTGATTCAAGTGGATCTTCACTATTCATTATGAAAAATTTTAATTAGGCATCCTATCGATTGTACCATAAGCGATTTCTTACTTTTTTAAGTATCTCCCTAAAACCAAAGAAAATCATCGTATTTTTTCTTTTCTACCTTATGTTCTTTATGAGTTCGCGGCGTAGAACGAAAAATATTCCAAAAAATAAACCAACGTAGCTGGCAGGGATTTGAAATAATAATACCTTAGTATGGAATAAATAATATATTGAGCCATTTCCAACATCAGGACTAACACCAACACACCGTGTTAATCAAATTTCGGAGCCCATTGTTTCAACCAATCAGAATCCTAGGTAGAGCCACGTATCTTCCTACAGCAAATCCGAGCTACTTTCACTCCAACCCTTTAAACATTGAGGCCAATCTTCTTAAACTCGCGACCATCAAGCGCCTTTTTTTCCCTGCGACAGCAATTTTGGGATATTTTGTCCTATTCTGTTACTATTTCCATAAGTATTCAAGGTATGTACTGATTTTGTGGTTTTCGTTTGTAAATAAGTTGACGAAGAACAGATATATTCGAAGATGGTTTATGAAAATAGAGCAATTTGTAAATAGTTGCAGATATACCCACGCGTTAAAGAATTTGATCTGATGTTGTTTGTGATATTGTAGTACTTAAGCTGCGAAAGAAAAGTTTGCAATTAAAATAGTAGACAACTTAATCTAATATTTTTCAACTTAAATTTAAATCCTAGGAGATAAATACAATGTATATCAATACTATCGAGTTTCGATAAATAATACTTGTTACCTCTCAAATCGATATTGCCACCTTATTAAATAGCAACTTGGTGAGTTTGACTCTAAAAGTTTCTCTTTAATCACTAACAAAGTACAAACTCAAAGGTAATACTGCAGAGATTCGTACTAGGCATGAGGTATGAAGTAAGCTCGTCATTTGTCTGGAATAAGGAAACTGCGAGTCATCCAATTTCAAGTAGTACGAGTCCGAGTTTGGTCAGACATAGGCAGATTTTATTTAAAATTATGTTCTCGGGTATCAAACACTCATCTAAATGTAGTTAAAATGAAAAAACCATTATAAATACAAAAAAAAAAAAAAAAAAAAAAAAAAATCAAATGAATTAACTTTCGTTATTGTGACTGTGCCAGTCTTGCAGAAGTTTCAGGAATTTCAAGTTTTACCCGATACAGTATCTGTTTTTACCGAAAGACTTTCTGGTTTTTTGTAACAGACTTGTATCTGAAGCGATCGGCCAAATTGAGAAAATCAAGACACTATTTGTTGAAATTTATATTTTTCCCATTTATAAGAATCTCGAAAATTCATGTGATCCTTAAAGTCCGTGAGAATCATGGAAAGGACAATAGACTACTTTAAAAAAGTCAAGCCAAAGAGTTATCGGACAACCTAACTGGGCATGTAGTGATCAAGAACACAACTACACTCTAATTATTAATTAAGTCTCGTAGCTCTCCGACCCCCTTGACACGATCGGTAGGTAGCACCTGAATAATACATCCATCAGCGCGTCAAACAAAAAGACTCTCTTAGCACATGATTTATTAAAGCCCTTGGCTACTGCGTACCCACTAATAGTATAGTTCTCCTATAGAGAAAAGCAGCTGGGGAGGAATTACCCACTTTTACCCGCAAACGATTTTTACTGGACTAGTACAGTATAAATACTATAGTATACTTACAGGTGGTAGTGATTCCAAAATAATCATATTTTTTTAATTCACAAATTTTTTTCTCAATAGAATTAGCTTAGTACTAATAAATTTTATAGTATTAGGACATCTAATGGGTAGCGATTTTTATCCTTACCTATTACATATTCGATATTGGAGTGGCGTCAATTTTGGCTGCAGCTATGCAGTCTACTTATATGAATATATGTTATCGCACGTAATACGGTAGAGGCCGCGACAACGATGTCCTTGGCAGTTGTATTATGGACGGGCGATTTTGGTCGCTCAGCAGGTCGAGAGACTGCGTGATTTTTCTTGAAATAGTAATTTAAATTTCATTAATTTCTTTGTAAGAAAAAAGATAACAATCATCATTTATATAATTTAGATGGTCTGTTTGTTTACTGATAAATCAATAATACAATTTTTTAGAAAATTGAACAATGAAAATAAAAAATGATAAAAGAATAAGAAAAGAAAGGAAAACAAGAAAAAAAAATTGCATCAAAAGTCGTGTTTGTTAGCCTGTGATTTGTGGCGCTGAGATAGAAAAGAAATCATTTTTTATAAACCATATTCAAAAATATCTGTTCTTCGTCAACTTATTTACAAACAAAAAGTACAAAATGAATACATAGTTTGAATACTCATGAAAATAATAACAGAAGAGGACAAAATATCCAAAAGTTGTGGTCGTAGGGTTAAAAAGGCACTCGATCGAGCTTGCGTTAACGCAGGTGTGGTGGGAGGAAAAAACTCTTGAGTTTGAGTAGATTGGTTATAGTTTTTAAAGAGTAGGGGTAAAAGGAGTTCGTATTTGCTACAAGTAAATACGTGGCCCTTCGTAGAATTTCGATTGGTTGAAACAATGGGCTCCAACGTTCGATTAACCGGGGGTGGTAATGGTGGTCCTGATGTTGGAAATGTCCCAATATATTATTCATTTCATACCAAAGTATTAATAATATAAATCTCTGGCAACTACGTTGGTTTATTTTATGGAATATTTTTTGTTGGACGCAGAGAACTAATAAAAAAAATAAGGTAGAAAAAAAAAATTGTGAAAATTTTCGTTGATTTAAAAAAGACTCTTAAAATGTGAGGAATTTGTTTATTTCAAAATAAATAGAATTCTTTGTTAATGTTTTTTATGATAAATAATAATGACTCACTTGAATCACTTGCACTTGCATAACATTTGGTTTTACAATTATCTAAATCTCATATCTTCTAGACCTAAGAATTCTTGTTTGGATCGTAGAATTGTTGTTTTTATCTTAGGAAAAAAAAGTAAAAAATCTTGTACGATGAAAAACAAACTTTGTTGTCTAGTAATTTAGATGTAAGAAGTTTAGTCAAAAATGTAATTACAGCAGTAATACATGCATCATAATTAATTTAAATTTCAAAAAAATTAAAAAATAATATTTCCTTCAACTTTATTTAGTACATGCTGCACAAAATTATTTAGTGCTTCATTGCTTATTTTTACATAGCTGTCAATATCTTCTTCTGATTTTTTTGGCTTTTTCTTGCCAGAGAAGTAGCCACGTGCTTACGAAACTACCACATAGGCTCGAAACATAAAAAATCCTCCACACCAACAAATAAATGGCTTGTGATTTTATTTAAACACCGAAAAGAGAGTATTCGATCAATAACATGATGTACTTACAAAAGGGTCAGTGCTTGATTCCAAAAACAGATGGTAGAAAAAATAAACGTTAAACAAAAACAAGCGCGGGACATATAGGAACAATTATAAATATATTATAAGCAAAGCAGCATAGTAGCGGATGGTAAAATTCAATTGTCATGCTTATTGTACGTATTCGTACTGTAACGCTTTCTGGGCTCGACTCTATATAGTATCGCTTCTTTGATTTATGCCGGATGAAGCTGTAGAAAGTTTCCGATGTCGAAAAGAAAAAGCTCATAAAAACATTTTTAAAAGCGTGTAGGCTGTTATAATGACATACATATGATCTTAATTGCAGAAAAAAAATGTATTGCAATGTATGTAATTCCCAACTTCAGGAAAATTAAATTATCATATTATCAGTAAGCTTAGCATAAATCGACGTTAACGAAATACTGTTCAAAGTTGTATAAATATTGTTAAAATAAGTATAACTGAAGAAAAATATAAGGCAAAAGACAACTTACGTGATTGCTAATTATACCTAAAAAATATACCAAAATGCTCCATCAATAGGTAACTTAAATAGAAATATTAAAACTTTAATTTAATATATTTTTTGTAACAGTATTCTGCTTTTTCTTTGACTTAGTTAATTTCTAGCCATAGTAGATGAAAAATTTAATGTATTTATTCAACGATTTTTATTCTACTATGCCTACATCGTTACGGGTATTTTTAGAAAGCCTCGCAAACAATAATTTTTTTTAAATTAAAATATTGAGGACAAAATTGTACTTGGTATAAGTGGAAAGAAAGTTGAGAATGGTTCAAGTTTAATAATTACCATATTGTAAAATGCTTACACTATTATTTTTATTTTCAGATAAACATGATAAAAACTATGAAATCTCTTAGTTTTTTGGTTAATTGTTTGTGAATAAAATATATTTAATAATGGAATGACATCATTTATTATTTCTCATTATACATTCTCTTTCGTAGATAAAAACCATGAGTCAATCGATATTTTTACTGTTAATTACAGTCTATACATTGGCCATTGGCTCATTTTTAGAAGGAGCATATAAATATAAGAAGTTATTGTCTAAGTCGAGCCAGGCCTCAACTTTATCCGAATCAAATTGTTCTAGATTGTTAACTTTCAGGGGTGTTTTTGAGTAAGCGTTTTCGTTCTCGTCATCTTCAACTTCCTTGATGCCGGTTACTACAATAGATTTACTACTGACCTAAGCCATGAACACATTTTTCAATTAAAAGAACCTAACTTTGTATTAATTGCATAGTATTGAAACATCTGATAGCTAGAGACTTTTATTTGTATGATAAAAGTTTTGGCCAAAGTAGAGCATAAGACTTGTTGGCAGGTACTTATTTAATTTAATTTTAAAATTAAACGCGAGTGAAACTTAATGATGAATAAGTAAAACCGGACAAATACTTAAACAAAGACTTTGATACTTATGATGACGTTGAGCGTATTGGAAACAAATATTGTAGTATCTATTTCCCTCAGACGTTTTAACTTGAAATGCACCACTTTATTGAATTTTCGAGGAACGTAGAGAAATCGAGATATTCGTCTTTGATTGATCGTTTTCTCACCTTATCATTATTGGCGGCTGAGATGCGAGGATCATCCTTAGATATCGATTCAATTGCCAACTGCCTTGTCTCTTGGAAAGTGTTGCTAGGAGATATAGTTTGGTGACCCGCCAACTTATATTCAAAGTGGCTTTCTTAGGACCTGCTAATAATGGGGGATGCGGCTCAAAAGGTGGATAAGTCGAATCCTCTTCAGACATTTTAAAACAAATTCCAGTGTAACATGAAATACTCGATTAGTTTGAAAATAAAAGTGCGAATTGTGGTTAAAGTTACTTAACAAAAACCTCTTAGTTGTGAGAATAGTGACACGAGTCGGTTGGTCTGGAGAGTCTGATTATCTCACTTTCGCGTTCCAATCAAATATTTCCAACCTGCCCCGATAACTTAGAATATTGATGACGTGACTGCAATTATATACAACAGTTCGTGAGCTACGACTGCTAACTGCTACGAGGCGAGTTTGGTTTTACCACTGATTCGAGGGCCTTATCGTGGCCAAGCTGCCGAACAAGGCGTACATAGTTTTGTTCATTAGCTGAGCATGGAAGGATTACAACGAGTATACGTCAGACGATTTGCGCGGAAATGTGCTTGCAGGTACACACTGCGCCGCAAGGAAGGGCCCAAAAATCCAAGGAAACAATAGAATTTCGAGACATTATACAAATATCAGTGTGTAAATTTTGTGTTAGTACAATATTTTATTTCAATCTTATCGAATAAGACGTAACTCAATTATACCATAAAATTACTTGTTTTAACAAATCTATGACAAGATATAAGTTATCTCGCAAGTTACTGTTGTAATTTTGTCCAACTGATATAAGTACAAGTCTGATCGTAGTATATATGCTCAACCAACTAAGACAACGTGTATTACAAATATGGTGAAAATGACATGTTTTAAGAGAAACAATGTCAATAAATAAGTATACTACCTTATTAATTTTTTCTACGTTAAATATGTCCTAGTAAGTGTCATAAAACTATTAAAAAATACGAAAAAAACGTGCATCACTTCTTATGAGATATGACTTCTTATCACTCAGTATCTATTATACGTACCCTACTATGTTTTTGTATCGTATAAAAAAAATTGATGCAAGAAAGCTCGTGCAACTTAAATAGATTTGTATCTTTAATACATTGGTCATCAACTATTGAGTAAGGATGCGAAGAAAATAAAAACGTAATTAGCCAGTTTATTGTTGATTAATTTTTGTTAAATAAAGGAATTTATCTGCTGGTGAATAACGCCGTTATGACAAGAAACAGAAAATTTTTACATAATTAATTAGAAAATTCTTAACTCGATATTGTAATTTGAAGTATTGAAATAAAGATTTTTAAAAGTTATTGTTGAATTATATAATAGTTAGGAAAATGAAATAAAAATGTACACAAATTTACAAAGTTTTTTAACTTGTAAGTTCCTGGCTTAATATTCAAACGTTTTGTGAATAAATAACAAGTTCTGAAGCTTTTTATGGAACATAGGAAGAAGAAAATATTTAAGGAAGCAATGGGCAGTTTTTTCCCGGTGTTTCCCTGTGGCCTTTTCCATTAAAACGGTCTCACTCAAATTTTTTTTCATGTATTATGACCTGTTAAACACGATTTTTAATTGTGGCTTGGTCTTGAATGCACATAATAATAGTAATTAACAAATTTTATTAACAAATTGAAAAATCATAAAATTTTGTTAAAAAAAATTTATTCTTATTCTTTGACACTCCTAAAAAAAATGTTTGATGAAATTTTTTTCTACACGTCATACTTTTTAAGAAAAAAATTGTCAAACTTTAAAAAAATTAGAAATATGCAATTTATAACCGTTAATATTTTGATCGTTGAAAAACTTTTTGCAACTCTGCAAGGCGTTAAAGATTTCTGAATTATTTTCCTTTAGAAACACAAAAATTTGAGACTGGTAAAAAAATTTGTCTCTTATTGATAAGCTTTGAATAGTGAGCTTCTTGCTATGCTACCCATGGTTTGCATACATCTAAAAATAAAATGTACACCTTTGACTTTAATCACTCTACCTAACTTTTTTTCAGGCATTTTCATTAGCCATACGATATTATTTGTAGGAGGTTGTCTCATAACTATCAAATGAATAGTTATAAATAAATTTTGCTACAAATTAGAAAATAGAAATTTTTTTTTGGTAAAATATTGTCTTTTTGTTCCTTGGTTAGTTTAAAATAAAAATTATCTTGTAGAATTTTTCTCTACATGTCAGTGGGTATAAAATTAAACTAGCAAATTTGAATAGAATCGTCATTCATTTTTAACAACACGTGAAGTAGTACCCAGTACCGCAAACAGGAATGGATCAGATTAGAGGACGTGTTTGTCTGCTTGTGTTCACATATTAATCATTTTGTATAAACTATCTACAAAAAAATCTGTTTTTAGTAACCTTATTTCCAAACGGTGAAAAAAAAATTAATACATAGCTCGAACACTCATAAATATAATAAAAAAGAGGAGAAAATATCTAAAACTTGCGGTCGCGGGGGAAAAAAGGCACTCGATCGAGCTTGCGTTAACGCAGGTATGGTGGGAGAAAAAAGCTCTTGAGTTTAAAAAGATTGGCTGTGATATTCAAAGGGTAGGAGTGAAAGTAGCTCGTATTTGCTACGAGTAGATACGTGGTCCTGCCTAGGGTTGTGATTGGTTGAAATAATGGGCTCCAAAGTTGAATTGACCAGGTGTGTTGGTGGTAGTCATGATGTTGGAAATGTCCCAATATATTATTTAGTTCATACCAAAGTATTAATATTTTAAATCCCTGGCAGCTACGTTGGTTCATTTTATGGAATGTTTATTGTTGTACGCAGTAAATCAATGAAAAAGTTTAGGTAGAGAACGAAAAATTACGACGAATTTTTTTTTATTTTGAAAGCGCTTAAAAAATAAGAAATTTGTTTAATCTTAAATCGATAGAATGTTTTGTTAAAGTTTTTTACAATAAATAACAAGGATTGACTTGAATCACTTGCACTTGAATAATTTTTTTTTTTTAAATTATTTAAATCTTACATCGTCCAGACCTAAAAACCCACGTCTGGATCGCATTATCATTTTTTCTATCTTAAGGGGAGAAAAAATAATAAATCTAGTACCATCGAAAACACAAATGTTTTAACAAGAGCTGTTGTTTTATTATAAAGGTAAAGTTGAATTATAAATAAAACTACAGTAAATGTGTATATATATATATATTGTAACGGGCGGTTGAAACTCAAACGCCGTTTACACTCATCTAGACTGCGCGAGGAAGAAAGGCCAGAGAGAGAGAGAGCGAGAGGGAAAGGGATCGCGATAATGCGTGCGAAAGAAAGAGAGAAAGAAGAGACAAGCGTCTTTATATGAGTATTAGCGAGGGACGCTCTTGGCCATTAGGCCAGACGGGATTAGGTATAGGTAGGAAAAACACGTGTGCGTCTCTCGCCCGCTACGTTTGTCAAGCCACGAGAGGACAACCTCGCCATCGCCTCGCCCGCTTCTGCACCCACGTACCGTCGACGAGAAGGCTTACCGACTAGACACCAGGTCGAATATTTCTGCTGAGAGACCAACTGCTAGGCGAGCAGGTGCAAATAAGGGGCTGCGAAAAGCCAGGTAAGCGCAGTGCGTGCGCAAGAACCATAATAGCCGCGTAATCTCTCTCTGTGCCCGGTCGAATTATCACTGGCCGTCGGCCCCGAGATAAAGCCTTCCTCGACCGTACAGGCTTTGCCGTCAACGCGATCGAGCGAAATACACACACACACACGCGCGCGTATGCTTTTGTACTAGTGCAGACAAATATAGTTTCCGTTTTTTTGATCATTATATGTTGGTTTTGCTTTGTGCGAGCCTTCCCTTGCATGAAGCCCTTCCGACTACTCTTTCCTGAAAGGTTTTATCTATAGCAATCTTGGCGTCCAGAAGGGAGCTGTAAGCCGGGCATCGGCCTTATCCTGCCGCCTCCGCGGGCTCGCGCGTAAACACCAACGCGCGAGCGTCCTGAGCTGAGCCAGAGCTGAGCTGGCCTCTCAGCAAGCAGACGTGAACGAGAAAAAGCGGACTCGCTGTCCGCGTTGTAACGTGAGAGTGTCTCCGTACGTGCCCGGGAAACACAGTCCCGGTCAGAGTATCCCTCGAATTAATTTGTGGCTATCAAGGCCATAAGTGAATACGGACACCCCGTTACAATATATATATATATATATATATATATATATATATATGTATGTGTAAACATTTTTTTAAACATCAAAATTATAACAAAGTAAATTTATTTCCTTTAATTTTATGCAGTGCGTGCTGCACAAAAATATAAGGTGTTTTATTGCTTATTTTAAAATTGCGGTCAACAACATACTTCGATTTTTTTGGTCTTGCTTTGCCAGAAAAGTAGCTACGTTCTTGTCAAATCACTTAACTGGCATTAAATATAAAAAAAAGGACACACACCAACACAGAACTGGCTTGACCAACACCCAAAAAAAAGCGTTCGATCAATGACATGATTTACTTACAAGTGGGTCAGTGCTTGTACTAAAAAAAGATCATAGGAAAAATAAACGTAAAACAAAAACACGTGCAGGACATATACAAACAGACATAAATAAATTATAAGTAGAGCTGCGTCGTAGCAGGTGGTGAAACTGTATTGTCATGGACGTTGTATGCATTGGTACTATCACACTTCTTGGGCTCAATTCTATATTGTCTTATGCTCTGATTCGTCAAGAATTTTGATCAGATAGTAAGTATGAATAAAAATCATACTTGTTGGATCTCTTTTAATGCTATTTATATTTTATACATAAAGCTTGTTTAATTTGAAAAAATTTGTTTAATTTTTAGGTCAGTAGTGGATTCATTCTAGTTATGGGTATCAAAATAAGTAAACAAGACGAGGATGGATACGATTCCTTAGAAACCACCGTAACAAATAACATACGAGATGAATATGATTTGGATAAGGTTGAGGCTGGCTCCCATCGGACAATAATGTCTTAAAAATGAGTCAGTCGTCCAAAGACTGTGATCAACATTAAAAATATCGATTGACATACGATTATCATCTACGAAAGAGAATGTGAAAGGAGAAATAATAAATGATGTCATTCTTCTATCTAATCTATTTTATTTACGAATACTTAGTCAACTAAAATATTTTGACACGTTTTACTTTTGATCATATTAGTACAAGGATGAAAATGAAAATTTAGATACTTCTTAACATAAGTTACGAAGTATATTCATTTATTTATCGATTTTCTTCTCACTAATATTAACTGCCGTCTCTTTATCCTACACTCAATAGAGATATTTGTAGTTGTACTAATAGTCTACTGGCAAAATACTCGTAAGTTAGTATGTACCGTAGGATAATTTCTAACGAAATTTTCTCTTGATTTTGTTGTTATAAAAGATTTCACAGGTCCTAAGTTATTTGACAAATAACTTGACTGTCGTGTTCTTACGCTCAAGATACTTATGTGCTCGTTGGTTTTATTTAAAAAAAATGAATCATTGGTTCTTTTATTTTATTATTTTTTTATGTTTGTATTTACAGTTTAATTTTTTTTTATAAGAAGACCAGATAATTTGTACTGCATGGAACAACAGCTAGAAGTCATATTTTTTGTTGTTGTATACATTATCACGTGTTTGTTAGCTAAAATTATTATCTGCAAAGCATGTATGTTAGTCACTTTGAATATTATACGTACCTTTTTGCTTTTACCTTAACATTGCATAATTTTTTTTAAGCTTTTGTTTTTACCTGTACAATTAAGATAAAGTGCTATTCCTCATTTGTCCGTAATAACATTACGAAATGCAATAATAGCGCTCTGTTCTACTTACATATATGTAAACATGGCCTCTGCTTAACGTACCCACCCTTTTTTCCTGCGGATAAGGACATATACAAGTACAACAGCCCCTATTCTCTTAAAAACGCTTCCTCGAACTCTTACCCCACCAAAGTCAAAAATTTCTAATATTTTATCTATACTTTCCAGCATAAAACAAAGTAGCGACACTATATATAGAGTTAAGCCGAAGAAGAATAGTTTATTCCCTCAAGTATCGCGTGTCGGTACTGACGCGTTAATGTGCATGACAATTCAAATTTACCACCTTCTATACTACGCAGCTCTGCTCACAACATATTTGTAATTGTCTGTATAATATGTCCTGCACCTGCTTTCGTTTCACGTTTCTGTTCCCCTATGAAATGTTTATTGGATCAAGCACTAACCCATTTGTAAGTAAATCGCGTTATTGATCGAACACTCTCTTTTGAGTATTTGTATAAAATCACAAATCAGCTGTTTGTTGGTGTTGATGCTTTTTTAATATTTAATGCCAATGTAGTGTAAAGGAAATACAAAAAAAATTAAAGTATGATGTTGACCGCTATCTTAAAATAAGGATTTCGTTTGGAGAAGAAGTATATTTAACTGGTTTTCAAGTGAAATAACTAATATTACGTGCTAATCACATTGACTTTTTCTAAAACGATTTTTTTCAGTGGATTTTACTTTTTTTTCTAACTGATGTGCAAACACATAATTAAAGATAATCGTTTTTTACTTTATAGTAGTTTCGTTGCATTTGAAAGAAGCGTCGATTTGAGGAGAAAAAAAAAAAAAAGAATTGATCATTAAAGCTCAAAACAGTTTCTCTTCATTATAAAACGATCAAAACTGTAGCAGTAAGAAATAATTTATGTATGGTCTGACAGCAAGTTGACTAAATCTTTGAAGATTGTGGACCATATTGTGAAAGGAAGTAATTTTCGACGAAGTAACAATTGATCCCATTTTTACTGACTTATATATAATCAACATAATATTGTAGTATGTTGGTATACTATTTATAACCACTTTTACACGCTAAAAATAGACAAATTCTATTCATTAAAATTATTTTTATTTTATTTTATTTGTCAACTAGGTCGCGAATGTCAATTTTTTTTTTTTTACCGATATAACTCGTCATGGCAAGACGACATCCCAAATATACTGTGTATCTTTACCAGTTGTGAAGTTGTTCGACTTTTGTGTCTCTTCCAAATGTGAAGTTGCTGGACTTTTGTGTAATTGGCGGCAGGTATTGTTTATTTGCCTCATATGTACCCCAACTCTTATTCCAATACCTGTGCGCCTTTTCGGCCTCGATTCTCAAAGGTGGGGAAAGTAGAAAAGAGAAGCTAGAAAAATAGAGAAGAAAAGCGAAGTTAGTCGAGTCTTACTAATCTTCGGTAAGTCGGGTATATTATCTAGAGCCGTTAGAGACACGCCCTACTTGTCTCAAGAGGTTACAATAAAGTTACTTTAACCGCAATTCGTGCCTTTATTTTTTTGTCAATCGAAAAAGCCACGTCACAATAGTATTTTTATCAAAATGTCTGATGGAACACATAAATCATATAAAGACGACCCGGGTCTAAATATACCATCAGATTTTGAAGATCCCGATTCAGTAATGTTAGCGGGTCACGAGATTACATCTCCTAGCAAAACTTCCCAAGAGACGAGGCAGTTGGAGATTGAGCCGATATCTAAGGATGATCCTCGCATCTCAGCCACCGATAGTGATAAGGTGAGGAAACGATCAATTAAAGACGAATATCTCATTTTCTTTTCATTTCTCGAAAATTCAATAAAGTGGCGTATTTGCAGGGCACCTATATACAGAAAATAGATTCTACTACATTTGTTCCGAATACGCTTAACGTCAACGTAAGTACGAAAGTTCTTTGTCGAAGTCTTTGTCTAGGTTTACTTTTTATGTATTAAATCTTTTTTGTGTTAAATGCTGGACTAAAATAAAAAAAGTATGTGCCAACTAGTCTTTAATTTTACTTTGTCAATAAATTTGATGAGCTCATAGGTATGAATAAAACTTTAAACCTGTTGGATGTTTTAAAATACTTTTTTATTCACACGCATGAAAATTATTTTATGACAATAAAATATGTTAGTGAGAAAAGTATGTTTAATTTTCAGGTCAGTGGTAAATCCGTTTTAGTAAAAGGCATAAAGATAGTTGAAGAAGGTGAAAACGAAAACGCTTTCCGAGAAACCACCTTAACATGTAAGATTCCAGATAAGAATGATTCGGATAAGGTTGAGGCGTGGCTCGACTCGGACAATGTCTTGTATTTATATGCTCCAGCTATTCATAAGTAGACTGTGATCAACCTTATAAATGTTGATTTATGGTTACAGTAACTAAGAGATAATATAAAAAAGATATATAATAAATAATGTCATTATACTGTCTAATTTATTTTATTCACAAATAGTCATCTAAAATATTTTGAGATCTCATAGTTTTTATCATATTAATACAAAAAATAAAATTAAAATTTGAACACTTCATAAAATAAGTTAAGTATTACATTTATACAGTTGTCGATTTTCTTTTCAATAATATCAAGTGCTATTTTTTTTATCCTACACTCAATCGAGATACTTATAGTTGAAAAGTCTACTGAAAAAATTTTTGTAATCTAGTAGGTACCGTTGGATAATTTCTAACAAAATTTTCTCTTGATTTTGTTGTTATGAATGATTTCACAGGGTTTGGGTCAGTTGACATGGCTAAAACGTTATCTAACAAATTTTTCTCATGATTGTTGTTATGAAAGATTTTACAGGGTTTGGGTTATTTGACAAGGCTCAAACGTTATTACAAACAACAGCTCCAGAAAAAATATTTATATGCAAGATTTAACACGATTATTAGTTTTTTTAACAAGATAAATCTTTATAAGTCATAAATAAATTTTTTATGTAAATAAATAACCAGAATGCCTATAAAAAATATTTTTAAAGAAATTTAAAGTAATAACTATTTAGGAATCATTTTAGTTTTTTTTTCAGCCACCTCAATTTGCCTCTTGCCACATATAATTGATAGTGACAAAAACTGTCCAGTTTGTTACTTATTTTTCTGCAATATAACTCCTTTAAATAACATCTGCCAAACAATAAAAAGTATCTCGTTAAGGTTGATGTAAGATAAGCTCATTGATGTTATGATTTAATTTTTCTAAGAATTAAAAATTTTTATTTCTAAAACGAAGCACCTGACAAAAAAATACTTTTTTAAATATAATATTTAAAATACGATACAATTTAGTGAAATATGAGATATTATACTACACAATAAAGAATTCAAAATCAAATTTAGAAAAACAGTAGTGTAATTAAAAAATTTTAAAAATGACGGTCTTTCTTTCAACACAACAATTTTTTAGTGCAATAAGTAATATATTAACATGTATACAGTATACTACTAAGAATTTTTTTGACCGATACATTTTTAATGAGCAAACATTATATATGACTTCTAAAAATTACTCACAAAGGAGTTAAAATTTTAATCTTATTAGCATGTGCTTGTAACAATTAAACATTATTTTCTGTAATTTTTCCATCGAATTTAAGTTTAACTTTTTGTCTTTGTGTTTCAAAAAAAAGAAGTAACTGACCTTTTTACTCATTTACCATTTTCCTTGATAAAGAACTAAAATTAAATTTATAAAATATAGAGGCAAAATAAAAAAGATACAAACAAATGATTTCTTAGAATATTTATTTTAACACTTTTATAAAAATTTACAAATTTATTTACTGCATGACATTGAAAGTATTATTAACACTTACTTTGATTAAACATTTAACTTATAATTAACATTTAATGAAAAAATATAAGACTTAGCAAATTTTTAACTGCACATCTTGTATTGTAGAATAAAAAATATGCGAACAATAATTATTTTTCAAAATGATTGATTCTTTACATTTTTTATTTAATCTTTATAAGTCAACTAATGATGTAAATTATGAATAATTTTGAAATGTTCCTACATGCACTTATAGGCACCTTACAGAGGGTCAGGGCACAGTGTGTCAGATGCAGAAGCTTCTTTTGATGGGCTCTGCTCAACTCTGCTGTTTGCTGTACTCAGGACCAACACAAACACAATCCTAATAAGCCAATCGCTAGCTCGGAATCTTACGTCTGTAAGCTTCATAAGTTTGAGTGACACATCGATGTGTATATGTTGTGTGAGTAATATACATGTATACACAGTTTCTAAAGAAAGTCTTGAACATGGTGGCTCACCTGCCACACTGTGCCTTGGCCCTCTGCAAGGTGATTTACAGTCTACAGATTACAGAAGGCACCTGGCACATTATTGACATCTGACGGTGGAATCACCCTTAATCCTCAATGTCTGGTCAGTTCAAATCCAAATGACATAACAATGATTAAATATAGCTATTTCATTTGAACTTTTAGGTTACAACCCTGCATTTTAAGAATAACTTTTAAGAATGATATCGTGATATCCAGTTTCTTTTAAAAATTCGTCAAGAACTATGGCACTCCTTTGATTACTACTAATAAATAACTTTAAATTTTAGGAGGCCCAACTTCCTAGTCTCCGAGAAATAAAATCAGAAACATTTCCGGTCAAACATATAGATTCGTGTGGAGAGATTATTATTGTTTACTAATGGTTAATTGTAAATCAATAAATACTATTAAATTTTACTGGAATCGCTTGAAAAACTAAAACAATGAGATTAATTGCGATTAAACTTATTAATTAAAATTTCAGTGAGTCTAGCTTCAATGATTTTTAAATTTATTAACTTAGAATTATTGCAAAATGTGGTGAAGAAATATGTATGTAGTTAGTACAGGTCAGTACAAAATCTATATTTAGGAGTAATTTTCTTACCATGAGCGTTAAATCTTTGGCATAATTAAGCAGAAACACGAGTTTTGCAAGTTAATAACTAATATACATGAATCGGGGTTCTTATGGGGTATAAGGCCACAAAGGGCGTGGCTGCGGCTCTCTGTACTGAGAGTAAACTGAAAAAGGCTTCCCATCATTGTACAAACGGTTGGTTTTCTTTGGTTTCCTAAGTTTCTTGATTCTCCTACACGGTTTTCTTACAAGATACTGTACAATCTGTCTGTGACATTTCTCATACAAAAATATGATTAGACTTAGGGAAAATCCACTTAATAAAAACACAAACAGTGGAGTGACTTCAGAAAGACCTAGTGATGTAAATGAAACTTCTTTTTTAATACCGAATTTGGCCCGATTTTTGTTTTTTCTCCGAGAAATTATTCCATTCTCTCTATACTTTTGGATGCTGAAAAAAATTTACATTATTAAAATTGTCCGGCATAAATTTTTTATTTAAAAATACTTACTGATGATTTAAAAATTGAAGAAGTGGATCTCCTTTGTTCAAAACTATACCTTTTTTTCTAAAGTTACCTAGTGGAAAAGCTAAGATTTTGCAAGGTTTTTTGAAAGTTACTGGACTCCGAAATTCACCAATATTATAGAGAACTACCCTTTCGTTGCATACCTACATTAAAAAAAAAATTTTTAAGATTAACACGCTAAAAAGTAATCTATTTTAATTTATATAATTTGTACATTTTTCAAAAATTTTCCAGAATTGCCCTAGTTTGAAGTGTACTAGTTAAGAACCGTATTTATTGCACACACACGCGCGGACACACAAACATAGATTGATACGAATCATTTGTATAAACGTCTCCAAAAGTAAAAAATTACATTATAAAGTTTAATAATATCTTCGTAGGGGTAAGCGGTACAATTATTGACACCTTAAGGTAGTGATTGACCCCTGTATGATTTGTATGTCTATATATAAAGGCTCCATTTAAAAATGCACGTGGCGGTCAATCACTATCAGGGGGTCAAAAACTGTACCCATTACCCCTATAACTATTTTTCGAGTGAAATGTTAAAGATAATTCTTAATGACATTTACACAAATTTCTTAAGTGCCAAAAACTTTTGTCTACGGTAGAATATAAAAAAACAACTATCTTTTGTTAAATTGTCCTACCACCATTACAAATAAAAGTGTTAAAAATAATTTTTAAATGCTATTGAGAAAGGTGATGCATTGTTTAGTATCTTCAAAAATTATCAACGTAAGTTAAATATTTTACATTATATGCTGTATAGCCTCTTGGAAGGTTGTAGGTAGACTATTCTCATCTTTCAAAAACAATCTCAGTTCGTCATTTATATTGTCCTTTGAGCTCTAATAAAATATCATTGGATAAAGTTTTTAAGTACAATGTAATTGATATATTCAATTAAAACTTAACAAAATTACCGAGAAAAACGTTAATGAGTCAGTGTTTTTTACAATAATCAATTTATATGTTTTGTCCTCTAGAAATCCACGCACATTTCTAAATGGAATGTGTGGTTTTGAAACTGTAGCAAAACTTGTAAAACAGCCTGCGTACATTGAAATAACAATGAATGCTGTCAGATATAGCGATAGTCTTGCCATCTTGGATGATATGGAATTGAATTGTTCATCTGTAAATTTAAAAAAAATGTAGGTATAGACAGGTAATTCCATTGTATAAGTGTATCTAAATTTTTAGGGTTCTTAAATTATATTTAAAAGTATATGATGATTAACAAGATCAAAGACGTACATTTTGCAAACTTGAATAATCATCTATGATTTTTTTATTTTTTACACTCAAGTTTTCAGAAATTGTGGAAAATTGTTTTACCAAGTTAGTGAAAAAAACACCTCCTTCTGCCATTTATGAAAGTTTGTAAGAGAAGTTCAAAATGGAGAAGCGGGCCAAAAAAATGTATGTTATATTTGAGCATTTTTGGAGTGCACACAAATTTTTCTAGATTTTTTATGAGCGGAAATTTTCGAGAAAATAAGAAATGAAAAATTGACAGTTTAAAACGGTTTCTTATGAGAGAGCAAGGTTAGGTTTGCCTTTTAATTGAAATTAAGGTATATTCTAAATGTGTTGTTTAAAAAAAAACGTTTTTATAGATAACTTGGTGCTAAAGAAAGATGCACGATAAAAAAAAAAATCAAACTTTGCCAGGCATTTTTAAAAAATATAAGCAGTTAGAGGTCGTACAGTTTAAAAATTGTAGAGGACAAGAGCAGCTGCAGTAAAGGGGGCCCAGATGCGTTAGTGGGGAGGGGCCTCCCCGTTCCTCGCCTCTCTAAATGATACTCCCAAACCTCCTTAAAAAGTTTTTTTTTTATATCTTATTTTTCCTAACTTTCTTTGCACACTCCTTATTTAAAAAAAGTATTTGTCTTCACGTTATGGATCACCTGCAGGTGGTTAGTATTTTATATCTATAGAGTTATTAAAATAGAATTGAGATTTATGAGGGCATTTGGGTCCACGAAATTTTTTAAATATTGTGTATTTTTACCTCCCAAAGATGATAAACCATGAAATTCGTCATTATTTTTCTGTTGTTGATTGTTATAAAACAAATTACATGAACTGAAAACATTTTTCAATTTTGGTAACCATTAAATTTATTCCGATTCTTTGACATATTTTGAACAAAAATTGATGGAGATATATGTACTCAAACCCCACAGATTTTAGGTAAAAAAGCTGACCACTTGTTACTTAACCATTGCTGATTTATTTTTAACTCAGCTGGGCTCAAATTTTTCCTTAAAACGTGTACTTCAAGATAAAAAAAGACTTATAACAATCTGCAACTTGGCAACCACGGTATTGTTAATCAACGCACAGCTGTCTTAGATAATTTTTAGGCTCTTATGTATATCAACGATCAATAGTTACAAAAACTTTAGGAGGTAGACACGTACATCAACCTATCACTATGTAACCAACTTAGATCACCCATATACTATTTTTTAAATTTGTTTTATATTGAAAATACATGATTTTTAAGTGGCTTCTTTTTGTTCTCTGACAAAGTAATAAGGCACTCCCATAATTTTGTTGCACCTAAAAACTAATTTAGGATATATTATCATGAAGAAAGAAAGCATCATGACATGTAGAATATCGCTATAATAAAAAGTATAAAAATATAAATAATAATATAATGGTAATCAAAAAATTAATAATAAAATCGAATGGGTTTATGGTAAGCATTTCATTAATTACCTCATATTCGTGTATATTTTCGCAGCGGTATATTATTTTCTAAAAGTATATATGAAAATTTTCATTTTTCAAGAGTGATGATCTAGTCAACTCTATTATTTAATTAAAACAACCCAACCTTTGTAAAATGTAATTTTACCGAATAATTGTTCTTTATAATGACAATCTTGTACGATATGGTATAAATAACATAAATTTAACATCTTTGCTGCATTTTTGAATAAACCATCTTAACTAGTTTACCTGTAAATTCCTGATGGACGAACATACGCCACACGTTTAAGAAACTGTCCGACAGTTTGAAAATAAATCCTCTTCTATCATTATGTAATACTAAAATTACGCTAAACAGAATTGATGAAATAGCTATAAGTATAATCAAGAAAATCCAAATGCGTTTGCTGAAAACCTATTTAATAAAAGAGATAAAACGTAATAAAGAAATCAAGTCATGAATATTTTACAATTAAAATATTTCACCTCAAAATAAGCATTCCATGGAATCTCCATGGTACCTGGTAATTTATAGTATAATGTGTCTTGCAAATCCATAATTTCAATCGTTACGTCATAATCATCCAAGTTTTTGTTCGTTAAAAACTCGCCGGGAAGAATAATACTTTCATTTAATAATTTTGTGGACTTAATTAATGTGTTATTGACACTTTCATGGGATTCCTTCTTGATATGGGAGCCATTTTTAAACTTATATGCTAATCCTGTGTTAGATGCAAAATCTTCCACTATTTCAGAATAAAAAGTAGAAATCTACGAGCATTGAAGGAAAATAATTAAGTTTTTGTGAATGCAATAATTGTGATATTTTGAAATAAAACAATTTGTATTAAATCAATTCGATACCTCAGCAGTAATTGTAGCCGACGCACCACTTAAATTCTTTCGTCTCTGTACCAAAGCACGCTTGTCTATTACGGTCAATCCTTCCTTGATGCTCCACTCGAATAATTTATTAACGTGTAATTTATTTTGAGGTCCAACAGCGAACCATTCATGAATGTTTTTATTGTTTCCGCATTTTATTAAGACTTCACTTTTTATATTCAAGTGGAGGTAATTCTTTTTAGGACACTGGCAAGTGCTATGGATCTCTTCAGTGATGTCAGGCCGGAATAACAAGAGCCATACGTGAGGCGAAAGATTGTGATGCCTCGAAAATTGTGTGAATTTTTCGAAATCATTGTCAGTATTTAAAAATACCACAAAAAGAGTTTTTGAGTAATTTCTTAGTTTCGGATACTTTTCTGGAATATCTGATATAGTCGAAGCTACAGAGTATACCATTTTACGCGAGAATTCTTTAACCATGTTGACCACCGAATGTATGTCTGTGGATTCAAGAGAAAAATTGTTGTATTTAAGTATTTATACCTTTTGTAAAAATCGGTTTGCTTTTGCTTACCTTCGTTGCTCCTGTAAATAATTCCTATACTGGTGGTCGCATACAACTTTTGTACATCCAAAATTACAGGAACTTGACTTTCCATGTTTTTAGCTGAATCACATGGCATGAATAAAACAACGGCGAATATTACAACGAGGCTGGTTAGCTTCATCATTTTTGGCTAAAAATATGTGAAGAGAATTTAAACGTTTTCTCACAAAATTAAATAAATCATTATATACGTCTTTATATGAGATAGTAAAAGCGAGACTATTTTACGAAAGTACAACTACCAATACATAGCTAAACCAAGATTCAATTTAATTAATACACAAAATATTCGTATAACAGTACTACTTCTTGACACTATATTCTTGTTTTTAAAGATATGTTACGTTATTGTTCATTTATTTGTCTTTTTTTCATTTTTGAGTGAATTATAAAATTTACTCAACATTTTGTAAAATAGTGAATTATCGCGTTAGACTTTATACTTAAAAAAACTCGAGAAACATTCCTTTTTTTAGTCTTCATAAAATTAAAATCATTTACGAAAACACGTACATATTGTTGCAGAAATCGTGAGGAAGCAGGAACATGCTTTGATCGTATGATTTAGGTTAGGGCACATAACTTTTTCAACGATTTTATTTATTTACATACTTAATCTTTAAAAAAGTTTTAGCCTTTTCTACCTTTTAAACCATATTTTTGCCTTAGTATGTCGTCAGAAGTTATTTGAATAGACAATCAAAATTATTCAAAAAGTTTGACTTTTTTTTAGAATGTCGATAAATGCAGTGTAATAGTAGTCGTACGCATACGGATTTTATTTAATCTTTTAATTTTTAAGCAATTTTTTCTGTTATTTTTTTTGCCTGCAATTTCTTTTAACTTCAGATATGCAAAACTCTAGTTTGTACAAAAAGCTTCATTTAGTTTTTTATAAGACAGTGAATTTTTAGGTTTTTAAACAGCCAATTTTTATAATATTCTATACTAAGGTTTAAAGTAAAATGTTATCTTTTGAATTTTTACTTTTATAGTAAATCAATGATTGAAGAAGTAGAAAAACCAAATCAAATTTATTCAAATTTAATATTTAGAATGCAAAAAAATGATCAAGTGCTTTCTACAATTCCCGTGACTTTCTAAAAAGTATTCAAGTTCTGTATAATCTAACGTTGAAGGATAACTTAATTACGCTAGTTGATTTACGTCAAGTTAAGTTAGTATTTTTTTTGCGAAAATTTAGCACTAGTTTTAATAGTAAAAATAAAATTATGTTCAACAAAAACTTTTCTGTTAATTAACTACTTTAATGTACATAAAATTATTTCCATTGTCATTTTAGTAGTGAGAATTAATTTTAAATATTTTTTTTTGACACATATTTATAGTAAAGATGGAGACAATTTAAACAAAGTTTTTGATAAGTCCCCTTAAAAAAAATTTTATTTTTTTAAATAACGGCAACAAAAGTAGATATTTAATTCTATGTGAAGCTTGAATAATAACTTTCGGTTACATATGGTGCAGAACTCTGCTTTTTTTGTATTAAAAAAATACATTACTTAAATGACATTAAAAAAGTTGATAAGTATTGTAAGTTGGTAGTTAGAGACATCCCAAAACGAAGCACAGCTAAATTGTTTGAATTTTATTGACTTTGTACTTTTTAAACGGTTTTTAACCATTATTTGTTTCGTCCACCATTTTTTCTGACGTCTTGAACATCAACTAAGTGTTTATCTTAAAAGTTTTGTTTACCTAGTTTTATAGAATTTCTTAACGAAGGAAAGCTTGGTTGTGCTTGATGAGTTACTTCAAATAAAATTACAGATGTTTATGCAAAAGTTTAGCACTTGTTTTATTAATAAAAAAGAAACGATGTTAAACCAAAAAATTTTTTTAATTAACTTCTTTAATGAGTAAGGAATTGCTTTTATTGTGTTAGCACAACAAAATTTAAGCTTTTCTTTACCAATACTTCATTTTAATAGTAAAAACTTACGTCAAATATTATATTATTTGCACGCGCTTTTAAGAAGAGAGTAAAAGTAAAATTCTTATTATTCAGACAGCATACTTAAATTGATAAAAAGAAGCAAAGAATCGATGAGAATAAAAAAAATTTTTTACTTTCTTATACTACATCAATGATAGCTTTTAGTTTTATGTAGTGCATTTTTCTGCGTATTTTGTATCAAAGAAAGTACATTACTTAAAACAAAACAAAATGATTTCGGTGAGAGCTAGATGCATCTATTTCTGCCAGAGAGAGGATTTAAAGATGCACTTACTTGTTAACTTGATTCTCGTAACGCAGACAATGACTTCCGGGAACTCCTTAGATGAAGCTGGGCACGGCTGGGATGGCCACCTTTTGGATGCTGGAAGTTGTGACTTCTCGAGTTTCACAGGACACTTTTCACAAACGAATATCTATATTCGAGTACTAAACTTCTTTGACAAACTGTATCGGAAACGTAGTACACAGTGATCACTTGGGGTTGAGGTGTTGTCTAGTTGACGCACTGCGAGACAGTGACGTGTTGGGGCTCTGCCTTGAAGGGCTTGGAATTTTCTCTCCCACTACCAAAATTTTCTGGCCATGAAGTGGGTGAAAAGGAACGCCCATTGACATAGTCAACCCCTTCCTAACTTCCCCTCTTTTTATTTGTATTTCCTAAAACAAACAAAACAGAAGCCAATCGCCGTAGGACAGGTCGTAAAGAAACCAATACATTACAAGATTTCAATGCAATGCATCGTAGGCATAAAGATATTTTCTTTTAGAGATATACTATATATAACGAGAAACTTTTCGGCAATGAATATTATCAATTTTTAAAATATTCATTTATTAAAATTTTTTAGTAACACAAAAAATTAGTTAGCAACGGTAGCTGTTTATCGAAATATTTTCTAATTCATTCACATCAGTTAATCAGCTGTACGTTAATTTGTTTATGTTTTTGATTTAAAAAAAAATTTGATGTATCATTAGCGTACCAAATCCAAATATGAGTGAAATCCAATTTAGAAATTTGGTGTTCAATTACTGCTGTAGGTATTAATATGCTCAATAGTTTTTTTATATAAGATATTAATAATAGGTTTATTTTTTTATAATTATTTTTACTTATAATAGCAGTGCTATCATAGAATTTTTGCACAACCAAAACATGTTTTATAATTCAATAAGTACTGTTTGTACTTGAATGGGTGCTTTGACTTTATATTACTTATCATAACTTAAGATCTCTTTTCGTATAAAAAAGGCAGGTAATTTTTAATGCAAAAAAAAGGCTAGAAGTAATTAGCCTTTATTGTTATATTATATAATTTTTTGGCTAATATCTGATTTAAGTATGTGGAAAGTATTTTTATACAAAGCAAAAAGGTCTGAAGCATTTTTTTAAGATTTTCTGCTTTTTTGCTTATTAATTGTGTATTGTTTGTTCTGTAAAGCTGTAATGATTATCGTTAAGGAAATTTTATTTTAAATTGAGGTAGTACTATTAAAGAATAATTTTTTGTTTCTTAAAAAAACAATAAGTATTTTTAACGTCATAAACAGTGAAGACTTTAGACTTTTATACTTCAGAAGAAATCAAAATTATCTACCATTTTTCGTTAATTTAATGATTTAAAAGTTTACGAGGTTGATTTACAGTTAGTACACAATAAAGTATTCGGTTCGTACCTTCAAGTGAGATTTTTTGATGCTAATTTTTTAAAGTTAACGCTCTGTTATAACGAACTTTTTACATAAATTTACATTTATCTGTTGTAAGTAAACAAATAAGCAAAATTATTTTAAAATAAGTGTTTAATAAAAAGTGAAATTAATATTTGATGCATCATTCATATCGCCAATGATATGCTTTACTAAAATACGCCGAGTGCGATTGTATATGCTGCAAATTTTTTTTAAGCTCCAACCTCTAAGTAAAATTAAGAAAATGTGCTAACACATGCTCATCTGTAGATATATTAACAAATGGTTTAAATACATACAGGACCGTCCCTTGAATCCCCTACTTTCTTCTCTTGGAGTTAAAAACATAGATAACTTTAACGGCCGCTACGCTTTTTCAAACGTTTCTCCTTTTAACGTCCTAAATTTTCAATATCTCATCTGTATTTTCCAGCATAAAACAAAGCAGCGACACTATATATATTATTGAGCCGAAGAAGATTAGTTTATTCCCTTAAATATCCCGTGTCAGTACTGACGCGTTAATGTGGATGACAATTAAGTTTTATTACCTTCTACTACGCAGCTCTGCTCATAATATATTTACAATTCTTCGTGTAGGTCCTGCACCTGCTTTTGTTCCACATTTATTTTTCCTATGATATGTTTTTAGAATCAAGCACTCACCCTTTTCTAAGTAAATCGTGTTATTGATCGAACGCTTATTTTTGGGTGTTTGTATAAAATCACAAGCCAATCATTTATTTTTGTGTTTTTTTTTTTTTAAATAAAAGACAGTGTGGCGATTTGATGTTACTGTGGCCGTTTCTCTAGTAAAAAAAAAACTGAAATTGAAGTGTGATATTGACCACAAGCTCAAAATAAGCAATAAAATACCTAATCATTTTGTGCAGCATTTACTAAAAAGTGAAAGGAAAGATTATTTTTTGTTTTTCTTTCTAAATTTAAAGTAATTTTTATGCATTTATCACTACTGTAGTTCTATTTTCAACTGCATTACATTCTAATTACCAAACAACAATTTTTTTACAACACTTTTGTTTTCTTTGGTAAAAGATTTTTTACTTTTTTTTTTTTCAGATAAAAACAATAATACTACGAACCAAACCTGAATTTAAGGTTTGAAAAAAATAAGATTTAAATAATTTAAAAATAATAATTTACGCGAGTTCAAGTGATTCAAATGGATCTTCACTATTCATTATGAAAAATTTTAATTAGGCATCCTATCGATTGTACCATAAGCGATTTCTTTTTTTTTTAAGTATCTCTCTAAAACCAAAGAAAATCATCGTATTTTTTCTTTTCTACCTTATGTTCTTTATGAGTTCGCGGCGTAGAACGAAAAATATTCCAAAAAATAAACCAACGTAGCTGGCAGGGATTTGAAATAATAATACCTTAGTATGGAATAAATAATATATTGAGCCATTTCCAACATCAGGACTAACACCAACACACCGTGTTAATCGAATTTCGGAGCCCATTGTTTCAACCAATCAGAATCCTAGGTAGAGCCACGTATCTTCCTACAGCAAATCCGAGCTACTTTCACTCCAACCCTTTAAACATTGAGGCCAATCTTCTTAAACTCGCGACCATCAAGCGCCTTTTTTCCCCTGCGACAGCAATTTTGGGATATTTTGTCCTATTCTGTTACTATTTCCATAAGTATTCAAGGTATGTACTGATTTTGTGGTTTTCGTTTGTAAATAAGTTGACGAAGAACAGATATATTCGAAGATGGTTTATGAAAATAGAGCAATTTGTAAATAGTTGCAGATATACCCACGCGTTAAAGAATTTGATCTGATGTTGTTTGTGATATTGTAGTACTTAAGCTGCGAAAGAAAAGTTTGCAATTAAAATAGTAGACAACTTAATCTAATATTTTTCAACTTTAATTTAAACCCTAGGAGATAAATACAATGTATATCAATACTATCGAGTTTCGATAAATAATACTTGTTACCTCTCAAATCGATATTGCCACCTTATTAAATAGCAACTTGGTGAGTTTGACTCTAAAAGTTTCTCTTTAATCACTAACAAAGTACAAACTCAAAGGTAATACTGCAGAGATTCGTACTAGGCATGAGGTATGAAGTAAGCTCGTCATTTGTCTGGAATAAGGAAACTGCGAGTCATCCAATTTCAAGTAGTACGAGTCCGAGTTTGGTCAGACATAGGCAGATTTTATTTAAAATTATGTTCTCGGGTATCAAACACTCATCTAAATGTAGTTAAAATAAAAAAACCATTATAAATACAAAAAAAAAAAAAAAAAAAAAAAAATCAAATGAATTAACTTTCGTTATTGTGACTGTGCCAGTCTTGCAGAAGTTTCAGGAATTTCAAGTTTTACCCGATACAGTATCTGTTTTTACTGAAAGACTTTCTGGTTTTTTGTAACAGACTTGTATCTGAAGCGATCGGCCAAATTGAGAAAATCAAGACACTATTTTTTGAAATTTATATTTTTCCCATTTATAAGAATCTCGAAAATTCATGTGATCCTTAAAGTCCGTGAGAATCATGGAAAGGACAATAGACTACTTTAAAAAAGTCAAGCCAAAGAGTTATCGGACAACCTAACTGGGCATGTAGTGATCAAGGACACAACTACACTCTAATTATTAATTAAGTCTCGTAGCTCTCCGACCCCCTTGACACGATCGGTAGGTAGCACCTGAATAATACATCCATCAGCGCGCCAAACAAAAAGACTCTCTTAGCACATGATTTATTAAAGCCCTTGGCTACCGCGTACCCACTAATAGTATAGTTCTCCTATAGAGAAAAGCAGCTGGGGAGGAATTACCCACTTTTACCCGCAAACGATTTTTACTGGACTAGTACAGTATAAATACTATAGTATACTTACAGGTGGTAGTGATTCCAAAATAATCATATTTTTTTAATTCACAAATTTTTTTCTCAATAGAATTAGCTTAGTACTAATAAATTTAATAGTATTAGGACATCTAATGGGTAGCGATTTTTATCCTTACCTATTACATATTCGATATTGGAGTGGCGTCAATTTTGGCTGCAGCTATGCAGTCTACTTATATGAATATATGTTATCGCACGTAATACGGTAGAGGCCGCGACAACGATGTCCTTGGCAGTTGTATTATGGACGGGCGATTTTGGTCGCTCAGCAGGTCGAGAGACTGCGTGATTTTTCTTAAAATAGTAATTTAAATTTCATTAATTTCTTTGTAAGAAAAAAGATAACAATCATCATTTATATAATTTAGATGGTCTGTTTGTTTACTGATAAATCAATAATACAATTCTTAGAAAATTGAACAATGAAAAAAAAAAATGATAAAAGAATAAGAAAAGAAAGGAAAACAAGAAAAAAAAATTGCATCAAAAGTCGTGTTTGTTAGCCTGTGATTTGTGGCGCTGAGATAGAAAAGAAATCATTTTTTATAAACCATATTCAAAAATATCTGTTCTTCGTCAACTTATTTACAAACAAAAAGTACAAAATGAATACATAGTTTGAATACTCATGAAAATAATAACAGAAGAGGACAAAATATCCAAAAGTTGTGGTCGTAGGGTTAAAAAGGCACTCGATCGAGCTTGCGTTAACGCAGGTGTGGTGGGAGGAAAAAACTCTTGAGTTTGAGTAGATTGGTTATAGTTTTTAAAGAGTAGGGGTCAAAGGAGTTCGTATTTGCTACAAGTAAAAACGTGGCCCTTCGTAGAATTTCGATTGGTTGAAACAATGGGCTCCAACGTTCGATTAACCAGGGGTGGTAATGGTGGTCCTGATGTTGGAAATGTCCCAATATATTATTCATTTCATACCAAAGTATTAATAATATAAATCTCTGGCAACTACGTTGGTTTAATTTATGGAATATTTTTTGTTGGACGCAGAGAACTAATAAAGAAAATAAGGTAGAAAAAATAAATTGTGAAAATTTTCGTTGATTTAAAAAAGACTCTTAAAATGTGAGGAATTCGTTTATTTCAAAATAAATAGAATTCTTTGTTAATGTTTTTTATGATAAATAATAATGACTCACTTGAATCACTTGCACTTGCATAACATTTGGTTTTACAATTATCTAAATCTCATATCTTCTAGACCTAAGAATTCTTGTTTGGATCGTAGAATTGTTGTTTTTATCTTAGGAAAAAAAAGTAAAAAATCTTGTACGATGAAAAACAAACTTTGTTGTCTAGTAATTTAGATGTAAGAAGTTTAGTCAAAAATGTAATTACAGCAGTAATACATGCATCATAATTAATTTAAATTTCAAAAAAATTAAAAAATAATATTTCCTTCAACTTTATTTAGTACATGCTGCACAAAATTATTTAGTGCTTCATTGCTTATTTTTACATAGCCGTCAATATCTTCTTCTGATTTTTTTGGCTTTTTCTTGCCAGAGAAGTAGCCACGTGCTTACGAAACTACCACATAGGCTCGAAACATAAAAAATCCTCCACACCAACAAATAAATGGCTTGTGATTTTATTTAAACACCGAAAAGAGAGTATTCGATCAATAACATGATGTACTTACAAAAGGGTCAGTGCTTGATTCCAAAAACAGATGGTAGAAAAAATAAACGTTAAACAAAAACAAGCGCGGGACATATAGGAACAATTATAAATATATTATAAGCAAAGCAGCATAGTAGCGGATGGTAAAATTCAATTGTCATGCTTATTGTACGTATTCGTACTGTAACGCTTTCTGGGCTCGACTCTATATAGTATCGCTTCTTTGATTTATGCCGGATGAAGCTGTAGAAAGTTTCCGATGTCGAAAAGAAAAAGCTCATAAAAACATTTTTAAAAGCGTGTAGGCTGTTATAATGACATACATATGATCTTAATTGCAGAAAAAAAATGTATTGCAATGTATGTAATTCCCAACTTCAGAAAAATTAAATTATCATATTATCAGTAAGCTTAGCATAAATCGACGTTAACGAAATACTGTTCAAAGTTGTATAAATATTGTTAAAATAAGTATAACTGAAGAAAAATATAAGGCAAAAGACAACTTACGTGATTGCTAATTATACCTAAAAAATATACCAAAATGCTCCATCAATAGGTAACTTAAATAGAAATATTAAAACTTTAATTTAATATATTTTTTGTAACAGTATTCTGCTTTTTCTTTGACTTAGTTAATTTCTAGCCATAGTAGATGAAAAATTTAATGTATTTATTCAACGATTTTTATTCTACTATGCCTACATCGTTACGGGTATTTTTAGAAAGCCTCGCAAACAATAATTTTTTTTAAATTAAAATATTGAGGACAAAATTGTACTTGGTATAAGTGGAAAGAAAGTTGAGAATGGTTCAAGTTTAATAATTACCATATTGTAAAATGCTTACACTATTATTTTTATTTTCAGATAAACATGATAAAAACTATGAAATCTCTTAGTTTTTTGGTTAATTGTTTGTGAATAAAATATATTTAATAATGGAATGGCATCATTTATTATTTCTCATTATACATTCTCTTTCGTAGATAAAAACCATGAGTCAATCGATATTTTTACTGTTAATTACAGTCTATACATTGGCCATTGGCTCATTTTTAGAAGGAGCATATAAATATAAGAAGTTATTGTCTAAGTCGAGCCAGGCCTCAACTTTATCCGAATCAAATTGTTCTAGATTGTTAACTTTCAGGGGTGTTTTTGAGTAAGCGTTTTCGTTCTCGTCATCTTCAACTTCCTTGATGCCGGTTACTACAATAGATTTACCACTGACCTAAGCCATGAACACATTTTTCAATTAAAAGAACCTTACTTTGTATTAATTGCATAGTATTGAAACATCTGATAGCTAGAGACTTTTATTTGTATGATAAAAGTTTTGGCCAAAGTAGAGCATAAGACTTGTTGGCAGGTACTTATTCAATTTAATTTTAAAATTAAACGCGAGTGAAACTTAATGATGAATAAGTAAAACCGGACAAATACTTAAACAAAGACTTTGATACTTATGATGACGTTGAGCGTATTGGAAACAAATATTGTAGTATCTATTTCCCTCAGACGTTTTAACTTGAAATGCACCACTTTATTGAATTTTCGAGAAACGTAGAGAAATCGAGATATTCGTCTTTGATTGATCGTTTTCTCACCTTATCATTATTAGCGGCTGAGATGCGAGGATCATCCTTAGATATCGATTCAATTGCCAACTGCCTTGTCTCTTGGAAAGTGTTGCTAGGAGATATAGTTTGGTGACCCGCCAACTTATATTCAAAGTGGCTTTCAGGACCTGCTATTAATGGGGGATGCGGCTCAAAAGGTGGATAAGTCGAATCCTCTTCAGACATTTAAAAACAAATTCCAGTGTAACATGAAATACTCGATTAGTTTGAAAATAAAAGTGCGAACTGTGGTTAAAGTTACTTAACAAAAACCTCTTAGTTGTGAGAATAGTGACACGAGTCGGTTGGTCTGGAGAGTCTGATTATCTCACTTTCGCGTTCCAATCAAATCTTCCCAACCTGCCCCGATAACTTAGAATATTGATGACGTGACTGCAATTATATACAACAGTTTGTGAGCTACGACTGCTAACTGCTACGAGGCGAGTTTGGTTTTACCACTGATTCGAGGGCCTTATCGTGGCCAAGCTGCCGAACAAGGCGTACATAGTTTTGTTCATTAGCTGAGCATGGAAGGATTACAACGAGTATACGTCAGACGATTCGCGCGGAAATGTGCTTGCAGGTACACACTGCGCCGCAAGGAAGGGCCCAAAAATTTAAGGAAACAATAGAATTTCGAGACATTATACAAATATCAGTGTGTAAATTTTGTGTTAGTACAATATTTTATTTCAATCTTATCGAATAAGACGTAACTCAATTATACCATAAAATAACTTGTTTTAACAAATCTATGACAAGATATAAGTTATCTCGCAAGTTACTGTTGTAATTTTGTCCAACTGATATAAGTACAAGTCTGATCGTAGTATATATGCTCAACCAACTAAGACAACGTGTATTACAAATATGGTGAAAATGACATGTTTTAAGAGAAACAATGTCAATAAATAAGTATACTACCTTATTAATTTTTTCTACGTTAAATATGTCCTAGTAAGTGTCATAAAACTATTAAAAAATACGAAAAAAACGTGCATCACTTCTTATGAGATATGACTTCTTATCACTCAGTATCTATTATACGTACCCTACTATGTTTTTGTATCGTATAAAAAAAATTGATGCAAGAAAGCTCGTGCAACTTAAATAGATTTGTATCTTTAATACATTGGTCATCAACTATTGAGTAAGGATGCGAAGAAAATAAAAACGTAATTAGCCAGTTTATTGTTGATTAATTTTTGTTAAATAAAGGAATTTATCTGCTGGTGAATAACGCCGTTATGACAAGAAACAGAAAATTTTTACATAATTAATTAGAAAATTCTTAACTCGATATTGTAATTTGAAGTATTGAAATAAAGATTTTTAAAAGTTATTGTTGAATTATATAATAGTTAGGAAAATGAAATAAAAATGTACACAAATTTACAAAGTTTTTTAACTTGTAAGTTCCTGGCTTAATATTCAAACGTTTTGTGAATAAATAACAAGTTCTGAAGCTTTTTATGGAACATAGGAAGAAGAAGATATTTAAGGAAGCAATGGGCAGTTTTTTCCCGGTGTTTCCCTGTGGCCTTTTCCATTAAAACGGTCTCACTCAAATTTTTTTTCATGTATTATGACCTGTTAAACACGATTTTTAACTGTGGCTTGGTCTTGAATGCACATAATAATAGTAATTAACAAATTTTATTAACAAATTGAAAAATCATAAAATTTTGTTAAAAAAAATTTATTCTTATTCTTTGACACTCCTAAAAAAAATGTTTGATGAAATTTTTTTCTACACGTCATACTTTTTAAGAAAAAAATTGTCAAACTTTAAAAAAATTAGAAATATGCAATTTATAACCGTTAATATTTTGATCGTTGAAAAACTTTTTGCAACTCTGCAAGGCGTTAAAGATTTCTGAATTATTTTCCTTTAGAAACACAAAAATTTGAGACTGGTAAAAAAATTTGTCTCTTATTGATAAGCTTTGAATAGTGAGCTTCTTGCTATGCTACCCATGGTTTGCATACATCTAAAAATAAAATGTACACCTTTGACTTTAATCACTCTACCTAACTTTTTTTCAGGCATTTTCATTAGCCATACGATATTATTTGTAGGAGGTTGTCTCATAACTATCAAATGAATAGTTATAAATAAATTTTGATACAAATTAGAAAATAGAAATTTTTTTTTGGTAAAATATTGTCTTTTTGTTCCTTGGTTAGTTTAAAATAAAAATTATCTTGTAGAATTTTTCTCTACATGTCAGTGGGTATAAAATTAAACTAGCAAATTTGAATAGAATCGTCATTCATTTTTAACAACACGTGAAGTAGTACCCAGTACCGCAAACAGGAATGGATCAGATTAGAGGACGTGTTTGTCTGCTTGTGTTCACATATTAATCATTTTGTATAAACTATCTACAAAAAAATCTGTTTTTAGTAACCTTATTTTCAAACGGTGAAAAAAAAATTAATACATAGCTCGAACACTCATAAATATAATAAAAAAGAGGAGAAAATATCTAAAACTTGCGGTCGCGGGGGAAAAAAGGCACTCGATCGAGCTTGCGTTAACGCAGGTATGGTGGGAGAAAAAAGCTCTTGAGTTTAAAAAGATTGGCTGTGATATTCAAAGGGTAGGAGTAAAAGTAGCTCGTATTTGCTACGAGTAGATACGTGGTCCTGCCTAGGGTTGTGATTGGTTGAAATAATGGGCTCCAAAGTTGAATTGACCAGGTGTGTTGGTGGTAGTCATGATGTTGGAAATGTCCCAATATATTATTTAGTTCATACCAAAGTATTAATATTTTAAATCCCTGGCAGCTACGTTGGTTCATTTTATGGAATGTTTATTGTTGTACGCAGTAAATCAATGAAAAAGTTTAGGTAGAGAACGAAAAATTACGACGAATTTTTTTTTATTTTGAAAGCGCTTAAAAAATAAGAAATTTGTTTAATCTTAAATCGATAGAATGTTTTGTTAAAGTTTTTCACAATAAATAACAAGGATTGACTTGAATCACTTGCACTTGAATAATTTTTTTTTTTTAAATTATTTAAATCTTACATCGTCCAGACCTAAAAACCCACGTCTGGATAGCATTATCATTTTTTCTATCTTAAGGGGAGAAAAAATAATAAATCTAGTACCATCGAAAACACAAATGTTTTAACAAGAGCTGTTGTTTTATTATAAAGGTAAAGTTGAATTATAAATAAAACTACAGTAAATGTGTATATATATATATATTGTAACGGGCGGTTGAAACTCAAACGCCGTTTACACTCATCTAGACTGCGCGAGGAAGAAAGGCCAGAGAGAGAGAGAGCGAGAGGGGAAGGGATCGCGATAATGCGTGCGAAAGAAAGAGAGAAAGAAGAGACAAGCGTCTTGATATGAGTATTAGCGAGGGACGCTCTTGGCCATTAGGCCAGACGGGATTAGGTATAGGTAGGAAAAACACGTGTGCGTCTCTCGCCCGCTACGTTTGTCAAGCCACGAGAGGACAACCTCGCCATCGCCTCGCCCGCTTCTGCACCCACGTACCGTCGACGAGAAGGCTTACCGACTAGACACCAGGTCGAATATTTCTGCTGAGAGACCAACTGCTAGGCGAGCAGGTGCAAATAAGGGGCTGCGAAAAGCCAGGTAAGCGCAGTGCGTGCGCAAGAACCATAATAGCCGCGTAATCTCTCTCTGTGCCCGGTCGAATTATCACTGGCCGTCGGCCCCGAGATAAAGCCTTCCTCGACCGTACAGGCTTTGCCGTCAACGCGATCGAGCGAAATACACACACACACACGCGCGCGTATGCTTTTGTACTAGTGCAGACAAATATAGTTTCCGTTTTTTTGATCATTATATGTTTGTTTTGCTTTGTGCGAGCCTTCCCTTGCATGAAGCCCTTCCGACTACTCTTTCTTTACAGGTTTTATCTATAGCAATCTTGGCGTCCAGAAGGGAGCTGTAAGCCGGGCATCGGCCTTATCCTGCCGCCTCCGCGGGCTCGCGCGTAAACACCAACGCGCGAGCGTCCTGAGCTGAGCCAGAGCTGAGCTGGCCTCTCAGCAAGCAGACGTGAACGAGAAAAAGCGGACTCGCTGTCCGCGTTGTAACGTGAGTGTGTCTCCGTACGTGCCCGGGAAACACAGTCCCGGTCAGAGTATCCCTCGAATTAATTTGTGGCTATCAAGGCCATAAGTGAATACGGACACCCCGTTACAATATATATATATATATATATATATATGTATGCGTAAACATTTTTTTAAACATCAAAATTATAACAAAGTAAATTTATTTCCTTTAATTTTATGCAGTGCGTGCTGCACAAAAATATAAGGTGTTTTATTGCTTATTTTAAAATTGCGGTCAACAACATACTTCGATTTTTTTGGTCTTGCTTTGCCAGAGAAGTAGCTACGTTCTTGTCAAATCACTTAACTGGCATTAAATATAAAAAAAGGACACACACCAACACAGAACTGGCTTGACCAACACCCAAAAAAAAGCGTTCGATCAATGACATGATTTACTTACAAGTGGGTCAGTGCTTGTACTAAAAAAAGATCATAGGAAAAATAAACGTAAAACAAAAACACGTGCAGGACATATACAAACAGACATAAATAAATTATAAGTAGAGCTGCGTCGTAGCAGGTGGTGAAACTGTATTGTCATGGACGTTGTATGCATTGGTACTATCACACTTCTTGGGCTCAATTCTATATTGTCTTATGCTCTGATTCGTCAAGAATTTTGATCAGATAGTAAGTATGAATAAAAATCATACTTGTTGGATCTCTTTTAATGCTATTTATATTTTATACATAAAGCTTGTTTAATTTGGAAAAATTTGTTTAATTTTTAGGTCAGTAGTGGATTCATTCTAGTTATGGGTATCAAAATAAGTAAACAAGACGAGGATGGATACGATTCCTTAGAAACCACCGTAACAAATAACATACGAGATGAATATGATTTGGATAAGGTTGAGGCTGGCTCCCATCGGACAATAATGTCTTAAAAATGAGTCAGTCGTCCAAAGACTGTGATCAACATTAAAAATATCGATTGACATACGATTATCATCTACGAAAGAGAAGGTGAAAGGAGAAATAATAAATGATGTCATTCTTCTATCTAATTTATTTTATTTACGAATACTTAGTCAACTAAAATATTTTGACACGTTTTACTTTTGATCATATTAGTACAAGGATGAAAATGAAAATTTAGATACTTCTTAACATAAGTTACGAAGTATATTCATTTATTTATCGATTTTCTTCTCACTAATATTAACTGCCGTCTCTTTATCCTACACTCAATAGAGATATTTGTAGTTGTACTAATAGTCTACTGGCAAAATACTCGTAAGTTAGTATGTACCGTAGGATAATTTATAACGAAATTTTCTCTTGATTTTGTTGTTATAAAAGATTTCACAGGTCCTAAGTTATTTGACAAATAACTTGACTGTCGTGTTCTTACGCTCAAGATACTTATGTGCTCGTTGGTTTTATTTAAAAAAAATGAATCATTGGTTCTTTTATTTTATTATTTTTTTATTTTTGTATTTACAGTTTAATTTTTTTTTATAAGAAGACCAGATAATTTGTACTGCATGGAACAACAGCTAGAAGTCATATTTTTTGTTGTTGTATACATTATCACGTGTTTGTTAGCTAAAATTATTATCTGCAAAGCATGTATGTTAGTCACTTTGAATATTATACGTACCTTTTTGCTTTTACCTTAACATTGCATAATTTTTTTTAAGCTTTTGTTTTTACCTGTACAATTAAGATAAAGTGCTATTCCTCATTTGTCCGTAATAACATTACGAAATGCAATAATAGCGCTCTGTTCTACTTACATATATGTAAACATGGCCTCTGCTTAACGTACCCACCCTTTTTTCCTGCGGATAAGGACATATACAAGTACAACAGCCCCTATTCTCTTAAAAACGCTTCCTCGAACTCTTACCCCACCAAAGTCAAAAATTTCTAATATTTTATCTATACTTTCCAGCATAAAACAAAGTAGCGACACTATATATAGAGTTAAGCCGAAGAAGAATAGTTTATTCCCTCAAGTATCGCGTGTCGGTACTGACGCGTTAATGTGCATGACAATTCAAATTTACCACCTTCTATACTACGCAGCTCTGCTCACAACATATTTGTAATTGTCTGTATAATATGTCCTGCACCTGCTTTCGTTTCACGTTTCTGTTCCCCTATGAAATGTTTATTGGATCAAGCACTAACCCATTTGTAAGTAAATCGCGTTATTGATCGAACACTCTCTTTTGAGTATTTGTATAAAATCACAAATCAGCTGTTTGTTGGTGTTGATGCTTTTTTAATATTTAATGCCAATGTAGTGTAAAGGAAATACAAAAAAAATTAAAGTATGATGTTGACCGCTATCTTAAAATAAGGATTTCGTTTGGAGAAGAAGTATATTTAACTGGTTTTCAAGTGAAATAACTAATATTACGTGCTAATCACATTGACTTTTTCTAAAACGATTTTTTTCAGTGGATTTTACTTTTTTTTCTAACTGATGTGCAAACACATAATTAAAGATAATCGTTTTTTACTTTATAGTAGTTTCGTTGCATTTGAAAGAAGCGTCGATTTGAGGAGAAAAAAAAAAAAAAAGAATTGATCATTAAAGCTCAAAACAGTTTCTCTTCATTATAAAACGATCAAAACTGTAGCAGTAAGAAATAATTTATGTAGGGTCTGACAGCAAGTTGACTTAATCTTTGATATTGTGGACCATATTGTGAAAGGAAGTAATTTTCGACGAAGTAACAATTGATCCCATTTTTACTGACTTATATATAATCAACATAATATTGTAGTATGTTGGTATACTATTTATAACCACTTTTACACGCTAAAAATAGACAAATTCTATTCATTAAAATTATTTTTATTTTATTTTATTTGTCAACTAGGTCGCGAATGTCAATTTTTTTTTTTTTACCGATATAACTCGTCATGGCAAGACGACATCCCAAATATACTGTGTATCTTTACCAGTTGTGAAGTTGTTCGACTTTTGGGTCTCTTCCAAATGTGAAGTTGCTGGACTTTTGTGTAATTGGCGGCAGGTATTGTTTATTTGCCTCATATGTACCCCAACTCTTATTCCAATACCTGTGCGCCTTTTCGGCCTCGATTCTCAAAGGTGGGGAAAGTAGAAAAGAGAAGCTAGAAAAATAGAGAAGAAAAGCGAAGTTAGTCGAGTCTTACTAATCTTCGGTAAGTCAGGTATATTATCTAGAGCCGTTAGAGACACGCCCTACTTGTCTCAAGAGGTTACAATAAAGTTACTTTAACCGCAATTCGTGCCTTTATTTTTTTGTCAATCGAAAAAGCCACGTCACAATAGTATTTTTATCAAAATGTCTGATGGAACACATAAATCATATAAAGACGACCCGGGTCTAAATATACCATCAGATTTTGAAGATCCCGATTCAGTAATGTTAGCGGGTCACGAGATTACATCTCCTAGCAAAACTTCCCAAGAGACGAGGCAGTTGGAGATTGAGCCGATATCTAAGGATGATCCTCGCATCTCAGCCACCGATAGTGATAAGGTGAGGAAACGATCAATTAAAGACGAATATTTCATTTTCTTTTCATTTCTCGAAAATTCAATAAAGTGGCGTATTTGCAGGGCACCTATATACAGAAAATAGATTCTACTACATTTGTTCCGAATACGCTTAACGTCAGCGTAAGTACGAAAGTTCTTTGTCGAAGTCTTTGTCTAGGTTTACTTTTTATGTATTAAATCTTTTTTGTGTTAAATGCTGGACTAAAATAAAAAAAGTATGTGCCAACTAGTCTTTAATTTTACTTTGTCAATAAATTTGATGAGCTCATAGGTATGAATAAAACTTTAAACCTGTTGGATGTTTTAAAATACTTTTTTATTCACACGCATGAAAATTATTTTATGACAATAAAATATGTTAGTGAGAAAAGTATGTTTAATTTTCAGGTCAGTGGTAAATCCGTTTTAGTAAAAGGCATAAAGATAGTTGAAGAAGGTGAAAACGAAAACGCTTTCCGAGAAACCACCTTAACATGTAAGATTCCAGATAAGAATGATTCGGATAAGGTTGAGGCGTGGCTCGACTCGGACAATGTCTTGTATTTATATGCTCCAGCTATTCATAAGTAGACTGTGATCAACCTTATAAATGTCGATTTATGGTTACAGTAACTAAGAGATAATATAAAAAAGATATATAATAAATAATGTCATTATACTGTCTAATTTATTTTATTCACAAATAGTCATCTAAAATATTTTGAGATCTCATAGTTTTTATCATATTAATACAAAAAATAAAATTAAAATTTGAACACTTCATAAAATAAGTTAAGTATTACATTTATACAGTTGTCGATTTTCTTTTCAATAATATCAAGTGCTATTTTTTTTATCCTACACTCAATCGAGATACTTATAGTTGAAAAGTCTACTGAAAAAATTTTTGTAATCTAGTAGGTACCGTTGGATAATTTCTAACAAAATTTTCTCTTGATTTTGTTGTTATGAATGATTTCACAGGGTTTGGGTCAGTTGACATGGCTAAAACGTTATCTAACAAATTTTTCTCATGATTGTTGTTATGAAAGATTTTACAGGGTTTGGGTTATTTGACAAGGCTAAAACGTTATTACAAACAACAGCTCCAGAAAAAATATTTATATGCAAGATTTAACACGATTATTAGTTTTTTTAACAAGATAAATCTTTATAAGTCATAAATAAATTTTTTATGTAAATAAATAACCAGAATGCCTATAAAAAATATTTTTAAAGAAATTTAAAGTAATAACTATTTAGGAATCATTTTAGTTTTTTTTTCAGCCACCTCAATTTGCCTCTTGCCACATATAATTGATAGTGACAAAAACTGTCCAGTTTGTTACTTATTTTTCTGCAATATAACTCCTTTAAATAACATCTGCCAAACAATAAAAAGTATCTCGTTAAGGTTGATGTAAGATAAGCTCATTGATGTTATGATTTAATTTTTCTAAGAATTAAAAATTTTTATTTCTAAAACGAAGCACCTGACAAAAAAATACTTTTTTAAATATAATATTTAAAATACGATACAATTTAGTGAAATATGAGATATTATACTACACAATAAAGAATTCAAAATCAAATTTAGAAAAACAGTAGTGTAATTAAAAAATTTTAAAAATGACGGTCTTTCTTTCAACACAACAATTTTTTAGTGCAATAAGTAATATATTAACATGTATACAGTATACTACTAAGAATTTTTTTGACCGATACATTTTTAATGAGCAAACATTATATATGACTTCTAAAAATTACTCACAAAGGAGTTAAAATTTTAATCTTATTAGCATGTGCTTGTAACAATTAAACATTATTTTCTGTAATTTTTCCATCGAATTTAAGTTTAACTTTTTGTCTTTGTGTTTCAAAAAAAAGAAGTAACTGACCTTTTTACTCATTTACCATTTTCCTTGATAAAGAACTAAAATTAAATTTATAAAATATAGAGGCAAAATAAAAAAGATACAAACAAATGATTTCTTAGAATATTTATTTTAACACTTTTATAAAAATTTACAAATTTATTTACTGCATGACATTGAAAGTATTATTAACACTTACTTTGATTAAACATTTAACTTATAATTAACATTTAATGAAAAAATATAAGACTTAGCAAATTTTTAACTGCACATCTTGTATTGTAGAATAAAAAATATGCGAACAATAATTATTTTTCAAAATGATTGATTCTTTACATTTTTTATTTAATCTTTATAAGTCAACTAATGATGTAAATTATGAATAATTTTGAAATGTTCCTACATGCACTTATAGGCACCTTACAGAGGGTCAGGGCACAGTGTGTCAGATGCAGAAGCTTCTTTTGATGGGCTCTGCTCAACTCTGCTGTTTGCTGTACTCAGGACCAACACAAACACAATCCTAATAAGCCAATCGCTAGCTCGGAATCTTACGTCTGTAAGCTTCATAAGTTTGAGTGACACATCGATGTGTATATGTTGTGTGAGTAATATACATGTATACACAGTTTCTAAAGAAAGTCTTGAACATGGTGGCTCACCTGCCACACTGTGCCTTGGCCCTCTGCAAGGTGATTTACAGTCTACAGATTACAGAAGGCACCTGGCACATTATTGACATCTGACGGTGGAATCACCCTTAATCCTCAATGTCTGGTCAGTTCAAATCCAAATGACATAACAATGATTAAATATAGCTATTTCATTTGAACTTTTAGGTTACAACCCTGCATTTTAAGAATAACTTTTAAGAATGATATCGTGATATCCAGTTTCTTTTAAAAATTCGTCAAGAACTATGGCACTCCTTTGATTACTACTAATAAATAACTTTAAATTTTAGGAGGCCCAACTTCCTAGTCTCCGAGAAATAAAATCAGAAACATTTCCGGTCAAACATATAGATTCGTGTGGAGAGATTATTATTGTTTACTAATGGTTAATTGTAAATCAATAAATACTATTAAATTTTACTGGAATCGCTTGAAAAACTAAAACAATGAGATTAATTGCGATTAAACTTATTAATTAAAATTTCAGTGAGTCTAGCTTCAATGATTTTTAAATTTATTAACTTAGAATTATTGCAAAATGTGGTGAAGAAATATGTATGTAGTTAGTACAGGTCAGTACAAAATCTATATTTAGGAGTAATTTTCTTACCATGAGCGTTAAATCTTTGGCATAATTAAGCAGAAACACGAGTTTTGCAAGTTAATAACTAATATACATGAATCGGGGTTCTTATGGGGTATAAGGCCACAAAGGGCGTGGCTGCGGCTCTCTGTACTGAGAGTAAACTGAAAAAGGCTTCCCATCATTGTACAAACGGTTGGTTTTCTTTGGTTTCCTAAGTTTCTTGATTCTCCTACACGGTTTTCTTACAAGATACTGTACAATCTGTCTGTGACATTTCTCATACAAAAATATGATTAGACTTAGGGAAAATCCACTTAATAAAAACACAAACAGTGGAGTGACTTCAGAAAGACCTAGTGATGTAAATGAAACTTCTTTTTTAATACCGAATTTGGCCCGATTTTTGTTTTTTCTCCGAGAAATTATTCCATTCTCTCTATACTTTTGGATGCTGAAAAAAATTTACATTATTAAAATTGTCCGGCATAAATTTTTTATTTAAAAATACTTACTGATGATTTAAAAATTGAAGAAGTGGATCTCCTTTGTTCAAAACTATACCTTTTTTTCTAAAGTTACCTAGTGGAAAAGCTAAGATTTTGCAAGGTTTTTTGAAAGTTACTGGACTCCGAAATTCACCAATATTATAGAGAACTACCCTTTCGTTGCATACCTACATTAAAAAAAAAATTTTTAAGATTAACACGCTAAAAAGTAATCTATTTTAATTTATATAATTTGTACATTTTTCAAAAATTTTCCAGAATTGCCCTAGTTTGAAGTGTACTAGTTTAGAACCGTATTTATTGCACACACACGCGCGGACACACAAACATAGATTGATACGAATCATTTGTATAAACGTCTCCAAAAGTAAAAAATTACATTATAAAGTTTAATAATATCTTTGTAGGGGTAAGCGGTACAATTATTGACACCTTAAGGTAGTGATTGACCCCTGTATGATTTGTATGTCTATATATAAAGGCTCCATTTAAAAATGCACGTGGCGGTCAATCACTATCAGGGGGTCAAAAACTGTACCCATTACCCCTATAACTATTTTTCGAGTGAAATGTTAAAGATAATTCTTAATGACATTTACACAAATTTCTTAAGTGCCAAAAACTTTTGTCTACGGTAGAATATAAAAAAACAACTATCTTTTGTCAAATTGTCCTACCACCATTACAAATAAAAGTGTTAAAAATAATTTTCAAATGCTATTGAGAAAGGTGATGCATTGTTTAGTATCTTCAAAAATTATCAACGTAAGTTAAATATTTTACATTACCTGCTGTATAGCCTCTTGGAAGGTTGTTGGTAGACTATTCTCATCTTTCAAAAACAATCTCAGTTCGTCATTTATATTGTCCTTTGAGCTCTAATAAAATATCACTGGATAAAGTTTTTAAGTACAATGTAATTGATATATTCAATTAAAACTTTACAAAATTACCGAGAAAAACGTTAATGAGTCAGTGTTTTTTACAATAATCAATTGATATGTTTTGTCCTCTAGAAATCCACGCGCATTTCTAAATGGAATGTGTGGTTTTGAAACTGTAGCAAAACTTGTAAAACAGCCTGCGTACATTGAAATAACAATGAATGCTGTCAGATATAGCGATAGTCTTGCCATCTTGGATGATATGGAATTGAATTGTTCATCTGTAAATTTAAAAAAAATGTAGGTATAGACAGGTAATTCCATTGTATAAGTGTATCTAAATTTTTAGGGTTCTTAAATTATATTTAAAAGTATATGATGATTAACAAGATCAAAGACGTACATTTTGCAAACTTGAATAATCATCTATGATTTTTTTATTTTTTACACTCAAGTTTCCAGAAATTGTGGAAAATTGTTTTACCAAGTTAGTGAAAAAAACACCTCCTTCTGCCATTTATGAAAGTTTGTAAGAGAAGTTCAAAATGGAGAAGCGGGCCAAAAAAATGTATGTTATATTTGAGCATTTTAGGAGTGCACACAAATTTTTCTAGATTTTTTATGAGCGGAAATTTTCGAGAAAATAAGAAATGAAAAATTGACAGTTTAAAACGGTTTCTTATGAGAGAGCAAGGTTAGGTTTGCCTTTTAATTAAAATTAAGGTATATTCTAAATGTGTTGTTTAAAAAAAAACGTTTTTATAGATAACTTGGTGCTAAAGAAAGATGCTCGATAAAAAAAAAAATCAAACTTTGCCAGGCATTTTTAAAAAATATAAGCAGTTAGAGGTCGTACAGTTTAAAAATTGTAGAGGACAAGAGCAGCTGCGGTAAAGGGGGCCCAGATGCGTTAGTGGGGAGGGGCCTCCCCGTTCCTCGCCTCTCTAAATGATACTCCCAAACCTCCTTAAAAAGTTTTTTTTTTATATCTTATTTTTCCTAACTTTCTTTGCACACTTCTTATTTAAAAAAAGTATTTGTCTTCACGTTATGGATCACCTGCAGGTGGTTAGTATTTTATATCTATAGAGTTATTAAAATAGAATTGAGATTTATGAGGGCATTCGAGTCCACGAAATTTTTTAAATATTGTGTATTTTTACCTCCCAAAGATGATAAACCATGAAATTCGTCATTATTTTTCTGTTGTTGATTGTTATAAAACAAATTACATGAACTGAGAACATTTTTCAATTTTGGTAACCATAAAATTTATTCCGATTCTTTGACATATTTTGAACAAAAATTGATGGAGATATATGTACTCAAACCCCACAGATTTTAGGTAAAAAAGCTGACCACTTGTTACTTAACCATTGCTGATTTATTTTTAACTCAGCTGGGCTCAAATTTTTCCTTAAAACGTGTACTTCAAGATAAAAAAAGACTCATAACAATCTGCAACTTGGCAACCACGGTATTGTTAATCAACGCACAGCTGTCTTAGATAATTTTTAGGCTCTTATGTATATCAACGATCAATAGTTACAAAAACTTTAGGAGGTAGACACGTACATCAACATATCACTATGTAACCAACTTAGATCACCCATATACTATTTTTTAAATTTGTTTTATATTGAAAATACATGATTTTTAAGTGGCTTCTTTTTGTTCTCTGACAAAGTAATAAGGCACTCCCATAATTTTGTTGCACCTAAAAACTAATTTAGGATATATTATCATGAAGAAAGAAAGCATCATGACATGTAGAATATCGCTATAATAAAAAGTATAAAAATATAAATAATAATATAATGGTAATCAAAAAATTAATAATAAAATCGAATGGGTTTATGGTAAGCATTTCATTAATTACCTCATATTCGTGTATATTTACGCATGGGTATATTATTTTCTAAAAGTATATATGAAAATTTTCATTTTTCAAGAGTGATGATCTAGTCAACTTTATTATTTAATTAAAACAACCCAACCTTTGTAAAATGTAATTTTACCGAATAATTGTTCTTTATAATGACAATCTTGTACGATATGGTATAAATAACATAAATTTAACATCTTTGCTGCATTTTTGAATAAACCATCTTAAACAGTTTACCTGTAAATTCCTGATGGACGAACATACGCCACACGTTTAAGAAACTGTCCGACAGTTTGAAAATAAATCCTCTTCTATCATTATGTAATACTAAAATTACGCTAAATAGAATTGATGAAATAGCTATAAGTATAATCAAGAAAATCCAAATGCGTTTGCTGAAAACCTATTTAATAAAAGAGATAAAACGTAATAAAGAAATCAAGTCATGAATATTTTACAATTAAAATATTTCACCTCAAAATAAGCATTCCATGGAATCTCCATGGTACCTGGTAATTTATAGTATAATGTGTCTTGCAAATCCATAATTTCAATCGTTACGTCATAATCATCCAAGTTTTTGTTCGTTAAAAACTCGCCGGGAAGAATAATACTTTCATTTAATAATTTTGTGGACTTAATTAATGTGTTATTGACACTTTCATGGGATTCCTTCTTGATATGGGAGCCATTTTTAAACTTATATGCTAATCCTGTGTTAGATGCAAAATCTTCCACTATTTCAGAATAAAAAGTAGAAATCTACGAGCATTGAAGGAAAATAATTAAGTTTTTGTGAATGCAATAATTGTGATATTTTGAAATAAAACAATTTGTATTAAATCAATTCGATACCTCAGCAGTAATTGTAGCCGACGCACCACTTAAATTCTTTCGTCTCTGTACCAAAGCACGCTTGTCTATTACGGTCAATCCTTCCTTGATGCTCCACTCGAATAATTTATTAACGTGTAATTTATTTTGAGGTCCAACAGCGAACCATTCATGAATGTTTTTATTGTTTCCGCATTTTATTAAGACTTCACTTTTTATATTCAAGTGAAGGTAATTCTTTTTAGGACACTGGCAAGTGCTATGGATCTCTTCAGTGATGTCAGGCCGGAATAACAAGAGCCATACGTGAGGCGAAAGATTGTGATGCCTCGAAAATTGTGTGAATTTTTCGAAATCATTGTCAGTATTTAAAAATACCACAAAAAGAGTTTTTGAGTAATTTCTTAGTTTCGGATACTTTTCTGGAATATCTGATATAGTCGAAGCTACAGAGTATACCATTTTACGCGAGAATTCTTTAACCATGTTGACCACCGAATGTATGTCTGTGGATTCAAGAGAAAAATTGTTGTATTTAAGTATTTATACCTTTTGTAAAAATCGGTTTGCTTTTGCTTACCTTCGTTGCTCCTGTAAATAATTCCTATACTGGTGGTCGCATACAACTTTTGTACATCCAAAATTACAGGAACTTGACTTTCCATGTTTTTAGCTGAATCACATGGCATGAATAAAACAACGGCGAATATTACAACGAGGCTGGTTAGCTTCATCATTTTTGGCTAAAAATATGTGAAGAGAATTTAAACGTTTTCTCACAAAATTAAATAAATCATTATATACGTCTTTATATGAGATAGTAAAAGCGAGACTATTTTACGAAAGTACAACTACCAATACATAGCTAAACCAAGATTCAATTTAATTAATACACAAAATATTCATATAACAGTACTACTTCTTGACACTATATTCTTGTTTTTAAAGATATGTTACGTTATTGTTCATTTATTTGTCTTTTTTTCATTTTTGAGTGAATTATAAAATTTACTCAACATTTTGTAAAATAGTGAATTATCGCGTTAGACTTTATACTTAAAAAAACTCGAGAAACATTCCTTTTTTTAGTCTTCATAAAATTAAAATCATTTACGAAAACACGTACATATTGTTGCAGAAATCGTGAGGAAGCAGGAACATGCTTTGATCGTATGATTTAGGTTAGGGCACATAACTTTTTCAACGATTTTATTTATTTACATACTTAATCTTTAAAAAAGTTTTAGCCTTTTCTACCTTTTAAACCATATTTTTGCCTTAGTATGTCGTCAGAAGTTATTTGAATAGACAATCAAAATTATTCAAAAAGTTTGACTTTTTTTTAGAATGTCGATAAATGCAGTGTAATAGTAGTCGTACGCATACGGATTTTATTTAATCTTTTAATTTTTAAGCAATTTTTTCTGTTATTTTTTTTGCCTGCAATTTCTTTTAACTTCAGATATGCAAAACTCTAGTTTGTACAAAAAGCTTCATTTAGTTTTTTATAAGACAGTGAATTTTTAGGTTTTTAAACAGCCAATTTTTATAATATTCTATACTAAGGTTTAAAGTAAAATGTTATCTTTTGAATTTTTACTTTTATAGTAAATCAATGATTGAAGAAGTAGAAAAACCAAATCAAATTTATTCAAATTTAATATTTAGAATGCAAAAAAATGATCAAGTGCTTTCTACAATTCCCGTGACTTTCTAAAAAGTATTCAAGTTCTGTATAATCTAACGTTGAAGGATAACTTAATTACGCTAGTTGATTTACGTCAAGTTAAGTTAGTATTTTTTTTGCGAAAATTTAGCACTAGTTTTAATAGTAAAAATAAAATTATGTTCAACAAAAACTTTTCTGTTAATTAACTACTTTAATGTACATAAAATTATTTCCATTGTCATTTTAGTAGTGAGAATTAATTTTAAATATTTTTTTTTGACACATATTTGTAGTAAAGATGGAGACAATTTAAACAAAGTTTTTGATAAGTCCCCTTAAAAAAAATTTTATTTTTTTAAATAACGGCAACAAAAGTAGATATTTAATTCTATGTGGAGCTTGAATAATAACTTTCGGTTACATATGGTGCAGAACTCTGCTTTTTTTGTATTAAAAAAATACATTACTTAAATGACATTAAAAAAGTTGATAAGTATTGTAAGTTGGTAGTTAGAGACATCCCAAAACGAAGCACAGCTAAATTGTTTGAATTTTATTGACTTTGTACTTTTTAAACGGTTTTTAACCATTATTTGTTTCGTCCACCATTTTTTCTGACGTCTTGAACATCAACTAAGTGTTTATCTTAAAAGTTTTGTTTACCTAGTTTTATAGAATTTCTTAACGAAGGAAAGCTTGGTTGTGCTTGATGAGTTACTTCAAATAAAATTACAGATGTTTATGCAAAAGTTTAGCACTTGTTTTATTAATAAAAAAGAAACGATGTTAAACCAAAAAATTTTTTTAATTAACTTCTTTAATGAGTAAGGAATTGCTTTTATTGTGTTAGCACAACAAAATTTAAGCTTTTCTTTACCAATACTTCATTTTAATAGTAAAAACTTACGTCAAATATTATATTATTTGCACGCGCTTTTAAGAAGAGAGTAAAAGTAAAATTCTTATTATTCAGACAGCATACTTAAATTGATAAAAAGAAGCAAAGAAACGATGAGAATAAAAAAAATTTTTTACTTTCTTATACTACATCAATGATAGCTTTTAGTTTTATGTAGTGCATTTTTCTGCGTATTTTGTATCAAAGAAAGTACATTACTTAAAACAAAACAAAATGATTTCGATGAGAGCTAAATGCATCTATTTCTGCCAGAGAGAGGATTTAAAGATGCACTTACTTGTTAACTTGATTCTCGTAACGCAGACAATGACTTCCGGGAACTCCTTAGATGAAGCTGGGCACGGCTGGGATGGCCACCTTTTGGATGCTGGAAGTTGTGACTTCTCGAGTTTCACAGGACACTTTTCACAAACGAATATCTATATTCGAGTACTAAACTTCTTTGACAAACTGTATCGGAAACGTAGTACACAGTGATCACTTGGGGTTGAGGTGTTGTCTAGTTGACGCACTGCGAGACAGTGACGTGTTGGGGCTCTGCCTTGAAGGGCTTGGAATTTTCTCTCCCACTACCAAAATTTTCTGGCCATGAAGTGGGTGAAAAGGAACGCCCATTGACATAGTCAACCCCTTCCTAACTTCCCCTCTTTTTATTTGTATTTCCTAAAACAAACAAAACAGAAGCCAATCGCCGTAGGACAGGTCGTAAAGAAACCAATACATTACAAGATTTCAATGCAATGCATCGTAGGCATAAAGATATTTTCTTTTAGAGATATACTATATATAACGAGAAACTTTTCGGCAATGAATATTATCAATTTTTAAAATATTCATTTATTAAAATTTTTTAGTAACACAAAAAATTAGTTAGCAACGGTAGCTGTTTATCGAAATATTTTCTAATTCATTCACATCAGTTAATCAGCTGTACGTTAATTTGTTTATGTTTTTGATTTAAAAAAAAATTTGATGTATCATTAGCGTACCAAATCCAAATATGAGTGAAATCCAATTTAGAAATTTGGTGTTCAATTACTGCTGTAGGTATTAATATGCTCAATAGTTTTTTTATATAAGATATTCATAATAGGTTTATTTTTTTATAATTATTTTTACTTATAATAGCAGTGCTATCATAGAATTTTTGCACAACCAAAACATGTTTTATAATTCAATAAGTACTGTTTGTACTTGAATGGGTGCTTTGACTTTATATTACTTATCATAACTTAAGATCTCTTTTCGTATAAAAAAGGCAGGTAATTTTTAATGCAAAAAAAAGGCTAGAAGTAATTAGCCTTTATTGTTATATTATATAATTTTTTGGCTAATATCTGATTTAAGTATGTGGAAAGTATTTTTATACAAAGCAAAAAGGTCTGAAGCATTTTTTTAAGATTTTCTGCTTTTTTGCTTATTAATTGTGTATTGTTTGTTCTGTAAAGCTGTAATGATTATCGTTAAGGAAAATTTATTTTAAATTGAGGTAGTACTATTAAAGAATAATTTTTTGTTTCTTAAAAGAACAATAAGTATTTTTAACGTCATAAACAGTGAAGACTTTAGACTTTTATACTTTAGAAGAAATCAAAATTATCTACCATTTTTCGTTAATTTAATGATTTAAAAGTTTACGAGGTTGATTTACAGTTAGTACACAATAAAGTATTCGGTTCGTACCTTCAAGTGAGATTTTTTGATGCTAATTTTTTAAAGTTAACGCTCTGTTATAACGAACTTTTTACATAAATTTACATTTATCTGTTGTAAGTAAACAAATAAGCAAAATTATTTTAAAATAAGTGTTTAATAAAAAGTGAAATTAATATTTGATGCATCATTTATATCGCCAATGATATGCTTTACTAAAATACGCCGAGTGCGATTGTATATGCTGCAAATTTTTTTTAAGCTCCAACCTGTAAGTAAAATTAAGAAAATGTGCTAACACATGCTCATCTGTAGATATATTAACAAATGGTTTAAATACATACAGGACCGTCCCTTGAATCCCCTACTTTCTTCTCTTGGAGTTAAAAACATAGATAACTTTAACGGCCGCTACGCTTTTTCAAACGTTTCTCCTTTTAACGTCCTAAATTTTCAATATCTCATCTGTATTTTCCAGCATAAAACAAAGCAGCGACACTATATATATTATTGAGCCGAAGAAGATTAGTTTATTCCCTTAAATATCCCGTGTCAGTACTGACGCATTAATGTGGATGACAATTAAGTTTTATTACCTTCTACTACGCAGCTCTGCTCATAATATATTTACAATTCTTCGTGTAGGTCCTGCACCTGCTTTTGTTCCACATTTATTTTTCCTATGATATGTTTTTAGAATCAAGCACTCACCCTTTTCTAAGTAAATCGTGTTATTGATCGAACGCTTATTTTTGGGTGTTTGTATAAAATCACAAGCCAATCATTTATTTTTGTGTTTTTTTTTTTTAAATTAAAAGACAGTGTGGCGATTTGATGTTACTGTGGCCGTTTCTCTAGTAAAAAAAAAACTGAAATTGAAGTGTGATATTGACCACAAGCTCAAAATAAGCAATAAAATACCTAATCATTTTGTGCAGCATATACTAAAAAGTGAAAGGAAAGATTATTTTTTGTTTTTTTTTCTAAATTTAAAGTAATTTTTATGCATTTATCACTACTGTAGTTCTATTTTCAACTGCATTACATTCTAATTACCAAACAACAATTTTTTTACAACACTTTTGTTTTTTATGGTAAAAGATTTTTTACTTTTTTTTTTTTCAGATAAAAACAATAATACTACGAACCAAACCTGAATTTAAGGTTTTAAAGAAATAAGATTTAAATAATTTAAAAATAATAATTTACGCGAGTTCAAGTGATTCAAGTGGATCTTCACTATTCATTATGAAAAATTTTAATTAGGCATCCTATCGATTGTACCATAAGCGATTTCTTACTTTTTTAAGTATCTCCCTAAAACCAAAGAAAATCATCGTATTTTTTCTTTTCTACCTTATGTTCTTTATGAGTTCGCGGCGTAGAACGAAAAATATTCCAAAAAAAAAACCAACGTAGCTGGCAGGGATTTGAAATAATAATACCTTAGTATGGAATAAATAATATATTGAGCCATTTCCAACATCAGGACTACCACCAACACACCGTGTTAATCAAATTTCGGAGCCCATTGTTTCAACCAATCAGAATCCTAGGTAGGGCCACGTATCTTCCTACAGCAAATCCGAGCTACTTTCACTCCAACCCTTTAAACATTGAGGCCAATCTTCTTAAACTCGCGACCATCAAGCGCCTTTTTTCCCCTGCGACAGCAATTTTGGGATATTTTGTCCTATTCTGTTACTATTTCCATAAGTATTCAAGGTATGTACTGATTTTGTGGTTTTCGTTTGTAAATAAGTTGACGAAGAACAGATATATTCGAAGATGGTTTATGAAAATAGAGCAATTTGTAAATAGTTGCAGATATACCCACGCGTTAAAGAATTTGATCTGATGTTGTTTGTGATATTGTAGTACTTAAGCTGCGAAAGAAAAGTTTGCAATTAAAATAGTAGACAACTTAATTTAATATTTTTCAACTTAAATTTAAACCCTAGGAGATAAATACAATGTATATCAATACTATCGAGTTTCGATAAATAATACTTGTTACCTCTCAAATCGATATTGCCACCTTATTAAATAGCAACTTGGTGAGTTTGACTCTAAAAGTTTCTCTTTAATCACTAACAAAGTACAAACTCAAAGGTAATACTGCAGAGATTCGTACTAGGCATGAGGTATGAAGTAAGCTCGTCATTTGTCTGGAATAAGGAAACTGCGAGTCATCCAATTTCAAGTAGTACGAGTCCGAGTTTGGTCAGACATAGGCAGATTTTATTTAAAATTATGTTCTCGGGTATCAAACACTCATCTAAATGTAGTTAAAATAAAAAAACCATTATAAATACAAAAAAAAAAAAAAAAAAAAAAATCAAATGAATTAACTTTCGTTATTGTGACTGTGCCAGTCTTGCAGAAGTTTCAGGAATTTCAAGTTTTACCCGATACAGTATCTGTTTTTACCGAAAGACTTTCTGGTTTTTTGTAACAGACTTGTATCTGAAGCGATCGGCCAAATTGAGAAAATCAAGACACTATTTGTTGAAATTTATATTTTTCCCATTTATAAGAATCTCGAAAATTCATGTGATCCTTAAAGTCCGTGAGAATCATGGAAAGGACAATAGACTACTTTAAAAAAGTCAAGCCAAAGAGTTATCGGACAACCTAACTGGGCATGTAGTGATCAAGAACACAACTACACTCTAATTATTAATTAAGTCTCGTAGCTCTCCGACCCCCTTGACACGATCGGTAGGTAGCACCTGAATAATACATCCATCAGCGCGTCAAACAAAAAGACTCTCTTAGCACATGATTTATTAAAGCCCTTGGCTACTGCGTACCCACTAATAGTATAGTTCTCCTATAGAGAAAAGCAGCTGGGGAGGAATTACCCACTTTTACCCGCAAACGATTTTTACTGGACTAGTACAGTATAAATACTATAGTATACTTACAGGTGGTAGTGATTCCAAAATAATCATATTTTTTTAATTCACAAATTTTTTTCTCAATAGAATTAGCTTAGTACTAATAAATTTTATAGTATTAGGACATCTAATGGGTAGCGATTTTTATCCTTACCTATTACATATTCGATATTGGAGTGGCGTCAATTTTGGCTGCAGCTATGCAGTCTACTTATATGAATATATGTTATCGCACGTAATACGGTAGAGGCCGCGACAACGATGTCCTTGGCAGTTGTATTATGGACGGGCGATTTTGGTCGCTCAGCAGGTCGAGAGACTGCGTGATTTTTCTTGAAATAGTAATTTAAATTTCATTAATTTCTTTGTAAGAAAAAAGATAACAATCATCATTTATATAATTTAGATGGTCTGTTTGTTTACTGATAAATCAATAATACAATTTTTTAGAAAATTGAACAATGAAAATAAAAAATGATAAAAGAATAAGAAAAGAAAGGAAAACAAGAAAAAAAAATTGCATCAAAAGTCGTGTTTGTTAGCCTGTGATTTGTGGCGCTGAGATAGAAAAGAAATCATTTTTTATAAACCATATTCAAAAATATCTGTTCTTCGTCAACTTATTTACAAACAAAAAGTACAAAATGAATACATAGTTTGAATACTCATGAAAATAATAACAGAAGAGGACAAAATATCCAAAAGTTGTGGTCGTAGGGTTAAAAAGGCACTCGATCGAGCTTGCGTTAACGCAGGTGTGGTGGGAGGAAAAAACTCTTGAGTTTGAGTAGATTGGTTATAGTTTTTAAAGAGTAGGGGTAAAAGGAGTTCGTATTTGCTACAAGTAAATACGTGGCCCTTCGTAGAATTTCGATTGGTTGAAACAATGGGCTCCAACGTTCGATTAACCAGGGGTGGTAATGGTGGTCCTGATGTTGGAAATGTCCCAATATATTATTCATTTCATACCAAAGTATTAATAATATAAATCTCTGGCAACTACGTTGGTTTATTTTATGGAATATTTTTTGTTGGACGCAGAGAACTAATAAAGAAAATAAGGTAGAAAAAAAAAATTGTGAAAATTTTCGTTGATTTAAAAAAGACTCTTAAAATGTGAGGAATTCGTTTATTTCAAAATAAATAGAATTCTTTGTTAATGTTTTTTATGATAAATAATAATGACTCACTTGAATCACTTGCACTTGCATAACATTTGGTTTTACAATTATCTAAATCTCATATCTTCTAGACCTAAGAATTCTTGTTTGGATCGTAGAATTGTTGTTTTTATCTTAGGAAAAAAAAGTAAAAAATCTTGTACGATGAAAAACAAACTTTGTTGTCTAGTAATTTAGATGTAAAAAGTTTAGTCAAAAATGTAATTACAGCAGTAATACATGCATCATAATTAATTTAAATTTCAAAAAAATTAAAAAATAATATTTCCTTCAACTTTATTTAGTACATGCTGCACAAAATCATTTAGTGCTTCATTGCTTATTTTTACATAGCTGTCAATATCTTCTTCTGATTTTTTTGGCTTTTTCTTGCCAGAGAAGTAGCCACGTGCTTACGAAACTACCACATAGGCTCGAAACATAAAAAATCCTCCACACCAACAAATAAATGGCTTGTGATTTTATTTAAACACCGAAAAGAGAGTATTCGATCAATAACATGATGTACTTACAAAAGGGTCAGTGCTTGATTCCAAAAACAGATGGTAGAAAAAATAAACGTTAAACAAAAACAAGCGCGGGACATATAGGAACAATTATAAATATATTATAAGCAAAGCAGCATAGTAGCGGATGGTAAAATTCAATTGTCATGCTTATTGTACGTATTCGTACTGTAACGCTTTCTGGGCTCGACTCTATATAGTATCGCTTCTTTGATTTATGCCGGATGAAGCTGTAGAAAGTTTCCGATGTCGAAAAGAAAAAGCTCATAAAAACATTTTTAAAAGCGTGTAGGCTGTTATAATGACATACATATGATCTTAATTGCAGAAAAAAAATGTATTGCAATGTATGTAATTCCCAACTTCAGGAAAATTAAATTATCATATTATCAGTAAGCTTAGCATAAATCGACGTTAACGAAATACTGTTCAAAGTTGTATAAATATTGTTAAAATAAGTATAACTGAAGAAAAATATAAGGCAAAAGACAACTTACGTGATTGCTAATTATACCTAAAAAATATACCAAAATGCTCCATCAATAGGTAACTTAAATAGAAATATTAAAACTTTAATTTAATATATTTTTTGTAACAGTATTCTGCTTTTTCTTTGACTTAGTTAATTTCTAGCCATAGTAGATGAAAAATTTAATGTATTTATTCAACGATTTTTATTCTACTATGCCTACATCGTTACGGGTATTTTTAGAAAGCCTCGCAAACAATAATTTTTTTTAAATTAAAATATTGAGGACAAAATTGTACTTGGTATAAGTGGAAAGAAAGTTGAGAATGGTTCAAGTTTAATAATTACCATATTGTAAAATGCTTACACTATTATTTTTATTTTCAGATAACCATGATAAAAACTATGAAATCTCTTAGTTTTTTGGTTAATTGTTTGTGAATAAAATATATTTAATAATGGAATGACATCATTTATTATTTCTCATTATACATTCTCTTTCGTAGATAAAAACCATGAGTCAATCGATATTTTTACTGTTAATTACAGTCTATACATTGGCCATTGGCTCATTTTTAGAAGGAGCATATAAATATAAGAAGTTATTGTCTAAGTCGAGCCACGCCTCAACTTTATCCGAATCAAATTGTTCTAGATTGTTAACTTTCAGGGGTGTTTTTGAGTAAGCGTTTTCGTTCTCGTCATCTTCAACTTCCTTGATGCCGGTTACTACAATAGATTTACCACTGACCTAAGCCATGAACACATTTTTCAATTAAAAGAACCTTACTTTGTATTAATTGCATAGTATTGAAACATCTGATAGCTAGAGACTTTTATTTGTATGATAAAAGTTTTGGCCAAAGTAGAGCATAAGACTTGTTGGCAGGTACTTATTCAATTTAATTTTAAAATTAAACGCGAGTAAAACTTAATGATGAATAAGTAAAACCGGACAAATACTTAAACAAAGACTTTGATACTTATGATGACGTTGAGCGTATTGGAAACAAATATTGTAGTATCTATTTTCCTCAGACGTTTTAACTTGAAATGCACCACTTTATTGAATTTTCGAGAAACGTAGAGAAATCGAGATATTCGTCTTTGATTGATCGTTTTCTCACCTTATCATTATTTGCGGCTGAGATGCGAGGATCATCCTTAGATATCGATTCAATTGCCAACTGCCTTGTCTCTTGGAAAGTGTTGCTAGGAGATATAGTTTGGTGACCCGCCAACTTATATTCAAAGTGGCTATCTTAGGACCTGCTATTAATGGGGGATGCGGCTCAAAAGGTGGATAAGTCGAATCCTCTTCAGACATTTTAAAACAAATTCCAGTGTAACATGAAATACTCGATTAGTTTGAAAATAAAAGTGCGAATTGTGGTTAAAGTTACTTAACAAAAACCTCTTAGTTGTGAGAATAGTGACACGAGTCGGTTGGTCTGGAGAGTCTGATTATCTCACTTTCGCGTTCCAATCAAATCTTTCCAACCTGCCCCGATAACTTAGAATATTGATGACGTGACTGCAATTATATACAACAGTTCGTGAGCAACGACTGCTAACTGCTACGAGGCGAGTTTGGTTTTACCACTGATTCGAGGGCCTTATCGTGGCCAAGCTGCCGAACAAGGCGTACATAGTTTTGTTCATTAGCTGAGCATGGAAGGATTACAACGAGTATACGTCAGACGATTCGCGCGGAAATGTGCTTGCAGGTACACACTGCGCCGCAAGGAAGGGCCCAAAAATCCAAGGAAACAATAGAATTTCGAGACATTATACAAATATCAGTGTGTAAATTTTGTGTTAGTACAATATTTTATTTCAATCTTATCGAATAAGACGTAACTCAATTATACCATAAAATAACTTGTTTTAACAAATCTATGACAAGATATAAGTTATCTCGCAAGTTACTGTTGTAATTTTGTCCAACTGATATAAGTACAAGTCTGATCGTATTATATATGCTCAACCAACTAAGACAACGTGTATTACAAATATGGTGAAAATGACATGTTTTAAGAGAAACAATGTCAATAAATAAGTATACTACCTTATTAATTTTTTCTACGTTAAATATGTCCTAGTAAGTGTCATAAAACTATTAAAAAATACGAAAAAAACGTGCATCACTTCTTATGAGATATGACTTCTTATCACTCAGTATCTATTATACGTACCCTACTATGTTTTTGTATCGTATAAAAAAAATTGATGCAAGAAAGCTCGTGCAACTTAAATAGATTTGTATCTTTAATACATTGGTCATCAACTATTGAGTAAGGATGCGAAGAAAATAAAAACGTAATTAGCCAGTTTATTGTTGATTAATTTTTGTTAAATAAAGGAATTTATCTGCTGGTGAATAACGCCGTTATGACAAGAAACAGAAAATTTTTACATAATTAATTAGAAAATTCTTAACTCGATATTGTAATTTGAAGTATTGAAATAAAGATTTTTAAAAGTTATTGTTGAATTATATAATAGTTAGGAAAATGAAATAAAAATGTACACAAATTTACAAAGTTTTTTAACTTGTAAGTTCCTGGCTTAATATTCAAACGTTTTGTGAATAAATAACAAGTTCTGAAGCTTTTTATGGAACATAGGAAGAAGAAGATATTTAAGGAAGCAATGGGCAGTTTTTTCCCGGTGTTTCCCTGTGGCCTTTTCCATTAAAACGGTCTCACTCAAATTTTTTTTCATGTATTATGACCTGTTAAACACGATTTTTAATTGTGGCTTGGTCTTGAATGCACATAATAATAGTAATTAACAAATTTTATTAACAAATTGAAAAATCATAAAATTTTGTTAAAAAAAATTTATTCTTATTCTTTGACACTCCTAAAAAAAATGTTTGATGAAATTTTTTTCTACACGTCATACTTTTTAAGAAAAAAATTGTCAAACTTTAAAAAAATTAGAAATATAAAATTTATAACCGTTAATATTTTGATCGTTGAAAAACTTTTTGCAACTCTGCAAGGCGTTAAAGATTTCTGAATTATTTTCCTTTAGAAACACATAAATTTGAGACTGGTAAAAAAATTTGTCTCTTATTGATAAGCTTTGAATAGTGAGCTTCTTGCTATGCTACCCATGGTTTGCATACATCTAAAAATAAAATGTACACCTTTGACTTTAATCACTCTACCTAACTTTTTTTCAGGCATTTTCATTAGCCATACGATATTATTTGTAGGAGGTTGTCTCATAACTATCAAATGAATAGTTATAAATAAATTTTGCTACAAATTAGAAAATAGAAATTTTTTTTTGGTAAAATATTGTCTTTTTGTTCCTTGGTTAGTTTAAAATAAAAATTATCTTGTAGAATTTTTCTCTACATGTCAGTGGGTATAAAATTAAACTAGCAAATTTGAATAGAATCGTCATTCATTTTTAACAACACGTGAAGTAGTACCCAGTACCGCAAACAGGAATGGATCAGATTAGAGGACGTGTTTGTCTGCTTGTGTTCACATATTAATCATTTTGTATAAACTATCTACAAAAAAATCTGTTTTTAGTAACCTTATTTCCAAGCGGTGAAAAGAAAATTAATACATAGCTCGAACACTCATAAATATAATAAAAAAGAGGAGAAAATATCTAAAACTTGCGGTCGCGGGGGAAAAAAGGCACTCGATCGAGCTTGCGTTAACGCAGGTATGGTGGGAGAAAAAAGCTCTTGAGTTTAAAAAGATTGGCTGTGATATTCAAAGGGTAGGAGTGAAAGTAGCTCGTATTTGCTACGAGTAGATACGTGGTCCTGCCTAGGGTTGTGATTGGTTGAAATAATGGGCTCCAAAGTTGAATTGACCAGGTGTGTTGGTGGTAGTCATGATGTTGGAAATGTCCCAATATATTATTTAGTTCATACCAAAGTATTAATATTTTAAATCCCTGGCAGCAACGTTGGTTCATTTTATGGAATGTTTATTGTTGTACGCAGTAAATCAATGAAAAAGTTTAGGTAGAGAACGAAAAATTACGACGAATTTTTTTTTATTTTGAAAGCGCTTAAAAAATAAGAAATTTGTTTAATCTTAAATCGATAGAATGTTTTGTTAAAGTTTTTCACAATAAATAACAAGGATTGACTTGAATCACTTGCACTTGAATAATTTTTTTTTTTTAAATTATTTAAATCTTACATCGTCCAGACCTAAAAACCCACGTCTGGATCGCATTATCATTTTTTCTATCTTAAGGGGAGAAAAAATAATAAATCTAGTACCATCGAAAACACAAATGTTTTAACAAGAGCTGTTGTTTTATTATAAAGGTAAAGTTGAATTATAAATGAAACTACAGTAAATGTGTATATATATATATATATATTGTAACGGGCGGTTGAAACTCAAACGCCGTTTACACTCATCTAGACTGCGCGAGGAAGAAAGGCCAGAGAGAGAGAGAGAGCGAGAGGGGAAGGGATCGCGATAATGCGTGCGAAAGAAAGAGAGAAAGAAGAGACAAGCGTCTTGATATGAGTATTAGCGAGGGACGCTCTTGGCCATTAGGCCAGACGGGATTAGGTATAGGTAGGAAAAACACGTGTGCGTCTCTCGCCCGCTACGTTTGTCAAGCCACGAGAGGACAACCTCGCCATCGCCTCGCCCACTTCTGCACCCACGTACCGTCGACGAGAAGGCTTACCGACTAGACACCAGGTCGAATATTTCTGCTGAGAGACCAACTGCTAGGCGAGCAGGTGCAAATAAGGGGCTGCGAAAAGCCAGGTAAGCGCAGTGCGTGCGCAAGAACCATAATAGCCGCGTAATCTCTCTCTGTGCCCGGTCGAATTATCACTGGCCGTCGGCCCCGAGATAAAGCCTTCCTCGACCGTACAGGCTTTGCCGTCAACGCGATCGAGCGAAATACACACACACACACGCGCGCGTATGCTTTTGTACTAGTGCAGACAAATATAGTTTCCGTTTTTTTGATCATTATATGTTTGTTTTGCTTTGTGCAGGCCTTCCCTTGCATGAAGCCCTTCCGACTACTCTTTTCTTACAGGTTTTATCTATAGCAATCTTGGCGTTCAGAAGGGAGCTGTAAGCCGGGCATCGGCCTTATCCTGCCGCCTCCGCGGGCTCGCGCGTAAACACCAACGCGCGAGCGTCCTGAGCTGAGCCAGAGCTGAGCTGGCCTCTCAGCAAGCAGACGTGAACGAGAAAAAGCGGACTCGCTGTCCGCGTTGTAACGTGAGTGTGTCTCCGAAAGTGCCCGGGAAACACAGTCCCGGTCAGAGTATCCCTCGAATTAATTTGTGGCTATCAAGGCCATAAGTGAATACGGACACCCCGTTACAATATATATATATATATATATATATATATATATATATATATATATATATATATATATATATATATATGTATGTGTAAACATTTTTTTAAACATCAAAATTATAACAAAGTAAATTTATTTCCTTTAATTTTATGCAGTGCGTGCTGCACAAAAATATAAGGTGTTTTATTGCTTATTTTAAAATTGCGGTCAACAACATACTTCGATTTTTTTGGTCTTGCTTTGCCAGAGAAGTAGCTACGTTCTTGTCAAATCACTTAACTGGCATTAAATATAAAAAAAGGACACACACCAACACAGAACTGGCTTGACCAACACCCAAAAAAAAGCGTTCGATCAATGACATGATTTACTTACAAGTGGGTCAGTGCTTGTACTAAAAAAAGATCATAGGAAAAATAAACGTAAAACAAAAACACGTGCAGGACATATACAAACAGACATAAATAAATTATAAGTAGAGCTGCGTCGTAGCAGGTGGTGAAACTGTATTGTCATGGACGTTGTATGCATTGGTACTATCACACTTCTTGGGCTCAATTCTATATTGTCTTATGCTCTGATTCGTCAAGAATTTTGATCAGATAGTAAGTATGAATAAAAATCATACTTGTTGGATCTCTTTTAATGCTATTTATATTTTATACATAAAGCTTGTTTAATTTGAAAAAATTTGTTTAATTTTTAGGTCAGTAGTGGATTCATTCTAGTTATGGGTATCAAAATAAGTAAACAAGACGAGGATGGATACGATTCCTTAGAAACCACCGTAACAAATAACATACGAGATGAATATGATTTGGATAAGGTTGAGGCTGGCTCCCATCGGACAATAATGTCTTAAAAATGAGTCAGTCGTCCAAAGACTGTGATCAACATTAAAAATATCGATTGACATACGATTATCATCTACGAAAGAGAATGTGAAAGGAGAAATAATAAATGATGTCATTCTTCTATCTAATCTATTTTATTTACGAATACTTAGTCAACTAAAATATTTTGACACGTTTTACTTTTGATCATATTAGTACAAGGATGAAAATGAAAATTTAGATACTTCTTAACATAAGTTACGAAGTATATTCATTTATTTATCGATTTTCTTCTCACTAATATTAACTGCCGTCTCTTTATCCTACACTCAATAGAGATATTTGTAGTTGTACTAATAGTCTACTGGCAAAATACTCGTAAGTTAGTATGTACCGTAGGATAATTTCTAACGAAATTTTCTCTTGATTTTGTTGTTATAAAAGATTTCACAGGTCCTAAGTTATTTGACAAATAACTTGACTGTCGTGTTCTTACGCTCAAGATACTTATGTGCTCGTTGGTTTTATTTAAAAAAAATGAATCATTGGTTCTTTTATTTTATTATTTTTTTATGTTTGTATTTACAGTTTAATTTTTTTTTATAAGAAGACCAGATAATTTGTACTGCATGGAACAACAGCTAGAAGTCATATTTTTTGTTGTTGTATACATTATCACGTGTTTGTTAGCTAAAATTATTATCTGCAAAGCATGTATGTTAGTCACTTTAAATATTATACGTACCTTTTTGCTTTTACCTTAACATTGCATAATTTTTTTTAAGCTTTTGTTTTTACCTCTACAATTAAGATAAAGTGCTATTCCTCATTTTTCCGTAATAACATTACGAAATGCAATAATAGCGCTCTGTTCTACTTACATATATGTAAACATGGCCTCTGCTTAACGTACCCACCCTTTTTTCCTGCGGATAAGGACATATACAAGTACAACAGCCCCTATTCTCTTAAAAACGCTTCCTCGAACTCTTACCCCACCAAAGTCAAAAATTTCTAATATTTTATCTATACTTTCCAGCATAAAACAAAGTAGCGACACTATATATAGAGTTAAGCCGAAGAAGAATAGTTTATTCCCTCAAGTATCGCGTGTCGGTACTGACGCGTTAATGTGCATGACAATTCAAATTTACCACCTTCTATACTACGCAGCTCTGCTCACAACATATTTGTAATTGTCTGTATAATATGTCCTGCACCTGCTTTTGTTTCACGTTTCTGTTCCCCTATGAAATGTTTATTGGATCAAGCACTAACCCATTTGTAAGTAAATCGCGTTATTGATCGAACACTCTCTTTTGAGTATTTGTATAAAATCACAAATCAGCTGTTTGTTGGTGTTGATGCTTTTTTAATATTTAATGCCAATGTAGTGTAAAGGAAATACAAAAAAAATTAAAGTATGATGTTGACCGCTATCTTAAAATAAGGATTTCGTTTGGAGAAGAAGTATATTTAACTGGTTTTCAAGTGAAATAACTAATATTACGTGCTAATCACATTGACTTTTTCTAAAACGATTTTTTTCAGTGGATTTTACTTTTTTTTCTAACTGATGTGCAAACACATAATTAAAGATAATCGTTTTTTACTTTATAGTAGTTTCGTTGCATTTGAAAGAAGCGTCGATTTGAGGAGAAAAAAAAAAAAAAAGAATTGATCATTAAAGCTCAAAACAGTTTCTCTTCATTATAAAACGATCAAAACTGTAGCAGTAAGAAATAATTTATGTAGGGTCTGACAGCAAGTTGACTTAATCTTTGAAGATTGTGGACCATATTGTGAAAGGAAGTAATTTTCGACGAAGTAACAATTGATCCCATTTTTACTGACTTATATATAATCAACATAATATTGTAGTATGTTGGTATACTATTTATAACCACTTTCACACGCTAAAAATAGACAAATTCTATTCATTAAAATTATTTTTATTTTATTTTATTTGTCAACTAGGTCGCGAATGTCAATTTTTTTTTTTTTTACCGATATAACTCGTCATGGCAAGACGACATCCCAAATATACTGTGTATCTTTACCAGTTGTGAAGTTGTTCGACTTTTGTGTCTCTTCCAAATGTGAAGTTGCTGGACTTTTGTGTAATTGGCGGCAGGTATTGTTTATTTGCCTCATATGTACCCCAACTCTTATTCCAATACCTGTGCGCCTTTTCGGCCTCGATTCTCAAAGGTGGGGAAAGTAGAAAAGAGAAGCTAGAAAAATAGAGAAGAAAAGCGAAGTTAGTCGAGTCTTACTAATCTTCGGTAAGTCGGGTATATTATCTAGAGCCGTTAGAGACACGCCCTACTTGTCTCAAGAGGTTACAATAAAGTTACTTTAACCGCAATTCGTGCCTTTATTTTTTTGTCAATCGAAAAAGCCACGTCACAATAGTATTTTTATCAAAATGTCTGATGGAACACATAAATCATATAAAGACGACCCGGGTCTTAATATACCATCAGATTTTGAAGATCCCGATTCAGTAATGTTAGCGGGTCACGAGATTACATCTCCTAGCAAAACTTCCCAAGAGACGAGGCAGTTGGAGATTGAGCCGATATCTAAGGATGATCCTCGCATCTCAGCCACCGATAGTGATAAGGTGAGGAAACGATCAATTAAAGACGAATATCTCATTTTCTTTTCATTTCTCGAAAATTCAATAAAGTGGCGTATTTGCAGGGCACCTATATACAGAGAATAGATTCTACTACATTTGTTCCGAATACGCTTAACGTCAACGTAAGTACGAAAGTTCTTTGTCGAAGTCTTTGTCTAGGTTTACTTTTTATGTATTAAATCTTTTTTGTGTTAAATGCTGGACTAAAATAAAAAAAGTATGTGCCAACTAGTCTTTAATTTTACTTTGTCAATAAATTTGATGAGCTCATAGGTATGAATAAAACTTTAAACCTGTTGGATGTTTTAAAATACTTTTTTATTCACACGCATGAAAATTATTTTATGACAATAAAATATGTTAGTGAGAAAAGTATGTTTAATTTTCAGGTCAGTGGTAAATCCGTTTTAGTAAAAGGCATAAAGATAGTTGAAGAAGGTGAAAACGAAAACGCTTTCCGAGAAACCACCTTAACATGTAAGATTCCAGATAAGAATGATTCGGATAAGGTTGAGGCGTGGCTCGACTCGGACAATGTCTTGTATTTATATGCTCCAGCTATTCATAAGTAGACTGTGATTAACCTTATAAATGTCGATTTATGGTTACAGTAACTAAGAGATAATATAAAAAAGATATATAATAAATAATGTCATTATACTGTCTAATTTATTTTATTCACAAATAGTCATCTAAAATATTTTGAGATCTCATAGTTTTTATCATATTAATACAAAAAATAAAATTAAAATTTGAACACTTCATAAAATAAGTTAAGTATTACATTTATACAGTTGTCGATTTTCTTTTCAATAATATCAAGTGCTATTTTTTTTATCCTACACTCAATCGAGATACTTATAGTTGAAAAGTCTACTGAAAAAATTTTTGTAATCTAGTAGGTACCGTTGGATAATTTCTAACAAAATTTTCTCTTGATTTTGTTGTTATGAATGATTTCACAGGGTTTGGGTCAGTTGACATGGCTAAAACGTTATCTAACAAATTTTTCTCATGATTGTTGTTATGAAAGATTTTACAGGGTTTGGGTTATTTGACAAGGCTAAAACGTTATTACAAACAACAGCTCCAGAAAAAATATTTATATGCAAGATTTAACACGATTATTAGTTTTTTTAACAAGATAAATCTTTATAAGTCATAAATAAATTTTTTATGTAAATAAATAACCAGAATGCCTATAAAAAATATTTTTAAAGAAATTTAAAGTAATAACTATTTAGGAATCATTTTAGTTTTTTTTTCAGCCACCTCAATTTGCCTCTTGCCACATATAATTGATAGTGACAAAAACTGTCCAGTTTGTTACTTATTTTTCTGCAATATAACTCCTTTAAATAACATCTGCCAAACAATAAAAAGTATCTCGTTAAGGTTGATGTAAGATAAGCTCATTGATGTTATGATTTAATTTTTCTAAGAATTAAAAATTTTTATTTCTAAAACGAAGCACCTGACAAAAAAATACTTTTTTAAATATAATATTTAAAATACGATACAATTTAGTGAAATATGAGATATTATACTACACAATAAAGAATTCAAAATCAAATTTAGAAAAACAGTAGTGTAATTAAAAAATTTTAAAAATGACGGTCTTTCTTTCAACACAACAATTTTTTAGTGCAATAAGTAATATATTAACATGTATACAGTATACTACTAAGAATTTTTTTGACCGATACATTTTTAATGAGCAAACATTATATATGACTTCTAAAAATTACTCACAAAGGAGTTAAAATTTTAATCTTATTAGCATGTGCTTGTAACAATTAAACATTATTTTCTGTAATTTTTCCATCGAATTTAAGTTTAACTTTTTGTCTTTGTGTTTCAAAAAAAAGAAGTAACTGACCTTTTTACTCATTTACCATTTTCCTTGATAAAGAACTAAAATTAAATTTATAAAATATAGAGGCAAAATAAAAAAGATACAAACAAATGATTTCTTAGAATATTTATTTTAACACTTTTATAAAAATTTACAAATTTATTTACTGCATGACATTGAAAGTATTATTAACACTTACTTTGATTAAACATTTAACTTATAATTAACATTTAATGAAAAAATATAAGACTTAGCAAATTTTTAACTGCACATCTTGTATTGTAGAATAAAAAATATGCGAACAATAATTATTTTTCAAAATGATTGATTCTTTACATTTTTTATTTAATCTTTATAAGTCAACTAATGATGTAAATTATGAATAATTTTGAAATGTTCCTACATGCACTTATAGGCACCTTACAGAGGGTCAGGGCACAGTGTGTCAGATGCAGAAGCTTCTTTTGATGGGCTCTGCTCAACTCTGCTGTTTGCTGTACTCAGGACCAACACAAACACAATCCTAATAAGCCAATCGCTAGCTCGGAATCTTACGTCTGTAAGCTTCATAAGTTTGAGTGACACATCGATGTGTATATGTTGTGTGAGTAATATACATGTATACACAGTTTCTAAAGAAAGTCTTGAACATGGTGGCTCACCTGCCACACTGTGCCTTGGCCCTCTGCAAGGTGATTTACAGTCTACAGATTACAGAAGGCACCTGGCACATTATTGACATCTGACGGTGGAATCACCCTTAATCCTCAATGTCTGGTCAGTTCAAATCCAAATGACATAACAATGATTAAATATAGCTATTTCATTTGAACTTTTAGGTTACAACCCTGCATTTTAAGAATAACTTTTAAGAATGATATCGTGATATCCAGTTTCTTTTAAAAATTCGTCAAGAACTATGGCACTCCTTTGATTACTACTAATAAATAACTTTAAATTTAAGGAGGCCCAACTTCCTAGTCTCCGAGAAATAAAATCAGAAACATTTCCGGTCAAACATATAGATTCGTGTGGAGAGATTATTATTGTTTACTAATGGTTAATTGTAAATCAATAAATACTATTAAATTTTACTGGAATCGCTTGAAAAACTAAAACAATGAGATTAATTGCGATTAAACTTATTAATTAAAATTTCAGTGAGTCTAGCTTCAATGATTTTTAAATTTATTAACTTAGAATTATTGCAAAATGTGGTGAAGAAATATGTATGTAGTTAGTACAGGTCAGTACAAAATCTATATTTAGGAGTAATTTTCTTACCATGAGCGTTAAATCTTTGGCATAATTAAGCAGAAACACGAGTTTTGCAAGTTAATAACTAATATACATGAATCGGGGTTCTTATGGGGTATAAGGCCACAAAGGGCGTGGCTGCGGCTCTCTGTACTGAGAGTAAACTGAAAAAGGCTTCCCATCATTGTACAAACGGTTGGTTTTCTTTGGTTTCCTAAGTTTCTTGATTCTCCTACACGGTTTTCTTACAAGATACTGTACAATCTGTCTGTGACATTTCTCATACAAAAATATGATTAGACTTAGGGAAAATCCACTTAATAAAAACACAAACAGTGGAGTGATTTCAGAAAGACCTAGTGATGTAAATGAAACTTCTTTTTTAATACCGAATTTGGCCCGATTTTTGTTTTTTCTCCGAGAAATTATTCCATTCTCTCTATACTTTTGGATGCTGAAAAAAATTTACATTATTAAAATTGTCCGGCATAAATTTTTTATTTAAAAATACTTACTGATGATTTAAAAATTGAAGAAGTGGATCTCCTTTGTTCAAAACTATACCTTTTTTTCTAAAGTTACCTAGTGGAAAAGCTAAGATTTTGCAAGGTTTTTTGAAAGTTACTGGACTCCGAAATTCACCAATATTATAGAGAACTACCCTTTCGTTGCATACCTACATTAAAAAAAAAATTTTTAAGATTAACACGCTAAAAAGTAATCTATTTTAATTTCTATAACTTGTACATTTTTCAAAAATTTTCCAGAATTGCCCTAGTTTGAAGTGTACTAGTTTAGAACCGTATTTATTGCACACACACGCGCGGACACACAAACATAGATTGATACGAATCATTTGTATAAACGTCTCCAAAAGTAAAAAATTACATTATAAAGTTTAATAATATCTTCGTAGGGGTAAGCGGTACAATTATTGACACCTTAAGGTAGTGATTGACCCCTGTATGATTTGTATGTCTATATATAAAGGCTCCATTTAAAAATGCACGTGGCGGTCAATCACTATCAGGGGGTCAAAAACTGTACCCATTACCCCTATAACTATTTTTCGAGTGAAATGTTAAAGATAATTCTTAATGACATTTACACAAATTTCTTAAGTGCCAAAAACTTTTGTCTACGGTAGAATATAAAAAAACAACTATCTTTTGTCAAATTGTCCTACCACCATTACAAATAAAAGTGTTAAAAATAATTTTCAAATGCTATTGAGAAAGGTGATGCATTGTTTAGTATCTTCAAAAATTATCAACGTAAGTTAAATATTTTACATTACCTGCTGTATAGCCTCTTGGAAGGTTGTAGGTAGACTATTCTCATCTTTCAAAAACAATCTCAGTTCGTCATTTATATTGTCCTTTGAGCTCTAATAAAATATCACTGGATAAAGTTTTTAAGTACAATGTAATTGATATATTCAATTAAAACTTTACAAAATTACCGAGAAAAACGTTAATGAGTCAGTGTTTTTTACAATAATCAATTGATATGTTTTGTCCTCTAGAAATCCACGCGCATTTCTAAATGGAATGTGTGGTTTTGAAACTGTAGCAAAACTTGTAAAACAGCCTGCGTACATTGAAATAACAATGAATGCTGTCAGATATAGCGATAGTCTTGCCATCTTGGATGATATGGAATTGAATTGTTCATCTGTAAATTTAAAAAAAATGTAGGTATAGACAGGTAATTCCATTGTATAAGTGTATCTAAATTTGTAGGGTTCTTAAATTATATTTAAAAGTATATGATGATTAACAAGATCAAAGACGTACATTTTGCAAACTTGAATAATCATCTATGATTTTTTTATTTTTTACACTCAAGTTTCCAGAAATTGTGGAAAATTGTTTTACCAAGTTAGTGAAAAAAACACCTCCTTCTGCCATTTATGAAAGTTTGTAAGAGAAGTTCAAAATGGAGAAGCGGGCCAGAAAAATGTATGTTATATTTGAGCATTTTAGGAGTGCACACAAATTTTTCTAGATTTTTTATGAGCGGAAATTTTCGAGAAAATAAGAAATGAAAAATTGACAGTTTAAAACGGTTTCTTATGAGAGAGCAAGGTTAGGTTTGCCTTTTAATTAAAATTAAGGTATATTCTAAATGTGTTGTTTAAAAAAAAACGTTTTTATAGATAACTTGGTGCTAAAGAAAGATGCTTGATAAAAAAAAAAATCAAACTTTGCCAGGCATTTTTAAAAAATATAAGCAGTTAGAGGTCGTACAGTTTAAAAATTGTAGAGGACAAGAGCAGCTGCGGTAAAGGGGGCCCAGATGCGTTAGTGGGGAGGGGCCTCCCCGTTCCTCGCCTCTCTAAATGATACTCCCAAACCTCCTTAAAAAGTTTTTTTTTTATATCTTATTTTTCCTAACTTTCTTTGCACACTCCTTATTTAAAAAAAGTATTTGTCTTCACGTTATGGATCACCTGCAGGTGATTAGTATTTTATATCTATAGAGTTATTAAAATAGAATTGAGATTTATGAGGGCATTCGAGTCCACGAAATTTTTTAAATATTGTGTATTTTTACCTCCCAAAGATGATAAACCATGAAATTCGTCATTATTTTTCTGTTGTTGATTGTTATAAAACAAATTACATGAACTGAGAACATTTTTCAATTTTGGTAACCATAAAATTTATTCCGATTCTTTGACATATTTTGAACAAAAATTGATGGAGATATATGTACTCAAACCCCACAGATTTTAGGTAAAAAAGCTGACCACTTGTTACTTAACCATTGCTGATTTATTTTTAACTCAGCTGGGCTCAAATTTTTCCTTAAAACGTGTACTTCAAGATAAAAAAAGACTCATAACAATCTGCAACTTGGCAACCACGGTATTGTTAATCAACGCACAGCTGTCTTAGATAATTTTTAGGCTCTTATGTATATCAACGATCAATAGTTACAAAAACTTTAGGAGGTAGACACGTACATCAACATATCACTATGTAACCAACTTAGATCACCCATATACTATTTTTTAAATTTGTTTTATATTGAAAATACATGATTTTTAAGTGGCTTCTTTTTGTTCTCTGACAAAGTAATAAGGCACTCCCATAATTTTGTTGCACCTAAAAACTAATTTAGGATATATTATCATGAAGAAAGAAAGCATCATGACATGTAGAATATCGCTATAATAAAAAGTATAAAAATATAAATAATAATATAATGGTAATCAAAAAATTAATAATAAAATCGAATGGGTTTATGGTAAGCATTTCATTAATTACCTCATATTCGTGTATATTTACGCATGGGTATATTATTTTCTAAAAGTATATATGAAAATTTTCATTTTTCAAGAGTGATGATCTAGTCAACTCTATTATTTAATTAAAACAACCCAACCTTTGTAAAATGTAATTTTACCGAATAATTGTTCTTTATAATGACAATCTTGTACGATATGGTATAAATAACATAAATTTAACATCTTTGCTGCATTTTTGAATAAACCATCTTAAACAGTTTACCTGTAAATTCCTGATGGACGAACATACGCCACACGTTTAAGAAACTGTCCGACAGTTTGAAAATGAATCCTCTTCTATCATTATGTAATACTAAAATTACGCTAAATAGAATTGATGAAATAGCTATAAGTATAATCAAGAAAATCCAAATGCGTTTGCTGAAAACCTATTTAATAAAAGAGATAAAACGTAATAAAGAAATCAAGTCATGAATATTTTACAATTAAAATATTTCACCTCAAAATAAGCATTCCATGGAATCTCCATGGTACCTGGTAATTTATAGTATAATGTGTCTTGCAAATCCATAATTTCAATCGTTACGTCATAATCATCCAAGTTTTTGTTCGTTAAAAACTCGCCAGGAAGAATAATACTTTCATTTAATAATTTTGTGGACTTAATTAATGTGTTATTGACACTTTCATGGGATTCCTTCTTGATATGGGAGCCATTTTTAAACTTATATGCTAATCCTGTGTTAGATGCAAAATCTTCCACTATTTCAGAAGAAAAAGTAGAAATCTACGAGCATTGAAGGAAAATAATTAAGTTTTTGTGAATGCAATAATTGTGATATTTTGAAATAAAACAATTTGTATTAAATCAATTCGATACCTCAGCAGTAATTGTAGCCGACGCACCACTTAAATTCTTTCGTCTCTGTACCAAAGCACGCTTGTCTATTACGGTCAATCCTTCCTTGATGCTCCACTCGAATAATTTATTAACGTGTAATTTATTTTGAGGTCCAACAGCGAACCATTCATGAATGTTTTTATTGTTTCCGCATTTTATTAAGACTTCACTTTTTATATTCAAGTGGAGGTAATTCTTTTTAGGACACTGGCAAGTGCTATGGATCTCTTCAGTGATGTCAGGCCGGAATAACAAGAGCCATACGTGAGGCGAAAGATTGTGATGCCTCGAAAATTGTGTGAATTTTTCGAAATCATTGTCAGTATTTAAAAATACCACAAAAAGAGTTTTTGAGTAATTTCTTAGTTTCGGATACTTTTCTGGAATATCTGATATAGTCGAAGCTACAGAGTATACCATTTTACGCGAGAATTCTTTAACCATGTTGACCACCGAATGTATGTCTGTGGATTCAAGAGAAAAATTGTTGTATTTAAGTATTTATACCTTTTGTAAAAATCGGTTTGCTTTTGCTTACCTTCGTTGCTCCTGTAAATAATTCCTATACTGGTGGTCGCATACAACTTTTGTACATCCAAAATTACAGGAACTTGACTTTCCATGTTTTTAGCTGAATCACATGGCATGAATAAAACAACGGCGAATATTACAACGAGGCTGGTTAGCTTCATCATTTTTGGCTAAAAATATGTGAAGAGAATTTAAACGTTTTCTCACAAAATTAAATAAATCATTATATACGTCTTTATATGAGATAGTAAAAGCGAGACTATTTTACGAAAGTACAACTACCAATACATAGCTAAACCAAGATTCAATTTAATTAATACACAAAATATTCGTATAACAGTACTACTTCTTGACACTATATTCTTGTTTTTAAAGATATGTTACGTTATTGTTCATTTATTTGTCTTTTTTTCATTTTTGAGTGAATTATAAAATTTACTCAACATTTTGTAAAATAGTGAATTATCGCGTTAGACTTTATACTTAAAAAAACTCGAGAAACATTCCTTTTTTTAGTCTTCATAAAATTAAAATCATTTACGAAAACACGTACATATTGTTGCAGAAATCGTGAGGAAGCAGGAACATGCTTTGATCGTATGATTTAGGTTAGGGCACATAACTTTTTCAACGATTTTATTTATTTACATACTTAATCTTTAAAAAAGTTTTAGCCTTTTCTACCTTTTAAACCATATTTTTGCCTTAGTATGTCGTCAGAAGTTATTTGAATAGACAATCAAAATTATTCAAAAAGTTTGACTTTTTTTTAGAATGTCGATAAATGCAGTGTAATAGTAGTCGTACGCATACGGATTTTATTTAATCTTTTAATTTTTAAGCAATTTTTTCTGTTATTTTTTTTGCCTGCAATTTCTTTTAACTTCAGATATGCAAAACTCTAGTTTGTACAAAAAGCTTCATTTAGTTTTTTATAAGACAGTGAATTTTTAGGTTTTTAAACAGCCAATTTTTATAATATTCTATACTAAGGTTTAAAGTAAAATGTTATCTTTTGAATTTTTACTTTTATAGTAAATCAATGATTGAAGAAGTAGAAAAACCAAATCAAATTTATTCAAATTTAATATTAAGAATGCAAAAAAATGATCAAGTGCTTTCTACAATTCCCGTGACTTTCTAAAAAGTATTCAAGTTCTGTATAATCTAACGTTGAAGGATAACTTAATTACGCTAGTTGATTTACGTCAAGTTAAGTTAGTATTTTTTTTGCGAAAATTTAGCACTAGTTTTAATAGTAAAAATAAAATTATGTTCAACAAAAACTTTTCTGTTAATTAACTACTTTAATGTACATAAAATTATTTCCATTGTCATTTTAGTAGTGAGAATTAATTTTAAATATTTTTTTTTGACACATATTTATAGTAAAGATGGAGACAATTTAAACAAAGTTTTTGATAAGTCCCCTTAAAAAAAATTTTATTTTTTTAAATAACGGCAACAAAAGTAGATATTTAATTCTATGTGAAGCTTGAATAATAACTTTCGGTTACATATGGTGCAGAACTCTGCTTTTTTTGTATTAAAAAAATACATTACTTAAATGACATTAAAAAAGTTGATAAGTATTGTAAGTTGGTAGTTAGAGAATCCCAAAACGAAGCACAGCTAAATTGTTTGAATTTTATTGACTTTGTATTTTTTAAACGGTTTTTAACCATTATTTGTTTCGTCCACCATTTTTTCTGACGTCTTGAACATCAACTAAGTGTTTATCTTAAAAGTTTTGTTTACCTAGTTTTATAGAATTTCTTAACGAAGGAAAGCTTGGTTGTGCTTGATGAGTTACTTCAAATAAAATTACAGATGTTTATGCAAAAGTTTAGCACTTGTTTTATTAATAAAAAAGAAACGATGTTAAACCAAAAAATTTTTTTAATTAACTTCTTTAATGAGTAAGGAATTGCTTTTATTGTGTTAGCACAACAAAATTTAAGCTTTTCTTTACCAATACTTCATTTTAATAGTAAAAACTTACGTCAAATATTATATTATTTGCACGCGCTTTTAAGAAGAGAGTAAAAGTAAAATTCTTATTATTCAGACAGCATACTTAAATTGATAAAAAGAAGCAAAGAAACGATGAGAATAAAAAAAATTTTTTACTTTCTTATACTACATCAATGATAGCTTTTAGTTTTATGTAGTGCATTTTTCTGCGTATTTTGTATCAAAGAAAGTACATTACTTAAAACAAAACAAAATGATTTCGGTGAGAGCTAGATGCATCTATTTCTGCCAGAGAGAGGATTTAAAGATGCACTTACTTGTTAACTTGATTCTCGTAACGCAGACAATGACTTCCGGGAACTCCTTAGATGAAGCTGGGCACGGCTGGGATGGCCACCTTTTGGATGCTGGAAGTTGTGACTTCTCGAGTTTCACAGGACACTTTTCACAAACGAATATCTATATTCGAGTACTAAACTTCTTTGACAAACTGTATCGGAAACGTAGTACACAGTGATCACTTGGGGTTGAGGTGTTGTCTAGTTGACGCACTGCGAGACAGTGACGTGTTGGGGCTCTGCCTTGAAGGGCTTGGAATTTTCTCTCCCACTACCAAAATTTTCTGGCCATGAAGTGGGTGAAAAGGAACGCCCATTGACATAGTCAACCCCTTCCTAACTTCCCCTCTTTTTATTTGTATTTCCTAAAACAAACAAAACAGAAGCCAATCGCCGTAGGACAGGTCGTAAAGAAACCAATACATTACAAGATTTCAATGCAATGCATCGTAGGCATAAAGATATTTTCTTTTAGAGATATACTATATATAACGAGAAACTTTTCGGCAATGAATATTATCAATTTTTAAAATATTCATTTATTAAAATTTTTTAGTAACACAAAAAATTAGTTAGCAACGGTAGCTGTTTATCGAAATATTTTCTAATTCATTCACATCAGTTAATCAGCTGTACGTTAATTTGTTTATGTTTTTGATTTAAAAAAAAATTTGATGTATCATTAGCGTACCAAATCCAAATATGAGTGAAATCCAATTTAGAAATTTGGTGTTCAATTACTGCTGTAGGTATTAATATGCTCAATAGTTTTTTTATATAAGATATTAATAATAGGTTTATTTTTTTATAATTATTTTTACTTATAATAGCAGTGCTATCATAGAATTTTTGCACAACCAAAACATGTTTTATAATTCAATAAGTACTGTTTGTACTTGAATGGGTGCTTTGACTTTATATTACTTATCATAACTTAAGATCTCTTTTCGTATAAAAAAGGCAGGTAATTTTTAATGCAAAAAAAAGGCTAGAAGTAATTAGCCTTTATTGTTATATTATATAATTTTTTGGCTAATATCTGATTTAAGTATGTGGAAAGTATTTTTATACAAAGCAAAAAGGTCTGAAGCATTTTTTTAAGATTTTCTGCTTTTTTGCTTATTAATTGTGTATTGTTTGTTCTGTAAAGCTGTAATGATTATCGTTAAGGAAAATTTATTTTAAATTGAGGTAGTACTATTAAAGAATAATTTTTTGTTTCTTAAAAGAACAATAAGTATTTTTAACGTCATAAACAGTGAAGACTTTAGACTTTTATACTTTAGAAGAAATCAAAATTATCTACCATTTTTCGTTAATTTAATGATTTAAAAGTTTACGAGGTTGATTTACAGTTAGTACACAATAAAGTATTCGGTTCGTACCTTCAAGTGAGATTTTTTGATGCTAATTTTTTAAAGTTAACGCTCTGTTATAACGAACTTTTTACATAAATTTACATTTATCTGTTGTAAGTAAACAAATAAGCAAAATTATTTTAAAATAAGTGTTTAATAAAAAGTGAAATTAATATTTGATGCATCATTCATATCGCCAATGATATGCTTTACTGAAATACGCCGAGTGCGATTGTATATGCTGCAAATTTTTTTTAAGCTCCAACCTCTAAGTAAAATTAAGAAAATGTGCTAACACATGCTCATCTGTAGATATATTAACAAATGGTTTAAATACATACAGGACCGTCCCTTGAATCCCCTACTTTCTTCTCTTGGAGTTAAAAACATAGATAACTTTAACGGCCGCTACGCTTTTTCAAACGTTTCTCCTTTTAACGTCCTAAATTTTCAATATCTCATCTGTATTTTCCAGCATAAAACAAAGCAGCGACACTATATATATTATTGAGCCGAAGAAGATTAGTTTATTCCCTTAAATATCCCGTGTCAGTACTGACGCGTTAATGTGGATGACAATTAAGTTTTATTACCTTCTACTACGCAGCTCTGCTCATAATATATTTACAATTCTTCGTGTAGGTCCTGCACCTGCTTTTGTTCCACATTTATTTTTCCTATGATATGTTTTTAGAATCAAGCACTCACCCTTTTCTAAGTAAATCGTGTTATTGATCGAACGCTTATTTTTGGGTGTTTGTATAAAATCACAAGCCAATCATTTATTTTTGTGTTTTTTTTTTTTAAATTAAAAGACAGTGTGGCGATTTAATGTTACTGTGGCCGTTTCTCTAGTAAAAAAAAAACTGAAATTGAAGTGTGATATTGACCACAAGCTCAAAATAAGCAATAAAATACCTAATCATTTTGTGCAGCATATACTAAAAAGTGAAAGGAAAGATTATTTTTTGTTTTTTTTTCTAAATTTAAAGTAATTTTTATGCATTTATCACTACTGTAGTTCTATTTTCAACTGCATTACATTCTAATTACCAAACAACAATTTTTTTACAACACTTTTGTTTTTTATGGTAAAAGATTTTTTACTTTTTTTTTTTTCAGATAAAAACAATAATACTACGAACCAAACCTGAATTTAAGGTTTGAAAGAAATAAGATTTAAATAATTTAAAAATAATAATTTACGCGAGTTCAAGTGATTCAAGTGGATCTTCACTATTCATTATGAAAAATTTTAATTAGGCATCCTATCGATTGTACCATAAGCGATTTCTTACTTTTTTAAGTATCTCCCTAAAACCAAAGAAAATCATCGTATTTTTTCTTTTCTACCTTATGTTCTTTATGAGTTCGCGGCGTAGAACGAAAAATATTCCAAAAAATAAACCAACGTAGCTGGCAGGGATTTGAAATAATAATACCTTAGTATGGAATAAATAATATATTGAGCCATTTCCAACATCAGGACTACCACCAACACACCGTGTTAATCGAATTTCGGAGCCCATTGTTTCAACCAATCAGAATCCTAGGTAGGGCCACGTATCTTCCTACAGCAAATCCGAGCTACTTTCACTCCAACCCTTTAAACATTGAGGCCAATCTTCTTAAACTCGCGACCATCAAGCGCCTTTTTTCCCCTGCGACAGCAATTTTGGGATATTTTGTCCTATTCTGTTACTATTTCCATAAGTATTCAAGGTATGTACTGATTTTGTGGTTTTCGTTTGTAAATAAGTTGACGAAGAACAGATATATTCGAAGATGGTTTATGAAAATAGAGCAATTTGTAAATAGTTGCAGATATACCCACGCGTTAAAGAATTTGATCTGATGTTGTTTGTGATATTGTAGTACTTAAGCTGCGAAAGAAAAGTTTGCAATTAAAATAGTAGACAACTTAATCTAATATTTTTCAACTTAAATTTAAACCCTAGGAGATAAATACAATGTATATCAATACTATCGAGTTTCGATAAATAATACTTGTTACCTCTCAAATCGATATTGCCACCTTATTAAATAGCAACTTGGTGAGTTTGACTCTAAAAGTTTCTCTTTAATCACTAACAAAGTACAAACTCAAAGGTAATACTGCAGAGATTCGTACTAGGCATGAGGTATGAAGTAAGCTCGTCATTTGTCTGGAATAAGGAAACTGCGAGTCATCCAATTTCAAGTAGTACGAGTCCGAGTTTGGTCAGACATAGGCAGATTTTATTTAAAATTATGTTCTCGGGTATCAAACACTCATCTAAATGTAGTTAAAATAAAAAAACCATTATAAATACAAAAAAAAAAAAAAAAAAAAAAAATCAAATGAATTAACTTTCGTTATTGTGACTGTGCCAGTCTTGCAGAAGTTTCGGAATTTCAAGTTTTACCCGATACAGTATCTGTTTTTACTGAAAGACTTTCTGGTTTTTTGTAACAGACTTGTATCTGAAGCGATCGGCCAAATTGAGAAAATCAAGACACTATTTGTTGAAATTTATATTTTTCCCATTTATTAGAATCTCGAAAATTCATGTGATCCTCAAAGTCCGTGAGAATCATGGAAAGGACAATAGACTACTTTGAAAAAGTCAAGCCAAAGAGTTATCGGACAACCTAACTGGGCATGTAGTGATCAAGGACACAACTACACTCTAATTATTAATTAAGTCTCGTAGCTCTCCGACCCCCTTGACACGATCGGTAGGTAGCACCTGAATAATACATCCATCAGCGCGTCAAACAAAAAGACTCTCTTAGCACATGATTTATTAAAGCCCTTGGCTACCGCGTACCCACTAATAGTATAGTTCTCCTATAGAGAAAAGCAGCTGGGGAGGAATTACCCACTTTTACCCGCAAACGATTTTTACTGGACTAGTACAGTATAAATACTATAGTATACTTACAGGTGGTAGTGATTCCAAAATAATCATATTTTTTTAATTCACAAATTTTTTTCTCAATAGAATTAGCTTAGTACTAATAAATTTAATAGTATTAGGACATCTAATGGGTAGCGATTTTTATCCTTACCTATTACATATTCGATATTGGAGTGGCGTCAATTTTGGCTGCAGCTATGCAGTCTACTTATATGAATATATGTTATCGCACGTAATACGGTAGAGGCCGCGACAACGATGTCCTTGGCAGTTGTATTATGGACGGGCGGTTTTGGTCGCTCAGCAGGTCGAGAGACTGCGTGATTTTTCTTGAAATAGTAATTTAAATTTCATTAATTTCTTTGTAAGAAAAAAGATAACAATCATCATTTATATAATTTAGATGGTCTGTTTGTTTACTGATAAATCAATAATACAATTTTTTAGAAAATTGAACAATGAAAAAAAAAAATGATAAAAGAATAAGAAAAGAAAGGAAAACAAGAAAAAAAAATTGCATCAAAAGTCGTGTTTGTTAGCCTGTGATTTGTGGCGCTGAGATAAAAAAGAAATCATTTTTTATAAACCATATTCAAAAATATCTGTTCTTCGTCAACTTATTTACAAACAAAAAGTACAAAATGAATACATAGTTTGAATACTCATGAAAATAATAACAGAAGAGGACAAAATATCCAAAAGTTGTGGTCGTAGGGTTAAAAAGGCACTCGATCGAGCTTGCGTTAACGCAGGTGTGGTGGGAGAAAAAAACTCTTAAGTTTGAGTAGATTGGTTATAGTTTTTAAAGAGTAGGGGTAAAAGGAGTTCGTATTTGCTACAAGTAAATACGTGGCCCTTCGTAGAATTTCGATTGGTTGAAACAATGGGCTCCAACGTTCGATTAACCAGGGGTGGTAATGGTGGTCCTGATGTTGGAAATGTCCCAATATATTATTCATTTCATACCAAAGTATTAATAATATAAATCTCTGGCAACTACGTTGGTTTATTTTATGGAATATTTTGTGTTGGACGCAGAGAACTAATAAAGAAAATAAGGTAGAAAAAAAAAATTGTGAAAATTTTCGTTAATTTAAAAAAGACTCTTAAAATGTGAGGAATTCGTTTATTTCAAAATAAATAGAATTCTTTGTTAATGTTTTTTATGATAAATAATAATGACTCACTTGAATCACTTGCACTTGCATAACATTTGGTTTTACAATTATCTAAATCTCATATCTTCTAGACCTAAGAATTCTTGTTTGGATCGTAGAATTGTTGTTTTTATCTTAGGAAAAAAAAGTAAAAAATCTTGTACGATGAAAAACAAACTTTGTTGTCTAGTAATTAAGATGTAAGAAGTTTAGTCAAAAATGTAATTACAGCAGTAATACATGCATCATAATTAATTTAAATTTCAAAAAAATTAAAAAATAATATTTCCTTCAACTTTATTTAGTACATGCTGCACAAACGTATTTAGTGCTTCATTGCTTATTTTTACATAGCTGTCAATATCTTCTTCTGATTTTTTTGGCTTTTTCTTGCCAGAGAAGTAGCCACGTGCTTACGAAACTACCACATAGGCTCGAAACATAAAAAATCCTCCACACCAACAAATAAATGGCTTGTGATTTTATTTAAACACCGAAAAGAGAGTATTCGATCAATAACATGATGTACTTACAAAAGGGTCAGTGCTTGATTCCAAAAACAGATGGTAGAAAAAATAAACGTTAAACAAAAACAAGCGCGGGACATATAGGAACAATTATAAATATATTATAAGCAAAGCAGCATAGTAGCGGATGGTAAAATTCAATTGTCATGCTTATTGTACGTATTCGTACTGTAACGCTTTCTGGGCTCGACTCTATATAGTATCGCTTCTTTGATTTATGCCGGATGAAGCTGTAGAAAGTTTCCGATGTCGAAAAGAAAAAGCTCATAAAAACATTTTTAAAAGCGTGTAGGCTGTTATAATGACATACATATGATCTTAATTGCAGAAAAAAAATGTATTGCAATGTATGTAATTCCCAACTTCAGGAAAATTAAATTATCATATTATCAGTAAGCTTAGCATAAATCGACGTTAACGAAATACTGTTTAAAGTTGTATAAATATTATTAAAATAAGTATAACTGAAGAAAAATATAAGGCAAAAGACAACTTACGTGATTGCTAATTATACCTAAAAAATATACCAAAATGCTCCATCAATAGGTAACTTAAATAGAAATATTAAAACTTTAATTTAATATATTTTTTGTAACAGTATTCTGCTTTTTCTTTGACTTAGTTAATTTCTAGCCATAGTAGATGAAAAATTTAATGTATTTATTCAACGATTTTTATTCTACTATGCCTACATCGTTACGGGTATTTTTAGAAAGCCTCGCAAACAATAATTTTTTTTAAATTAAAATATTGAGGACAAAATTGTACTTGGTATAAGTGGAAAGAAAGTTGAGAATGGTTCAAGTTTAATAATTACCATATTGTAAAATGCTTACACTATTATTTTCATTTTCAGATAAACATGATAAAAACTATGAAATCTCTTAGTTTTTTGGTTAATTGTTTGTGAATAAAATATATTTAATAATGGAATGACATCATTTATTATTTCTCATTATACATTCTCTTTCGTAGATAAAAACCATGAGTCAATCGATATTTTTACTGTTAATTACAGTCTATACATTGGCCATTGGCTCATTTTTAGAAGGAGCATATAAATATAAGAAGTTATTGTCTAAGTCGAGCCACGCCTCAACTTTATCCGAATCAAATTGTTCTAGATTGTTAACTTTCAGGGGTGTTTTTGAGTAAGCGTTTTCGTTCTCGTCATCTTCAACTTCCTTGATGCCGGTTACTACAATAGATTTACCACTGACCTAAGCCATGAACACATTTTTCAATTAAAAGAACCTTACTTTGTATTAATTGCATAGTATTGAAACATCTGATAGCTAGAGACTTTTATTTGCATGATAAAAGTTTTGGCCAAAGTAGAGCATAAGACTTGTTGGCAGGTACTTATTCAATTTAATTTTAAAATTAAACGCGAGTAAAACTTAATGATGAATAAGTAAAACCGGACAAATACTTAAACAAAGACTTTGATACTTATGATGACGTTGAGCGTATTGGAAACAAATATTGTAGTATCTATTTCCCTCAGACGTTTTAACTTGAAATGCACCAATTTATTGAATTTTCGAGAAACGTAGAGAAATCGAGATATTCGTCTTTGATTGATCGTTTTCTCACCTTATCATTATTGGCGGCTGAGATGCGAGGATCATCCTTAGATATCGATTCAATTGCCAACTGCCTTGTCTCTTGGAAAGTGTTACTAGGAGATATAGTTTGGTGACCCACCAACTTATATTCAAAGTGGCTTTCTTTGGACCTGCTATTAATGGGGGATGCGGCTCAAAAGGTGGATAAGTCGAATCCTCTTCAGACATTTTAAAACAAATTCCAGTGTAACATGAAATACTCGATTAGTTTGAAAATAAAAGTGCGAATTGTGGTTAAAGTTACTTAACAAAAACCTCTTAGTTGTGAGAATAGTGACACGAGTCGGTTGGTCTGGAGAGTCTGATTATCTCACTTTCGCGTTCCAATCAAATCTTTCCAACCTGCCCCGATAACTTAGAATATTGATGACGTGACTGCAATTATATACAACAGTTCGTGAGCTACGACTGCTAACTGCTACGAGGCGAGTTTGGTTTTACCACTGATTCGAGGGCCTTATCGTGGCCAAGCTGCCGAACAAGGCGTACATAGTTTTGTTCATTAGCTGAGCATGGAAGGATTACAACGAGTATACGTCAGACGATTCGCGCGGAAATGTGCTTGCAGGTACACACTGCGCCGCAAGGAAGGGCCCAAAAATCCAAGGAAACAATAGAATTTCGAGACATTATACAAATATCAGTGTGTAAATTTTGTGTTAGTACAATATTTTATTTCAATCTTATCGAATAAGACGTAACTCAATTATACCATAAAATTACTTGTTTTAACAAATCTATGACAAGATATAAGTTATCTCGCAAGTTACTGTCGTAATTTTGTCCAACTGATATAAGTACAAGTCTGATCGTAGTATATATGCTCAACCAACTAAGACAACGTGTATTACAAATATGGTGAAAATGACATGTTTTAAGAGAAACAATGTCAATAAATAAGTATACTACCTTATTAATTTTTTCTACGTTAAATATGTCCTAGTAAGTGTCATAAAACTATTAAAAAATACGAAAAAAACGTGCATCACTTCTTATGAGATATGACTTCTTATCACTTAGTATCTATTATACGTACCCTACTATGTTTTTGTATCGTATAAAAAAAATTGATGCAAGAAAGCTCGTGCAACTTAAATAGATTTGTATCTTTAATACATTGGTCATCAACTTTTTTTTTTTTTTTTTTTTTTATATTATAGTGCTCTACGTCCGGCTCCTTTTTAATAAGGGCAATACTATGGGCACTTAGCACTTGGGAAAGGGACAAGGAAAGGGATGGGAGACCTCCTCATCACTGGGAGGGGGGTAGGGGGAATTAGGCAAATTTGCTGCGAGAAGGTCGCCTAAACCCTCCTCGAGGAGCATTGCGTGGTGAAAAAGCACATGTGAAAGACACAGAGGTACTTTGCCCATAAAAGTCGCACTGGCCGGGAATTGAACCACGGCCTCCTACGTGCCAATCCACGACCTAGCCGACCGAGCCACCGCGCGCTCTGGTCATCAACTATTGAGTAAGGATGCGAAGAAAATAAAAACGTAATTAGCCAGTTTATTGTTGATTAATTTTTGTTAAATAAAGGAATTTATCTGCTGGTGAATAACGCCGTTATGACAAGAAACAGAAAATTTTTACATAATTAATTAGAAAATTCTTAACTCGATATTGTAATTTGAAGTATTGAAATAAAGATTTTTAAAAGTTATTGTTGAATTATATAATAGTTAGGAAAATGAAATAAAAATGTACACAAATTTACAAAGTTTTTTAACTTGTAAGTTCCTGGCTTAATATTCAAACGTTTTGTGAATAAATAACAAGTTCTGAAGCTTTTTATGGAACATAGGAAGAAGAAGATATTTAAGGAAGCAATGGGCAGTTTTTTCCCGGTGTTTCCCTGTGGCCTTTTCCATTAAAACGGTCTCACTCAAATTTTTTTTCATGTATTATGACCTGTTAAACACGATTTTTAATTGTGGCTTGGTCTTGAATGCACATAATAATAGTAATTAACAAATTTTATTAACAAATTGAAAAATCATAAAATTTTGTTAAAAAAAATTTATTCTTATTCTTTGACACTCCTAAAAAAAATGTTTGATGAAATTTTTTTCTACACGTCATACTTTTTAAGAAAAAAATTGTCAAACTTTAAAAAAATTAGAAATATGCAATTTATAACCGTTAATATTTTGATCGTTGAAAAACTTTTTGCAACTCTGCAAGGCGTTAAAGATTTCTGAATTATTTTCCTTTAGAAACACAAAAATTTGAGACTGGTAAAAAAATTTGTCTCTTATTGATAAGCTTTGAATAGTGAGCTTCTTGCTATACTACCCATGGTTTGCATACATCTAAAAATAAAATGTACACCTTTGACTTTAATCACTCTACCTAACTTTTTTTCAGGCATTTTCATTAGCCATACGATATTATTTGTAGGAGGCTGTCTCATCACTATCAAATGAATAGTTATAAATAAATTTTGCTACAAATTAGAAAATAGAAACTTTTTTTTGGTAAAATATTGTCTTTTTGTTCCTTGGTTAGTTTAAAATAAAAATTATCTTGTAGAATTTTTCTCTACATGTCAGTGGGTATAAAATTAAACTAGCAAATTTGAATAGAATCGTCATTCATTTTTAACAACACGTGAAGTAGTACCCAGTACCGCAAACAGGAATGGATCAGATTAGAGGACGTGTTTGTCTGCTTGTGTTCACATATTAATCATTTTGTATAAACTATCTACAAAAAAATCTGTTTTTAGTAACCTTATTTCCAAACGGTGAAAAAAAAATTAATACATAGCTCGAACACTCATAAATATAATAAAAAAGAGGAGAAAATATCTAAAACTTGCGGTCGCGGGGGAAAAAAGGCACTCGATCGAGCTTGCGTTAACGCAGGTATGGTGGGAAAAAAAAGCTCTTGAGTTTAAAAAGATTGGCTGTGATATTCAAAGGGTAGGAGTGAAAGTAGCTCGTATTTGCTACGAGTAGATACGTGGTCCTGCCTAGGGTTGTGATTGGTTGAAATAATGGGCTCCAAAGTTGAATTGACCAGGTGTGTTGGTGGTAGTCATGATGTTGGAAATGTCCCAATATATTATTTAGTTCATACCAAAGTATTAATATTTTAAATCCCTGGCAGCTACGTTGGTTCATTTTATGGAATGTTTATTGTTGTACGCAGTAAATCAATGAAAAAGTTTAGGTAGAGAACGAAAAATTACGACGAATTTTTTTTTATTTTGAAAGCGCTTAAAAAATAAGAAATTTGTTTAATCTTAAATCGATAGAATGTTTTGTTAAAGTTTTTCACAATAAATAACAAGGATTGACTTGAATCACTTGCACTTGAATAATTTTTTTTTTTTAAATTATTTAAATCTTACATCGTCCAGACCTAAAAACCCACGTCTGGATCGCATTATCATTTTTTCTATCTTAAGGGGAAAAAAAATAATAAATCTAGTACCATCGAAAACACAAATGTTTTAACAAGAGCTGTTGTTTTATTATAAAGGTATAAGTTGAATTATAAATAAAACTACAGTAAATGTGTATATATATATATATATTGTAACGGGCGGTTGAAACTCAAACGCCGTTTACACTCATCTAGACTGCGCGAGGAAGAAAGGCCAGAGAGAGAGAGAGAGCGAGAGGGGAAGGGATCGCGATAATGCGTGCGAAAGAAAGAGAGAAAGAAGAGACAAGCGTCTTGATATGAGTATTAGCGAGGGACGCTCTTGGCCATTAGGCCAGACGGGATTAGGTATAGGTAGGAAAAACACGTGTGCGTCTCTCGCCCGCTACGTTTGTCAAGCCACGAGAGGACAACCTCGCCATCGCCTCGCCCGCTTCTGCACCCACGTACCGTCGACGAGAAGGCTTACCGACTAGACACCAGGTCGAATATTTCTGCTGAGAGACCAACTGCTAGGCGAGCAGGTGCAAATAAGGGGCTGCGAAAAGCCAGGTAAGCGCAGTGCGTGCGCAAGAACCATAATAGCCGCGTAATCTCTCTCTGTGCCCGGTCGAATTATCACTGGCCGTCGGCCCCGAGATAAAGCCTTCCTCGACCGTACAGGCTTTGCCGCCAACGCGATCGAGCGAAATACACACACACACACGCGCGCGTATGCTTTTGTACTAGTGCAGACAAATATAGTTTCCGTTTTTTTGATCATTATATCTTTGTTTTGCTTTGTGCGAGCCTTCCCTTGCATGAAGCCCTTCCGACTACTCTTTCCTTACAGGTTTTATCTATAGCAATCTTGGCGTCCAGAAGGGAGCTGTAAGCCGGGCATCGGCCTTATCCTGCCGCCTCCGCGGGCTCGCGCGTAAACACCAACGCGCGAGCGTCCTGAGCTGAGCCAGAGCTGAGCTGGCCTCTCAGCAAGCAGACGTGAACGAGAAAAAGCGGACTCGCTGTCCGCGTTGTAACGTGAGTGTGTCTCCGTACGTGCCCGGGAAACACAGTCCCGGTCAGAGTATCCCTCGAATTCATTTGTGGCTATCAAGGCCATAAGTGAATACGGACACCCCGTTACAATATATATATATATATATATATATATATATATATATATATATGTGTAAACATTTTTTTAAACATCAAAATTATAACAAAGTAAGTTTATTTCCTTTAATTTTATGCAGTGCGTGCTGCACAAAAATATAAGGTGTTTTATTGCTTATTTTAAAATTGCGGTCAACAACATACTTCGATTTTTTTGGTCTTGCTTTGCCAGAGAAGTAGCTACGTTCTTGTCAAATCACTTAACTGGCATTAAATATAAAAAAAGGACACACACCAACACAGAACTGGCTTGACCAACACCCAAAAAAAAGCGTTCGATCAATGACATGATTTACTTACAAGTGGGTCAGTGCTTGTACTAAAAAAAGATCATAGGAAAAATAAACGTAAAACAAAAACACGTGCAGGACATATACAAACAGACATAAATAAATTATAAGTAGAGCTGCGTCGTAGCAGGTGGTGAAACTGTATTGTCATGGACGTTGTATGCATTGGTACTATCACACTTCTTGGGCTCAATTCTATATTGTCTTATGCTCTGATTCGTCAAGAATTTTGATCAGATAGTAAGTATGAATAAAAATCATACTTGTTGGATCTCTTTTAATGCTATTTATATTTTATACATAAAGCTTGTTTAATTTGAAAAAATTTGTTTAATTTTTAGGTCAGTAGTGGATTCATTCTAGTTATGGGTATCAAAATAAGTAAACAAGACGAGGATGGATACGATTCCTTAGAAACCACCGTAACAAATAACATACGAGATGAATATGATTTGGATAAGGTTGAGGCTGGCTCCCATCGGACAATAATGTCTTAAAAATGAGTCAGTCGTCCAAAGACTGTGATCAACATTAAAAATATCGATTGACATACGATTATCATCTACGAAAGAGAATGTGAAAGGAGAAATAATAAATGATGTCATTCTTCTATCTAATCTATTTTATTTACGAATACTTAGTCAACTAAAATATTTTGACACGTTTTACTTTTGATCATATTAGTACAAGGATGAAAATGAAAATTTAGATACTTCTTAACATAAGTTACGAAGTATATTCATTTATTTATCGATTTTCTTCTCACTAATATTAACTGCCGTCTCTTTATCCTACACTCAATAGAGATATTTGTAGTTGTACTAATAGTCTACTGGCAAAATACTCGTAAGTTAGTATGTACCGTAGGATAATTTATAACGAAATTTTCTCTTGATTTTGTTGTTATAAAAGATTTCACAGGTCCTAAGTTATTTGACAAATAACTTGACTGTCGTGTTCTTACGCTCAAGATACTTATGTGCTCGTTGGTTTTATTTAAAAAAAATGAATCATTGGTTCTTTTATTTTATTATTTTTTTATTTTTGTATTTACAGTTTAATTTTTTTTTATAAGAAGACCAGATAATTTGTACTGCATGGAACAACAGCTAGAAGTCATATTTTTTGTTGTTGTATACATTATCACGTGTTTGTTAGCTAAAATTATTATCTGCAAAGCATGTATGTTAGTCACTTTGAATATTATACGTACCTTTTTGCTTTTACCTTAACATTGCATAATTTTTTTTAAGCTTTTGTTTTTACCTGTACAATTAAGATAAAGTGCTATTCCTCATTTGTCCGTAATAACATTACGAAATGCAATAATAGCGCTCTGTTCTACTTACATATATGTAAACATGGCCTCTGCTTAACGTACCCACCCTTTTTTCCTGCGGATAAGGACATATACAAGTACAACAGCCCCTATTCTCTTAAAAACGCTTCCTCGAACTCTTACCCCACCAAAGTCAAAAATTTCTAATATTTTATCTATACTTTCCAGCATAAACCAAAGTAGCGACACTATATATAGAGTTAAGCCGAAGAAGAATAGTTTATTCCCTCAAGTATCGCGTGTCGGTACTGACGCGTTAATGTGCATGACAATTCAAATTTACCACCTTCTATACTACGCAGCTCTGCTCACAACATATTTGTAATTGTCTGTATAATATGTCCTGCACCTGCTTTCGTTTCACGTTTCTGTTCCCCTATGAAATGTTTATTGGATCAAGCACTAACCCATTTGTAAGTAAATCGCGTTATTGATCGAACACTCTCTTTTGAGTATTTGTATAAAATCACAAATCAGCTGTTTGTTGGTGTTGATGCTTTTTTAATATTTAATGCCAATGTAGTGTAAAGGAAATACAAAAAAAATTAAAGTATGATGTTGACCGCTATCTTAAAATAAGGATTTCGTTTGGAGAAGAAGTATATTTAACTGGTTTTCAAGTGAAATAACTAATATTACGTGCTAATCACATTGACTTTTTCTAAAACGATTTTTTTCAGTGGATTTTACTTTTTTTTCTAACTGATGTGCAAACACATAATTAAAGATAATCGTTTTTTACTTTATAGTAGTTTCGTTGCATTTGAAAGAAGCGTCGATTTGAGGAGAAAAAAAAAAAAAAAGAATTGATCATTAAAGCTCAAAAAGGTTTCTCTTCATTATAAAACGATCAAAACTGTAGCAGTAAGAAATAATTTATGTAAGGTCTGACAGCAAGTTGACTAAATCTTTGAAGATTGTGGACCATATTGTGAAAGGAAGTAATTTTCGACGAAGTAACAATTGATCCCATTTTTACTGACTTATATATAATCAACATAATATTGTAGTATGTTGGTATACTATTTATAACCACTTTTACACGCTAAAAATAGACAAATTCTATTCATTAAAATTATTTTTATTTTATTTTATTTGTCAACTAGGTCGCGAATGTCAATTTTTTTTTTTTTACCGATATAACTCGTCATGGCAAGACGACATCCCAAATATACTGTGTATCTTTACCAGTTGTGAAGTTGTTCGACTTTTGTGTCTCTTCCAAATGTGAAGTTGCTGGACTTTTGTGTAATTGGCGGCAGGTATTGTTTATTTGCCTCATATGTACCCCAACTCTTATTCCAATACCTGTGCGCCTTTTCGGCCTCGATTCTCAAAGGTGGGGAAAGTAGAAAAGAGAAGCTAGAAAAATAGAGAAGAAAAGCGAAGTTAGTCGAGTCTTACTAATCTTCGGTAAGTCGGGTATATTATCTAGAGCCGTTAGAGACACGCCCTACTTGTCTCAAGAGGTTACAATAAAGTTACTTTAACCGCAATTCGTGCCTTTATTTTTTTGTCAATCGAAAAAGCCACGTCACAATAGTATTTTTATCAAAATGTCTGATGGAACACATAAATCATATAAAGACGACCCGGGTCTAAATATACCATCAGATTTTGAAGATCCCGATTCAGTAATGTTAGCGGGTCACGAGATTACATCTCCTAGCAAAACTTCCCAAGAGACGAGGCAGTTGGAGATTGAGCCGATATCTAAGGATGATCCTCGCATCTTAGCCACCGATAGTGATAAGGTGAGGAAACGATCAATTAAAGACGAATATCTCATTTTCTTTTCATTTCTCGAAAATTCAATAAAGTGGCGTATTTGCAGGGCACCTATATACAGAAAATAGATTCTACTACATTTGTTCCGAATACGCTTAACGTCAACGTAAGTACGAAAGTTCTTTGTCGAAGTCTTTGTCTAGGTTTACTTTTTATGTATTAAATCTTTTTTGTGTTAAATGCTGGACTAAAATAAAAAAAGTATGTGCCAACTAGTCTTTAATTTTACTTTGTCAATAAATTTGATGAGCTCATAGGTATGAATAAAACTTTAAACCTGTTGGATGTTTTAAAATACTTTTTTATTCACACGCATGAAAATTATTTTATGACAATAAAATATGTTAGTGAGAAAAGTATGTTTAATTTTCAGGTCAGTGGTAAATCCGTTTTAGTAAAAGGCATAAAGATAGTTGAAGAAGGTGAAAACGAAAACGCTTTCCGAGAAACCACCTTAACATGTAAGATTCCAGATAAGAATGATTCGGATAAGGTTGAGGCGTGGCTCGACTCGGACAATGTCTTGTATTTATATGCTCCAGCTATTCATAAGTAGACTGTGATCAACCTTATAAATGTCGATTTATGGTTACAGTAACTAAGAGATAATATAAAAAAGATATATAATAAATAATGTCATTATACTGTCTAATTTATTTTATTCACAAATAGTCATTTAAAATATTTTGAGATCTCATAGTTTTTATCATATTAATACAAAAAATAAAATTAAAATTTGAACACTTCATAAAATAAGTTAAGTATTACATTTATACAGTTGTCGATTTTCTTTTCAATAATATCAAGTGCTATTTTTTTTATCCTACACTCAATCGAGATACTTATAGTTGAAAAGTCTACTGAAAAAATTTTTGTAATCTAGTAGGTACCGTTGGATAATTTCTAACAAAATTTTCTCTTGATTTTGTTGTTATGAATGATTTCACAGGGTTTGGGTCAGTTGACATGGCTAAAACGTTATCTAACAAATTTTTCTCATGATTGTTGTTATGAAAGATTTTACAGGGTTTGGGTTATTTGACAAGGCTAAAACGTTATTACAAACAACAGCTCCAGAAAAAATATTTATATGCAAGATTTAACACGATTATTAGTTTTTTTAACAAGATAAATCTTTATAAGTCATAAATAAATTTTTTATGTAAATAAATAACCAGAATGCCTATAAAAAATATTTTTAAAGAAATTTAAAGTAATAACTATTTAGGAATCATTTTAGTTTTTTTTTCAGCCACCTCAATTTGCCTCTTGCCACATATAATTGATAGTGACAAAAACTGTCCAGTTTGTTACTTATTTTTCTGCAATATAACTCCTTTAAATAACATCTGCCAAACAATAAAAAGTATCTCGTTAAGGTTGATGTAAGATAAGCTCATTGATGTTATGATTTAATTTTTCTAAGAATTAAAAATTTTTATTTCTAAAACGAAGCACCTGACAAAAAAATACTTTTTTAAATATAATATTTAAAATACGATACAATTTAGTGAAATATGAGATATTATACTACACAATAAAGAATTCAAAATCAAATTTAGAAAAACAGTAGTGTAATTAAAAAATTTTAAAAATGACGGTCTTTCTTTCAACACAACAATTTTTTAGTGCAATAAGTAATATATTAACATGTATACAGTATACTACTAAGAATTTTTTTGACCGATACATTTTTAATGAGCAAACATTATATATGACTTCTAAAAATTACTCACAAAGGAGTTAAAATTTTAATCTTATTAGCATGTGCTTGTAACAATTAAACATTATTTTCTGTAATTTTTCCATCGAATTTAAGTTTAACTTTTTGTCTTTGTGTTTCAAAAAAAAGAAGTAACTGACCTTTTTACTCATTTACCATTTTCCTTGATAAAGAACTAAAATTAAATTTATAAAATATAGAGGCAAAATAAAAAAGATACAAACAAATGATTTCTTAGAATATTTATTTTAACACTTTTATAAAAATTTACAAATTTATTTACTGCATGACATTGAAAGTATTATTAACACTTACTTTGATTAAACATTTAACTTATAATTAACATTTAATGAAAAAATATAAGACTTAGCAAATTTTTAACTGCACATCTTGTATTGTAGAATAAAAAATATGCGAACAATAATTATTTTTCAAAATGATTGATTCTTTACATTTTTTATTTGATCTTTATAAGTCAACTAATGATGTAAATTATGAATAATTTTGAAATGTTCCTACATGCACTTATAGGCACCTTACAGAGGGTCAGGGCACAGTGTGTCAGATGCAGAAGCTTCTTTTGATGGGCTCTGCTCAACTCTGCTGTTTGCTGTACTCAGGACCAACACAAACACAATCCTAATAAGCCAATCGCTAGCTCGGAATCTTACGTCTGTAAGCTTCATAAGTTTGAGTGACACATCGATGTGTATATGTTGTGTGAGTAATATACATGTATACACAGTTTCTAAAGAAAGTCTTGAACATGGTGGCTCACCTGCCACACTGTGCCTTGGCCCTCTGCAAGGTGATTTACAGTCTACAGATTACAGAAGGCACCTGGCACATTATTGACATCTGACGGTGGAATCACCCTTAATCCTCAATGTCTGGTCAGTTCAAATCCAAATGACATAACAATGATTAAATATAGCTATTTCATTTGAACTTTTAGGTTACAACCCTGCATTTTAAGAATAACTTTTAAGAATGATATCGTGATATCCAGTTTCTTTTAAAAATTCGTCAAGAACTATGGCACTCCTTTGATTACTACTAATAAATAACTTTAAATTTTAGGAGGCCCAACTTCCTAGTCTCCGAGAAATAAAATCAGAAACATTTCCGGTCAAACATATAGATTCGTGTGGAGAGATTATTATTGTTTACTAATGGTTAATTGTAAATCAATAAATACTATTAAATTTTACTGGAATCGCTTGAAAAACTAAAACAATGAGATTAATTGCGATTAAACTTATTAATTAAAATTTCAGTGAGTCTAGCTTCAATGATTTTTAAATTTATTAACTTAGAATTATTGCAAAATGTGGTGAAGAAATATGTATGTAGTTAGTACAGGTCAGTACAAAATCTATATTTAGGAGTAATTTTCTTACCATGAGCGTTAAATCTTTGGCATAATTAAGCAGAAACACGAGTTTTGCAAGTTAATAACTAATATACATGAATCGGGGTTCTTATGGGGTATAAGGCCACAAAGGGCGTGGCTGCGGCTCTCTGTACTGAGAGTAAACTGAAAAAGGCTTCCCATCATTGTACAAACGGTTGGTTTTCTTTGGTTTCCTAAGTTTCTTGATTCTCCTACACGGTTTTCTTACAAGATACTGTACAATCTGTCTGTGACATTTCTCATACAAAAATATGATTAGACTTAGGGAAAATCCACTTAATAAAAACACAAACAGTGGAGTGACTTCAGAAAGACCTAGTGATGTAAATGAAACTTCTTTTTTAATACCGAATTTGGCCCGATTTTTGTTTTTTCTCCGAGAAATTATTCCATTCTCTCTATACTTTTGGATGCTGAAAAAAATTTACATTATTAAAATTGTCCGGCATAAATTTTTTATTTAAAAATACTTACTGATGATTTAAAAATTGAAGAAGTGGATCTCCTTTGTTCAAAACTATACCTTTTTTTCTAAAGTTACCTAGTGGAAAAGCTAAGATTTTGCAAGGTTTTTTGAAAGTTACTGGACTCCGAAATTCACCAATATTATAGAGAACTACCCTTTCGTTGCATACCTACATTAAAAAAAAAATTTTTAAGATTAACACGCTAAAAAGTAATCTATTTTAATTTATATAATTTGTACATTTTTCAAAAATTTTCCAGAATTGCCCTAGTTTGAAGTGTACTAGTTTAGAACCGTATTTATTGCACACACACGCGCGGACACACAAACATAGATTGATACGAATCATTTGTATAAACGTCTCCAAAAGTAAAAAATTACATTATAAAGTTTAATAATATCTTCGTAGGGGTAAGCGGTACAATTATTGACACCTTAAGGTAGTGATTGACCCCTGTATGATTTGTATGTCTATATATAAAGGCTCCATTTAAAAATGCACGTGGCGGTCAATCACTATCAGGGGGTCAAAAACTGTACCCATTACCCCTATAACTATTTTTCGAGTGAAATGTTAAAGATAATTCTTAATGACATTTACACAAATTTCTTAAGTGCCAAAAACTTTTGTCTACGGTAGAATATAAAAAAACAACTATCTTTTGTCAAATTGTCCTACCACCATTACAAATAAAAGTGTTAAAGATAATTTTTAAATGCTATTGAGAAAGGTGATGCATTGTTTAGTATCTTCAAAAATTATCAACGTAAGTTAAATATTTTACATTACCTGCTGTATAGCCTCTTGGAGGGTTGTAGGTAGACTATTCTCATCTTTCAAAAACAATCTCAGTTCGTCATTTATATTGTCCTTTGAGCTCTAATAAAATATCATTGGATAAAGTTTTTAAGTACAATGTAATTGATATATTCAATTAAAACTTTACAAAATTACCGAGAAAAACGTTAATGAGTCAGTGTTTTTTACAATAATCAATTGATATGTTTTGTCCTCTAGAAATCCACGCGCATTTCTAAATGGAATGTGTGGTTTTGAAACTGTAGCAAAACTTGTAAAACAGCCTGCGTACATTGAAATAACAATGAATGCTGTCAGATATAGCGATAGTCTTGCCATCTTGGATGATATGGAATTGAATTGTTCATCTGTAAATTTAAAAAAAATATAGGTATAGACAGGTAATTCCATTGTATAAGTGTATCTAAATTTTTAGGGTTCTTAAATTATATTTAAAAGTATATGATGATTAACAAGATCAAAGACGTACATTTTGCAAACTTGAATAATCATCTATGATTTTTTTATTTTTTACACTCAAGTTTCCAGAAATTGTGGAAAATTGTTTTACCAAGTTAGTGAAAAAAACACCTCCTTCTGCCATTTATGAAAGTTTGTAAGAAAAGTTCAAAATGGAGAAGCGGGCCAAAAAAATGTATGTTATATTTGAGCATTTTAGGAGTGCACACAAATTTTTCTAGATTTTTTATGAGCGGAAATTTTCGAGAAAATAAGAAATGAAAAATTGACAGTTTAAAACGGTTTCTTATGAGAGAGCAAGGTTAGGTTTGCCTTTTAATTGAAATTAAGGTATATTCTAAATGTGTTGTTTAAAAAAAAACGTTTTTATAGATAACTTGGTGCTAAAGAAAGATGCTCGATAAAAAAAAAAATCAAACTTTGCCAGGCATTTTTAAAAAATATAAGCAGTTAGAGGTCGTACAGTTTAAAAATTGTAGAGGACAAGAGCAGCTGCGGTAAAGGGGGCCCAGATGCGTTAGTGGGGAGGGGCCTCCCCGTTCCTCGCCTCTCTAAATGATACTCCCAAACCTCCTTAAAAAGTTTTTTTTTTATATCTTATTTTTCCTAACTTTCTTTGCACACTCCTTATTTAAAAAAAGTATTTGTCTTCACGTTATGGATCACCTGCAGGTGGTTAGTATTTTATATCTATAGAGTTATTAAAATAGAATTGAGATTTATGAGGGCATTCGAGTCCACGAAATTTTTTAAATATTGTGTATTTTTACCTCCCAAAGATGATAAACCATGAAATTCGTCATTATTTTTCTGTTGTTGATTGTTATAAAACAAATTACATGAACTGAGAACATTTTTCAATTTTGGTAACCATAAAATTTATTCCGATTCTTTGACATATTTTGAACAAAAATTGATGGAGATATATGTACTCAAACCCCACAGATTTTAGGTAAAAAAGCTGACCACTTGTTACTTAACCATTGCTGATTTATTTTTAACTCAGCTGGGCTCAAATTTTTCCTTAAAACGTGTACTTCAAGATAAAAAAAGACTCATAACAATCTGCAACTTGGCAACCACGGTATTGTTAATCAACGCACAGCTGTCTTAGATAATTTTTAGGCTCTTATGTATATCAACGATCAATAGTTACAAAAACTTTAGGAGGTAGACACGTACATCAACATATCACTATGTAACCAACTTAGATCACCCATATACTATTTTTTAAATTTGTTTTATATTGAAAATACATGATTTTTAAGTGGCTTCTTTTTGTTCTCTGACAAAGTAATAAGGCACTCCCATAATTTTGTTGCACCTAAAAACTAATTTAGGATATATTATCATGAAGAAAGAAAGCATCATGACATGTAGAATATCGCTATAATAAAAAGTATAAAAATATAAATAATAATATAATGGTAATCAAAAAATTAATAATAAAATCGAATGGGTTTATGGTAAGCATTTCATTAATTACCTCATATTCGTGTATATTTACGCATGGGTATATTATTTTCTAAAAGTATATATGAAAATTTTCATTTTTCAAGAGTGATGATCTAGTCAACTCTATTATTTAATTAAAACAACCCAACCTTTGTAAAATGTAATTTTACCGAATAATTGTTCTTTATAATGACAATCTTGTACGATATGGTATAAATAACATAAATTTAACATCTTTGCTGCATTTTTGAATAAACCATCTTAAACAGTTTACCTGTAAATTCCTGATGGACGAACATACGCCACACGTTTAAGAAACTGTCCGACAGTTTGAAAATAAATCCTCTTCTATCATTATGTAATACTAAAATTACGCTAAATAGAATTGATGAAATAGCTATAAGTATAATCAAGAAAATCCAAATGCGTTTGCTGAAAACCTATTTAATAAAAGAGATAAAACGTAATAAAGAAATCAAGTCATGAATATTTTACAATTAAAATATTTCACCTCAAAATAAGCATTCCATGGAATCTCCATGGTACCTGGTAATTTATAGTATAATGTGTCTTGCAAATCCATAATTTCAATCGTTACGTCATAATCATCCAAGTTTTTGTTCGTTAAAAACTCGCCGGGAAGAATAATACTTTCATTTAATAATTTTGTGGACTTAATTAATGTGTTATTGACACTTTCATGGGATTCCTTCTTGATATGGGAGCCATTTTTAAACTTATATGCTAATTCTGTGTTAGATGCAAAATCTTCCACTATTTCAGAATAAAAAGTAGAAATCTACGAGCATTGAAGGAAAATAATTAAGTTTTTGTGAATGCAATAATTGTGATATTTTGAAATAAAACAATTTGTATTAAATCAATTCGATACCTCAGCAGTAATTGTAGCCGACGCACCACTTAAATTCTTTCGTCTCTGTACCAAAGCACGCTTGTCTATTACGGTCAATCCTTCCTTGATGCTCCACTCGAATAATTTATTAACGTGTAATTTATTTTGAGGTCCAACAGCGAACCATTCATGAATGTTTTTATTGTTTCCGCATTTTATTAAGACTTCACTTTTTATATTCAAGTGGAGGTAATTCTTTTTAGGACACTGGCAAGTGCTATGGATCTCTTCAGTGATGTCAGGCCGGAATAACAAGAGCCATACGTGAGGCGAAAGATTGTGATGCCTCGAAAATTGTGTGAATTTTTCGAAATCATTGTCAGTATTTAAAAATACCACAAAAAGAGTTTTTGAGTAATTTCTTAGTTTCGGATACTTTTCTGGAATATCTGATATAGTCGAAGCTACAGAGTATACCATTTTACGCGAGAATTCTTTAACCATGTTGACCACCGAATGTATGTCTGTGGATTCAAGAGAAAAATTGTTGTATTTAGGTATTTATACCTTTTGTAAAAATCGGTTTGCTTTTGCTTACCTTCGTTGCTCCTGTAAATAATTCCTATACTGGTGGTCGCATACAACTTTTGTACATCCAAAATTACAGGAACTTGACTTTCCATGTTTTTGGCTGAATCACATGGCATGAATAAAACAACGGCGAATATTACAACGAGGCTGGTTAGCTTCATCATTTTTGGCTAAAAATATGTGAAGAGAATTTAAACGTTTTCTCACAAAATTAAATAAATCATTATATACGTCTTTATATGAGATAGTAAAAGCGAGACTATTTTACGAAAGTACAACTACCAATACATAGCTAAACCAAGATTCAATTTAATTAATACACAAAATATTCGTATAACAGTACTACTTCTTGACACTATATTCTTGTTTTTAAAGATATGTTACGTTATTGTTCATTGATTTGTCTTTTTTTCATTTTTGAGTGAATTATAAAATTTACTCAACATTTTGTAAAATAGTGAATTATCGCGTTAGACTTTATACTTAAAAAAACTCGAGAAACATTCCTTTTTTTAGTCTTCATAAAATTAAAATCATTTACGAAAACACGTACATATTGTTGCAGAAATCGTGAGGAAGCAGGAACATGCTTTGATCGTATGATTTAGGTTAGGGCACATAACTTTTTCAACGATTTTATTTATTTACATACTTAATCTTGAAAAAAGTTTTAGCCTTTTCTACCTTTTAATTCATATTTTTGCCTTAGTATGTCGTCAGAAGTTATTTGAATAGACAATCAAAATTATTCAAAAAGTTTGACTTTTTTTTATAATGTCGATAAATGCAGTGTAATAGTAGTCGTACGCATACGGATTTTATTTAATCTTTTAATTTTTAAGCAATTTTTTCTGTTATTTTTTTTGCCTGCAATTTCTTTTAACTTCAGATATGCAAAACTCTAGTTTGTACAAAAAGCTTCATTTAGTTTTTTATAAGACAGTGAATTTTTAGGTTTTTAAACAGCCAATTTTTATAATATTCTATACTAAGGTTTAAAGTAAAATGTTATCTTTTGAATTTTTACTTTTATAGTAAATCAATGATTGAAGAAGTAGAAAAACCAAATCAAATTTATTCAAATTTAATATTAAGAATGCAAAAAAATGATCAAGTGCTTTCTACAATTCCCGTGACTTTCTAAAAAGTATTCAAGTTCTGTATAATCTAACGTTGAAGGATAACTTAATTACGCTAGTTGATTTACGTCAAGTTAAGTTAGTATTTTTTTTGCGAAAATTTAGCACTAGTTTTAATAGTAAAAATAAAATTATGTTCAACAAAAACTTTTCTGTTAATTAACTACTTTAATGTACATAAAATTATTTCCATTGTCATTTTAGTAGTGAGAATTAATTTTAAATATTTTTTTTTGACACATATTTATAGTAAAGATTGAGACAATTTAAACAAAGTTTTTGATAAGTCCCCTTAAAAAAAATTTTATTTTTTTAAATAACGGCAACAAAAGTAGATATTTAATTCTATGTGAAGCTTGAATAATAACTTTCGGTTACATATGGTGCAGAACTCTGCTTTTTTTGTATTAAAAAAATACATTACTTAAATGACATTAAAAAAGTTGATAAGTATTGTAAGTTGGTAGTTAGAGACATCCCAAAACGAAGCACAGCTAAATTGTTTGAATTTTATTGACTTTGTACTTTTTAAACGGTTTTTAACCATTATTTGTTTCGTCCACCATTTTTTCTGACGTCTTGAACATCAACTAAGTGTTTATCTTAAAAGTTTTGTTTACCTAGTTTTATAGAATTTCTTAACGAAGGAAAGCTTGGTTGTGCTTGATGAGTTACTTCAAATAAAATTACAGATGTTTATGCAAAAGTTTAGCACTTGTTTTATTAATAAAAAAGAAACGATGTTAAACCAAAAAATTTTTTTAATTAACTTCTTTAATGAGTAAGGAATTGCTTTTATTGTGTTAGCACAACAAAATTTAAGCTTTTCTTTACCAATACTTCATTTTAATAGTAAAAACTTACGTCAAATATTATATTATTTGCACGCGCTTTTAAGAAGAGAGTAAAAGTAAAATTCTTATTATTCAGACAGCATACTTAAATTGATAAAAAGAAGCAAAGAAACGATGAGAATAAAAAAAATTTTTTACTTTCTTATACTACATCAATGATAGCTTTTAGTTTTATGTAGTGCATTTTTCTGCGTATTTTGTATCAAAGAAAGTACATTACTTAAAACAAAACAAAATGATTTCGGTGAGAGCTAGATGCATCTATTTCCGCCAGAGAGAGGATTTAAAGATGCACTTACTTGTTAACTTGATTCTCGTAACGCAGACAATGACTTCCGGGAACTCCTTAGATGAAGCTGGGCACGGCTGGGATGGCCACCTTTTGGATGCTGGAAGTTGTGACTTCTCGAGTTTCACAGGACACTTTTCACAAACGAATATCTATATTCGAGTACTAAACTTCTTTGACAAACTGTATCGGAAACGTAGTACACAGTGATCACTTGGGGTTGAGGTGTTGTCTAGTTGACGCACTGCGAGACAGTGACGTGTTGGGGCTCTGCCTTGAAGGGCTTGGAATTTTCTCTCCCACTACCAAAATTTTCTGGCCATGAAGTGGGTAAAAAGGAACGCCCATTGACATAGTCAACCCCTTCCTAACTTCCCCTCTTTTTATTTGTATTTTCTAAAACAAACAAAACAGAAGCCAATCGCCGTAGGACAGGTCGTAAAGAAACCAATACATTACAAGATTTCAATGCAATGCATCGTAGGCATAAAGATATTTTCTTTTAGAGATATACTATATATAACGAGAAACTTTTCGGCAATGAATATTATCAATTTTTAAAATATTCATTTATTAAAATTTTTTAGTAACACAAAAAATTAGTTAGCAACGGTAGCTGTTTATCGAAATATTTTCTAATTTATTCACATCAGTTAATCAGCTGTACGTTAATTTGTTTATGTTTTTGATTTAAAAAAAAATTTGATGTATCATTAGCGTACCAAATCCAAATATGAGTGAAATCCAATTTAGAAATTTGGTGTTCAATTACTGCTGTAGGTATTAATATGCTCAATAGTTTTTTTATATAAGATATTAATAATATGTTTATTTTTTTATAATTATTTTTACTTATAATAGCAGTGCTATCATAGAATTTTTGCACAACCAAAACATGTTTTATAATTCAATAAGTACTGTTTGTACTTGAATGGGTGCTTTGACTTTATATTACTTATCATAACTTAAGATCTCTTTTCGTATAAAAAAGGCAGGTAATTTTTTATGCAAAAAAAAGGCTAGAAGTAATTAGCCTTTATTGTTATATTATATAATTTTTTGGCTAATATCTGATTTAAGTATGTGGAAAGTATTTTTATACAAAGCAAAAAGGTCTGAAGCATTTTTTTAAGATTTTCTGCTTTTTTGCTTATTAATTGTGTATTGTTTGTTCTGTAAAGCTGTAATAATTATCGTTAAGGAAAATTTATTTTAAATTGAGGTAGTACTATTAAAGAATAATTTTTTGTTTCTTAAAAGAACAATAAGTATTTTTAACGTCATAAACAGTGAAGACTTTAGACTTTTATACTTCAGAAGAAATCAAAATTATCTACCATTTTTCGTTAATTTAATGATTTGAAAGTTTACGAGGTTGATTTACAGTTAGTACACAATAAAGTATTCGGTTCGTACCTTCAAGTGAGATTTTTTGATGCTAATTTTTTAAAGTTAACGCTCTGTTATAACGAACTTTTTACATAAATTTACATTTATCTGTTGTAAGTAAACAAATAAGCAAAATTATTTTAAAATAAGTGTTTAATAAAAAGTGAAATTAATATTTGATGCATCATTCATATCGCCAATGATATGCTTTACTGAAATACGCCGAGTGCGATTGTATATGCTGCAAATTTTTTTTAAGCTCCAACCTCTAAGTAAAATTAAGAAAATGTGCTAACACATGCTCATCTGTAGATATATTAACAAATGGTTTAAATACATACAGGACCGTCCCTTGAAACCCCTACTTTCTTCTCTTGGAGTTAAAAACATAGATAACTTTAACGGCCGCTACGCTTTTTTAAACGTTTCTCCTTTTAACGTCCTAAATTTTCAATATCTCATCTGTATTTTCCAGCATAAAACAAAGCAGCGACACTATATATATTATTGAGCCGAAGAAGATTAGTTTATTCCCTTAAATATCCCGTGTCAGTACTGACGCGTTAATGTGGATGACAATTAAGTTTTATTACCTTCTACTACGCAGCTCTGCTCATAATATATTTACAATTCTTCGTGTAGGTCCTGCACCTGCTTTTGTTCCACATTTATTTTTCCTATGATATGTTTTTAGAATCAAGCACTCACCCTTTTCTAAGTAAATCGTGTTATTGATCGAACGCTTATTTTTGGGTGTTTGTATAAAATCACAAGCCAATCATTTATTTTTGTGTTTTTTTTTTTTAAATTAAAAGACAGTGTGGCGATTTGATGTTACTGTGGCCGTTTCTCTAGTAAAAAAAAAACTGAAATTGAAGTGTGATATTGACCACAAGCTCAAAATAAGCAATAAAATACCTAATCATTTTGTGCAGCATATACTAAAAAGTGAAAGGAAAGATTATTTTTTGTTTTTTTTTCTAAATTTAAAGTAATTTTTATGCATTTATCACTACTGTAGTTCTATTTTCAACTGCATTACATTCTAATTACCAAACAACAATTTTTTTACAACACTTTTGTTTTTTATGGTAAAAGATTTTTTACTTTTTTTTTTTTCAGATAAAAACAATAATACTACGAACCAAACCTGAATTTAAGGTTTGAAAGAAATAAGATTTAAATAATTTAAAAATAATAATTTACGCGAGTTCAAGTGATTCAAGTGGATCTTCACTATTCATTATGAAAAATTTTAATTAGGCATCCTATCGATTGTACCATAAGCGATTTCTTACTTTTTTAAGTATCTCCCTAAAACCAAAGAAAATCATCGTATTTTTTCTTTTCTACCTTATGTTCTTTATGAGTTCGCGGCGTAGAACGAAAAATATTCCAAAAAATAAACCAACGTAGCTGGCAGGAATTTGAAATAATAATACCTTAGTATGGAATAAATAATATATTGAGCCATTTCCAACATCAGGACTACCACCAACACACCGTGTTAATCAAATTTCGGAGCCCATTGTTTCAACCAATCAGAATCCTAGGTAGAGCCACGTATCTTCCTACAGCAAATCCGAGCTACTTTCACTCCAACCCTTTAAACATTGAGGCCAATCTTCTTAAACTCGCGACCATCAAGCGCCTTTTTTTCCCTGCGACAGCAATTTTGGGATATTTTGTCCTATTCTGTTACTATTTCCATAAGTATTCAAGGTATGTACTGATTTTGTGGTTTTCGTTTGTAAATAAGTTGACGAAGAACAGATATATTCGAAGATGGTTTATGAAAATAGAGCAATTTGTAAATAGTTGCAGATATACCCACGCGTTAAAGAATTTGATCTGATGTTGTTTGTGATATTGTAGTACTTAAGCTGCGAAAGAAAAGTTTGCAATTAAAATAGTAGACAACTTAATCTAATATTTTTCAACTTAAATTTAAACCCTAGGAGATAAATACAATGTATATCAATACTATCGAGTTTCGATAAATAATACTTGTTACCTCTCAAATCGATATTGCCACCTTATTAAATAGCAACTTGGTGAGTTTGACTCTAAAAGTTTCTCTTTAATCACTAACAAAGTACAAACTCAAAGGTAATACTGCAGAGATTCGTACTAGGCATGAGGTATGAAGTAAGCTCGTCATTTGTCTGGAATAAGGAAACTGCGAGTCATCCAATTTCAAGTAGTACGAGTCCGAGTTTGGTCAGACATAGGCAGATTTTATTTAAAATTATGTTCTCGGGTATCAAACACTCATCTAAATGTAGTTAAAATGAAAAAACCATTATAAATACAAAAAAAAAAAAAAAAAAAAAAAAAAATCAAATGAATTAACTTTCGTTATTGTGACTGTGTCAGTCTTGCAGAAGTTTCAGAAATTTCAAGTTTTACCCGATACAGTATCTGTTTTTACTGAAAGACTTTCTGGTTTTTTGTAACAGACTTGTATCTGAAGCGATCGGCCAAATTGAGAAAATCAAGACACTATTTGTTGAAATTTATATTTTTCCCATTTATAAGAATCTCGAAAATTCATGTGATCCTTAAAGTCCGTGAGAATCATGGAAAGGACAATAGACTACTTTAAAAAAGTCAAGCCAAAGAGTTATCGGACAACCTAACTGGGCATGTAGTGATCAAGGACACAACTACACTCTAATTATTAATTAAGTCTCGTAGCTCTCCGACCCCCTTGAAACGATCGGTAGGTAGCACCTGAATAATACATCCATCAGCGCGTCAAACAAAAAGACTCTCTTAGCACATGATTTAATAAAGCCCTTGGCTACCGCGTACCCACTAATAGTATAGTTCTCCTATAGAGAAAAGCAGCTGGGGAGGAATTACCCACTTTTACCCGCAAACGATTTTTACTGGACTAGTACAGTATAAATACTATAGTATACTTACAGGTGGTAGTGATTCCAAAATAATCATATTTTTTTAATTCACAAATTTTTTTCTCAATAGAATTAGCTTAGTACTAATAAATTTAATAGTATTAGGACATCTAATGGGTAGCGATTTTTATCCTTACCTATTACATATTCGATATTAGAGTGGCGTCAATTTTGGCTGCAGCTATGCAGTCTACTTATATGAATATATGTTATCGCACGTAATACGGTAGAGGCCGCGACAACGATGTCCTTGGCAGTTGTATTATGGACGGGCGATTTTGGTCGCTCAGCAGGTCGAGAGACTGCGTGATTTTTCTTGAAATAGTAATTTAAATTTCATTAATTTCTTTGTAAGAAAAAAGATAACAATCATCATTTATATAATTTAGATGGTCTGTTTGTTTACTGATAAATCAATAATACAATTTTTTAGAAAATTGAACAATGAAAATAAAAAATGATAAAAGAATAAGAAAAGAAAGGAAAACAAAAAAAAAAAATTGCATCAAAAGTCGTGTTTGTTAGCCTGTGATTTGTGGCGCTGAGATAGAAAAGAAATCATTTTTTATAAACCATATTCAAAAATATCTGTTCTTCGTCAACTTATTTACAAACAAAAAGTACAAAATGAATACATAGTTTGAATACTCATGAAAATAATAACAGAAGAGGACAAAATATCCAAAAGTTGTGGTCGTAGGGTTAAAAAGGCACTCGATCGAGCTTGCGTTAACGCAGGTGTGGTGGGAGGAAAAAACTCTTGAGTTTGAGTAGATTGGTTATAGTTTTTAAAGAGTAGGGGTAAAAGGAGTTCGTATTTGCTACAAGTAAATACGTGGCCCTTCGTAGAATTTCGATTGGTTGAAACAATGGGCTCCAACGTTCGATTAACCAGGGGTGGTAATGGTGGTCCTGATGTTGGAAATGTCCCAATATATTATTCATTTCATACCAAAGTATTAATAATATAAATCTCTGGCAACTACGTTGGTTTATTTTATGGAATATTTTTTGTTGGACGCAGAGAACTAATAAAAAAAATAAGGTAGAAAAAAAAAATTGTGAAAATTTTCGTTGATTTAAAAAAGACTCTTAAAATGTGAGGAATTTGTTTATTTCAAAATAAATAGAATTCTTTGTTAATGTTTTTTATGATAAATAATAATGACTCACTTGAATCACTTGCACTTGCATAACATTTGGTTTTACAATTATCTAAATCTCATATCTTCTAGACCTAAGAATTCTTGTTTGGATCGTAGAATTGTTGTTTTTATCTTAGGAAAAAAAAGTAAAAAATCTTGTACGATGAAAAACAAACTTTGTTGTCTAGTAATTTAGATGTAAAAAGTTTAGTCAAAAATGTAATTACAGCAGTAATACATGCATCATAATTAATTTAAATTTCAAAAAATTTAAAAAATAATATTTCCTTCAACTTTATTTAGTACATGCTGCACAAAATCATTTAGTGCTTCATTGCTTATTTTTACATAGCTGTCAATATCTTCTTCTGATTTTTTTGGCTTTTTCTTGCCAGAGAAGTAGCCACGTGCTTACGAAACTACCACATAGGCTCGAAACATAAAAAATCCTCCACACCAACAAATAAATGGCTTGTGATTTTATTTAAACACCGAAAAGAGAGTATTCGATCAATAACATGATGTACTTACAAAAGGGTCAGTGCTTGATTCCAAAAACAGATGGTAGAAAAAATAAACGTTAAACAAAAACAAGCGCGGGACATATAGGAACAATTATAAATATATTATAAGCAAAGCAGCATAGTAGCGGATGGTAAAATTCAATTGTCATGCTTATTGTACGTATTCGTACTGTAACGCTTTCTGGGCTCGACTCTATATAGTATCGCTTCTTTGATTTATGCCGGATGAAGCTGTAGAAAGTTTCCGATGTCGAAAAGAAAAAGCTCATAAAAACATTTTTAAAAGCGTGTAGGCTGTTATAATGACATACATATGATCTTAATTGCAGAAAAAAAATGTATTGCAATGTATGTAATTCCCAACTTCAGGAAAATTAAATTATCATATTATCAGTAAGCTTAGCATAAATCGACGTTAACGAAATACTGTTCAAAGTTGTATAAATATTGTTAAAATAAGTATAACTGAAGAAAAATATAAGGCAAAAGACAACTTACGTGATTGCTAATTATACCTAAAAAATATACCAAAATGCTCCATCAATAGGTAACTTAAATAGAAATATTAAAACTTTAATTTAATATATTTTTTGTAACAGTATTCTGCTTTTTCTTTGACTTAGTTAATTTCTAGCCATAGTAGATGAAAAATTTAATGTATTTATTCAACGATTTTTATTCTACTATGCCTACATCGTTACGGGTATTTTTAGAAAGCCTCGCAAACAATAATTTTTTTTAAATTAAAATATTGAGGACAAAATTGTACTTGGTATAAGTGGAAAGAAAGTTGAGAATGGTTCAAGTTTAATAATTACCATATTGTAAAATGCTTACACTATTATTTTTATTTTCAGATAAACATGATAAAAACTATGAAATCTCTTAGTTTTTTGGTTAATTGTTTGTGAATAAAATATATTTAATAATGGAATGACATCATTTATTATTTCTCATTATACATTCTCTTTCGTAGATAAAAACCATGAGTCAATCGATATTTTTACTGTTAATTACAGTCTATACATTGGCCATTGGCTCATTTTTAGAAGGAGCATATAAATATAAGAAGTTATTGTCTAAGTCGAGCCAGGCCTCAACTTTATCCGAATCAAATTGTTCTAGATTGTTAACTTTCAGGGGTGTTTTTAAGTAAGCGTTTTCGTTCTCGTCATCTTCAACTTCCTTGATGCCGGTTACTACAATAGATTTACTACTGACCTAAGCCATGAACACATTTTTCAATTAAAAGAACCTAACTTTGTATTAATTGCATAGTATTGAAACATCTGATAGCTAGAGACTTTTATTTGTATGATAAAAGTTTTGGCCAAAGTAGAGCATAAGACTTGTTGGCAGGTACTTATTTAATTTAATTTTAAAATTAAACGCGAGTGAAACTTAATGATGAATAAGTAAAACCGGACAAATACTTAAACAAAGACTTTGATACTTATGATGACGTTGAGCGTATTGGAAACAAATATTGTAGTATCTATTTCCCTCAGACGTTTTAACTTGAAATGCACCACTTTATTGAATTTTCGAGGAACGTAGAGAAATCGAGATATTCGTCTTTGATTGATCGTTTTCTCACCTTATCATTATTGGCGGCTGAGATGCGAGGATCATCCTTAGATATCGATTCAATTGCCAACTGCCTTGTCTCTTGGAAAGTGTTGCTAGGAGATATAGTTTGGTGACCCGCCAACTTATATTCAAAGTGGCTTTCTTAGGACCTGCTAATAATGGGGGATGCGGCTCAAAAGGTGGATAAGTCGAATCCTCTTCAGACATTTTAAAACAAATTCCAGTGTAACATGAAATACTCGATTAGTTTGAAAATAAAAGTGCGAATTGTGGTTAAAGTTACTTAACAAAAACCTCTTAGTTGTGAGAATAGTGACACGAGTCGGTTGGTCTGGAGAGTCTGATTATCTCACTTTCGCGTTCCAATCAAATCTTTCCAACCTGCCCCGATAACTTAGAATATTGATGACGTGACTGCAATTATATACAACAGTTCGTGAGCTACGACTGCTAACTGCTACGAGGCGAGTTTGGTTTTACCACTGATTCGAGGGCCTTATCGTGGCCAAGCTGCCGAACAAGGCGTACATAGTTTTGTTCATTAGCTGAGCATGGAAGGATTACAACGAGTATACGTCAGACGATTCGCGCGGAAATGTGCTTGCAGGTACACACTGCGCCGCAAGGAAGGGCCCAAAAATCCAAGGAAACAATAGAATTTCGAGACATTATACAAATATCAGTGTGTAAATTTTGTGTTAGTACAATATTTTATTTCAATCTTATCGAATAAGACGTAACTCAATTATACCATAAAATTACTTGTTTTAACAAATCTATGACAAGATATAAGTTATCTCGCAAGTTACTGTTGTAATTTTGTCCAACTGATATAAGTACAAGTCTGATCGTAGTATATATGCTCAACCAACTAAGACAACGTGTATTACAAATATGGTGAAAATGACATGTTTTAAGAGAAACAATGTCAATAAATAAGTATACTACCTTATTAATTTTTTCTACGTTAAATATGTCCTAGTAAGTGTCATAAAACTATTAAAAAATACGAAAAAAACGTGCATCACTTCTTATGAGATATGACTTCTTATCACTCAGTATCTATTATACGTACCCTACTATGTTTTTGTATCGTATAAAAAAAATTGATGCAAGAAAGCTCGTGCAACTTAAATAGATTTGTATCTTTAATACATTGGTCATCAACTATTGAGTAAGGATGCGAAGAAAATAAAAACGTAATTAGCCAGTTTATTGTTGATTAATTTTTGTTAAATAAAGGAATTTATCTGCTGGTGAATAACGCCGTTATGACAAGAAACAGAAAATTTTTACATAATTAATTAGAAAATTCTTAACTCGATATTGTAATTTGAAGTATTGAAATAAAGATTTTTAAAAGTTATTGTTGATATATATAATAGTTAGGAAAATGAAATAAAAATGTACACAAATTTACAAAGTTTTTTAACTTGTAAGTTCCTGGCTTAATATTCAAACGTTTTGTGAATAAATAACAAGTTCTGAAGCTTTTTATGGAACATAGGAAGAAGAAGATATTTAAGGAAGCAATGGGCAGTTTTTTCCCGGTGTTTCCCTGTGGCCTTTTCCATTAAAACGGTCTCACTCAAATTTTTTTTCATGTATTATGACCTGTTAAACACGATTTTTAATTGTGGCTTGGTCTTGAATGCACATAATAATAGTAATTAACAAATTTTATTAACAAATTGAAAAATCATAAAATTTTGTTAAAAAAAATTTATTCTTATTCTTTGACACTCCTAAAAAAAATGTTTGATGAAATTTTTTTCTACACGTCATACTTTTTAAGAAAAAAATTGTCAAACTTTAAAAAAATTAGAAATATGCAATTTATAACCGTTAATATTTTGATCGTTGAAAAACTTTTTGCAACTCTGCAAGGCGTTAAAGATTTCTGAATTATTTTCCTTTAGAAACACAAAAATTTGAGACTGGTAAAAAAATTTGTCTCTTATTGATAAGCTTTGAATAGTGAGCTTCTTGCTATGCTACCCATGGTTTGCATACATCTAAAAATAAAATGTACACCTTTGACTTTAATCACTCTACCTAACTTTTTTTCAGGCATTTTCATTAGCCATACGATATTATTTGTAGGAGGCTGTCTCATAACTATCAAATGAATAGTTATAAATAAATTTTGCTACAAATTAGAAAATAGAAATTTTTTTTTGGTAAAATATTGTCTTTTTGTTCCTTGGTTAGTTTAAAATAAAAATTATCTTGTAGAATTTTTCTCTACATGTCAGTGGGTATAAAATTAAACTAGCAAATTTGAATAGAATCGTCATTCATTTTTAACAACACGTGAAGTAGTACCCAGTACCGCAAACAGGAATGGATCAGATTAGAGGACGTGTTTGTCTGCTTGTGTTCACATATTAATCATTTTGTATAAACTATCTACAAAAAAATCTGTTTTAAGTAACCTTATTTCCAAACGGTGAAAAAAAAATTAATACATAGCTCGAACACTCATAAATATAATAAAAAAGAGGAGAAAATATCTAAAACTTGCGGTCGCGGGGGAAAAAAGGCACTCGATCGAGCTTGCGTTAACGCAGGTATGGTGGGAGAAAAAAGCTCTTGAGTTTAAAAAGATTGGCTGTGATATTCAAAGGGTAGGAGTGAAAGTAGCTCGTATTTGCTACGAGTAGATACGTGGTCCTGCCTAGGGTTGTGATTGGTTGAAATAATGGGCTCCAAAGTTGAATTGACCAGGTGTGTTGGTGGTAGTCATGATGTTGGAAATGTCCCAATATATTATTTAGTTCATACCAAAGTATTAATATTTTAAATCCCTGGCAGCTACGTTGGTTTATTTTATGGAATGTTTATTGTTGTACGCAGTAAATCAATGAAAAAGTTTAGGTAGAGAACGAAAAATTACGACGAATTTTTTTTTATTTTGAAAGCGCTTAAAAAATAAGAAATTTGTTTAATCTTAAATCGATCGAATGTTTTGTTAAAGTTTTTCACAATAAATAACAAGGATTGACTTGAATCACTTGCACTTGAATAATTTTTTTTTTTTAAATTATTTAAATCTTACATCGTCCAGACCTAAAAACCCACGTCTGGATCGCATTATCATTTTTTCTATCTTAAGGGGAGAAAAAATAATAAATCTAGTACCATCGAAAACACAAATGTTTTAACAAGAGCTGTTGTTTTATTATAAAGGTAAAGTTGAATTATAAATAAAACTACAGTAAATGTGTATATATATATATATTGTAACGGGCGGTTGAAACTCAAACGCCGTTTACACTCATCTAGACTGCGCGAGGAAGAAAGGCCAGAGAGAGAGAGAGCGAGAGGGAAAGGGATCGCGATAATGCGTGCGAAAGAAAGAGAGAAAGAAGAGACAAGCGTCTTTATATGAGTATTAGCGAGGGACGCTCTTGGCCATTAGGCCAGACGGGATTAGGTATAGGTAGGAAAAACACGTGTGCGTCTCTCGCCCGCTACGTTTGTCAAGCCACGAGAGGACAACCTCGCCATCGCCTCGCCTGCTTCTGCACCCACGTACCGTCGACGAGAAGGCTTACCGACTAGACACCAGGTCGAATATTTCTGCTGAGAGACCAACTGCTAGGCGAGCAGGTGCAAATAAGGGGCTGCGAAAAGCCAGGTAAGCGCAGTGCGTGCGCAAGAACCATAATAGCCGCGTAATCTCTCTCTGTGCCCGGTCGAATTATCACTGGCCGTCGGCCCCGAGATAAAGCCTTCCTCGACCGTACAGGCTTTGCCGTCAACGCGATCGAGCGAAATACACACACACACACGCGCGCGTATGCTTTTGTACTAGTGCAGACAAATATAGTTTCCGTTTTTTTGATCATTATATGTTGGTTTTGCTTTGTGCGAGCCTTCCCTTGCATGAAGCCCTTCCGACTACTCTTTCCTGACAGGTTTTATCTATAGCAATCTTGGCGTCCAGAAGGGAGCTGTAAGCCGGGCATCGGCCTTATCCTGCCGCCTCCGCGGGCTCGCGCGTAAACACCAACGCGCGAGCGTCCTGAGCTGAGCCAGAGCTGAGCTGGCCTCTCAGCAAGCAGACGTGAACGAGAAAAAGCGGACTCGCTGTCCGCGTTGTAACGTGAGTGTGTCTCCGTACGTGCCCGGGAAACACAGTCCCGGTCAGAGTATCCCTCGAATTAATTTGTGGCTATCAAGGCCATAAGTGAATACGGACACCCCGTTACAATATATATATATATATATATATATATATATATATATATATATATATATGTATGTGTAAACATTTTTTTAAACATCAAAATTATAACAAAGTAAATTTATTTCCTTTAATTTTATGCAGTGCGTGCTGCACAAAAATATAAGGTGTTTTATTGCTTATTTTAAAATTGCGGTCAACAACATACTTCGATTTTTTTGGTCTTGCTTTGCCAGAAAAGTAGCTACGTTCTTGTCAAATCACTTAACTGGCATTAAATATAAAAAAAAGGACACACACCAACACAGAACTGGCTTGACCAACACCCAAAAAAAAGCGTTCGATCAATGACATGATTTACTTACAAGTGGGTCAGTGCTTGTACTAAAAAAAGATCATAGGAAAAATAAACGTAAAACAAAAACACGTGCAGGACATATACAAACAGACATAAATAAATTATAAGTAGAGCTGCGTCGTAGCAGGTGGTGAAACTGTATTGTCATGGACGTTGTATGCATTGGTACTATCACACTTCTTGGGCTCAATTCTATATTGTCTTATGCTCTGATTCGTCAAGAATTTTGATCAGATAGTAAGTATGAATAAAAATCATACTTGTTGGATCTCTTTTAATGCTATTTATATTTTATACATAAAGCTTGTTTAATTTGAAAAAATTTGTTTAATTTTTAGGTCAGTAGTGGATTCATTCTAGTTATGGGTATCAAAATAAGTAAACAAGACGAGGATGGATACGATTCCTTAGAAACCACCGTAACAAATAACATACGAGATGAATATGATTTGGATAAGGTTGAGGCTGGCTCCCATCGGACAATAATGTCTTAAAAATGAGTCAGTCGTCCAAAGACTGTGATCAACATTAAAAATATCGATTGACATACGATTATCATCTACGAAAGAGAATGTGAAAGGAGAAATAATAAATGATGTCATTCTTCTATCTAATCTATTTTATTTACGAATACTTAGTCAACTAAAATATTTTGACACGTTTTACTTTTGATCATATTAGTACAAGGATGAAAATGAAAATTTAGATACTTCTTAACATAAGTTACGAAGTATATTCATTTATTTATCAATTTTCTTCTCACTAATATTAACTGCCGTCTCTTTATCCTACACTCAATAGAGATATTTGTAGTTGTACTAATAGTCTACTGGCAAAATACTCGTAAGTTAGTATGTACCGTAGGATAATTTATAACGAAATTTTCTCTTGATTTTGTTGTTATAAAAGATTTCACAGGTCCTAAGTTATTTGACAAATAACTTGACTGTCGTGTTCTTACGCTCAAGATACTTATGTGCTCGTTGGTTTTATTTAAAAAAAATGAATCATTGGTTCTTTTATTTTATTATTTTTTTATGTTTGTATTTACAGTTTAATTTTTTTTTATAAGAAGACCAGATAATTTGTACTGCATGGAACAACAGCTAGAAGTCATATTTTTTGTTGTTGTATACATTATCACGTGTTTGTTAGCTAAAATTATTATCTGCAAAGCATGTATGTTAGTCACTTTGAATATTATACGTACCTTTTTGCTTTTACCTTAACATTGCATAATTTTTTTTAAGCTTTTGTTTTTACCTGTACAATTAAGATAAAGTGCTATTCCTCATTTGTCCGTAATAACATTACGAAATGCAATAATAGCGCTCTGTTCTACTTACATATATGTAAACATGGCCTCTGCTTAACGTACCCACCCTTTTTTCCTGCGGATAAGGACATATACAAGTACAACAGCCCCTATTCTCTTAAAAACGCTTCCTCGAACTCTTACCCCACCAAAGTCAAAAATTTCTAATATTTTATCTATACTTTCCAGCATAAAACAAAGTAGCGACACTATATATAGAGTTAAGCCGAAGAAGAATAGTTTATTCCCTCAAGTATCGCGTGTCGGTACTGACGCGTTAATGTGCATGACAATTCAAATTTACCACCTTCTATACTACGCAGCTCTGCTCACAACATATTTGTAATTGTCTGTATAATATGTCCTGCACCTGCTTTCGTTTCACGTTTCTGTTCCCCTATGAAATGTTTATTGGATCAAGCACTAACCCATTTGTAAGTAAATCGCGTTATTGATCGAACACTCTCTTTTGAGTATTTGTATAAAATCACAAATCAGCTGTTTGTTGGTGTTGATGCTTTTTTAATATTTAATGCCAATGTAGTGTAAAGGAAATACAAAAAAAATTAAAGTATGATGTTGACCGCTATCTTAAAATAAGGATTTCGTTTGGAGAAGAAGTATATTTAACTGGTTTTCAAGTGAAATAACTAATATTACGTGCTAATCACATTGACTTTTTCTAAAACGATTTTTTTCAGTGGATTTTACTTTTTTTTCTAACTGATGTGCAAACACATAATTAAAGATAATCGTTTTTTACTTTATAGTAGTTTCGTTGCATTTGAAAGAAGCGTCGATTTGAGGAGAAAAAAAAAAAAAAGAATTGATCATTAAAGCTCAAAACAGTTTCTCTTCATTATAAAACGATCAAAACTGTAGCAGTAAGAAATAATTTATGTATGGTCTGACAGCAAGTTGACTAAATCTTTGAAGATTGTGGACCATATTGTGAAAGGAAGTAATTTTCGACGAAGTAACAATTGATCCCATTTTTACTGACTTATATATAATCAACATAATATTGTAGTATGTTGGTATACTATTTATAACCACTTTTACACGCTAAAAATAGACAAATTCTATTCATTAAAATTATTTTTATTTTATTTTATTTGTCAACTAGGTCGCGAATGTCAATTTTTTTTTTTTTACCGATATAACTCGTCATGGCAAGACGACATCCCAAATATACTGTGTATCTTTACCAGTTGTGAAGTTGTTCGACTTTTGTGTCTCTTCCAAATGTGAAGTTGCTGGACTTTTGTGTAATTGGCGGCAGGTATTGTTTATTTGCCTCATATGTACCCCAACTCTTATTCCAATACCTGTGCGCCTTTTCGGCCTCGATTCTCAAAGGTGGGGAAAGTAGAAAAGAGAAGCTAGAAAAATAGAGAAGAAAAGCGAAGTTAGTCGAGTCTTACTAATCTTCGGTAAGTCGGGTATATTATCTAGAGCCGTTAGAGACACGCCCTACTTGTCTCAAGAGGTTACAATAAAGTTACTTTAACCGCAATTCGTGCCTTTATTTTTTTGTCAATCGAAAAAGCCACGTCACAATAGTATTTTTATCAAAATGTCTGATGGAACACATAAATCATATAAAGACGACCCGGGTCTAAATATACCATCAGATTTTGAAGATCCCGATTCAGTAATGTTAGCGGGTCACGAGATTACATCTCCTAGCAAAACTTCCCAAGAGACGAGGCAGTTGGAGATTGAGCCGATATCTAAGGATGATCCTCGCATCTCAGCCACCGATAGTGATAAGGTGAGGAAACGATCAATTAAAGACGAATATCTCATTTTCTTTTCATTTCTCGAAAATTCAATAAAGTGGCGTATTTGCAGGGCACCTATATACAGAAAATAGATTCTACTACATTTGTTCCGAATACGCTTAACGTCAACGTAAGTACGAAAGTTCTTTGTCGAAGTCTTTGTCTAGGTTTACTTTTTATGTATTAAATCTTTTTTGTGTTAAATGCTGGACTAAAATAAAAAAAGTATGTGCCAACTAGTCTTTAATTTTACTTTGTCAATAAATTTGATGAGCTCATAGGTATGAATAAAACTTTAAACCTGTTGGATGTTTTAAAATACTTTTTTATTCACACGCATGAAAATTATTTTATGACAATAAAATATGTTAGTGAGAAAAGTATGTTTAATTTTCAGGTCAGTGGTAAATCCGTTTTAGTAAAAGGCATAAAGATAGTTGAAGAAGGTGAAAACGAAAACGCTTTCCGAGAAACCACCTTAACATGTAAGATTCCAGATAAGAATGATTCGGATAAGGTTGAGGCGTGGCTCGACTCGGACAATGTCTTGTATTTATATGCTCCAGCTATTCATAAGTAGACTGTGATTAACCTTATAAATGTCGATTTATGGTTACAGTAACTAAGAGATAATATAAAAAAGATATATAATAAATAATGTCATTATACTGTCTAATTTATTTTATTCACAAATAGTCATCTAAAATATTTTGAGATCTCATAGTTTTTATCATATTAATACAAAAAATAAAATTAAAATTTGAACACTTCATAAAATAAGTTAAGTATTACATTTATACAGTTGTCGATTTTCTTTTCAATAATATCAAGTGCTATTTTTTTTATCCTACACTCAATCGAGATACTTATAGTTGAAAAGTCTACTGAAAAAATTTTTGTAATCTAGTAGGTACCGTTGGATAATTTCTAACAAAATTTTCTCTTGATTTTGTTGTTATGAATGATTTCACAGGGTTTGGGTCAGTTGACATGGCTAAAACGTTATCTAACAAATTTTTCTCATGATTGTTGTTATGAAAGATTTTACAGGGTTTGGGTTATTTGACAAGGCTAAAACGTTATTACAAACAACAGCTCCAGAAAAAATATTTATATGCAAGATTTAACACGATTATTAGTTTTTTTAACAAGATAAATCTTTATAAGTCATAAATAAATTTTTTATGTAAATAAATAACCAGAATGCCTATAAAAAATATTTTTAAAGAAATTTAAAGTAATAACTATTTAGGAATCATTTTAGTTTTTTTTTCAGCCACCTCAATTTGCCTCTTGCCACATATAATTGATAGTGACAAAAACTGTCCAGTTTGTTACTTATTTTTCTGCAATATAACTCCTTTAAATAACATCTGCCAAACAATAAAAAGTATCTCGTTAAGGTTGATGTAAGATAAGCTCATTGATGTTATGATTTAATTTTTCTAAGAATTAAAAATTTTTATTTCTAAAACGAAGCACCTGACAAAAAAATACTTTTTTAAATATAATATTTAAAATACGATACAATTTAGTGAAATATGAGATATTATACTACACAATAAAGAATTCAAAATCAAATTTAGAAAAACAGTAGTGTAATTAAAAAATTTTAAAAATGACGGTCTTTCTTTCAACACAACAATTTTTTAGTGCAATAAGTAATATATTAACATGTATACAGTATACTACTAAGAATTTTTTTGACCGATACATTTTTAATGAGCAAACATTATATATGACTTCTAAAAATTACTCACAAAGGAGTTAAAATTTTAATCTTATTAGCATGTGCTTGTAACAATTAAACATTATTTTCTGTAATTTTTCCATCGAATTTAAGTTTAACTTTTTGTCTTTGTGTTTCAAAAAAAAGAAGTAACTGACCTTTTTACTCATTTACCATTTTCCTTGATAAAGAACTAAAATTAAATTTATAAAATATAGAGGCAAAATAAAAAAGATACAAACAAATGATTTCTTAGAATATTTATTTTAACACTTTTATAAAAATTTACAAATTTATTTACTGCATGACATTGAAAGTATTATTAACACTTACTTTGATTAAACATTTAACTTATAATTAACATTTAATGAAAAAATATAAGACTTAGCAAATTTTTAACTGCACATCTTGTATTGTAGAATAAAAAATATGCGAACAATAATTATTTTTCAAAATGATTGATTCTTTACATTTTTTATTTAATCTTTATAAGTCAACTAATGATGTAAATTATGAATAATTTTGAAATGTTCCTACATGCACTTATAGGCACCTTACAGAGGGTCAGGGCACAGTGTGTCAGATGCAGAAGCTTCTTTTGATGGGCTCTGCTCAACTCTGCTGTTTGCTGTACTCAGGACCAACACAAACACAATCCTAATAAGCCAATCGCTAGCTCGGAATCTTACGTCTGTAAGCTTCATAAGTTTGAGTGACACATCGATGTGTATATGTTGTGTGAGTAATATACATGTATACACAGTTTCTAAAAAAAGTCTTGAACATGGTGGCTCACCTGCCACACTGTGCCTTGGCCCTCTGCAAGGTGATTTACAGTCTACAGATTACAGAAGGCACCTGGCACATTATTGACATCTGACGGTGGAATCACCCTTAATCCTCAATGTCTGGTCAGTTCAAATCCAAATGACATAACAATGATTAAATATAGCTATTTCATTTGAACTTTTAGGTTACAACCCTGCATTTTAAGAATAACTTTTAAGAATGATATCGTGATATCCAGTTTCTTTTAAAAATTCGTCAAGAACTATGGCACTCCTTTGATTACTACTAATAAATAACTTTAAATTTTAGGAGGCCCAACTTCCTAGTCTCCGAGAAATAAAATCAGAAACATTTCCGGTCAAACATATAGATTCGTGTGGAGAGATTATTATTGTTTACTAATGGTTAATTGTAAATCAATAAATACTATTAAATTTTATTGGAATCGCTTGAAAAACTAAAACAATGAGATTAATTGCGATTAAACTTATTAATTAAAATTTCAGTGAGTCTAGCTTCAATGATTTTTAAATTTATTAACTTAGAATTATTGCAAAATGTGGTGAAGAAATATGTATGTAGTTAGTACAGGTCAGTACAAAATCTATATTTAGGAGTAATTTTCTTACCATGAGCGTTAAATCTTTGGCATAATTAAGCAGAAACACGAGTTTTGCAAGTTAATAACTAATATACATGAATCGGGGTTCTTATGGGGTATAAGGCCACAAAGGGCGTGGCTGCGGCTCTCTGTACTGAGAGTAAACTGAAAAAGGCTTCCCATCATTGTACAAACGGTTGGTTTTCTTTGGTTTCCTAAGTTTCTTGATTCTCCTACACGGTTTTCTTACAAGATACTGTACAATCTGTCTGTGACATTTCTCATACAAAAATATGATTAGACTTAGGGAAAATCCACTTAATAAAAACACAAACAGTGGAGTGACTTCAGAAAGACCTAGTGATGTAAATGAAACTTCTTTTTTAATACCGAATTTGGCCCGATTTTTGTTTTTTCTCCGAGAAATTATTCCATTCTCTCTATACTTTTGGATGCTGAAAAAAATTTACATTATTAAAATTGTCCGGCATAAATTTTTTATTTAAAAATACTTACTGATGATTTAAAAATTGAAGAAGTGGATCTCCTTTGTTCAAAACTATACCTTTTTTTCTAAAGTTACCTAGTGGAAAAGCTAAGATTTTGCAAGGTTTTTTGAAAGTTACTGGACTCCGAAATTCACCAATATTATAGAGAACTACCCTTTCGTTGCATACCTACATTAAAAAAAAAATTTTTAAGATTAACACGCTAAAAAGTAATCTATTTTAATTTATATAATTTGTACATTTTTCAAAAATTTTCCAGAATTGCCCTAGTTTGAAGTGTACTAGTTTAGAACCGTATTTATTGCACACACACGCGCGGACACACAAACATAGATTGATACGAATCATTTGTATAAACGTCTCCAAAAGTAAAAAATTACATTATAAAGTTTAATAATATCTTCGTAGGGGTAAGCGGTACAATTATTGACACCTTAAGGTAGTGATTGACCCCTGTATGATTTGTATGTCTATATATAAAGGCTCCATTTAAAAATGCACGTGGCGGTCAATCACTATCAGGGGGTCAAAAACTGTACCCATTACCCCTATAACTATTTTTCGAGTGAAATGTTAAAGATAATTCTTAATGACATTTACACAAATTTCTTAAGTGCCAAAAACTTTTGTCTACGGTAGAATATAAAAAAACAACTATCTTTTGTCAAATTGTCCTACCACCATTACAAATAAAAGTGTCAAAAATAATTTTCAAATGCTATTGAGAAAGGTGATGCATTGTTTAGTATCTTCAAAAATTATCAACGTAAGTTAAATATTTTACATTACCTGCTGTATAGCCTCTTGGAAGGTTGTTGGTAGACTATTCTCATCTTTCAAAAACAATCTCAGTTCGTCATTTATATTGTCCTTTGAGCTCTAATAAAATATCACTGGATAAAGTTTTTAAGTACAATGTAATTGATATATTCAATTAAAACTTTACAAAATTACCGAGAAAAACGTTAATGAGTCAGTGTTTTTTACAATAATCAATTGATATGTTTTGTCCTCTAGAAATCCACGCGCATTTCTAAATGGAATGTGTGGTTTTGAAACTGTAGCAAAACTTGTAAAACAGCCTGCGTACATTGAAATAACAATGAATGCTGTCAGATATAGCGATAGTCTTGCCATCTTGGATGATATGGAATTGAATTGTTCATCTGTAAATTTAAAAAAAATGTAGGTATAGACAGGTAATTCCATTGTATAAGTGTATCTAAATTTTTAGGGTTCTTAAATTATATTTAAAAGTATATGATGATTAACAAGATCAAAGACGTACATTTCGCAAACTTGAATAATCATCTATGATTTTTTTATTTTTTACACTCAAGTTTCCAGAAATTGTGGAAAATTGTTTTACCAAGTTAGTGAAAAAAACACCTCCTTCTGCCATTTATGAAAGTTTGTAAGAGAAGTTCAAAATGGAGAAGCGGGCCAAAAAAATGTATGTTATATTTGAGCATTTTAGGAGTGCACACAAATTTTTCTAGATTTTTTATGAGCGGAAATTTTCGAGAAAATAAGAAATGAAAAATTGACAGTTTAAAACGGTTTCTTATGAGAGAGCAAGGTTAGGTTTGCCTTTTAATTAAAATTAAGGTATATTCTAAATGCGTTGTTTAAAAAAAAACGTTTTTATAGATAACTTGGTGCTAAAGAAAGATGCTCGATAAAAAAAAAATCAAACTTTGCCAGGCATTTTTAAAAAATATAAGCAGTTAGAGGTCGTACAGTTTAAAAATTGTAGAGGACAAGAGCAGCTGCGGTAAAGGGGGCCCAGATGCGTTAGTGGGGAGGGGCCTCCCCGTTCCTCGCCTCTCTAAATGATACTCCCAAACCTCCTTAAAAAGTTTTTTTTTTATATCTTATTTTTCCTAACTTTCTTTGCACACTCCTTATTTAAAAAAAGTATTTGTCTTCACGTTATGGATCACCTGCAGGTGGTTAGTATTTTATATCTATAGAGTTATTAAAATAGAATTGAGATTTATGAGGGCATTCGAGTCCACGAAATTTTTTAAATATTGTGTATTTTTACCTCCCAAAGATGATAAACCATGAAATTCGTCATTATTTTTCTGTTGTTGATTGTTATAAAACAAATTACATGAACTGAGAACATTTTTCAATTTTGGTAACCATAAAATTTATTCCGATTCTTTGACATATTTTGAACAAAAATTGATGGAGATATATGTACTCAAACCCCACAGATTTTAGGTTAAAAAGCTGACCACTTGTTACTTAACCATTGCTGATTTATTTTTAACTCAGCTGGGCTCAAATTTTTCCTTAAAACGTGTACTTCAAGATAAAAAAAGACTCATAACAATCTGCAACTTGGCAACCACGGTATTGTTAATCAACGCACAGCTGTCTTAGATAATTTTTAGGCTCTTATGTATATCAACGATCAATAGTTACAAAAACTTTAGGAGGTAGACACGTACATCAACATATCACTATGTAACCAACTTAGATCACCCATATACTATTTTTTAAATTTGTTTTATATTGAAAATACATGATTTTTAAGTGGCTTCTTTTTGTTCTCTGACAAAGTAATAAGGCACTCCCATAATTTTGTTGCTCCTAAAAACTAATTTAGGATATATTATCATGAAGAAAGAAAGCATCATGACATGTAGAATATCGCTATAATAAAAAGTATAAAAATATAAATAATAATATAATGGTAATCAAAAAATTAATAATAAAATCGAATGGGTTTATGGTAAGCATTTCATTAATTACCTCATATTCGTGTATATTTACGCATGGGTATATTATTTTCTAAAAGTATATATGAAAATTTTCATTTTTCAAGAGTGATGATCTAGTCAACTTTATTATTTAATTAAAACAACCCAACCTTTGTAAAATGTAATTTTACCGAATAATTGTTCTTTATAATGACAATCTTGTACGATATGGTATAAATAACATAAATTTAACATCTTTGCTGCATTTTTGAATAAACCATCTTAAACAGTTTACCTGTAAATTCCTGATGGACGAACATACGCCACACGTTTAAGAAACTGTCCGACAGTTTGAAAATAAATCCTCTTCTATCATTATGTAATACTAAAATTACGCTAAATAGAATTGATGAAATAGCTATAAGTATAATCAAGAAAATCCAAATGCGTTTGCTGAAAACCTATTTAATAAAAGAGATAAAACGTAATAAAGAAATCAAGTCATGAATATTTTACAATTAAAATATTTCACCTCAAAATAAGCATTCCATGGAATCTCCATGGTACCTGGTAATTTATAGTATAATGTGTCTTGCAAATCCATAATTTCAATCGTTACGTCATAATCATCCAAGTTTTTGTTCGTTAAAAACTCGCCGGGAAGAATAATACTTTCATTTAATAATTTTGTGGACTTAATTAATGTGTTATTGACACTTTCATGGGATTCCTTCTTGATATGGGAGCCATTTTTAAACTTATATGCTAATCCTGTGTTAGATGCAAAATCTTCCACTATTTCAGAATAAAAAGTAGAAATCTACGAGCATTGAAGGAAAATAATTAAATTTTTGTGAATGCAATAATTGTGATATTTTGAAATAAAACAATTTGTATTAAATCAATTCGATACCTCAGCAGTAATTGTAGCCGACGCACCACTTAAATTCTTTCGTCTCTGTACCAAAGCACGCTTGTCTATTACGGTCAATCCTTCCTTGATGCTCCACTCGAATAATTTATTAACGTGTAATTTATTTTGAGGTCCAACAGCGAACCATTCATGAATGTTTTTATTGTTTCCGCATTTTATTAAGACTTCACTTTTTATATTCAAGTGGAGGTAATTCTTTTTAGGACACTGGCAAGTGCTATGGATCTCTTCAGTGATGTCAGGCCGGAATAACAAGAGCCATACGTGAGGCGAAAGATTGTGATGCCTCGAAAATTGTGTGAATTTTTCGAAATCATTGTCAGTATTTAAAAATACCACAAAAAGAGTTTTTGAGTAATTTCTTAGTTTCGGATACTTTTCTGGAATATCTGATATAGTCGAAGCTACAGAGTATACCATTTTACGCGAGAATTCTTTAACCATGTTGACCACCGAATGTATGTCTGTGGATTCAAGAGAAAAATTGTTGTATTTAAGTATTTATACCTTTTGTAAAAATCGGTTTGCTTTTGCTTACCTTCGTTGCTCCTGTAAATAATTCCTATACTGGTGGTCGCATACAACTTTTGTACATCCAAAATTACAGGAACTTGACTTTCCATGTTTTTAGCTGAATCACATGGCATGAATAAAACAACGGCGAATATTACAACGAGGCTGGTTAGCTTCATCATTTTTGGCTAAAAATATGTGAAGAGAATTTAAACGTTTTCTCACAAAATTAAATAAATCATTATATACGTCTTTATATGAGATAGTAAAAGCGAGACTATTTTACGAAAGTACAACTACCAATACATAGCTAAACCAAGATTCAATTTAATTAATACACAAAATATTCGTATAACAGTACTACTTCTTGACACTATATTCTTGTTTTTAAAGATATGTTACGTTATTGTTCATTTATTTGTCTTTTTTTCATTTTTGAGTGAATTATAAAATTTACTCAACATTTTGTAAAATAGTAAATTATCGCGTTAGACTTTATACTTAAAAAAACTCGAGAAACATTCCTTTTTTTAGTCTTCATAAAATTAAAATCATTTACGAAAACACGTACATATTGTTGCAGAAATCGTGAGGAAGCAGGAACATGCTTTGATCGTATGATTTAGGTTAGGGCACATAACTTTTTCAACGATTTTATTTATTTACATACTTAATCTTTAAAAAAGTTTTAGCCTTTTCTACCTTTTAAACCATATTTTTGCCTTAGTATGTCGTCAGAAGTTATTTGAATAGACAATCAAAATTATTCAAAAAGTTTGACTTTTTTTTAGAATGTCGATAAATGCAGTGTAATAGTAGTCGTACGCATACGGATTTTATTTAATCTTTTAATTTTTAAGCAATTTTTTCTGTTATTTTTTTTGCCTGCAATTTCTTTTAACTTCAGATATGCAAAACTCTAGTTTGTACAAAAAGCTTCATTTAGTTTTTTATAAGACAGTGAATTTTTAGGTTTTTAAACAGCCAATTTTTATAATATTCTATACTAAGGTTTAAAGTAAAATGTTATCTTTTGAATTTTTACTTTTATAGTAAATCAATGATTGAAGAAGTAGAAAAACCAAATCAAATTTATTCAAATTTAATATTTAGAATGCAAAAAAATGATCAAGTGCTTTCTACAATTACCGTGACTTTCTAAAAAGTATTCAAGTTCTGTATAATCTAACGTTGAAGGATAACTTAATTACGCTAGTTGATTTACGTCAAGTTAAGTTAGTATTTTTTTTGCGAAAATTTAGCACTAGTTTTAATAGTAAAAATAAAATTATGTTCAACAAAAACTTTTCTGTTAATTAACTACTTTAATGTACATAAAATTATTTCCATTGTCATTTTAGTAGTGAGAATTAATTTTAAATATTTTTTTTTGACACATATTTATAGTAAAGATGGAGACAATTTAAACAAAGTTTTTGATAAGTCCCCTTAAAAAAAATTTTATTTTTTTAAATAACGGCAACAAAAGTAGATATTTAATTCTATGTGAAGCTTGAATAATAACTTTCGGTTACATATGGTGCAGAACTCTGCTTTTTTTGTATTAAAAAAATACATTACTTAAATGACATTAAAAAAGTTGATAAGTATTGTAAGTTGGTAGTTAGAGAATCCCAAAACGAAGCACAGCTAAATTGTTTGAATTTTATTGACTTTGTATTTTTTAAACGGTTTTTAACCATTATTTGTTTCGTCCACCATTTTTTCTGACGTCTTGAACATCAACTAAGTGTTTATCTTAAAAGTTTTGTTTACCTAGTTTTATAGAATTTCTTAACGAAGGAAAGCTTGGTTGTGCTTGATGAGTTACTTCAAATAAAATTACAGATGTTTATGCAAAAGTTTAGCACTTGTTTTATTAATAAAAAAGAAACGATGTTAAACCAAAAAATTTTTTTAATTAACTTCTTTAATGAGTAAGGAATTGCTTTTATTGTGTTAGCACAACAAAATTTAAGCTTTTCTTTACCAATACTTCATTTTAATAGTAAAAACTTACGTCAAATATTATATTATTTGCACGCGCTTTTAAGAAGAGAGTAAAAGTAAAATTCTTATTATTCAGACAGCATACTTAAATTGATAAAAAGAAGCAAAGAAACGATGAGAATAAAAAAAATTTTTTACTTTCTTATACTACATCAATGATAGCTTTTAGTTTTATGTAGTGCATTTTTCTGCGTCTTTTGTATCAAAGAAAGTACATTACTTAAAACAAAACAAAATGATTTCGGTGAGAGCTAGATGCATCTATTTCTGCCAGAGAGAGGATTTAAAGATGCACTTACTTGTTAACTTGATTCTCGTAACGCAGACAATGACTTCCGGGAACTCCTTAGATGAAGCTGGGCACGGCTGGGATGGCCACCTTTTGGATGCTGGAAGTTGTGACTTCTCGAGTTTCACAGGACACTTTTCACAAACGAATATCTATATTCGAGTACTAAACTTCTTTGACAAACTGTATCGGAAACGTAGTACACAGTGATCACTTGGGGTTGAGGTGTTGTCTAGTTGACGCACTGCGAGACAGTGACGTGTTGGGGCTCTGCCTTGAAGGGCTTGGAATTTTCTCTCCCACTACCAAAATTTTCTGGCCATGAAGTGGGTGAAAAGGAACGCCCATTGACATAGTCAACCCCTTCCTAACTTCCCCTCTTTTTATTTGTATTTCCTAAAACAAACAAAACAGAAGCCAATCGCCGTAGGACAGGTCGTAAAGAAACCAATACATTACAAGATTTCAATGCAATGCATCGTAGGCATAAAGATATTTTCTTTTAGAGATATACTATATATAACGAGAAACTTTTCGGCAATGAATATTATCAATTTTTAAAATATTCATTTATTAAAATTTTTTAGTAACACAAAAAATTAGTTAGCAACGGTAGCTGTTTATCGAAATATTTTCTAATTCATTCACATCAGTTAATCAGCTGTACGTTAATTTGTTTATGTTTCTGATTTAAAAAAAAATTTGATGTATCATTAGCGTACCAAATCCAAATATGAGTGAAATCCAATTTAGAAATTTGGTGTTCAATTACTGCTGTAGGTATTAATATGCTCAATAGTTTTTTTATATAAGATATTAATAATAGAATTATTTTTTTATAATTATTTTTACTTATAATAGCAGTGCTATCATAGAATTTTTGCACAACCAAAACATGTTTTATAATTCAATAAGTACTGTTTGTACTTGAATGGGTGCTTTGACTTTATATTACTTATCATAACTTAAGATCTCTTTTCGTATAAAAAAGGCAGGTAATTTTTAATGCAAAAAAAAGGCTAGAAGTAATTAGCCTTTATTGTTATATTATATAATTTTTTGGCTAATATCTGATTTAAGTATGTGGAAAGTATTTTTATACAAAGAAAAAAGGTCTGAAGCATTTTTTTAAGATTTTCTGCTTTTTTGCTTATTAATTGTGTATTGTTTGTTCTGTAAAGCTGTAATGATTATCGTTAAGGAAAATTTATTTTAAATTGAGGTAGTACTATTAAAGAATAATTTTTTGTTTCTTAAAAGAACAATAAGTATTTTTAACGTCATAAACAGTGAAGACTTTAGACTTTTATACTTTAGAAGAAATCAAAATTATCTACCATTTTTCGTTAATTTAATGATTTAAAAGTTTACGAGGTTGATTTACAGTTAGTACACAATAAAGTATTCGGTTCGTACCTTCAAGTGAGATTTTTTGATGCTAATTTTTTAAAGTTAACGCTCTGTTATAACGAACTTTTTACATAAATTTACATTTATCTGTTGTAAGTAAACAAATAAGCAAAATTATTTTAAAATAAGTGTTTAATAAAAAGTGAAATTAATATTTAATGCATCATTCATATCGCCAATGATATGCTTTACTGAAATACGCCGAGTGCGATTGTATATGCTGCAAATTTTTTTTAAGCTCCAACCTCTAAGTAAAATTAAGAAAATGTGCTAACACATGCTCATCTGTAGATATATTAACAAATGGTTTAAATACATACAGGACCGTCCCTTGAATCCCCTACTTTCTTCTCTTGGAGTTAAAAACATAGATAACTTTAACGGCCGCTACGCTTTTTCAAACGTTTCTCCTTTTAACGTCCTAAATTTTTAATATCTCATCTGTATTTTCCAGCATAAAACAAAGCAGCGACACTATATATATTATTGAGCCGAAGAAGATTAGTTTATTCCCTTAAATATCCCGTGTCAGTACTGACGCGTTAATGTGGATGACAATTAAGTTTTATTACCTTCTACTACGCAGCTCTGCTCATAATATATTTACAATTCTTCGTGTAGGTCCTGCACCTGCTTTTGTTCCACATTTATTTTTCCTATGATATGTTTTTAGAATCAAGCACTCACCCTTTTCTAAGTAAATCGTGTTATTGATCGAACGCTTATTTTTGGGTGTTTGTATTATATCACAAGCCAATCATTTATTTTTGTGTTTTTTTTTTTTAAATTAAAAGACAGTGTGGCGATTTGATGTTACTGTGGCCGTTTCTCTAGTAAAAAAAAAACTGAAATTGAAGTGTGATATTGACCACAAGCTCAAAATAAGCAATAAAATACCTAATCATTTTGTGCAGCATATACTAAAAAGTGAAAGGAAAGATTATTTTTTGTTTTTTTTTCTAAATTTAAAGTAATTTTTATGCATTTATCACTACTGTAGTTCTATTTTCAACTGCATTACATTCTAATTACCAAACAACAATTTTTTTACAACACTTTTGTTTTTTATGGTAAAAGATTTTTTACTTTTTTTTTTTTCAGATAAAAACAATAATACTACGAACCAAACCTGAATTTAAGGTTTGAAAGAAATAAGATTTAAATAATTTAAAAATAATAATTTACGCGAGTTCAAGTGATTCAAGTGGATCTTCACTATTCATTATGAAAAATTTTAATTAGGCATCCTATCGATTGTACCATAAGCGATTTCTTACTTTTTTAAGTATCTCCCTAAAACCAAAGAAAATCATCGTATTTTTTCTTTTCTACCTTATGTTCTTTATGAGTTCGTGGCGTAGAACGAAAAATATTCCAAAAAATAAACCAACGTAGCTGGCAGGGATTTGAAATAATAATACCTTAGTATGGAATAAATAATATATTGAGCCATTTCCAACATCAGGACTACCACCAACACACCGTGTTAATCGAATTTCGGAGCCCATTGTTTCAACCAATCAGAATCCTAGGTAGGGCCACGTATCTTCCTACAGCAAATCCGAGCTACTTTCACTCCAACCCTTTAAACATTGAGGCCAATCTTCTTAAACTCGCGACCATCAAGCGCCTTTTTTCCCCTGCGACAGCAATTTTGGGATATTTTGTCCTATTCTGTTACTATTTCCATAAGTATTCAAGGTATGTACTGATTTTGTGGTTTTCGTTTGTAAATAAGTTGACGAAGAACAGATATATTCGAAGATGGTTTATGAAAATAGAGCAATTTGTAAATAGTTGCAGATATACCCACGCGTTAAAGAATTTGATCTGATGTTGTTTGTGATATTGTAGTACTTAAGCTGCGAAAGAAAAGTTTGCAATTAAAATAGTAGACAACTTAATCTAATATTTTTCAACTTAAATTTAAACCCTAGGAGATAAATACAATGAATATCAATACTATCGAGTTTCGATAAATAATACTTGTTACCTCTCAAATCGATATTGCCACCTTATTAAATAGCAACTTGGTGAGTTTGACTCTAAAAGTCTCTCTTTAATCACTAACAAAGTACAAACTCAAAGGTAATACTGCAGAGATTCGTACTAGGCATGAGGTATGAAGTAAGCTCGTCATTTGTCTGGAATAAGGAAACTGCGAGTCATCCAATTTCAAGTAGTACGAGTCCGAGTTTGGTCAGACATAGGCAGATTTTATTTAAAATTATGTTCTCGGGTATCAAACACTCATCTAAATGTAGTTAAAATAAAAAAACCATTATAAATACAAAAAAAAAAAAAAAAAAAAAAAATCAAATGAATTAACTTTCGTTATTGTGACTGTGCCAGTCTTGCAGAAGTTTCAGGAATTTCAAGTTTTACCCGATACAGTATCTGTTTTTACTGAAAGACTTTCTGGTTTTTTGTAACAGACTTGTATCTGAAGCGATCGGCCAAATTGAGAAAATCAAGACACTATTTGTTGAAATTTATATTTTTCCCATTTATAAGAATCTCGAAAATTCATGTGATCCTTAAAGTCCGTGAGAATCATGGAAAGGACAATAGACTACTTTAAAAAAGTCAAGCCAAAGAGTTATCGGACAACCTAACTGGGCATGTAGTGATCAAGGACACAACTACACTCTAATTATTAATTAAGTCTCGTAGCTCTCCGACCCCCTTGACACGATCGGTAGGTAGCACCTGAATAATACATTCATCAGCGCGTTAAACAAAAAGACTCTCTTAGCACATGATTTATTAAAGCCCTTGGCTACCGCGTACCCATTAATAGTATAGTTCTCCTATAGAGAAAAGCAGCTGGGGAGGAATTACCCACTTTTACCCGCAAACGATTTTTACTGGACTAGTACAGTATAAATACTATAGTATACTTACAGGTGGTAGTGATTCCAAAATAATCATATTTTTTTAATTTACAAATTTTTTTCTCAATAGAATTAGCTTAGTACTAATAAATTTAATAGTATTAGGACATCTAATGGGTAGCGATTTTTATCCTTACCTATTTCATATTCGATATTGGAGTGGCGTCAATTTTGGCTGCAGCTATGCAGTCTACTTATATGAATATATGTTATCGCACGTAATACGGTAGTGGCCGCGACAACGATGTCCTTGGCAGTTGTATTATGGACGGGCGATTTTGGTCGCTCAGCAGGTCGAGAGACTGCGTGATTTTTCTTGAAATAGTAATTTAAATTTCATTAATTTCTTTGTAAGAAAAAAGATAACAATCATTATTTATATAATTTAGATGGTCTGTTTGTTTACTGATAAATCAATAATACAAATTTTTAGTAAATTGAACAATGAAAAAAAAAAATGATAAAAGAATAAGAAAAGAAAGGAAAACAAGAAAAAAAAATTGCATTAAAAGTCGTGTTTGTTAGCCTGTGATTTGTGGCGCTGAGATAAAAAAGAAATCATTTTTTATAAACCATATTCAAAAATATCTGTTCTTCGTCAACTTATTTACAAACAAAAAGTACAAAATGAATACATAGTTTGAATACTCATGAAAATAATAACAGAAGAGGACAAAATATCCAAAAGTTGTGGTCGTAGGGTTAAAAAGGCACTCGATCGAGCTTGCGTTAACGCAGGTGTGGTGGGAGGAAAAAACTCTTAAGTTTGAGTAGATTGGTTATAGTTTTCAAAGAGTAGGGGTAAAAGGAGTTCGTATTTGCTACAAGTAAATACGTGGCCCTTCGTAGAATTTCGATTGGTTGAAACAATGGGCTCCAACGTTCGATTAACCAGGGGTGGTAATGGTGGTCCTGATGTTGGAAATGTCCCAATATATTATTCATTTCATACCAAAGTATTAATAATATAAATCTCTGGCAACTACGTTGGTTTATTTTATGGAATATTTTTTGTTGGACGCAGAGAACTAATAAAGAAAATAAGGTAGAAAAAAAAAATTGTGAAAATTTTCGTTGATTTAAAAAAGACTCTTAAAATGTGAGGAATTCGTTTATTTCAAAATAAATAGAATTCTTTGTTAATGTTTTTAATGATAAATAATAATGACTCACTTGAATCACTTGCACTTGCATAACATTTGGTTTTACAATTATCTAAATCTCATATCTTCTAGACCTAAGAATTCTTGTTTGGATCGTAGAATTGTTGTTTTTATCTTAGGAAAAAAAAGTAAAAAATCTTGTACGATGAAAAACAAACTTTGTTGTCTAGTAATTTAGATGTAAGAAGTTTAGTCAAAAATGTAATTACAGCAGTAATACATGCATCATAATTAATTTAAATTTCAAAAAAATTAAAAAATAATATTTCCTTCAACTTTATTTAGTACATGCTGCACAAAATTATTTAGTGCTTCATTGCTTATTTTTACATAGCTGTCAATATCTTCTTCTGATTTTTTTGGCTTTTTCTTGCCAGAGAAGTAGTCACGTGCTTACGAAACTACCACATAGGCTCGAAACATAAAAAATCCTCCACACCAACAAATAAATGGCTTGTGATTTTATTTAAACACCGAAAAGAGAGTATTCGATCAATAACATAATGTACTTACAAAAGGGTCAGTGCTTGATTCCAAAAACAGATGGTAGAAAAAATAAACGTTAAACAAAAACAAGCGCGGGACATATAGGAACAATTATAAATATATTATAAGCAAAGCAGCATAGTAGCGGATGGTAAAATTCAATTGTCATGCTTATTGTACGTATTCGTACTGTAACGCTTTCTGGGCTCGACTCTATATAGTATCGCTTCTTTGATTTATGCCGGATGAAGCTGTAGAAAGTTTCCGATGTCGAAAAGAAAAAGCTCATAAAAACATTTTTAAAAGCGTGTAGGCTGTTATAATGACATACATATGATCTTAATTGCAGAAAAAAAATGTATTGCAATGTATGTAATTCCCAACTTCAGGAAAATTAAATTATCATATTATCAGTAAGCTTAGCATAAATCGACGTTAACGAAATACTGTTCAAAGTTGTATAAATATTGTTAAAATAAGTATAACTGAAGAAAAATATAAGGCAAAAAAAAACTTACGTGATTGCTAATTATACCTAAAAAATATACCAAAATGCTCCATCAATAGGTAACTTAAATAGAAATATTAAAACTTTAATTTAATATATTTTTTGTAACAGTATTCTGCTTTTTCTTTGACTTAGTTAATTTCTAGCCATAGTAGATGAAAAATTTAATGTATTTATTCAACGATTTTTATTCTACTATGCCTACATCGTTACGGGTATTTTTAGAAAGCCTCGCAAACAATAATTTTTTTTAAATTAAAATATTGAGGACAAAATTGTACTTGGTATAAGTGGAAAGAAAGTTGAGAATGGTTCAAGTTTAATAATTACCATATTGTAAAATGCTTACACTATTATTTTCATTTTCAGATAAACATGATAAAAACTATGAAATCTCTTAGTTTTTTGGTTAATTGTTTGTGAATAAAATATATTTAATAATGGAATGACATCATTTATTATTTCTCATTATACATTCTCTTTCGTAGATAAAAACCATGAGTCAATCGATATTTTTACTGTTAATTACAGTCTATACATTGGCCATTGGCTCATTTTTAGAAGGAGCATATAAATATAAGAAGTTATTGTCTAAGTCGAGCCACGCCTCAACTTTATCCGAATCAAATTGTTCTAGATTGTTAACTTTCAGGGGTGTTTTTGAGTAAGCGTTTTCGTTCTCGTCATCTTCAACTTCCTTGATGCCGGTTACTACAATAGATTTACCACTGACCTAAGCCATGAACACATTTTTCAATTAAAAGAACCTTACTTTGTATTAATTGCATAGTATTGAAACATCTGATAGCTAGAGACTTTTATTTGTATGATAAAAGTTTTGGCCAAAGTAGAGCATAAGACTTGTTGGCAGGTACTTATTCAATTTAATTTTAAAATTAAACGCGAGTAAAACTTAATGATGAATAAGTAAAACCGGACAAATACTTAAACAAAGACTTTGATACTTATGATGACGTTGAGCGTATTGGAAACAAATATTGTAGTATCTATTTCTCTCAGACGTTTTAACTTGAAATGCACCACTTTATTGAATTTTCGAGAAACGTAGAGAAATCGAGATATTCGTCTTTGATTGATCGTTTTCTCACCTTATCATTATTGGCGGCTGAGATGCGAGGATCATCCTTAGATATCGATTCAATTGCCAACTGCCTTGTCTCTTGGAAAGTGTTGCTAGGAGATATAGTTTGGTGACCCGCCAACTTATATTCAAAGTGGCTTTCTTAGGACCTGCTATTAATGGGGGATGCGGCTCAAAAGGTGGATAAGTCGAATCCTCTTCAGACATTTTAAAACAAATTCCAGTGTAACATGAAATACTCGATTAGTTTGAAAATAAAAGTGCGAATTGTGGTTAAAGTTACTTAACAAAAACCTCTTAGTTGTGAGAATAGTGACACGAGTCGGTTGGTCTGGAGAGTCTGATTATCTCACTTTCGCGTTCCAATCAAATCTTTCCAACCTGCCCCGATAACTTAGAATATTGATGACGTGACTGCAATTATATACAACAGTTCGTGAGCTACGACTGCTAACTGCTACGAGGCGAGTTTGGTTTTACCACTGATTCGAGGGCCTTATCGTGGCCAAGCTGCCGAACAAGGCGTACATAGTTTTGTTCATTAGCTGAGCATGGAAGGATTACAACGAGTATACGTCAGACGATTCGCGCGGAAATGTGCTTGCAGGTACACACTGCGCCGCAAGGAAGGGCCCAAAAATCCAAGGAAACAATAGAATTTCGAGACATTATACAAATATCAGTGTGTAAATTTTGTGTTAGTACAATATTTTATTTCAATCTTATCGAATAAGACGTAACTCAATTATACCATAAAATTACTTGTTTTAACAAATCTATGACAAGATATAAGTTATCTCGCAAGTTACTGTTGTAATTTTGTCCAACTGATATAAGTACAAGTCTGATCGTAGTATATATGCTCAACCAACTAAGACAACGTGTATTACAAATATGGTGAAAATGACATGTTTTAAGAGAAACAATGTCAATAAATAAGTATACTACCTTATTAATTTTTTCTACGTTAAATATGTCCTAGTAAGTGTCATAAAACTATTAAAAAATACGAAAAAAACGTGCATCACTTCTTATGAGATATGACTTCTTATCACTCAGTATCTATTATACGTACCCTACTATGTTTTTGTATCGTATAAAAAAAATTGATGCAAGAAAGCTCGTGCAACTTAAATAGATTTGTATCTTTAATACATTGGTCATCAACTTTTTTTTTTTTTTTTTTTTTTATATTATAGTGCTCTACGTCCGGCTCCTTTTTAATAAGGGCAATACTATGGGCACTTAGCACTTGGGAAAGGGACAAGGAAAGGGATGGGAGGCCTCCTCATCACTGGGAGGGGGGTAGGGGGAATTAGGCAAATTTGCTGCGAGAAGGTCGCCTAAACCCTCCTCGAGGAGCATTGCGTGGTGAAAAAGCACATGTGAAAGACACAGAGGTACTTTGCCCATAAAAGTCGCACTGGCCGGGAATTGAACCACGGCCTCCCACGTGCCAATCCACGACCTAGCCGACCGAGCCACCGCGCGCTCTGGTCATCAACTATTGAGTAAGGATGCGAAGAAAATAAAAACGTAATTAGCCAGTTTATTGTTGATTAATTTTTGTTAAATAAAGGAATTTATCTGCTGGTGAATAACGCCGTTATGACAAGAAACAGAAAATTTTTACATAATTAATTAGAAAATTCTTAACTCGATATTGTAATTTGAAGTATTGAAATAAAGATTTTTAAAAGTTATTGTTGAATTATATAATAGTTAGGAAAATGAAATAAAAATGTACACAAATTTACAAAGTTTTTTAACTTGTAAGTTCCTGGCTTAATATTCAAACGTTTTGTGAATAAATAACAAGTTCTGAAGCTTTTTATGGAACATAGGAAGAAGAAGATATTTAAGGAAGCAATGGGCAGTTTTTTCCCGGTGTTTCCCTGTGGCCTTTTCCATTAAAACGGTCTCACTCAAATTTTTTTTCATGTATTATGACCTGTTAAACACGATTTTTAATTGTGGCTTGGTCTTGAATGCACATAATAATAGTAATTAACAAATTTTATTAACAAATTGAAAAATCATAAAATTTTGTTAAAAAAAATTTATTCTTATTCTTTGACACTCCTAAAAAAAATGTTTGATGAAATTTTTTTCTACACGTCATACTTTTTAAGAAAAAAATTGTCAAACTTTAAAAAAATTAGAAATATGCAATTTATAACCGTTAATATTTTGATCGTTGAAAAACTTTTTGCAACTCTGCAAGGCGTTAAAGATTTCTGAATTATTTTCCTTTAGAAACACAAAAATTTGAGACTGGTAAAAAAATTTGTCTCTTATTGATAAGCTTTGAATAGTGAGCTTCTTGCTATGCTACCCATGGTTTGCATACATCTAAAAATAAAATGTACACCTTTGACTTTAATCACTCTACCTAACTTTTTTTCAGGCATTTTCATTAGCCATACGATATTATTTGTAGGAGGCTGTCTCATAACTATCAAATGAATAGTTATAAATAAATTTTGCTACAAATTAGAAAATAGAAACTTTTTTTTGGTAAAATATTGTCTTTTTGTTCCTTGGTTAGTTTAAAATAAAAATTATCTTGTAGAATTTTTCTCTACATGTCAGTGGGTATAAAATTAAACGAGCAAATTTGAATAGAATCGTCATTCATTTTTAACAACACGTGAAGTAGTACCCAGTACCGCAAACAGGAATGGATCAGATTAGAGGACGTGTTTGTCTGCTTGTGTTCACATATTAATCATTTTGTATAAACTATCTACAAAAAAATCTGTTTTTAGTAACCTTATTTCCAAACGGTGAAAAAAAAATTAATACATAGCTCGAACACTCATAAATATAATAAAAAAGAGGAGAAAATATCTAAAACTTGCGGTCGCGGGGGAAAAAAGGCACTCGATCGAGCTTGCGTTAACGCAGGTATGGTGGGAGAAAAAAGCTCTTGAGTTTAAAAAGATTGGCTGTGATATTCAAAGGGTAGGAGTGAAAGTAGCTCGTATTTGCTACGAGTAGATACGTGGTCCTGCCTAGGGTTGTGATTGGTTGAAATAATGGGCTCCAAAGTTGAATTGACCAGGTGTGTTGGTGGTAGTCATGATGTTGGAAATGTCCCAATATATTATTTAGTTCATACCAAAGTATTAATATTTTAAATCCCTGGCAGCTACGTTGGTTCATTTTATGGAATGTTTATTGTTGTACGCAGTAAATCAATGAAAAAGTTTAGGTAGAGAACGAAAAATTACGACGAATTTTTTTTTATTTTGAAAGCGCTTAAAAAATAAGAAATTTGTTTAATCTTAAATCAATAGAATGTTTTGTTAAAGTTTTTCACAATAAATAACAAGGATTGACTTGAATCACTTGCACTTGAATAATTTTTTTTTTTTAAATTATTTAAATCTTACATCGTCCAGACCTAAAAACCCACGTCTGGATCGCATTATCATTTTTTCTATCTTAAGGGGAAAAAAAATAATAAATCTAGTACCATCGAAAACACAAATGTTTTAACAAGAGCTGTTGTTTTATTATAAAGGTATAAGTTGAATTATAAATAAAACTACAGTAAATGTGTATATATATATATATATTGTAACGGGCGGTTGAAACTCAAACGCCGTTTACACTCATCTAGACTGCGCGAGGAAGAAAGGCCAGAGAGAGAGAGAGAGCGAGAGGGGAAGGGATCGCGATAATGCGTGCGAAAGAAAGAGAGAAAGAAGAGACAAGCGTCTTGATATGAGTATTAGCGAGGGACGCTCTTGGCCATTAGGCCAGACGGGATTAGGTATAGGTAGGAAAAACACGTGTGCGTCTCTCGCCCGCTACGTTTGTCAAGCCACGAGAGGACAACCTCGCCATCGCCTCGCCCGCTTCTGCACCCACGTACCGTCGACGAGAAGGCTTACCGACTAGACACCAGGTCGAATATTTCTGCTGAGAGACCAACTGCTAGGCGAGCAGGTGCAAATAAGGGGCTGCGAAAAGCCAGGTAAGCGCAGTGCGTGCGCAAGAACCATAATAGCCGCATAATCTCTCTCTGTGCCCGGTCGAATTATCACTGGCCGTCGGCCCCGAGATAAAGCCTTCCTCGACCGTACAGGCTTTGCCGTCAACGCGATCGAGCGAAATACACACACACACACGCGCGCGTATGCTTTTGTACTAGTGCAGACAAATATAGTTTCCGTTTTTTTGATCATTATATGTTTGTTTTGCTTTGTGCGAGCCTTCCCTTGCATGAAGCCCTTCCGACTACTCTTTTCTTACAGGTTTTATCTATAGCAATCTTGGCGTCCAGAAGGGAGCTGTAAGCCGGGCATCGGCCTTATCCTGCCGCCTCCGCGGGCTCGCGCGTAAACACCAACGCGCGAGCGTCCTGAGCTGAGCCAGAGCTGAACTGGCCTCTCAGCAAGCAGACGTGAACGAGAAAAAGCGGACTCGCTGTCCGCGTTGTAACGTGAGTGTGTCTCCGTACGTGCCCGGGAAATACAGTCCCGGTCAGAGTATCCCTCGAATTAATTTGTGGCTATCAAGGCCATAAGTAAATACGGACACCCCGTTACAATATATATATATATATATATATATATATATATATATATATATATATATATATATATATGTATATGTAAACATTTTTTTAAACATCAAAATTATAACAAAGTAAATTTATTTCCTTTAATTTTATGCAGTGCGTGCTGCACAAAAATATAAGGTGTTTTATTGCTTATTTTAAAATTGCGGTCAACAACATACTTCGATTTTTTTGGTCTTGCTTTGCCAGAGAAGTAGCTACGTTCTTGTCAAATCACTTAACTGGCATTAAATATAAAAAAAGGACACACACCAACACAGAACTGGCTTGACCAACACCCAAAAAAAAGCGTTCGATCAATGACATGATTTACTTACAAGTGGGTCAGTGCTTGTACTAAAAAAAGATCATAGGAAAAATAAACGTAAAACAAAAACACGTGCAGGACATATACAAACAGACATAAATAAATTATAAGTAGAGCTGCGTCGTAGCAGGTGGTGAAACTGTATTGTCATGGACGTTGTATGCATTGGTACTATCACACTTCTTGGGCTCAATTCTATATTGTCTTATGCTCTGATTCGTCAAGAATTTTGATCAGATAGTAAGTATGAATAAAAATCATACTTGTTGGATCTCTTTTAATGCTATTTATATTTTATACATAAAGCTTGTTTAATTTGAAAAAATTTGTTTAATTTTTAGGTCAGTAGTGGATTCATTCTAGTTATGGGTATCAAAATAAGTAAACAAGACGAGGATGGATACGATTCCTTAGAAACCACCGTAACAAATAACATACGAGATGAATATGATTTGGATAAGGTTGAGGCTGGCTCCCATCGGACAATAATGTCTTAAAAATGAGTCAGTCGTCCAAAGACTGTGATCAACATTAAAAATATCGATTGACATACGATTATCATCTACGAAAGAGAATGTGAAAGGAGAAATAATAAATGATGTCATTCTTCTATCTAATCTATTTTATTTACGAATACTTAGTCAACTAAAATATTTTGACACGTTTTACTTTTGATCATATTAGTACAAGGATGAAAATGAAAATTTAGATACTTCTTAACATAAGTTACGAAGTATATTCATTTATTTATCGATTTTCTTCTCACTAATATTAACTGCCGTCTCTTTATCCTACACTCAATAGAGATATTTGTAGTTGTACTAATAGTCTACTGGCAAAATACTCGTAAGTTAGTATGTACCGTAGGATAATTTCTAACGAAATTTTCTCTTGATTTTGTTGTTATAAAAGATTTCACAGGTCCTAAGTTATTTGACAAATAACTTGACTGTCGTGTTCTTACGCTCAAGATACTTATGTGCTCGTTGGTTTTATTTAAAAAAAATGAATCATTGGTTCTTTTATTTTATTATTTTTTTATGTTTGTATTTACAGTTTAATTTTTTTTTATAAGAAGACCAGATAATTTGTACTGCATGGAACAACAGCTAGAAGTCATATTTTTTGTTGTTGTATACATTATCACGTGTTTGTTAGCTAAAATTATTATCTGCAAAGCATGTATGTTAGTCACTTTGAATATTATACGTACCTTTTTGCTTTTACCTTAACATTGCATAATTTTTTTTAAGCTTTTGTTTTTACCTGTACAATTAAGATAAAGTGCTATTCCTCATTTGTCCGTAATAACATTACGAAATGCAATAATAGCGCTCTGTTCTACTTACATATATGTAAACATGGCCTCTGCTTAACGTACCCACCCTTTTTTCCTGCAGATAAGGACATATACAAGTACAACAGCCCCTATTCTCTTAAAAACGCTTCCTCGAACTCTTACCCCACCAAAGTCAAAAATTTCTAATATTTTATCTATACTTTCCAGCATAAAACAAAGTAGCGACACTATATATAGAGTTAAGCCGAAGAAGAATAGTTTATTCCCTCAAGTATCGCGTGTCGGTACTGACGCGTTAATGTGCATGACAATTCAAATTTACCACCTTCTATACTACGCAGCTCTGCTCACAACATATTTGTAATTGTCTGTATAATATGTCCTGCACCTGCTTTCGTTTCACGTTTCTGTTCCCCTATGAAATGTTTATTGGATCAAGCACTAACCCATTTGTAAGTAAATCGCGTTATTGATCGAACACTCTCTTTTGAGTATTTGTATAAAATCACAAATCAGCTGTTTGTTGGTGTTGATGCTTTTTTAATATTTAATGCCAATGTAGTGTAAAGGAAATACAAAAAAAATTAAAGTATGATGTTGACCGCTATCTTAAAATAAGGATTTCGTTTGGAGAAGAAGTATATTTAACTGGTTTTCAAGTGAAATAACTAATATTACGTGCTAATCACATTGACTTTTTCTAAAACGATTTTTTTCAGTAGATTTTACTTTTTTTTCTAACTGATGTGCAAACACATAATTAAAGATAATCGTTTTTTACTTTATAGTAGTTTCGTTGCATTTGAAAGAAGCGTCGATTTGAGGAGAAAAAAAAAAAAAAAGAATTGATCATTAAAGCTCAAAACAGTTTCTCTTCATTATAAAACGATCAAAACTGTAGCAGTAAGAAATAATTTATGTAGGGTCTGACAGCAAGTTGACTTAATCTTTGAAGATTGTGGACCATATTGTGAAAGGAAGTAATTTTCGACGAAGTAACAATTGATCCCATTTTTACTGACTTATATATAATCAACATAATATTGTAGTATGTTGGTATACTATTTATAACCACTTTTACACGCTAAAAATAGACAAATTCTATTCATTAAAATTATTTTTATTTTATTTTATTTGTCAACTAGGTCGCGAATGTCAATTTTTTTTTTTTTACCGATATAACTCGTCATGGCAAGACGACATCCCAAATATACTGTGTATCTTTACCAGTTGTGAAGTTGTTCGACTTTTGTGTCTCTTCCAAATGTGAAGTTGCTGGACTTTTGTGTAATTGGCGGCAGGTATTGTTTATTTGCCTCATATGTACCCCAACTCTTATTCCAATACCTGTGCGCCTTTTCGGCCTCGATTCTCAAAGGTGGGAAAAGTAGAAAAGAGAAGCTAGAAAAATAGAGAAGAAAAGCGAAGTTAGTCGAGTCTTACTAATCTTTGGTAAGTCGGGTATATTATCTAGAGCCGTTAGAGACACGCCCTACTTGTCTCAAGAGGTTACAATAAAGTTACTTTAACCGCAATTCGTGCCTTTATTTTTTTGTCAATCGAAAAAGCCACGTCACAATAGTATTTTTATCAAAATGTCTGATGGAACACATAAATCATATAAAGACGACCCGGGTCTAAATATACCATCAGATTTTGAAGATCCCGATTCAGTAATGTTAGCGGGTCACGAGATTACATCTCCTAGCAAAACTTCCCAAGAGACGAGGCAGTTGGAGATTGAGCCGATATCTAAGGATGATCCTCGCATCTCAGCCACCGATAGTGATAAGGTGAGGAAACGATCAATTAAAGACGAATATCTCATTTTCTTTTCATTTCTCGAAAATTCAATAAAGTGGCGTATTTGCAGGGCACCTATATACAGAGAATAGATTCTACTACATTTGTTCCGAATACGCTTAACGTCAACGTAAGTACGAAAGTTCTTTGTCGAAGTCTTTGTCTAGGTTTACTTTTTATGTATTAAATCTTTTTTGTGTTAAATGCTGGACTAAAATAAAAAAAGTATGTGCCAACTAGTCTTTAATTTTACTTTGTCAATAAATTTGATGAGCTCATAGGTATGAATAAAACTTTAAACCTGTTGGATGTTTTAAAATACTTTTTTATTCACACGCATGAAAATTATTTTATGACAATAAAATATGTTAGTGAGAAAAGTATGTTTAATTTTCAGGTCAGTGGTAAATCCGTTTTAGTAAAAGGCATAAAGATAGTTGAAGAAGGTGAAAACGAAAACGCTTTCCGAGAAACCACCTTAACATGTAAGATTCCAGATAAGAATGATTCGGATAAGGTTGAGGCGTGGCTCGACTCGGACAATGTCTTGTATTTATATGCTCCAGCTATTCATAAGTAGACTGTGATTAACCTTATAAATGTCGATTTATGGTTACAGTAACTAAGAGATAATATAAAAAAGATATATAATAAATAATGTCATTATACTGTCTAATTTATTTTATTCACAAATAGTCATCTAAAATATTTTGAGATCTCATAGTTTTTATCATATTAATACAAAAAATAAAATTAAAATTTGAACACTTCATAAAATAAGTTAAGTATTACATTTATACAGTTGTCGATTTTCTTTTCAATAATATCAAGTGCTATTTTTTTTATCCTACACTCAATCGAGATACTTATAGTTGAAAAGTCTACTGAAAAAATTTTTGTAATCTAGTAGGTACCGTTGGATAATTTCTAACAAAATTTTCTCTTGATTTTGTTGTTATGAATGATTTCAGAGGGTTTGGGTCAGTTGACATGGCTAAAACGTTATCTAACAAATTTTTCTCATGATTGTTGTTATGAAAGATTTTACAGGGTTTGGGTTATTTGACAAGGCTAAAACGTTATTACAAACAACAGCTCCAGAAAAAATATTTATATGCAAGATTTAACACGATTATTAGTTTTTTTAACAAGATAAATCTTTATAAGTCATAAATAAATTTTTTATGTAAATAAATAACCAGAATGCCTATAAAAAATATTTTTAAAGAAATTTAAAGTAATAACTATTTAGGAATCATTTTAGTTTTTTTTTCAGCCACCTCAATTTGCCTCTTGCCACATATAATTGATAGTGACAAAAACTGTCCAGTTTGTTACTTATTTTTCTGCAATATAACTCCTTTAAATAACATCTGCCAAACAATAAAAAGTATCTCGTTAAGGTTGATGTAAGATAAGCTCATTGATGTTATGATTTAATTTTTCTAAGAATTAAAAATTTTTATTTCTAAAACGAAGCACCTGACAAAAAAATACTTTTTTAAATATAATATTTAAAATACGATACAATTTAGTGAAATATGAGATATTATACTACACAATAAAGAATTCAAAATCAAATTTAGAAAAACAGTAGTGTAATTAAAAAATTTTAAAAATGACGGTCTTTCTTTCAACACAACAATTTTTTAGTGCAATAAGTAATATATTAACATGTATACAGTATACTACTAAGAATTTTTTTGACCGATACATTTTTAATGAGCAAACATTATATATGACTTCTAAAAATTACTCACAAAGGAGTTAAAATTTTAATCTTATTAGCATGTGCTTGTAACAATTAAACATTATTTTCTGTAATTTTTTTATCGAATTTAAGTTTAACTTTTTGTCTTTGTGTTTCAAAAAAAAGAAGTAACTGACCTTTTTACTCATTTACCATTTTCCTTGATAAAGAACTAAAATTAAATTTATAAAATATAGAGGCAAAATAAAAAAGATACAAACAAATGATTTCTTAGAATATTTATTTTAACACTTTTATAAAAATTTACAAATTTATTTACTGCATGACATTGAAAGTATTATCAACACTTACTTTGATTAAACATTTAACTTATAATTAACATTTAATGAAAAAATATAAGACTTAGCAAATTTTTAACTGCACATCTTGTATTGTAGAATAAAAAATATGCGAACAATAATTATTTTTCAAAATGATTGATTCTTTACATTTTTTATTTAATCTTTATAAGTCAACTAATGATGTAAATTATGAATAATTTTGAAATGTTCCTACATGCACTTATAGGCACCTTACAGAGGGTCAGGGCACAGTGTGTCAGATGCAGAAGCTTCTTTTGATGGGCTCTGCTCAACTCTGCTGTTTGCTGTACTCAGGACCAACACAAACACAATCCTAATAAGCCAATCGCTAGCTCGGAATCTTACGTCTGTAAGCTTCATAAGTTTGAGTGACACATCGATGTGTATATGTTGTGTGAGTAATATACATGTATACACAGTTTCTAAAGAAAGTCTTGAACATGGTGGCTCACCTGCCACACTGTGCCTTGGCCCTCTGCAAGGTGATTTACAGTCTACAGATTACAGAAGGCACCTGGCACATTATTGACATCTGACGGTGGAATCACCCTTAATCCTCAATGTCTGGTCAGTTCAAATCCAAATGACATAACAATGATTAAATATAGCTATTTCATTTGAACTTTTAGGTTACAACCCTGCATTTTAAGAATAACTTTTAAGAATGATATCGTGATATCCAGTTTCTTTTAAAAATTCGTCAAGAACTATGGCACTCCTTTGATTACTACTAATAAATAACTTTAAATTTTAGGAGGCCCAACTTCCTAGTCTCCGAGAAATAAAATCAGAAACATTTCCGGTCAAACATATAGATTCGTGTGGAGAGATTATTATTGTTTACTAATGGTTAATTGTAAATCAATAAATACTATTAAATTTTACTGGAATCGCTTGAAAAACTAAAACAATGAGATTAATTGCGATTAAACTTATTAATTAAAATTTCAGTGAGTCTAGCTTCAATGATTTTTAAATTTATTAACTTAGAATTATTGCAAAATGTGGTGAAGAAATATGTATGTAGTTAGTACAGGTCAGTACAAAATCTATATTTAGGAGTAATTTTCTTACCATGAGCGTTAAATCTTTGGCATAATTAAGCAGAAACACGAGTTTTGCAAGTTAATAACTAATATACATGAATCGGGGTTCTTATGGGGTATAAGGCCACAAAGGGCGTGGCTGCGGCTCTCTGTACTGAGAGTAAACTGAAAAAGGCTTCCCATCATTGTACAAACGGTTGGTTTTCTTTGGTTTCCTAAGTTTCTTGATTCTCCTACACGGTTTTCTTACAAGATACTGTACAATCTGTCTGTGACATTTCTCATACAAAAATATGATTAGACTTAGGGAAAATCCACTTAATAAAAACACAAACAGTGGAGTGACTTCAGAAAGACCTAGTGATGTAAATGAAACTTCTTTTTTAATACCGAATTTGGCCCGATTTTTGTTTTTTCTCCGAGAAATTATTCCATTCTCTCTATACTTTTGGATGCTGAAAAAAATTTACATTATTAAAATTGTCCGGCATAAATTTTTTATTTAAAAATACTTACTGATGATTTAAAAATTGAAGAAGTGGATCTCCTTTGTTCAAAACTATACCTTTTTTTCTAAAGTTACCTAGTGGAAAAGCTAAGATTTTGCAAGGTTTTTTGAAAGTTACTGGACTCCGAAATTCACCAATATTATAGAGAACTACCCTTTCGTTGCATACCTACATTAAAAAAAAAATTTTTAAGATTAACACGCTAAAAAGTAATCTATTTTAATTTATATAATTTGTACATTTTTCAAAAATTTTCCAGAATTGCCCTAGTTTGAAGTGTACTAGTTTAGAACCGTATTTATTGCACACACACGCGCGGACACACAAACATAGATTGATACGAATCATTTGTATAAACGTCTCCAAAAGTAAAAAATTACATTATAAAGTTTAATAATATCTTCGTAGGGGTAAGCGGTACAATTATTGACACCTTAAGGTAGTGATTGACCCCTGTATGATTTGTATGTCTATATATAAAGGCTCCATTTAAAAATGCACGTGGCGGTCAATCACTATCAGGGGGTCAAAAACTGTACCCATTACCCCTATAACTATTTTTCGAGTGAAATGTTAAAGATAATTCTTAATGACATTTACACAAATTTCTTAAGTGCCAAAAACTTTTGTCTACGGTAGAATATAAAAAAACAACTATCTTTTGTCAAATTGTCCTACCACCATTACAAATAAAAGTGTTAAAAATAATTTTTAAATGCTATTGAGAAAGGTGATGCATTGTTTAGTATCTTCAAAAATTATCAACGTAAGTTAAATATTTTACATTACCTGCTGTATAGCCTCTTGGAAGGTTGTAGGTAGACTATTCTCATCTTTCAAAAACAATCTCAGTTCGTCATTTATATTGTCCTTTGAGCTCTAATAAAATATCATTGGATAAAGTTTTTAAGTACAATGTAATTGATATATTCAATTAAAACTTTACAAAATTACCGAGAAAAACGTTAATGAGTCAGTGTTTTTTACAATAATCAATTGATATGTTTTGTCCTCTAGAAATCCACGCGCATTTCTAAATGGAATGTGTGGTTTTGAAACTGTAGCAAAACTTGTAAAACAGCCTGCGTACATTGAAATAACAATGAATGCTGTCAGATATAGCGATAGTCTTGCCATCTTGGATGATATGGAATTGAATTGTTCATCTGTAAATTTAAAAAAAATGTAGGTATAGACAGGTAATTCCATTGTATAAGTGTATCTAAATTTTTAGGGTTCTTAAATTATATTTAAAAGTATATGATGATTAACAAGATCAAAGACGTACATTTTGCAAACTTGAATAATCATCTATGATTTTTTTATTTTTTACACTCAAGTTTCCAGAAATTGTGGAAAATTGTTTTACCAAGTTAGTGAAAAAAACACCTCCTTCTGCCATTTATGAAAGTTTGTAAGAGAAGTTCAAAATGGAGAAGCGGGCCAAAAAAATGTATTTTATATTTGAGCATTTTAGGAGTGCACACAAATTTTTCTAGATTTTTTATGAGCGGAAATTTTCGAGAAAATAAGAAATGAAAAATTGACAGTTTAAAACGGTTTCTTATGAGAGAGCAAGGTTAGGTTTGCCTTTTAATTGAAATTAAGGTATATTCTAAATGTGTTGTTTAAAAAAAAACGTTTTTATAGATAACTTGGTGCTAAAGAAAGATGCTCGATAAAAAAAAAAATCAAACTTTGCCAGGCATTTTTAAAAAATATAAGCAGTTAGAGGTCGTACAGTTTAAAAATTGTAGAGGACAAGAGCAGCTGCGGTAAAGGGGGCCCAGATGCGTTAGTGGGGAGGGGCCTCCCCGTTCCTCGCCTCTCTAAATGATACTCCCAAACCTCCTTAAAAAGTTTTTTTTTTATATCTTATTTTTCCTAACTTTCTTTGCACACTCCTTATTTAAAAAAAGTATTTGTCTTCACGTTATGGATCACCTGCAGGTAGTTAGTATTTTATATCTATAGAGTTATTAAAATAGAATTGAGATTTATGAGGGCATTCGAGTCCACGAAATTTTTTAAATATTGTGTATTTTTACCTCCCAAAGATGATAAACCATGAAATTCGTCATTATTTTTCTGTTGTTGATTGTTATAAAACAAATTACATGAACTGAGAACATTTTTCAATTTTGGTAACCATAAAATTTATTCCGATTCTTTGACATATTTTGAACAAAAATTGATGGAGATATATGTACTCAAACCCCACAGATTTTAGGTAAAAAAGCTGACCACTTGTTACTTAACCATTGCTGATTTATTTTTAACTCAGCTGGGCTCAAATTTTTCCTCAAAACGTGTACTTTAAGATAAAAAAAGACTTATAACAATCTGCAACTTGGCAACCACGGTATTGTTAATCAACGCACAGCTGTCTTAGATAATTTTTAGGCTCTTATGTATATCAACGATCAATAGTTACAAAAACTTTAGGAGGTAGACACGTACATCAACATATCACTATGTAACCAACTTAGATCACCCATATACTATTTTTTAAATTTGTTTTATATTGAAAATACATGATTTTTAAGTGGCTTCTTTTTGTTCTCTGACAAAGTAATAAGGCACTCCCATAATTTTGTTGCACCTAAAAACTAATTTAGGATATATTATCATGAAGAAAGAAAGCATCATGACATGTAGAATATCGCTATAATAAAAAGTATAAAAATATAAATAATAATATAATGGTAATCAAAAAATTAATAATAAAATCGAATGGGTTTTTGGTAAGCATTTCATTAATTACCTCATATTCGTGTATATTTACGCATGGGTATATTATTTTCTAAAAGTATATATGAAAATTTTCATTTTTCAAGAGTGATGATCTAGTCAACTCTATTATTTAATTAAAACAACCCAACCTTTGGAAAATGTAATTTTACCGAATAATTGTTCTTTATAATGACAATCTTGTACGATATGGTATAAATAACATAAATTTAACATCTTTGCTGCATTTTTGAATAAACCATCTTAAACAGTTTACCTGTAAATTCCTGATGGACGAACATACGCCACACGTTTAAGAAACTGTCCGACAGTTTGAAAATAAATCCTCTTCTATCATTATGTAATACTAAAATTACGCTAAACAGAATTGATGAAATAGCTATAAGTATAATCAAGAAAATCCAAATGCGTTTGCTGAAAACCTATTTAATAAAAGAGATAAAACGTAATAAAGAAATCAAGTCATGAATATTTTACAATTAAAATATTTCACCTCAAAATAAGCATTCCATGGAATCTCCATGGTACCTGGTAATTTATAGTATAATGTGTCTTGCAAATCCATAATTTCAATCGTTACGTCATAATCATCCAAGTTTTTGTTCGTTAAAAACTCGCCGGGAAGAATAATACTTTCATTTAATAATTTTGTGGACTTAATTAATGTGTTATTGACTCTTTCATGGGATTCCTTCTTGATATGGGAGCCATTTTTAAACTTATATGCTAATTCTGTGTTAGATGCAAAATCTTCCACTATTTCAGAATAAAAAGTAGAAATCTACGAGCATTGAAGGAAAATAATTAAGTTTTTGTGAATGCAATAATTGTGATATTTTGAAATAAAACAATTTGTATTAAATCAATTCGATACCTCAGCAGTAATTGTAGCCGACGCACCACTTAAATTCTTTCGTCTCTGTACCAAAGCACGCTTGTCTATTACGGTCAATCCTTCCTTGATGCTCCACTCGAATAATTTATTAACGTGTAATTTATTTTGAGGTCCAACAGCGAACCATTCATGAATGTTTTTATTGTTTCCGCATTTTATTAAGACTTCACTTTTTATATTCAAGTGGAGGTAATTCTTTTTAGGACACTGGCAAGTGCTATGGATCTCTTCAGTGATGTCAGGCCGGAATAACAAGAGCCATACGTGAGGCGAAAGATTGTGATGCCTCGAAAATTGTGTGAATTTTTCGAAATCATTGTCAGTATTTAAAAATACCACAAAAAGAGTTTTTGAGTAATTTCTTAGTTTCGGATACTTTTCTGGAATATCTGATATAGTCGAAGCTACAGAGTATACCATTTTACGCGAGAATTCTTTAACCATGTTGACCACCGAATGTATGTCTGTGGATTCAAGAGAAAAATTGTTGTATTTAGGTATTTATACCTTTTGTAAAAATCGGTTTGCTTTTGCTTACCTTCGTTGCTCCTGTAAATAATTCCTATACTGGTGGTCGCATACAACTTTTGTACATCCAAAATTACAGGAACTTGACTTTCCATGTTTTTAGCTGAATCACATGGCATGAATAAAACAACGGCGAATATTACAACGAGGCTGGTTAGCTTCATCATTTTTGGCTAAAAATATGTGAAGAGAATTTAAACGTTTTCTCACAAAATTAAATAAATCATTATATACGTCTTTATATGAGATAGTAAAAGCGAGACTATTTTACGAAAGTACAACTACCAATACATAGCTAAACCAAGATTCAATTTAATTAATACACAAAATATTCGTATAACAGTACTACTTCTTGACACTATATTCTTGTTTTTAAAGATATGTTACGTTATTGTTCATTGATTTGTCTTCTTTTCATTTTTGAGTGAATTATAAAATTTACTCAACATTTTGTAAAATAGTGAATTATCGCGTTAGACTTTATACTTAAAAAAACTCGAGAAACATTCCTTTTTTTAGTCTTCATAAAATTAAAATCATTTACGAAAACACGTACATATTGTTGCAGAAATCGTGAGGAAGCAGGAACATGCTTTGATCGTATGATTTAGGTTAGGGCACATAACTTTTTCAACGATTTTATTTATTTACATACTTAATCTTGAAAAAAGTTTTAGCCTTTTCTACCTTTTAATTCATATTTTTGCCTTAGTATGTCGTCAGAAGTTATTTGAATAGACAATCAAAATTATTCAAAAAGTTTGACTTTTTTTTATAATGTCGATAAATGCAGTGTAATAGTAGTCGTACGCATACGGATTTTATTTAATCTTTTAATTTTTAAGCAATTTTTTCTGTTATTTTTTTTGCCTGCAATTTCTTTTAACTTCAGATATGCAAAACTCTAGTTTGTACAAAAAGCTTCATTTAGTTTTTTATAAGACAGTGAATTTTTAGGTTTTTAAACAGCCAATTTTTATAATATTCTATACTAAGGTTTAAAGTAAAATGTTATCTTTTAAATTTTTACTTTTATAGTAAATCAATGATTGAAGAAGTAGAAAAACCAAATCAAATTTATTCAAATTTAATATTTAGAATGCAAAAAAATGATCAAGTGCTTTCTACAATTCCCGTGACTTTCTAAAAAGTATTCAAGTTCTGTATAATCTAACGTTAAAGGATTACTTAATTACGCTAGTTGATTTACGTCAAGTTAAGTTAGTATTTTTTTTGCGAAAATTTAGCACTAGTTTTAATAGTAAAAATAAAATTATGTTCAACAAAAACTTTTCTGTTAATTAACTACTTTAATGTACATAAAATTATTTCCATTGTCATTTTAGTAGTGAGAATTAATTTTAAATATTTTTTTTTGACACATATTTATAGTAAAGATGGAGACAATTTAAACAAAGTTTTTGATAAGTCCCCTTAAAAAAAATTTTATTTTTTTAAATAACGGCAACAAAAGTAGATATTTAATTCTATGTGGAGCTTGAATAATAACTTTCGGTTACATATGGTGCAGAACTCTGCTTTTTTTGTATTAAAAAAATACATTACTTAAATGACATTAAAAAAGTTGATAAGTATTGTAAGTTGGTAGTTAGAGACATCCCAAAACGAAGCACAGCTAAATTGTTTGAATTTTATTGACTTTGTACTTTTTAAACGGTTTTTAACCATTATTTGTTTCGTCCACCATTTTTTCTGACGTCTTGAACATCAACTAAGTGTTTATCTTAAAAGTTTTGTTTACCTAGTTTTATAGAATTTCTTAACGAAGGAAAGCTTGGTTGTGCTTGATGAGTTACTTCAAATAAAATTACAGATGTTTTTGCAAAAGTTTAGCACTTGTTTTATTAATAAAAAAGAAACGATGTTAAACCAAAAAATTTTTTTAATTAACTTCTTTAATGAGTAAGGAATTGCTTTTATTGTGTTAGCACAACAAAATTTAAGCTTTTCTTTACCAATACTTCATTTTAATAGTAAAAACTTACGTCAAATATTATATTATTTGCACGCGCTTTTAAGAAGAGAGTAAAAGTAAAATTCTTATTATTCAGACAGCATACTTAAATTGATAAAAAGAAGCAAAGAAACGATGAGAATAAAAAAAATTTTTTACTTTCTTATACTACATCAATGATAGCTTTTAGTTTTATGTAGTGCATTTTTCTGCGTATTTTGTATCAAAGAAAGTACATTACTTAAAACAAAACAAAATGATTTCGGTGAGAGCTAGATGCATCTATTTCTGCCAGAGAGAGGATTTAAAGATGCACTTACTTGTTAACTTGATTCTCGTAACGCAGACAATGACTTCCGGGAACTCCTTAGATGAAGCTGGGCACGGCTGGGATGGCCACCTTTTGGATGCTGGAAGTTGTGACTTCTCGAGTTTCACAGGACACTTTTCACAAACGAATATCTATATTCGAGTACTAAACTTCTTTGACAAACTGTATCGGAAACGTAGTACACAGTGATCACTTGGGGTTGAGGTGTTGTCTAGTTGACGCACTGCGAGACAGTGACGTGTTGGGGCTCTGCCTTGAAGGGCTTGGAATTTTCTCTCCCACTACCAAAATTTTCTGGCCATGAAGTGGGTGAAAAGGAACGCCCATTGACATAGTCAACCCCTTCCTAACTTCCCCTCTTTTTATTTGTATTTCCTAAAACAAACAAAACAGAAGCCAATCGCCGTAGGACAGGTCGTAAAGAAACCAATACATTACAAGATTTCAATGCAATGCATCGTAGGCATAAAGATATTTTCTTTTAGAGATATACTATATATAACGAGAAACTTTTCGGCAATGAATATTATCAATTTTTAAAATATTCATTTATTAAAATTTTTTAGTAACACAAAAAATTAGTTAGCAACGGTAGCTGTTTATCGAAATATTTTCTAATTCATTCACATCAGTTAATCAGCTGTACGTTAATTTGTTTATGTTTTTGATTTAAAAAAAAATTTGATGTATCATTAGCGTACCAAATCCAAATATGAGTAAAATCCAATTTAGAAATTTGGTGTTCAATTACTGCTGTAGGTATTAATATGCTCAATAGTTTTTTTATATAAGATATTAATAATAGGTTTATTTTTTTATAATTATTTTTACTTATAATAGCAGTGCTATCATAGAATTTTTGCACAACCAAAACATGTTTTATAATTCAATAAGTACTGTTTGTACTTGAATGGGTGCTTTGACTTTATATTACTTATCATAACTTAAGATCTCTTTTCGTATAAAAAAGGCAGGTAATTTTTAATGCAAAAAAAAGGCTAGAAGTAATTAGCCTTTATTGTTATATTATATAATTTTTTGGCTAATATCTGATTTAAGTATGTGGAAAGTATTTTTATACAAAGCAAAAAGGTCTGAAGCATTTTTTTAAGATTTTCTGCTTTTTTGCTTATTAATTGTGTATTGTTTGTTCTGTAAAGCTGTAATGATTATCGTTAAGGAAAATTTATTTTAAATTGAGGTAGTACTATTAAAGAATAATTTTTTGTTTCTTAAAAGAACAATAAGTATTTTTAACGTCATAAACAGTGAAGACTTTAGACTTTTATACTTTAGAAGAAATCAAAATTATCTACCATTTTTCGTTAATTTAATGATTTAAAAGTTTACGAGGTTGATTTACAGTTAGTACACAATAAAGTATTCGGTTCGTACCTTCAAGTGAGATTTTTTGATGCTAATTTTTTAAAGTTAACGCTCTGTTATAACGAACTTTTTACATAAATTTACATTTATCTGTTGTAAGTAAACAAATAAGCAAAATTATTTTAAAATAAGTGTTTAATAAAAAGTGAAATTAATATTTGATGCATCATTCATATCGCCAATGATATGCTTTACTGAAATACGCCGAGTGCGATTGTATATGCTGCAAATTTTTTTTAAGCTCCAACCTCTAAGTAAAATTAAGAAAATGTGCTAACACATGCTCATCTGTAGATATATTAACAAATGGTTTAAATACATACAGGACCGTCCCTTGAAACCCCTACTTTCTTCTCTTGGAGTTAAAAACATAGATAACTTTAACGGCCGCTACGCTTTTTCAAACGTTTCTTCTTTTAACGTCCTAAATTTTCAATATCTCATCTGTATTTTCCAGCATAAAACAAAGCAGCGACACTATATATATTATTGAGCCGAAGAAGATTAGTTTATTCCCTTAAATATCCCGTGTCAGTACTGACGCGTTAATGTGGATGACAATTAAGTTTTATTACCTTCTACTACGCAGCTCTGCTCATAATATATTTACAATTCTTCGTGTAGGTCCTGCACCTGCTTTTGTTCCACATTTATTTTTCCTATGATATGTTTTTAGAATCAAGCACTCACCCTTTTCTAAGTAAATCGTGTTATTGATCGAACGCTTATTTTTGGGTGTTTGTATAAAATCACAAGCCAATCATTTATTTTTGTGTTTTTTTTTTTTAAATTAAAAGACAGTGTGGCGATTTGATGTTACTGTGGCCGTTTCTCTAGTAAAAAAAAAACTGAAATTGAAGTGTGATATTGACCACAAGCTCAAAATAAGCAATAAAATACCTAATCATTTTGTGCAGCATATACTAAAAAGTGAAAGGAAAGATTATTTTTTGTTTTTTTTTCTAAATTTAAAGTAATTTTTATGCATTTATCACTACTGTAGTTCTATTTTCAACTGCATTACATTCTAATTACCAAACAACAATTTTTTTACAACACTTTTGTTTTTTATGGTAAAAGATTTTTTACTTTTTTTTTTTCAGATAAAAACAATAATACTACGAACCAAACCTGAATTTAAGGTTTGAAAGAAATAAGATTTAAATAATTTAAAAATAATAATTTACGCGAGTTCAAGTGATTCAAGTGGATCTTCACTATTCATTATGAAAAATTTTAATTAGGCATCCTATCGATTGTACCATAAGCGATTTCTTACTTTTTTAAGTATCTCCCTAAAACCAAAGAAAATCATCGTATTTTTTCTTTTCTACCTTATGTTCTTTATGAGTTCGCGGCGTAGAACGAAAAATATTCCAAAAAATAAACCAACGTAGCTGGCAGGGATTTGAAATAATAATACCTTAGTATGGAATAAATAATATATTGAGCCATTTCCAACATCAGGACTACCACCAACACACCGTGTTAATCAAATTTCGGAGCCCATTGTTTCAACCAATCAGAATCCTAGGTAGGGCCACGTATCTTCCTACAGCAAATCCGAGCTACTTTCACTCCAACCCTTTAAACATTGAGGCCAATCTTCTTAAACTCGCGACCATCAAGCGCCTTTTTTCCCCTGCGACAGCAATTTTGGGATATTTTGTCCTATTCTGTTACTATTTCCATAAGTATTCAAGGTATGTACTGATTTTGTGGTTTTCGTTTGTAAATAAGTTGACGAAGAACAGATATATTCGAAGATGGTTTATGAAAATAGAGCAATTTGTAAATAGTTGCAGATATACCCACGCGTTAAAGAATTTGATCTGATGTTGTTTGTGATATTGTAGTACTTAAGCTGCGAAAGAAAAGTTTGCAATTAAAATAGTAGACAACTTAATCTAATATTTTTCAACTTTAATTTAAACCCTAGGAGATAAATACAATGTATATCAATACTATCGAGTTTCGATAAATAATACTTGTTACCTCTCAAATCGATATTGCCACCTTATTAAATAGCAACTTGGTGAGTTTGACTCTAATAGTTTCTCTTTAATCACTAACAAAGTACAAACTCAAAGGTAATACTGCAGAGATTCGTACTAGGCATGAGGTATGAAGTAAGCTCGTCATTTGTCTGGAATAAGGAAACTGCGAGTCATCCAATTTCAAGTAGTACGAGTCCGAGTTTGGTCAGACATAGGCAGATTTTATTTAAAATTATGTTCTCGGGTATCAAACACTCATCTAAATGTAGTTAAAATAAAAAAACCATTATAAATACAAAAAAAAAAAAAAAAAAAAAAAATCAAATGAATTAACTTTCGTTATTGTGACTGTGCCAGTCTTGCAGAAGTTTCAGGAATTTCAAGTTTTACCCGATACAGTATCTGTTTTTACCGAAAGACTTTCTGGTTTTTTGTAACAGACTTGTATCTGAAGCGATCGGCCAAATTGAGAAAATCAAGACACTATTTGTTGAAATTTATATTTTTCCCATTTATAAGAATCTCGAAAATTCATGTGATCCTTAAAGTCCGTGAGAATCATGGAAAGGACAATAGACTACTTTAAAAAAGTCAAGCCAAAGAGTTATCGGACAACCTAACTGGGCATGTAATGATCAAGGACACAACTACACTCTAATTATTAATTAAGTCTCGTAGCTCTCCGACCCCCTTGACACGATCGGTAGGTAGCACCTGAATAATACATCCATCAGCGCGTCAAACAAAAAGACTCTCTTAGCACATGATTTATTAAAGCCCTTGGCTACCGCGTACCCACTAATAGTATAGTTCTCCTATAGAGAAAAGCAGCTGGGGAGGAATTACCCACTTTTACCCGCAAACGATTTTTACTGGACTAGTACAGTATAAATACTATAGTATACTTACAGGTGGTAGTGATTCCAAAATAATCATATTTTTTTAATTCACAAATTTTTTTCTCAATAGAATTAGCTTAGTACTAATAAATTTTATAGTATTAGGACATCTAATGGGTAGCGATTTTTATCCTTACCTATTACATATTCGATATTGGAGTGGCGTCAATTTTGGCTGCAGCTATGCAGTCTACTTATATGAATATATGTTATCGCACGTAATACGGTAGAGGCCGCGACAACGATGTCCTTGGCAGTTGTATTATGGACGGGCGATTTTGGTCGCTCAGCAGGTCGAGAGACTGCGTGATTTTTCTTAAAATAGTAATTTAAATTTCATTAATTTCTTTGTAAGAAAAAAGATAACAATCATCATTTATATAATTTAGATGGTCTGTTTGTTTACTGATAAATCAATAATACAATTTTTTAGAAAATTGAACAATGAAAAAAAAAAATGATAAAAGAATAAGAAAAGAGAGGAAAACAAGAAAAAAAAATTGCATCAAAAGTCGTGTTTGTTAGCCTGTGATTTGTGGCGCTGAGATAGAAAAGAAATCATTTTTTATAAACCATATTCAAAAATATCTGTTCTTCGTCAACTTATTTACAAACAAAAAGTACAAAATGAATACATAGTTTGAATACTCATGAAAATAATAACAGAAGAGGACAAAATATCCAAAAGTTGTGGTCGTAGGGTTAAAAAGGCACTCGATCGAGCTTGCGTTAACGCAGGTGTGGTGGGAGGAAAAAACTCTTGAGTTTGAGTAGATTGGTTATAGTTTTTAAAGAGTAGGGGTAAAAGGAGTTCGTATTTGCTACAAGTAAATACGTGGCCCTTCGTAGAATTTCGATTGGTTGAAACAATGGGCTCCAACGTTCGATTAACCAGGGGTGGTAATGGTGGTCCTGATGTTGGAAATGTCCCAATATATTATTCATTTCATACCAAAGTATTAATAATATAAATCTCTGGCAACTACGTTGGTTTATTTTATGGAATATTTTTTGTTGGACGCAGAGAACTAATAAAGAAAATAAGGTAGAAAAAAAAAATTGTGAAAATTTTCGTTGATTTAAAAAAGACTCTTAAAATGTGAGGAATTCGTTTATTTTAAAATAAATAGAATTCTTTGTTAATGTTTTTTATGATAAATAATAATGACTCACTTGAATCACTTGCACTTGCATAACATTTGGTTTTACAATTATCTAAATCTCATATCTTCTAGACCTAAGAATTCTTGTTTGGATCGTAGAATTGTTGTTTTTATCTTAGGAAAAAAAAGTAAAAAATCTTGTACGATGAAAAACAAACTTTGTTGTCTAGTAATTTAGATGTAAGAAGTTTAGTCAAAAATGTAATTACAGCAGTAATACATGCATCATAATTAATTTAAATTTCAAAAAAATTAAAAAATAATATTTCCTTCAACTTTATTTAGTACATGCTGCACAAAATTATTTAGTGCTTCATTGCTTATTTTTACATAGCTGTCAATATCTTCTTCTGATTTTTTTGGCTTTTTCTTGCCAGAGAAGTAGCCACGTGCTTACGAAACTACCACATAGGCTCGAAACATAAAAAATCCTCCACACCAACAAATAAATGGCTTGTGATTTTATTTAAACACCAAAAAGAGAGTATTCGATCAATAACATGATGTACTTACAAAAGGGTCAGTGCTTGATTCCAAAAACAGATGGTAGAAAAAATAAACGTTAAACAAAAACAAGCGCGGGACATATAGGAACAATTATAAATATATTATAAGCAAAGCAGCATAGTAGCGGATGGTAAAATTCAATTGTCATGCTTATTGTACGTATTCGTACTGTAACGCTTTCTGGGCTCGACTCTATATAGTATCGCTTCTTTGATTTATGCCGGATGAAGCTGTAGAAAGTTTCCGATGTCGAAAAGAAAAAGCTCATAAAAACATTTTTAAAAGCGTGTAGGCTGTTATAATGACATACATATGATCTTAATTGCAGAAAAAAAATGTATTGCAATGTATGTAATTCCCAACTTCAGAAAAATTAAATTATCATATTATCAGTAAGCTTAGCATAAATCGACGTTAACGAAATACTGTTCAAAGTTGTATAAATATTGTTAAAATAAGTATAACTGAAGAAAAATATAAGGCAAAAGACAACTTACGTGATTGCTAATTATACCTAAAAAATATACCAAAATGCTCCATCAATAGGTAACTTAAATAGAAATATTAAAACTTTAATTAAATATATTTTTTGTAACAGTATTCTGCTTTTTCTTTGACTTAGTTAATTTCTAGCCATAGTAGATGAAAAATTTAATGTATTTATTCAACGATTTTTATTCTACTATGCCTACATCGTTACGGGTATTTTTAAAAAGCCTCGCAAACAATAATTTTTTTTAAATTAAAATATTGAGGACAAAATTGTACTTGGTATAAGTGGAAAGAAAGTTGAGAATGGTTCAAGTTTAATAATTACCATATTGTGAAATGCTTACACTATTATTTTTATTTTCAGATAAACATGATAAAAACTATGAAATCTCTTAGTTTTTTGGTTAATTGTTTGTGAATAAAATATATTTAATAATGGAATGACATCATTTATTATTTCTCATTATACATTCTCTTTCGTAGATAAAAACCATGAGTCAATCGATATTTTTACTGTTAATTACAGTCTATACATTGGCCATTGGCTCATTTTTAGAAGGAGCATATAAATATAAGAAGTTATTGTCTAAGTCGAGCCAGGCCTCAACTTTATCTGAATCAAATTGTTCTAGATTGTTAACTTTCAGGGGTGTTTTTGAGTAAGCGTTTTCGTTCTCGTCATCTTCAACTTCCTTGATGCCGGTTACTACAATAGATTTACCACTGACCTAAGCCATGAACACATTTTTCAATTAAAAGAACCTTACTTTGTATTAATTGCATAGTATTGAAACATCTGATAGCTAGAGACTTTTATTTGTATGATAAAAGTTTTGGCCAAAGTAGAGCATAAGACTTGTTGGCAGGTACTTATTCAATTTAATTTTAAAATTAAACGCGAGTAAAACTTAATGATGAATAAGTAAAACCGGACAAATACTTATACAAAGACTTTGATACTTATGATGACGTTGAGCGTATTGGAAACAAATATTGTAGTATCTATTTCCCTCAGACGTTTTAACTTGAAATGCACCACTTTATTGAATTTTCGAGAAACGTAGAGAAATCGAGATATTCGTCTTTGATTGATCGTTTTCTCACCTTATCATTATTGGCGGCTGAGATGCGAGGATCATCCTTAGATATCGATTCAATTGCCAACTGCCTTGTCTCTTGGAAAGTGTTGCTAGGAGATATAGTTTGGTGACCCGCCAACTTATATTCAAAGTGGCTTTCAGGACCTGCTATTAATGGGGGATGCGGCTCAAAAGGTGGATAAGTCGAATCCTCTTCAGACATTTTAAAACAAATTCCAGTGTAACATGAAATACTCGATTAGTTTGAAAATAAAAGTGCGAATTGTGGTTAAAGTTACTTAACAAAAACCTCTTAGTTGTGAGAATAGTGACACGAGTCGGTTGGTCTGGAGAGTCTGATTATCTCACTTTCGCGTTCCAATCAAATCTTTCCAACCTGCCCCGATAACTTAGAATATTGATGACGTGACTGCAATTATATACAACAGTTCGTGAGCTACGACTGCTAACTGCTACGAGGCGAGTTTGGTTTTACCACTGATTCGAGGGCCTTATCGTGGCCAAGCTGCCGAACAAGGCGTACATAGTTTTGTTCATTAGCTGAGCATGAAAGGATTACAACGAGTATACGTCAGACGATTCGCGCGGAAATGTGCTTGCAGGTACACACTGCGCCGCAAGGAAGGGCCCAAAAATCCAAGGAAACAATAGAATTTCGAGACATTATACAAATATCAGTGTGTAAATTTTGTGTTAGTACAATATTTTATTTCAATCTTATCGAATAAGACGTAACTCAATTATACCATAAAATAACTTGTTTTAACAAATCTATGACAAGATATAAGTTATCTCGCAAGTTACTGTTGTAATTTTGTCCAACTGATATAAGTACAAGTCTGATCGTAGTATATATGCTCAACCAACTAAGACAACGTGTATTACAAATATGGTGAAAATGACATGTTTTAAGAGAAACAATGTCAATAAATAAGTATACTACCTTATTAATTTTTTCTACGTTAAATATGTCCTAGTAAGTGTCATAAAACTATTAAAAAATACGAAAAAAACGTGCATCACTTCTTATGAGATATGACTTCTTATCACTCAGTATCTATTATACGTACCCTACTATGTTTTTGTATCGTATAAAAAAAATTGATGCAAGAAAGCTCGTGCAACTTAAATAGATTTGTATCTTTAATACATTGGTCATCAACTATTGAGTAAGGATGCGAAGAAAATAAAAACGTAATTAGCCAGTTTATTGTTGATTAATTTTTGTTAAATAAAGGAATTTATCTGCTGGTGAATAACGCCGTTATGACAAGAAACAGAAAATTTTTACATAATTAATTAGAAAATTCTTAACTCGATATTGTAATTTGAAGTATTGAAATAAAGATTTTTAAAAGTTATTGTTGAATTATATAATAGTTAGGAAAATGAAATAAAAATGTACACAAATTTACAAAGTTTTTTAACTTGTAAGTTCCTGGCTTAATATTCAAACGTTTTGTGAATAAATAACAAGTTCTGAAGCTTTTTATGGAACATAGGAAGAAGAAGATATTTAAGGAAGCAATGGGCAGTTTTTTCCCGGTGTTTCCCTGTGGCCTTTTCCATTAAAACGGTCTCACTCAAATTTTTTTTCATGTATTATGACCTGTTAAACACGATTTTTAATTGTGGCTTGGTCTTGAATGCACATAATAATAGTAATTAACAAATTTTATTAACAAATTGAAAAATCATAAAATTTTGTTAAAAAAAATTTATTCTTATTCTTTGACACTCCTAAAAAAAATGTTTGATGAAATTTTTTTCTACACGTCATACTTTTTAAGAAAAAAATTGTCAAACTTTAAAAAAATTAGAAATATGCAATTTATAACCGTTAATATTTTGATCGTTGAAAAACTTTTTGCAACTCTGCAAGGCGTTAAAGATTTCTGAATTATTTTCCTTTAGAAACACAAAAATTTGAGACTGGTAAAAAAATTTGTCTCTTATTGATAAGCTTTGAATAGTGAGCTTCTTGCTATGCTACCCATGGTTTGCATACATCTAAAAATAAAATGTACACCTTTGACTTTAATCACTCTACCTAACTTTTTTTCAGGCATTTTCATTAGCCATACGATATTATTTGTAGGAGGTTGTCTCATAACTATCAAATGAATAGTTATAAATAAATTTTGCTACAAATTAGAAAATAGAAATTTTTTTTTTGGTAAAATATTGTCTTTTTGTTCCTTGGTTAGTTTAAAATAAAAATTATCTTGTAGAATTTTTCTCTACATGTCAGTGGGTATAAAATTAAACTAGCAAATTTGAATAGAATCGTCATTCATTTTTAACAACACGTGAAGTAGTACCCAGTACCGCAAACAGGAATGGATCAGATTAGAGGACGTGTTTGTCTGCTTGTGTTCACATATTAATCATTTTGTATAAACTATCTACAAAAAAATCTGTTTTTAGTAACCTTATTTCCAAACGGTGAAAAAAAAATTAATACATAGCTCGAACACGCATAAATATAATAAAAAAGAGGAGAAAATATCTAAAACTTGCGGTCGCGGGGGAAAAAAGGCACTCGATCGAGCTTGCGTTAACGCAGGTATGGTGGGAGAAAAAAGCTCTTGAGTTTAAAAAGATTGGCTGTGATATTCAAAGGGTAGGAGTAAAAGTAGCTCGTATTTGCTACGAGTAGATACGTGGTCCTGCCTAGGGTTGTGATTGGTTGAAATAATGGGCTCCAAAGTTGAATTGACCAGGTGTGTTGGTGGTAGTCATGATGTTGGAAATGTCCCAATATATTATTTAGTTCATACCAAAGTATTAATATTTTAAATCCCTGGCAGCTACGTTGGTTCATTTTATGGAATGTTTATTGTTGTACGCAGTAAATCAATGAAAAAGTTTAGGTAGAGAACGAAAAATTACGACGAATTTTTTTTTATTTTAAAAGCGCTTAAAAAATAAGAAATTTGTTTAATCTTAAATCGATAGAATGTTTTGTTGAAGTTTTTCACAATAAATAACAAGGATTGACTTGAATCACTTGCACTTGAATAATTTTTTTTTTTTAAATTATTTAAATCTTACATCGTCCAGACCTAAAAACCCACGTCTGGATCGCATTATCATTTTTTCTATCTTAAGGGGAGAAAAAATAATAAATCTAGTACCATCGAAAACACAAATGTTTTAACAAGAGCTGTTGTTTTATTATAAAGGTAAAGTTGAATTATAAATAAAACTACAGTAAATGTGTATATATATATATATATATATTGTAACGGGCGGTTGAAACTCAAACGCCGTTTACACTCATCTAGACTGCGCGAGGAAGAAAGGCCAGAGAGAGAGAGAGCGAGAGGGGAAGGGATCGCGATAATGCGTGCGAAAGAAAGAGAGAAAGAAGAGACAAGCGTCTTGATATGAGTATTAGCGAGGGACGCTCTTGGCCATTAGGCCAGACGGGATTAGGTATAGGTAGGAAAAACACGTGTGCGTCTCTCGCCCGCTACGTTTGTCAAGCCACGAGAGGACAACCTCGCCATCGCCTCGCCCGCTTCTGAACCCACGTACCGTCGACGAGAAGGCTTACCGACTAGACACCAGGTCGAATATTTCTGCTGAGAGACCAACTGCTAGGCGAGCAGGTGCAAATAAGGGGCTGCGAAAAGCCAGGTAAGCGCAGTGCGTGCGCAAGAACCATAATAGCCGCGTAATCTCTCTCTGTGCCCGGTCGAATTATCACTGGCCGTCGGCCCCGAGATAAAGCCTTCCTCGACCGTACAGGCTTTGCCGCCAACGCGATCGAGCGAAATACACACACACACACGCGCGCGTATGCTTTTGTACTAGTGCAGACAAATATAGTTTCCGTTTTTTTGATCATTATATGTTTGTTTTGCTTTGTGCGAGCCTTCCCTTGCATGAAGCCCTTCCGACTACTCTTTCCCTACAGGTTTTATCTATAGCAATCTTGGCGTCCAGAAGGGAGCTGTAAGCCGGGCATCGGCCTTATCCTGCCACCTCCGCGGGCTCGCGCGTAAACACCAACGCGCGAGCGTCCTGAGCTGAGCCAGAGCTGAGCTGGCCTCTCAGCAAGCAGACGTGAACGAGAAAAAGCGGACTCGCTGTCCGCGTTGTAACGTGAGTGTGTCTCCGTACGTGCCCGGGAAACACAGTCCCGGTCAGAGTATCCCTCGAATTCATTTGTGGCTATCAAGGCCATAAGTGAATACGGACACCCCGTTACAATATATATATATATATATATATATATATATATATATATATATATATATATATATGTGTAAACATTTTTTTAAACATCAAAATTATAACAAAGTAAGTTTATTTCCTTTAATTTTATGCAGTGCGTGCTGCACAAAAATATAAGGTGTTTTATTGCTTATTTTAAAATTGCGGTCAACAACATACTTCGATTTTTTTGGTCTTGCTTTGCCAGAGAAGTAGCTACGTTCTTGTCAAATCACTTAACTGGCATTAAATATAAAAAAAGGACACACACCAACACAGAACTGGCTTGACCAACACCCAAAAAAAAGCGTTCGATCAATGACATGATTTACTTACAAGTGGGTCAGTGCTTGTACTAAAAAAAGATCATAGGAAAAATAAACGTAAAACAAAAACACGTGCAGGACATATACAAACAGACATAAATAAATTATAAGTAGAGCTGCGTCGTAGCAGGTGGTGAAACTGTATTGTCATGGACGTTGTATGCATTGGTACTATCACACTTCTTGGGCTCAATTCTATATTGTCTTATGCTCTGATTCGTCAAGAATTTTGATCAGATAGTAAGTATGAATAAAAATCATACTTGTTGGATCTCTTTTAATGCTATTTATATTTTATACATAAAGCTTGTTTAATTTGAAAAAATTTGTTTAATTTTTAGGTCAGTAGTGGATTCATTCTAGTTATGGGTATCAAAATAAGTAAACAAGACGAGGATGGATACGATTCCTTAGAAACCACCGTAACAAATAACATACGAGATGAATATGATTTGGATAAGGTTGAGGCTGGCTCCCATCGGACAATAATGTCTTAAAAATGAGTCAGTCGTCCAAAGACTGTGATCAACATTAAAAATATCGATTGACATACGATTATCATCTACGAAAGAGAATGTGAAAGGAGAAATAATAAATGATGTCATTCTTCTATCTAATCTATTTTATTTACGAATACTTAGTCAACTAAAATATTTTGACACGTTTTACTTTTGATCATATTAGTACAAGGATGAAAATGAAAATTTAGATACTTCTTAACATAAGTTACGAAGTATATTCATTTATTTATCGATTTTCTTCTCACTAATATTAACTGCCGTCTCTTTATCCTACACTCAATAGAGATATTTGTAGTTGTACTAATAGTCTACTGGCAAAATACTCGTAAGTTAGTATGTACCGTAGGATAATTTATAACGAAATTTTCTCTTGATTTTGTTGTTATAAAAGATTTCACAGGTCCTAAGTTATTTGACAAATAACTTGACTGTCGTGTTCTTACGCTCAAGATACTTATGTGCTCGTTGGTTTTATTTAAAAAAAATTAATCATTGGTTCTTTTATTTTATTATTTTTTTATTTTTGTATTTACAGTTTAATTTTTTTTTATAAGAAGACCAGATAATTTGTACTGCATGGAACAACAGCTAGAAGTCATATTTTTTGTTGTTGTATACATTATCACGTGTTTGTTAGCTAAAATTATTATCTGCAAAGCATGTATGTTAGTCACTTTGAATATTATACGTACCTTTTTGCTTTTACCTTAACATTGCATAATTTTTTTTAAGCTTTTGTTTTTACCTGTACAATTAAGATAAAGTGCTATTCCTCATTTGTCCGTAATAACATTACGAAATGCAATAATAGCGCTCTGTTCTACTTACATATATGTAAACATGGCCTCTGCTTAACGTACCCACCCTTTTTTCCTGCGGATAAGGACATATACAAGTACAACAGCCCCTATTCTCTTAAAAACGCTTCCTCGAACTCTTACCCCACCAAAGTCAAAAATTTCTAATATTTTATCTATACTTTCCAGCATAAACCAAAGTAGCGACACTATATATAGAGTTAAGCCGAAGAAGAATAGTTTATTCCCTCAAGTATCGCGTGTCGGTACTGACGCGTTAATGTGCATGACAATTCAAATTTACCACCTTCTATACTACGCAGCTCTGCTCACAACATATTTGTAATTGTCTGTATAATATGTCCTGCACCTGCTTTCGTTTCACGTTTCTGTTCCCCTATGAAATGTTTATTGGATCAAGCACTAACCCATTTGTAAGTAAATCGCGTTATTGATCGAACACTCTCTTTTGAGTATTTGTATAAAATCACAAATCAGCTGTTTGTTGGTGTTGATGCTTTTTTAATATTTAATGCCAATGTAGTGTAAAGGAAATACAAAAAAAATTAAAGTATGATGTTGACCGCTATCTTAAAATAAGGATTTCGTTTGGAGAAGAAGTATATTTAACTGGTTTTCAAGTGAAATAACTAATATTACGTGCTAATCACATTGACTTTTTCTAAAACGATTTTTTTCAGTGGATTTTACTTTTTTTTCTAACTGATGTGCAAACACATAATTAAAGATAATCGTTTTTTACTTTATAGTAGTTTCGTTGCATTTGAAAGAAGCGTCGATTTGAGAAGAAAAAAAAAAAAAAAGAATTGATCATTAAAGCTCAAAAAGGTTTCTCTTCATTATAAAACGATCAAAACTGTAGCAGTAAGAAATAATTTATGTAAGGTCTGACAGCAAGTTGACTAAATCTTTGAAGATTGTGGACCATATTGTGAAAGGAAGTAATTTTCGACGAAGTAACAATTGATCCCATTTTTACTGACTTATATATAATCAACATAATATTGTAGTATGTTGGTATACTATTTATAACCACTTTTACACGCTAAAAATAGACAAATTCTATTCATTAAAATTATTTTTATTTTATTTTATTTGTCAACTAGGTCGCGAATGTCAATTTTTTTTTTTTTACCGATATAACTCGTCATGGCAAGACGACATCCCAAATATACTGTGTATCTTTACCAGTTGTGAAGTTGTTCGACTTTTGTGTCTCTTCCAAATGTGAAGTTGCTGGACTTTTGTGTAATTGGCGGCAGGTATTGTTTATTTGCCTCATATGTACCCCAACTCTTATTCCAATACCTGTGCGCCTTTTCGGCCTCGATTCTCAAAGGTGGGGAAAGTAGAAAAGAGAAGCTAGAAAAATAGAGAAGAAAAGCGAAGTTAGTCGAGTCTTACTAATCTTCGGTAAGTCGGGTATATTATCTAGAGCCGTTAGAGACACGCCCTACTTGTCTCAAGAGGTTACAATAAAGTTACTTTAACCGCAATTCGTGCCTTTATTTTTTTGTCAATCGAAAAAGCCACGTCACAATAGTATTTTTATCAAAATGTCTGATGGAACACATAAATCATATAAAGACGACCCGGGTCTAAATATACCATCAGATTTTGAAGATCCCGATTCAGTAATGTTAGCGGGTCACGAGATTACATCTCCTAGCAAAACTTCCCAAGAGACGAGGCAGTTGGAGATTGAGCCGATATCTAAGGATGATCCTCGCATCTTAGCCACCGATAGTGATAAGGTGAGGAAACGATCAATTAAAGACGAATATCTCATTTTCTTTTCATTTCTCGAAAATTCAATAAAGTGGCGTATTTGCAGGGCACCTATATACAGAAAATAGATTCTACTACATTTGTTCCAAATACGCTTAACGTCAACGTAAGTACGAAAGTTCTTTGTCGAAGTCTTTGTCTAGGTTTACTTTTTATGTATTAAATCTTTTTTGTGTTAAATGCTGGACTAAAATAAAAAAAGTATGTGCCAACTAGTCTTTAATTTTACTTTGTCAATAAATTTGATGAGCTCATAGGTATGAATAAAACTTTAAACCTGTTGGATGTTTTAAAATACTTTTTTATTCACACGCATGAAAATTATTTTATGACAATAAAATATGTTAGTGAGAAAAGTATGTTTAATTTTCAGGTCAGTGGTAAATCCGTTTTAGTAAAAGGCATAAAGATAGTTGAAGAAGGTGAAAACGAAAACGCTTTCCGAGAAACCACCTTAACATGTCAGATTCCAGATAAGAATGATTCGGATAAGGTTGAGGCGTGGCTCGACTCGGACAATGTCTTGTATTTATATGCTCCAGCTATTCATAAGTAGACTGTGATCAACCTTATAAATGTCGATTTATGGTTACAGTAACTAAGAGATAATATAAAAAAGATATATAATAAATAATGTCATTATACTGTCTAATTTATTTTATTCACAAATAGTCATCTAAAATATTTTGAGATCTCATAGTTTTTATCATATTAATACAAAAAATAAAATTAAAATTTGAACACTTCATAAAATAAGTTAAGTATTACATTTATACAGTTGTCGATTTTCTTTTCAATAATATCAAGTGCTATTTTTTTTATCCTACACTCAATCGAGATACTTATAGTTGAAAAGTCTACTGAAAAAATTTTTGTAATCTAGTAGGTACCGTTGGATAATTTCTAACAAAATTTTCTCTTGATTTTGTTGTTATGAATGATTTCACAGGGTTTGGGTCAGTTGACATGGCTAAAACGTTATCTAACAAATTTTTCTCATGATTGTTGTTATGAAAGATTTTACAGGGTTTGGGTTATTTGACAAGGCTAAAACGTTATTACAAACAACAGCTCCAGAAAAAATATTTATATGCAAGATTTAACACGATTATTAGTTTTTTTAACAAGATAAATCTTTATAAGTCATAAATAAATTTTTTATGTAAATAAATAACCAGAATGCCTATAAAAAATATTTTTAAAGAAATTTAAAGTAATAACTATTTAGGAATCATTTTAGTTTTTTTTTCAGCCACCTCAATTTGCCTCTTGCCTCATATAATTGATAGTGACAAAAACTGTCCAGTTTGTTACTTATTTTTCTGCAATATAACTCCTTTAAATAACATCTGCCAAACAATAAAAAGTATCTCGTTAAGGTTGATGTAAGATAAGCTCATTGATGTTATGATTTAATTTTTCTAAGAATTAAAAATTTTTATTTCTAAAACGAAGCACCTGACAAAAAAATACTTTTTTAAATATAATATTTAAAATACGATACAATTTAGTGAAATATAAGATATTATACTACACAATAAAGAATTCAAAATCAAATTTAGAAAAACAGTAGTGTAATTAAAAAATTTTAAAAATGACGGTCTTTCTTTCAACACAACAATTTTTTAGTGCAATAAGTAATATATTAACATGTATACAGTATACTACTAAGAATTTTTTTGACCGATACATTTTTAATGAGCAAACATTATATATGACTTCTAAAAATTACTCACAAAGGAGTTAAAATTTTAATCTTATTAGCATGTGCTTGTAACAATTAAACATTATTTTCTGTAATTTTTCCATCGAATTTAAGTTTAACTTTTTGTCTTTGTGTTTCAAAAAAAAGAAGTAACTGACCTTTTTACTCATTTACCATTTTCCTTGATAAAGAACTAAAATTAAATTTATAAAATATAGAGGCAAAATAAAAAAGATACAAACAAATGATTTCTTAGAATATTTATTTTAACACTTTTATAAAAATTTACAAATTTATTTACTGCATGACATTGAAAGTATTATTAACACTTACTTTGATTAAACATTTAACTTATAATTAACATTTAATGAAAAAATATAAGACTTAGCAAATTTTTAACTGCACATCTTGTATTGTAGAATAAAAAATATGCGAACAATAATTATTTTTCAAAATGATTGATTCTTTACATTTTTTATTTAATCTTTATAAGTCAACTAATGATGTAAATTATGAATAATTTTGAAATGTTCCTACATGCACTTATAGGCACCTTACAGAGGGTCAGGGCACAGTGTGTCAGATGCAGAAGCTTCTTTTGATGGGCTCTGCTCAACTCTGCTGTTTGCTGTACTCAGGACCAACACAAACACAATCCTAATAAGCCAATCGCTAGCTCGGAATCTTACGTCTGTAAGCTTCATAAGTTTGAGTGACACATCGATGTGTATATGTTGTGTGAGTAATATACATGTATACACAGTTTCTAAAGAAAGTCTTGAACATGGTGGCTCACCTGCCACACTGTGCCTTGGCCCTCTGCAAGGTGATTTACAGTCTACAGATTACAGAAGGCACCTGGCACATTATTGACATCTGACGGTGGAATCACCCTTAATCCTCAATGTCTGGTCAGTTCAAATCCAAATGACATAACAATGATTAAATATAGCTATTTCATTTGAACTTTTAGGTTACAACCCTGCATTTTAAGAATAACTTTTAAGAATGATATCGTGATATCCAGTTTCTTTTAAAAATTCGTCAAGAACTATGGCACTCCTTTGATTACTACTAATAAATAACTTTAAATTTTAGGAGGCCCAACTTCCTAGTCTCCGAGAAATAAAATCAGAAACATTTCCGGTCAAACATATAGATTCGTGTGGAGAGATTATTATTGTTTACTAATGGTTAATTGTAAATCAATAAATACTATTAAATTTTATTGGAATCGCTTGAAAAACTAAAACAATGAGATTAATTGCGATTAAACTTATTAATTAAAATTTCAGTGAGTCTAGCTTCAATGATTTTTAAATTTATTAACTTAGAATTATTGCAAAATGTGGTGAAGAAATATGTATGTAGTTAGTACAGGTCAGTACAAAATCTATATTTAGGAGTAATTTTCTTACCATGAGCGTTAAATCTTTGGCATAATTAAGCAGAAACACGAGTTTTGCAAGTTAATAACTAATATACATGAATCGGGGTTCTTATGGGGTATAAGGCCACAAAGGGCGTGGCTGCGGCTCTCTGTACTGAGAGTAAACTGAAAAAGGCTTCCCATCATTGTACAAACGGTTGGTTTTCTTTGGTTTCCTAAGTTTCTTGATTCTCCTACACGGTTTTCTTACAAGATACTGTACAATCTGTCTGTGACATTTCTCATACAAAAATATGATTAGACTTAGGGAAAATCCACTTAATAAAAACACAAACAGTGGAGTGACTTCAGAAAGACCTAGTGATGTAAATGAAACTTCTTTTTTAATACCGAATTTGGCCCGATTTTTGTTTTTTCTCCGAGAAATTATTCCATTCTCTCTATACTTTTGGATGCTGAAAAAAATTTACATTATTAAAATTGTCCGGCATAAATTTTTTATTTAAAAATACTTACTGATGATTTAAAAATTGAAGAAGTGGATCTCCTTTGTTCAAAACTATACCTTTTTTTCTAAAGTTACCTAGTGGAAAAGCTAAGATTTTGCAAGGTTTTTTGAAAGTTACTGGACTCCGAAATTCACCAATATTATAGAGAACTACCCTTTCGTTGCATACCTACATTAAAAAAAAAATTTTTAAGATTAACACGCTAAAAAGTAATCTATTTTAATTTATATAATTTGTACATTTTTCAAAAATTTTCCAGAATTGCCCTAGTTTGAAGTGTACTAGTTTAGAACCGTATTTATTGCACACACACGCGCGGACACACAAACATAGATTGATACGAATCATTTGTATAAACGTCTCCAAAAGTAAAAAATTACATTATAAAGTTTAATAATATCTTCGTAGGGGTAAGCGGTACAATTATTGACACCTTAAGGTAGTGATTGACCCCTGTATGATTTGTATGTCTATATATAAAGGCTCCATTTAAAAATGCACGTGGCGGTCAATCACTATCAGGGGGTCAAAAACTGTACCCATTACCCCTATAACTATTTTTCGAGTGAAATGTTAAAGATAATTCTTAATGACATTTACACAAATTTCTTAAGTGCCAAAAACTTTTGTCTACGGTAGAATATAAAAAAACAACTATCTTTTGTCAAATTGTCCTACCACCATTACAAATAAAAGTGTTAAAGATAATTTTTAAATGCTATTGAAAAAGGTGATGCATTGTTTAGTATCTTCAAAAATTATCAACGTAAGTTAAATATTTTACATTACCTGCTGTATAGCCTCTTGGAGGGTTGTAGGTAGACTATTCTCATCTTTCAAAAACAATCTCAGTTCGTCATTTATATTGTCCTTTGAGCTCTAATAAAATATCATTGGATAAAGTTTTTAAGTACAATGTAATTGATATATTCAATTAAAACTTTACAAAATTACCGAGAAAAACGTTAATGAGTCAGTGTTTCTTACAATAATCAATTGATATGTTTTGTCCTCTAGAAATCCACGCGCATTTCTAAATGGAATGTGTGGTTTTGAAACTGTAGCAAAACTTGTAAAACAGCCTGCGTACATTGAAATAACAATGAATGCTGTCAGATATAGCGATAGTCTTGCCATCTTGGATGATATGGAATTGAATTGTTCATCTGTAAATTTAAAAAAAATATAGGTATAGACAGGTAATTCCATTGTATAAGTGTATCTAAATTTTTAGGGTTCTTAAATTATATTTAAAAGTATATGATGATTAACAAGATCAAAGACGTACATTTTGCAAACTTGAATAATCATCTATGATTTTTTTATTTTTTACACTCAAGTTTCCAGAAATTGTGGAAAATTGTTTTACCAAGTTAGTGAAAAAAACACCTCCTTCTGCCATTTATGAAAGTTTGTAAGAAAAGTTCAAAATGGAGAAGCGGGCCAAAAAAATGTATGTTATATTTGAGCATTTTAGGAGTGCACACAAATTTTTCTAGATTTTTTATGAGCGGAAATTTTCGAGAAAATAAGAAATGAAAAATTGACAGTTTAAAACGGTTTCTTATGAGAGAGCAAGGTTAGGTTTGCCTTTTAATTGAAATTAAGGTATATTCTAAATGTGTTGTTTAAAAAAAAACGTTTTTATAGATAACTTGGTGCTAAAGAAAGATGCTCGATAAAAAAAAAAATCAAACTTTGCCAGGCATTTTTAAAAAATATAAGCAGTTAGAGGTCGTACAGTTTAAAAATTGTAGAGGACAAGAGCAGCTGCGGTAAAGGGGGCCCAGATGCGTTAGTGGGGAGGGGCCTCCCCGTTCCTCGCCTCTCTAAATGATACTCCCAAACCTCCTTAAAAAGTTTTTTTTTTATATCTTATTTTTCCTAACTTTCTTTGCACACTCCTTATTTAAAAAAAGTATTTGTCTTCACGTTATGGATCACCTGCAGGTGGTTAGTATTTTATATCTATAGAGTTATTAAAATAGAATTGAGATTTATGAGGGCATTTGGGTCCACGAAATTTTTTAAATATTGTGTATTTTTACCTCCCAAAGATGATAAACCATGAAATTCGTCATTATTTTTCTGTTGTTGATTGTTATAAAACAAATTACATGAACTGAGAACATTTTTCAATTTTGGTAACCATTAAATTTATTCCGATTCTTTGACATATTTTGAACAAAAATTGATGGAGATATATGTACTCAAACCCCACAGATTTTAGGTAAAAAAGCTGACCACTTGTTACTTAACCATTGCTGATTTATTTTTAACTCAGCTGGGCTCAAATTTTTCCTTAAAACGTGTACTTCAAGATAAAAAAAGACTTATAACAATCTGCAACTTGGCAACCACGGTATTGTTAATCAACGCACAGCTGTCTTAGATAATTTTTAGGCTCTTATGTATATCAACGATCAATAGTTACAAAAACTTTAGGAGGTAGACACGTACATCAACCTATCACTATGTAACCAACTTAGATCACCCATATACTATTTTTTAAATTTGTTTTATATTGAAAATACATGATTTTTAAGTGGCTTCTTATTGTTCTCTGACAAAGTAATAAGGCACTCCCATAATTTTGTTGCACCTAAAAACTAATTTAGGATATATTATCATGAAGAAAGAAAGCATCATGACATGTAGAATATCGCTATAATAAAAAGTATAAAAATATAAATAATAATATAATGGTAATCAAAAAATTAATAATAAAATCGAATGGGTTTATGGTAAGCATTTCATTAATTACCTCATATTCGTGTATATTTTCGCATGGGTATATTATTTTCTAAAAGTATATATGAAAATTTTCATTTTTCAAGAGTGATGATCTAGTCAACTCTATTATTTAATTAAAACAACCCAACCTTTGTAAAATGTAATTTTACCGAATAATTGTTCTTTATAATGACAATCTTGTACGATATGGTATAAATAACATAAATTTAACATCTTTGCTGCATTTTTGAATAAACCATCTTAAACAGTTTACCTGTAAATTCCTGATGGACGAACATACGCCACACGTTTAAGAAACTGTCCGACAGTTTGAAAATAAATCCTCTTCTATCATTATGTAATACTAAAATTACGCTAAATAGAATTGATGAAATAGCTATAAGTATAATCAAGAAAATCCAAATGCGTTTGCTGAAAACCTATTTAATAAAAGAGATAAAACGTAATAAAGAAATCAAGTCATGAATATTTTACAATTAAAATATTTCACCTCAAAATAAGCATTCCATGGAATCTCCATGGTACCTGGTAATTTATAGTATAATGTGTCTTGCAAATCCATAATTTCAATCGTTACGTCATAATCATCCAAGTTTTTGTTCGTTAAAAACTCGCCGGGAAGAATAATACTTTCATTTAATAATTTTGTGGACTTAATTAATGTGTTATTGACACTTTCATGGGATTCCTTCTTGATATGGGAGCCATTTTTAAACTTATATGCTAATTCTGTGTTAGATGCAAAATCTTCCACTATTTCAGAATAAAAAGTAGAAATCTACGAGCATTGAAGGAAAATAATTAAGTTTTTGTGAATGCAATAATTGTGATATTTTGAAATAAAACAATTTGTATTAAATCAATTCGATACCTCAGCAGTAATTGTAGCCGACGCACCACTTAAATTCTTTCGTCTCTGTACCAAAGCACGCTTGTCTATTACGGTCAATCCTTCCTTGATGCTCCACTCGAATAATTTATTAACGTGTAATTTATTTTGAGGTCCAACAGCGAACCATTCATGAATGTTTTTATTGTTTCCGCATTTTATTAAGACTTCACTTTTTATATTCAAGTGGAGGTAATTCTTTTTAGGACACTGGCAAGTGCTATGGATCTCTTCAGTGATGTCAGGCCGGAATAACAAGAGCCATACGTGAGGCGAAAGATTGTGATGCCTCGAAAATTGTGTGAATTTTTCGAAATCATTGTCAGTATTTAAAAATACCACAAAAAGAGTTTTTGAGTAATTTCTTAGTTTCGGATACTTTTCTGGAATATCTGATATAGTCGAAGCTACAGAGTATACCATTTTACGCGAGAATTCTTTAACCATGTTGACCACCGAATGTATGTCTGTGGATTCAAGAGAAAAATTGTTGTATTTAGGTATTTATACCTTTTGTAAAAATCGGTTTGCTTTTGCTTACCTTCGTTGCTCCTGTAAATAATTCCTATACTGGTGGTCGCATACAACTTTTGTACATCCAAAATTACAGGAACTTGACTTTCCATGTTTTTAGCTGAATCACATGGCATGAATAAAACAACGGCGAATATTACAACGAGGCTGGTTAGCTTCATCATTTTTGGCTAAAAATATGTGAAGAGAATTTAAACGTTTTCTCACAAAATTAAATAAATCATTATATACGTCTTTATATGAGATAGTAAAAGCGAGACTATTTTACGAAAGTACAACTACCAATACATAGCTAAACCAAGATTCAATTTAATTAATACACAAAATATTCGTATAACAGTACTACTTCTTGACACTATATTCTTGTTTTTAAAGATATGTTACGTTATTGTTCATTTATTTGTCTTTTTTTCATTTTTGAGTGAATTATAAAATTTACTCAACATTTTGTAAAATAGTGAATTATCGCGTTAGACTTTATACTTAAAAAAACTCGAGAAACATTCCTTTTTTTAGTCTTCATAAAATTAAAATCATTTACGAAAACACGTACATATTGTTGCAGAAATCGTGAGGAAGCAGGAACATGCTTTGATCGTATGATTTAGGTTAGGGCACATAACTTTTTCAACGATTTTATTTATTTACATACTTAATCTTTAAAAAAGTTTTAGCCTTTTCTACCTTTTAAACCATATTTTTGCCTTAGTATGTCGTCAGAAGTTATTTGAATAGACAATCAAAATTATTCAAAAAGTTTGACTTTTTTTTAGAATGTCGATAAATGCAGTGTAATAGTAGTCGTACGCATACGGATTTTATTTAATCTTTTAATTTTTAAGCAATTTTTTCTGTTATTTTTTTTGCCTGCAATTTCTTTTAACTTCAGATATGCAAAACTCTAGTTTGTACAAAAAGCTTCATTTAGTTTTTTATAAGACAGTGAATTTTTAGGTTTTTAAACAGCCAATTTTTATAATATTCTATACTAAGGTTTAAAGTAAAATGTTATCTTTTGAATTTTTAATTTTATAGTAAATCAATGATTGAAGAAGTAGAAAAACCAAATCAAATTTATTCAAATTTAATATTTAGAATGCAAAAAAATGATCAAGTGCTTTCTACAATTCCCGTGACTTTCTAAAAAGTATTCAAGTTCTGTATAATCTAACGTTGAAGGATAACTTAATTACGCCAGTTGATTTACGTCAAGTTAAGTTAGTATTTTTTTTGCGAAAATTTAGCACTAGTTTTAATAGTAAAAATAAAATTATGTTCAACAAAAACTTTTCTGTTAATTAACTACTTTAATGTACATAAAATTATTTCCATTGTCATTTTAGTAGTGAGAATTAATTTTAAATATTTTTTTTTGACACATATTTATAGTAAAGATGGAGACAATTTAAACAAAGTTTTTGATAAGTCCCCTTAAAAAAAATTTTATTTTTTTAAATAACGGCAACAAAAGTAGATATTTAATTCTATGTGAAGCTTGAATAATAACTTTCGGTTACATATGGTGCAGAACTCTGCTTTTTTTGTATTAAAAAAATACATTACTTAAATGACATTAAAAAAGTTGATAAGTATTGTAAGTTGGTAGTTAGAGACATCCCAAAACGAAGCACAGCTAAATTGTTTGAATTTTATTGACTTTGTACTTTTTAAACGGTTTTTAACCATTATTTGTTTCGTCCACCATTTTTTCTGACGTCTTGAACATCAACTAAGTGTTTATCTTAAAAGTTTTGTTTACCTAGTTTTATAGAATTTCTTAACGAAGGAAAGCTTGGTTGTGCTTGATGAGTTACTTCAAATAAAATTACAGATGTTTATGCAAAAGTTTAGCACTTGTTTTATTAATAAAAAAGAAACGATGTTAAACCAAAAAATTTTTTTAATTAACTTCTTTAATGAGTAAGGAATTGCTTTTATTGTGTTAGCACAACAAAATTTAAGCTTTTCTTTACCAATACTTCATTTTAATAGTAAAAACTTACGTCAAATATTATATTATTTGCACGCGCTTTTAAGAAGAGAGTAAAAGTAAAATTCTTATTATTCAGACAGCATACTTAAATTGATAAAAAGAAGCAAAGAAACGATGAGAATAAAAAAAATTTTTTACTTTCTTATACTACATCAATGATAGCTTTTAGTTTTATGTAGTGCATTTTTCTGCGTATTTTGTATCAAAGAAAGTACATTACTTAAAACAAAACAAAATGATTTCGGTGAGAGCTAGATGCATCTATTTCTGCCAGAGAGAGGATTTAAAGATGCACTTACTTGTTAACTTGATTCTCGTAACGCAGACAATGACTTCCGGGAACTCCTTAGATGAAGCTGGGCACGGCTGGGATGGCCACCTTTTGGATGCTGGAAGTTGTGACTTCTCGAGTTTCACAGGACACTTTTCACAAACGAATATCTATATTCGAGTACTAAACTTCTTTGACAAACTGTATCGGAAACGTAGTACACAGTGATCACTTGGGGTTGAGGTGTTGTCTAGTTGACGCACTGCGAGACAGTGACGTGTTGGGGCTCTGCCTTGAAGGGCTTGGAATTTTCTCTCCCACTACCAAAATTTTCTGGCCATGAAGTGGGTGAAAAGGAACGCCCATTGACATAGTCAACCCCTTCCTAACTTCCCCTCTTTTTATTTGTATTTCCTAAAACAAACAAAACAGAAGCCAATCGCCGTAGGACAGGTCGTAAAGAAACCAATACATTACAAGATTTCAATGCAATGCATCGTAGGCATAAAGATATTTTCTTTTAGAGATATACTATATATAACGAGAAACTTTTCGGCAATGAATATTATCAATTTTTAAAATATTCATTTATTAAAATTTTTTAGTAACACAAAAAATTAGTTAGCAACGGTAGCTGTTTATCGAAATATTTTCTAATTCATTCACATCAGTTAATCAGCTGTACGTTAATTTGTTTATGTTTTTGATTTAAAAAAAAATTTGATGTATCATTAGCGTACCAAATCCAAATATGAGTGAAATCCAATTTAGAAATTTGGTGTTCAATTACTGCTGTAGGTATTAATATGCTCAATAGTTTTTTTATATAAGATATTAATAATAGGTTTATTTTTTTATAATTATTTTTACTTATAATAGCAGTGCTATCATAGAATTTTTGCACAACCAAAACATGTTTTATAATTCAATAAGTACTGTTTGTACTTGAATGGGTGCTTTGACTTTATATTACTTATCATAACTTAAGATCTCTTTTCGTATAAAAAAGGCAGGTAATTTTTAATGCAAAAAAAAGGCTAGAAGTAATTAGCCTTTATTGTTATATTATATAATTTTTTGGCTAATATCTGATTTAAGTATGTGGAAAGTATTTTTATACAAAGCAAAAAGGTCTGAAGCATTTTTTTAAGATTTTCTGCTTTTTTGCTTATTAATTGTGTATTGTTTGTTCTGTAAAGCTGTAATGATTATCGTTAAGGAAAATTTATTTTAAATTGAGGTAGTACTATTAAAGAATAATTTTTTGTTTCTTAAAAGAACAATAAGTATTTTTAACGTCATAAACAGTGAAGACTTTAGACTTTTATACTTTAGAAGAAATCAAAATTATCTACCATTTTTCGTTAATTTAATGATTTAAAAGTTTACGAGGTTGATTTACAGTTAGTACACAATAAAGTATTCGGTTCGTACCTTCAAGTGAGATTTTTTGATGCTAATTTTTTAAAGTTAACGCTCTGTTATAACAAACTTTTTACATAAATTTACATTTATCTGTTGTAAGTAAACAAATAAGCAAAATTATTTTAAAATAAGTGTTTAATAAAAAGTGAAATTAATATTTGATGCATCATTCATATCGCCAATGATATGCTTTACTGAAATACGCCGTGTGCGATTGTATATGCTGCAAATTTTTTTTAAGCTCCAACCTCTAAGTAAAATTAAGAAAATGTGCTAACACATGCTCATCTGTAGATATATTAACAAATGGTTTAAATGCATACAGGACCGTCCCTTTAATCCCCTACTTTCTTCTCTTGGAGTTAAAAACATAGATAACTTTAACGGCCGCTACGCTTTTTCAAACGTTTCTCCTTTTAACGTCCTAAATTTTCAATATCTCATCTGTATTTTCCAGCATAAAACAAAGCAGCGACACTATATATATTATTGAGCCGAAGAAGATTAGTTTATTCCCTTAAATATCCCGTGTCAGTACTGACGCATTAATGTGGATGACAATTAAGTTTTATTACCTTCTACTACGCAGCTCTGCTCATAATATATTTACAATTCTTCGTGTAGGTCCTGCACCTGCTTTTGTTCCACATTTATTTTTCCTATGATATGTTTTTAGAATCAAGCACTCACCCTTTTCTAAGTAAATCGTGTTATTGATCGAACGCTTATTTTTGGGTGTTTGTATAAAATCACAAGCCAATCATTTATTTTTGTGTTTTTTTTTTTTAAATTAAAAGACAGTGTGGCGATTTGATGTTACTGTGGCCGTTTCTCTAGTAAAAAAAAAACTGAAATTGAAGTGTGATATTGACCACAAGCTCAAAATAAGCAATAAAATACCTAATCATTTTGTGCAGCATATACTAAAAAGTGAAAGGAAAGATTATTTTTTGTTTTTTTTTCTAAATTTAAAGTAATTTTTATGCATTTATCACTACTGTAGTTCTATTTTCAACTGCATTACATTCTAATTACCAAACAACAATTTTTTTACAACACTTTTGTTTTTTATGGTAAAAGATTTTTTACTTTTTTTTTTTTCAGATAAAAACAATAATACTACGAACCAAACCTGAATTTAAGGTTTTAAAGAAATAAGATTTAAATAATTTAAAAATAATAATTTACGCGAGTTCAAGTGATTCAAGTGGATCTTCACTATTCATTATGAAAAATTTTAATTAGGCATCCTATCGATTGTACCATAAGCGATTTCTTACTTTTTTAAGTATCTCCCTAAAACCAAAGAAAATCATCGTATTTTTTCTTTTCTACCTTATGTTCTTTATGAGTTCGCGGCGTAGAACGAAAAATATTCCAAAAAAAAAACCAACGTAGCTGGCAGGGATTTGAAATAATAATACCTTAGTATGGAATAAATAATATATTGAGCCATTTCCAACATCAGGACTACCACCAACACACCGTGTTAATCAAATTTCGGAGCCCATTGTTTCAACCAATCAGAATCCTAGGTAGGGCCACGTATCTTCCTACAGCAAATCCGAGCTACTTTCACTCCAACCCTTTAAACATTGAGGCCAATCTTCTGAAACTCGCGACCATCAAGCGCCTTTTTTCCCCTGCGACAGCAATTTTGGGATATTTTGTCCTATTCTGTTACTATTTCCATAAGTATTCAAGGTATGTACTGATTTTGTGGTTTTCGTTTGTAAATAAGTTGACGAAGAACAGATATATTCGAAGATGGTTTATGAAAATAGAGCAATTTGTAAATAGTTGCAGATATACCCACGCGTTAAAGAATTTGATCTGATGTTGTTTGTGATATTGTAGTACTTAAGCTGCGAAAGAAAAGTTTGCAATTAAAATAGAAGACAACTTAATTTAATATTTTTCAACTTAAATTTAAACCCTAGGAGATAAATACAATGTATATCAATACTATCGAGTTTCGATAAATAATACTTGTTACCTCTCAAATCGATATTGCCACCTTATTAAATAGCAACTTGGTGAGTTTGACTCTAAAAGTTTCTCTTTAATCACTAACAAAGTACAAACTCAAAGGTAATACTGCAGAGATTCGTACTAGGCATGAGGTATGAAGTAAGCTCGTCATTTGTCTGGAATAAGGAAACTGCGAGTCATCCAATTTCAAGTAGTACGAGTCCGAGTTTGGTCAGACATAGGCAGATTTTATTTAAAATTATGTTCTCGGGTATCAAACACTCATCTAAGTGTAGTTAAAATAAAAAAACCATTATAAATACAAAAAAAAAAAAAAAAAAAAAAAAAATCAAATGAATTAACTTTCGTTATTGTGACTGTGCCAGTCTTGCAGAAGTTTCAGGAATTTCAAGTTTTACCCGATACAGTATCTGTTTTTACCGAAAGACTTTCTGGTTTTTTGTAACAGACTTGTATCTGAAGCGATCGGCCAAATTGAGAAAATCAAGACACTATTTGTTGAAATTTATATTTTTCCCATTTATAAGAATCTCGAAAATTCATGTGATCCTTAAAGTCCGTGAGAATCATGGAAAGGACAATAGACTACTTTAAAAAAGTCAAGCCAAAGAGTTATCGGACAACCTAACTGGGCATGTAGTGATCAAGGACACAACTACACTCTAATTATTAATTAAGTCTCGTAGCTCTCCGACCCCCTTGACACGATCGGTAGGTAGCACCTGAATAATACATCCATCAGCGCGTCAAACAAAAAGACTCTCTTAGCACATGATTTATTAAAGCCCTTGGCTACTGCGTACCCACTAATAGTATAGTTCTCCTATAGAGAAAAGCAGCTGGGGAGGAATTACCCACTTTTACCCGCAAACGATTTTTACTGGACTAGTACAGTATAAATACTATAGTATACTTACAGGTGGTAGTGATTCCAAAATAATCATATTTTTTTAATTCACAAATTTTTTTCTCAATAGAATTAGCTTAGTACTAATAAATTTAATAGTATTAGGACATCTAATGGGTAGCGATTTTTATCCTTACCTATTACATATTCGATATTGGAGTGGCGTCAATTTTGGCTGCAGCTATGCAGTCTACTTATATGAATATATGTTATCGCACGTAATACGGTAGAGGCCGCGACAACGATGTCCTTGGCAGTTGTATTATGGACGGGCGATTTTGGTCGCTCAGCAGGTCGAGAGACTGCGTGATTTTTCTTGAAATAGTAATTTAAATTTCATTAATTTCTTTGTAAGAAAAAAGATAACAATCATCATTTATATAATTTAGATGGTCTGTTTGTTTACTGATAAATCAATAATACAATTTTTTAGAAAATTGAACAATGAAAATAAAAAATGATAAAAGAATAAGAAAAGAAAGGAAAACAAGAAAAAAAAATTGCATCAAAAGTCGTGTTTGTTAGCCTGTGATTTGTGGCGCTGAGATAGAAAAGAAATCATTTTTTATAAACCATATTCAAAAATATCTGTTCTTCGTCAACTTATTTACAAACAAAAAGTACAAAATGAATACATAGTTTGAATACTCATGAAAATAATAACAGAAGAGGACAAAATATCCAAAAGTTGTGGTCGTAGGGTTAAAAAGGCACTCGATCGAGCTTGCGTTAACGCAGGTGTGGTGGGAGGAAAAAACTCTTGAGTTTGAGTAGATTGGTTATAGTTTTTAAAGAGTAGGGGTAAAAGGAGTTCGTATTTGCTACAAGTAAATACGTGGCCCTTCGTAGAATTTCGATTGGTTGAAACAATGGGCTCCAACGTTCGATTAACCAGGGGTGGTAATGGTGGTCCTGATGTTGGAAATGTCCCAATATATTATTCATTTCATACCAAAGTATTAATAATATAAATCTCTGGCAACTACGTTGGTTTATTTTATGGAATATTTTTTGTTGGACGCAGAGAACTAATAAAGAAAATAAGGTAGAAAAAAAAAATTGTGAAAATTTTCGTTGATTTAAAAAAGACTCTTAAAATGTGAGGAATTCGTTTATTTCAAAATAAATAGAATTCTTTGTTAATGTTTTTTATGATAAATAATAATGACTCACTTGAATCACTTGCACTTGCATAACATTTGGTTTTACAATTATCTAAATCTCATATCTTCTAGACCTAAGAATTCTTGTTTGGATCGTAGAATTGTTGTTTTTATCTTAGGAAAAAAAAGTAAAAAATCTTGCACGATGAAAAACAAACTTTGTTGTCTAGTAATTTAGATGTAAGAAGTTTAGTCAAAAATGTAATTACAGCAGTAATACATGCATCATAATTAATTTAAATTTCAAAAAAATTAAAAAATAATATTTCCTTCAACTTTATTTAGTACATGCTGCACAAAATTATTTAGTGCTTCATTGCTTATTTTTACATAGCTGTCAATATCTTCTTCTGATTTTTTTGGCTTTTTCTTGCCAGAGAAGTAGCCACGTGCTTACGAAACTACCACATAGGCTCGAAACATAAAAAATCCTCCACACCAACAAATAAATGGCTTGTGATTTTATTTAAACACCGAAAAGAGAGTATTCGATCAATAACATGATGTACTTACAAAAGGGTCAGTGCTTGATTCCAAAAACAGATGGTAGAAAAAATAAACGTTAAACAAAAACAAGCGCGGGACATATAGGAACAATTATAAATATATTATAAGCAAAGCAGCATAGTAGCAGATGGTAAAATTCAATTGTCATGCTTATTGTACGTATTCGTACTGTAACGCTTTCTGGGCTCGACTCTATATAGTATCGCTTCTTTGATTTATGCCGGATGAAGCTGTAGAAAGTTTCCGATGTCGAAAAGAAAAAGCTCATAAAAACATTTTTAAAAGCGTGTAGGCTGTTATAATGACATACATATGATCTTAATTGCAGAAAAAAAATGTATTGCAATGTATGTAATTCCCAACTTCAGGAAAATTAAATTATCATATTATCAGTAAGCTTAGCATAAATCGACGTTAACGAAATACTGTTCAAAGTTGTATAAATATTGTTAAAATAAGTATAACTGAAGAAAAATATAAGGCAAAAGACAACTTACGTGATTGCTAATTATACCTAAAAAATATACCAAAATGCTCCATCAATAGGTAACTTAAATAGAAATATTAAAACTTTAATTTAATATATTTTTTGTAACAGTATTCTGCTTTTTCTTTGACTTAGTTAATTTCTAGCCATAGTAGATGAAAAATTTAATGTATTTATTCAACGATTTTTATTCTACTATGCCTACATCGTTACGGGTATTTTTAGAAAGCCTCGCAAACAATAATTTTTTTTAAATTAAAATATTGAGGACAAAATTGTACTTGGTATAAGTGGAAAGAAAGTTGAGAATGGTTCAAGTTTAATAATTACCATATTGTAAAATGCTTACACTATTATTTTTATTTTCAGATAAACATGATAAAAACTATGAAATCTCTTAGTTTTTTGGTTAATTGTTTGTGAATAAAATATATTTAATAATGGAATGACATCATTTATTATTTCTCATTATACATTCTCTTCTGTAGATAAAAACCATGAGTCAATCGATATTTTTACTATTAATTACAGTCTATACATTGGCCATTGGCTCATTTTTAGAAGGAGCATATAAATATAAGAAGTTATTGTCTAAGTCGAGCCACGCCTCAACTTTATCCGAATCAAATTGTTCTAGATTGTTAACTTTCAGGGGTGTTTTTGAGTAAGCGTTTTCGTTCTCGTCATCTTCAACTTCCTTGATGCCGGTTACTACAATAGATTTACCACTGACCTAAGCCATGAACACATTTTTCAATTAAAAGAACCTTACTTTGTATTAATTGCATAGTATTGAAACATCTGATAGCTAGAGACTTTTATTTGTATGATAAAAGTTTTGGCCAAAGTAGAGCATAAGACTTGTTGGCAGGTACTTATTCAATTTAATTTTAAAATTAAACGCGAGTAAAACTTAATGATGAATAAGTAAAACCGGACAAATACTTAAACAAAGACTTTGATACTTATGATGACGTTGAGCGTATTGGAAACAAATATTGTAGTATCTATTTCCCTCAGACGTTTTAACTTGAAATGCACCACTTTATTGAATTTTCGAGAAACGTAGAGAAATCGAGATATTCGTCTTTGATTGATCGTTTTCTCACCTTATCATTATTTGCGGCTGATATGCGAGGATCATCCTTAGATATCGATTCAATTGCCAACTGCCTTGTCTCTTGGAAAGTGTTGCTAGGAGATATAGTTTGGTGACCCGCCAACTTATATTCAAAGTGGCTATCTTAGGACCTGCTATTAATGGGGGATGCGGCTCAAAAGGTGAATAAGTCGAATCCTCTTCAGACATTTTAAAACAAATTCCAGTGTAACATGAAATACTCGATTAGTTTGAAAATAAAAGTGCGAATTGTGGTTAAAGTTACTTAACAAAAACCTCTTAGTTGTGAGAATAGTGACACGAGTCGGTTGGTCTGGAGAGTCTGATTATCTCACTTTCGCGTTCCAATCAAATCTTTCCAACCTGCCCCGATAACTTAGAATATTGATGACGTGACTGCAATTATATACAACAGTTCGTGAGCAACGACTGCTAACTGCTACGAGGCGAGTTTGGTTTTACCACTGATTCGAGGGCCTTATCGTGGCCAAGCTGCCGAACAAGGCGTACATAGTTTTGTTCATTAGCTGAGCATGGAAGGATTACAACGAGTATACGTCAGACGATTCGCGCGGAAATGTGCTTGCAGGTACACACTGCGCCGCAAGGAAGGGCCCAAAAATCCAAGGAAACAATAGAATTTCGAGACATTATACAAATATCAGTGTGTAAATTTTGTGTTAGTACAATATTTTATTTCAATCTTATCGAATAAGACGTAACTCAATTATACCATAAAATAACTTGTTTTAACAAATCTATGACAAGATATAAGTTATCTCGCAAGTTACTGTTGTAATTTTGTCCAACTGATATAAGTACAAGTCTGATCGTATTATATATGCTCAACCAACTAAGACAACGTGTATTACAAATATGGTGAAAATGACATGTTTTAAGAGAAACAATGTCAATAAATAAGTATACTACCTTATTAATTTTTTCTACGTTAAATATGTCCTAGTAAGTGTCATAAAACTATTAAAAAATACGAAAAAAACGTGCATCACTTCTTATGAGATATGACTTCTTATCACTCAGTATCTATTATACGTACCCTACTATGTTTTTGTATCGTATAAAAAAAATTGATGCAAGAAAGCTCGTGCAACTTAAATAGATTTGTATCTTTAATACATTGGTCATCAACTATTGAGTAAGGATGCGAAGAAAATAAAAACGTAATTAGCCAGTTTATTGTTGATTAATTTTTGTTAAATAAAGGAATTTATCTGCTGGTGAATAACGCCGTTATGACAAGAAACAGAAAATTTTTACATAATTAATTAGAAAATTCTTAACTCGATATTGTAATTTGAAGTATTGAAATAAAGATTTTTAAAAGTTATTGTTGAATTATATAATAGTTAGGAAAATGAAATAAAAATGTACACAAATTTACAAAGTTTTTTAACTTGTAAGTTCCTGGCTTAATATTCAAACGTTTTGTGAATAAATAACAAGTTCTGAAGCTTTTTATGGAACATAGGAAGAAGAAGATATTTAAGGAAGCAATGGGCAGTTTTTTCCCGGTGTTTCCCTGTGGCCTTTTCCATTAAAACGGTCTCACTCAAATTTTTTTTCATGTATTATGACCTGTTAAACACGATTTTTAATTGTGGCTTGGTCTTGAATGCACATAATAATAGTAATTAACAAATTTTATTAACAAATTGAAAAATCATAAAATTTTGTTAAAAAAAATTTATTCTTATTCTTTGACACTCCTAAAAAAAATGTTTGATGAAATTTTTTTCTACACGTCATACTTTTTAAGAAAAAAATTGTCAAACTTTAAAAAAATTAGAAATATGCAATTTATAACCGTTAATATTTTGATCGTTGAAAAACTTTTTGCAACTCTGCAAGGCGTTAAAGATTTCTGAATTATTTTCCTTTAGAAACACATAAATTTGAGACTGGTAAAAAAATTTGTCTCTTATTGATAAGCTTTGAATAGTGAGCTTCTTGCTATGCTACCCATGGTTTGCATACATCTAAAAATAAAATGTACACCTTTGACTTTAATCACTCTACCTAACTTTTTTTCAGGCATTTTCATTAGCCATACGATATTATTTGTAGGAGGTTGTCTCATAACTATCAAATGAATAGTTATAAATAAATTTTGCTACAAATTAGAAAATAGAAATTTTTTTTTGGTAAAATATTGTCTTTTTGTTCCTTGGTTAGTTTAAAATAAAAATTATCTTGTAGAATTTTTCTCTACATGTCAGTGGGTATAAAATTAAACTAGCAAATTTGAATAGAATCGTCATTCATTTTTAACAACACGTGAAGTAGTACCCAGTACCGCAAACAGGAATGGATCAGATTAGAGGACGTGTTTGTCTGCTTGTGTTCACATATTAATCATTTTGTATAAACTATCTACAAAAAAATCTGTTTTTAGTAACCTTATTTCCAAACGGTGAAAAGAAAATTAATACATAGCTCGAACACTCATAAATATAATAAAAAAGAGGAGAAAATATCTAAAACTTGCGGTCGCGGGGGAAAAAAGGCACTCGATCGAGCTTGCGTTAACGCAGGTATGGTGGGAGAAAAAAGCTCTTGAGTTTAAAAAGATTGGCTGTGATATTCAAAGGGTAGGAGTGAAAGTAGCTCGTATTTGCTACGAGTAGATACGTGGTCCTGCCTAGGGTTGTGATTGGTTGAAATAATGGGCTCCAAAGTTGAATTGACCAGGTGTGTTGGTGGTAGTCATGATGTTGGAAATGTCCCAATATATTATTTAGTTCATACCAAAGTATTAATATTTTAAATCCCTGGCAGCAACGTTGGTTCATTTTATGGAATGTTTATTGTTGTACGCAGTAAATCAATGAAAAAGTTTAGGTAGAGAACGAAAAATTACGACGAATTTTTTTTTATTTTGAAAGCGCTTAAAAAATAAGAAATTTGTTTAATCTTAAATCGATAGAATGTTTTGTTAAAGTTTTTCACAATAAATAACAAGGATTGACTTGAATCACTTGCACTTGAATAATTTTTTTTTTTTAAATTATTTAAATCTTACATCGTCCAGACCTAAAAACCCACGTCTGGATCGCATTATCATTTTTTCTATCTTAAGGGGAGAAAAAATAATAAATCTAGTACCATCGAAAACACAAATGTTTTAACAAGAGCTGTTGTTTTATTATAAAGGTAAAGTTGAATTATAAATGAAACTACAGTAAATGTGTATATATATATATATATATTGTAACGGGCGGTTGAAACTCAAACGCCGTTTACACTCATCTAGACTGCGCGAGGAAGAAAGGCCAGAGAGAGAGAGAGCGAGAGGGGAAGGGATCGCGATAATGCGTGCGAAAGAAAGAGAGAAAGAAGAGACAAGCGTCTTGATATGAGTATTAGCGAGGGACGCTCTTGGCCATTAGGCCAGACGGGATTAGGTATAGGTAGGAAAAACACGTGTGCGTCTCTCGCCCGCTACGTTTGTCAAGCCACGAGAGGACAACCTCGCCATCGCCTCGCCCACTTCTGCACCCACGTACCGTCGACGAGAAGGCTTACCGACTAGACACCAGGTCGAATATTTCTGCTGAGAGACCAACTGCTAGGCGAGCAGGTGCAAATAAGGGGCTGCGAAAAGCCAGGTAAGCGCAGTGCGTGCGCAAGAACCATAATAGCCGCGTAATCTCTCTCTGTGCCCGGTCGAATTATCACTGGCCGTCGGCCCCGAGATAAAGCCTTCCTCGACCGTACAGGCTTTGCCGTCAACGCGATCGAGCGAAATACACACACACACACGCGCGCGTATGCTTTTGTACTAGTGCAGACAAATATAGTTTCCGTTTTTTTGATCATTATATGTTTGTTTTGCTTTGTGCAGGCCTTCCCTTGCATGAAGCCCTTCCGACTACTCTTTTCTTACAGGTTTTATCTATAGCAATCTTGGCGTTCAGAAGGGAGCTGTAAGCCGGGCATCGGCCTTATCCTGCCGCCTCCGCGGGCTCGCGCGTAAACACCAACGCGCGAGCGTCCTGAGCTGAGCCAGAGCTGAGCTGGCCTCTCAGCAAGCAGACGTGAACGAGAAAAAGCGGACTCGCTGTCCGCGTTGTAACGTGAGTGTGTCTCCGTACGTGCCCGGGAAACACAGTCCCGGTCAGAGTATCCCTCGAATTAATTTGTGGCTATCAAGGCCATAAGTGAATACGGACACCCCGTTACAATATATATATATATATATATATATATATATATATATATATATATATATATATATATATATATATATATATGTATGTGTAAACATTTTTTTAAACATCAAAATTATAACAAAGTAAATTTATTTCCTTTAATTTTATGCAGTGCGTGCTGCACAAAAATATAAGGTGTTTTATTGCTTATTTTAAAATTGCGGTCAACAACATACTTCGATTTTTTTGGTCTTGCTTTGCCAGAGAAGTAGCTACGTTCCTGTCAAATCACTTAACTGGCATTAAATATAAAAAAAGGACACACACCAACACAGAACTGGCTTGACCAACACCCAAAAAAAAGCGTTCGATCAATGACATGATTTACTTACAAGTGGGTCAGTGCTTGTACTAAAAAAAGATCATAGGAAAAATAAACGTAAAACAAAAACACGTGCAGGACATATACAAACAGACATAAATAAATTATAAGTAGAGCTGCGTCGTAGCAGGTGGTGAAACTGTATTGTCATGGACGTTGTATGCATTGGTACTATCACACTTCTTGGGCTCAATTCTATATTGTCTTATGCTCTGATTCGTCAAGAATTTTGATCAGATAGTAAGTATGAATAAAAATCATACTTGTTGGATCTCTTTTAATGCTATTTATATTTTATACATAAAGCTTGTTTAATTTGAAAAAATTTGTTTAATTTTTAGGTCAGTAGTGGATTCATTCTAGTTATGGGTATCAAAATAAGTAAACAAGACGAGGATGGATACGATTCCTTAGAAACCACCGTAACAAATAACATACGAGATGAATATGATTTGGATAAGGTTGAGGCTGGCTCCCATCGGACAATAATGTCTTAAAAATGAGTCAGTCGTCCAAAGACTGTGATCAACATTAAAAATATCGATTGACATACGATTATCATCTACGAAAGAGAATGTGAAAGGAGAAATAATAAATGATGTCATTCTTCTATCTAATCTATTTTATTTACGAATACTTAGTCAACTAAAATATTTTGACACGTTTTACTTTTGATCATATTAGTACAAGGATGAAAATGAAAATTTAGATACTTCTTAACATAAGTTACGAAGTATATTCATTTATTTATCGATTTTCTTCTCACTAATATTAACTGCCGTCTCTTTATCCTACACTCAATAGAGATATTTGTAGTTGTACTAATAGTCTACTGGCAAAATACTCGTAAGTTAGTATGTACCGTAGGATAATTTCTAACGAAATTTTCTCTTGATTTTGTTGTTATAAAAGATTTCACAGGTCCTAAGTTATTTGACAAATAACTTGACTGTCGTGTTCTTACGCTCAAGATACTTATGTGCTCGTTGGTTTTATTTAAAAAAAATGAATCATTGGTTCTTTTATTTTATTATTTTTTTATGTTTGTATTTACAGTTTAATTTTTTTTTATAAGAAGACCAGATAATTTGTACTGCATGGAACAACAGCTAGAAGTCATATTTTTTGTTGTTGTATACATTATCACGTGTTTGTTAGCTAAAATTATTATCTGCAAAGCATGTATGTTAGTCACTTTGAATATTATACGTACCTTTTTGCTTTTACCTTAACATTGCATGATTTTTTTTAAGCTTTTGTTTTTACCTGTACAATTAAGATAAAGTGCTATTCCTCATTTGTCCGTAATAACATTACGAAATGCAATAATAGCGCTCTGTTCTACTTACATATATGTAAACATGGCCTCTGCTTAACGTACCCACACTTTTTTCCTGCGGATAAGGACATATACAAGTACAACAGCCCCTATTCTCTTAAAAACGCTTCCTCGAACTCTTACCCCACCAAAGTCAAAAATTTCTAATATTTTATCTATACTTTCCAGCATAAAACAAAGTAGCGACACTATATATAGAGTTAAGCCGAAGAAGAATAGTTTATTCCCTCAAGTATCGCGTGTCGGTACTGACGCGTTAATGTGCATGACAATTCAAATTTACCACCTTCTATACTACGCAGCTCTGCTCACAACATATTTGTAATTGTCTGTATAATATGTCCTGCACCTGCTTTCGTTTCACGTTTCTGTTCCCCTATGAAATGTTTATTGGATCAAGCACTAACCCATTTGTAAGTAAATCGCGTTATTGATCGAACACTCTCTTTTGAGTATTTGTATAAAATCACAAATCAGCTGTTTGTTGGTGTTGATGCTTTTTTAATATTTAATGCCAATGTAGTGTAAAGGAAATACAAAAAAAATTAAAGTATGATGTTGACCGCTATCTTAAAATAAGGATTTCGTTTGGAGAAGAAGTATATTTAACTGGTTTTCAAGTGAAATAACTAATATTACGTGCTAATCACATTGACTTTTTCTAAAACGATTTTTTTCAGTGGATTTTACTTTTTTTTCTAACTGATGTGCAAACACATAATTAAAGATAATCGTTTTTTACTTTATAGTAGTTTCGTTGCATTTGAAAGAAGCGTCGATTTGAGGAGAAAAAAAAAAAAAAAGAATTGATCATTAAAGCTCAAAACAGTTTCTCTTCATTATAAAACGATCAAAACTGTAGCAGTAAGAAATAATTTATGTAAGGTCTGACAGCAAGTTGACTAAATCTTTGAAGATTGTGGACCATATTGTGAAAGGAAGTAATTTTCGACGAAGTAACAATTGATCCCATTTTTACTGACTTATATATAATCAACATAATATTGTAGTATGTTGGTATACTATTTATAACCACTTTTACACGCTAAAAATAGACAAATTCTATTCATTAAAATTATTTTTATTTTATTTTATTTGTCAACTAGGTCGCGAATGTCAATTTTTTTTTTTTTACCGATATAACTCGTCATGGCAAGACGACATCCCAAATATACTGTGTATCTTTACCAGTTGTGAAGTTGTTCGACTTTTGTGTCTCTTCCAAATGTGAAGTTGCTGGACTTTTGTGTAGTTGGCGGCAGGTATTGTTTATTTGCCTCATATGTACCCCAACTCTTATTCCAATACCTGTGCGCCTTTTCGGCCTCGATTCTCAAAGGTGGGGAAAGTAGAAAAGAGAAGCTAGAAAAATAGAGAAGAAAAGCGAAGTTAGTCGAGTCTTACTAATCTTCGGTAAGTCGGGTATATTATCTAGAGCCGTTAGAGACACGCCCTACTTGTCTCAAGAGGTTACAATAAAGTTACTTTAACCGCAATTCGTGCCTTTATTTTTTTGTCAATCGAAAAAGCCACGTCACAATAGTATTTTTATCAAAATGTCTGATGGAACACATAAATCATATAAAGACGACCCGGGTCTAAATATACCATCAGATTTTGAAGATCCCGATTCAGTAATGTTAGCGGGTCACGAGATTACATCTCCTAGCAAAACTTCCCAAGAGACGAGGCAGTTGGAGATTGAGCCGATATCTAAGGATGATCCTCGCATCTCAGCCACCGATAGTGATAAGGTGAGGAAACGATCAATTAAAGACGAATATCTCATTTTCTTTTCATTTCTCGAAAATTCAATAAAGTGGCGTATTTGCAGGGCACCTATATACAGAAAATAGATTCTACTACATTTGTTCCGAATACGCTTAACGTCAACGTAAGTACGAAAGTTCTTTGTCGAAGTCTTTGTCTAGGTTTACTTTTTATGTATTAAATCTTTTTTGTGTTAAATGCTGGACTAAAATAAAAAAAGTATGTGCCAACTAGTCTTTAATTTTACTTTGTCAATAAATTTGATGAGCTCATAGGTATGAATAAAACTTTAAACCTGTTGGATGTTTTAAAATACTTTTTTATTCACACGCATGAAAATTATTTTATGACAATAAAATATGTTAGTGAGAAAAGTATGTTTAATTTTCAGGTCAGTGGTAAATCCGTTTTAGTAAAAGGCATAAAGATAGTTGAAGAAGGTGAAAACGAAAACGCTTTCCGAGAAACCACCTTAACATGTAAGATTCCAGATAAGAATGATTCGGATAAGGTTGAGGCGTGGCTCGACTCGGACAATGTCTTGTATTTATATGCTCCAGCTATTCATAAGTAGACTGTGATCAACCTTATAAATGTCGATTTATGGTTACAGTAACTAAGAGATAATATAAAAAAGATATATAATAAATAATGTCATTATACTGTCTAATTTATTTTATTCACAAATAGTCATCTAAAATATTTTGAGATCTCATAGTTTTTATCATATTAATACAAAAAATAAAATTAAAATTTGAACACTTCATAAAATAAGTTAAGTATTACATTTATACAGTTGTCGATTTTCTTTTCAATAATATCAAGTGCTATTTTTTTTATCCTACACTCAATCGAGATACTTATAGTTGAAAAGTCTACTGAAAAAATTTTTGTAATCTAGTAGGTACCGTTGGATAATTTCTAACAAAATTTTCTCTTGATTTTGTTGTTATGAATGATTTCACAGGGTTTGGGTCAGTTGACATGGCTAAAACGTTATCTAACAAATTTTTTATGTAAATAAATAACCAGAATGCCTATAAAAAATATTTTTAAAGAAATTTAAAGTAATAACTATTTAGGAATCATTTTAGTTTTTTTTTCAGCCACCTCAATTTGCCTCTTGCCACATATAATTGATAGTGACAAAAACTGTCCAGTTTGTTACTTATTTTTCTGCAATATAACTCCTTTAAATAACATCTGCCAAACAATAAAAAGTATCTCGTTAAGGTTGATGTAAGATAAGCTCATTGATGTTATGATTTAATTTTTCTAAGAATTAAAAATTTTTATTTCTAAAACGAAGCACCTGACAAAAAAATACTTTTTTAAATATAATATTTAAAATACGATACAATTTAGTGAAATATGAGATATTATACTACACAATAAAGAATTCAAAATCAAATTTAGAAAAACAGTAGTGTAATTAAAAAATTTTAAAAATGACGGTCTTTCTTTCAACACAACAATTTTTTAGTGCAATAAGTAATATATTAACATGTATACAGTATACTACTAAGAATTTTTTTGACCGATACATTTTTAATGAGCAAACATTATATATGACTTCTAAAAATTACTCACAAAGGAGTTAAAATTTTAATCTTATTAGCATGTGCTTGTAACAATTAAACATTATTTTCTGTAATTTTTCCATCGAATTTAAGTTTAACTTTTTGTCTTTGTGTTTCAAAAAAAAGAAGTAACTGACCTTTTTACTCATTTACCATTTTCCTTGATAAAGAACTAAAATTAAATTTATAAAATATAGAGGCAAAATAAAAAAGATACAAACAAATGATTTCTTAGAATATTTATTTTAACACTTTTATAAAAATTTACAAATTTATTTACTGCATGACATTGAAAGTATTATTAACACTTACTTTGATTAAACATTTAACTTATAATTAACATTTAATGAAAAAATATAAGACTTAGCAAATTTTTAACTGCACATCTTGTATTGTAGAATAAAAAATATGCGAACAATAATTATTTTTCAAAATGATTGATTCTTTACATTTTTTATTTAATCTTTATAAGTCAACTAATGATGTAAATTATGAATAATTTTGAAATGTTCCTACATGCACTTATAGGCACCTTACAGAGGGTCAGGGCACAGTGTGTCAGATGCAGAAGCTTCTTTTGATGGGCTCTGCTCAACTCTGCTGTTTGCTGTACTCAGGACCAACACAAACACAATCCTAATAAGCCAATCGCTAGCTCGGAATCTTACGTCTGTAAGCTTCATAAGTTTGAGTGACACATCGATGTGTATATGTTGTGTGAGTAATATACATGTATACACAGTTTCTAAAGAAAGTCTTGAACATGGTGGCTCACCTGCCACACTGTGCCTTGGCCCTCTGCAAGGTGATTTACAGTCTACAGATTACAGAAGGCACCTGGCACATTATTGACATCTGACGGTGGAATCACCCTTAATCCTCAATGTCTGGTCAGTTCAAATCCAAATGACATAACAATGATTAAATATAGCTATTTCATTTGAACTTTTAGGTTACAACCCTGCATTTTAAGAATAACTTTTAAGAATGATATCGTGATATCCAGTTTCTTTTAAAAATTCGTCAAGAACTATGGCACTCCTTTGATTACTACTAATAAATAACTTTAAATTTTAGGAGGCCCAACTTCCTAGTCTCCGAGAAATAAAATCAGAAACATTTCCGGTCAAACATATAGATTCGTGTGGAGAGATTATTATTGTTTACTAATGGTTAATTGTAAATCAATAAATACTATTAAATTTTACTGGAATCGCTTGAAAAACTAAAACAATGAGATTAATTGCGATTAAACTTATTAATTAAAATTTCAGTGAGTCTAGCTTCAATGATTTTTAAATTTATTAACTTAGAATTATTGCAAAATGTGGTGAAGAAATATGTATGTAGTTAGTACAGGTCAGTACAAAATCTATATTTAGGAGTAATTTTCTTACCATGAGCGTTAAATCTTTGGCATAATTAAGCAGAAACACGAGTTTTGCAAGTTAATAACTAATATACATGAATCGGGGTTCTTATGGGGTATAAGGCCACAAAGGGCGTGGCTGCGGCTCTCTGTACTGAGAGTAAACTGAAAAAGGCTTCCCATCATTGTACAAACGGTTGGTTTTCTTTGGTTTCCTAAGTTTCTTGATTCTCCTACACGGTTTTCTTACAAGATACTGTACAATCTGTCTGTGACATTTCTCATACAAAAATATGATTAGACTTAGGGAAAATCCACTTAATAAAAACACAAACAGTGGAGTGACTTCAGAAAGACCTAGTGATGTAAATGAAACTTCTTTTTTAATACCGAATTTGGCCCGATTTTTGTTTTTTCTCCGAGAAATTATTCCATTCTCTCTATACTTTTGGATGCTGAAAAAAATTTACATTATTAAAATTGTCCGGCATAAATTTTTTATTTAAAAATACTTACTGATGATTTAAAAATTGAAGAAGTGGATCTCCTTTGTTCAAAACTATACCTTTTTTTCTAAAGTTACCTAGTGGAAAAGCTAAGATTTTGCAAGGTTTTTTGAAAGTTACTGGACTCCGAAATTCACCAATATTATAGAGAACTACCCTTTCGTTGCATACCTACATTAAAAAAAAAATTTTTAAGATTAACACGCTAAAAAGTAATCTATTTTAATTTCTATAATTTGTACATTTTTCAAAAATTTTCCAGAATTGCCCTAGTTTGAAGTGTACTAGTTTAGAACCGTATTTATTGCACACACACGCGCGGACACACAAACATAGATTGATACGAATCATTTGTATAAACGTCTCCAAAAGTAAAAAATTACATTATAAAGTTTAATAATATCTTCGTAGGGGTAAGCGGTACAATTATTGACACCTTAAGGTAGTGATTGACCCCTGTATGATTTGTATGTCTATATATAAAGGCTCCATTTAAAAATGCACGTGGCGGTCAATCACTATCAGGGGGTCAAAAACTGTACCCATTACCCCTATAACTATTTTTCGAGTGAAATGTTAAAGATAATTCTTAATGACATTTACACAAATTTCTTAAGTGCCAAAAACTTTTGTCTACGGTAGAATATAAAAAAACAACTATCTTTTGTCAAATTGTCCTACCACCATTACAAATAAAAGTGTTAAAAATAATTTTCAAATGCTATTGAGAAAGGTGATGCATTGTTTAGTATCTTCAAAAATTATCAACGTAAGTTAAATATTTTACATTACCTGCTGTATAGCCTCTTGGAAGGTTGTAGGTAGACT